>NC_069503.1:829034723-829778033 GCF_027579735.1 Bombina bombina | reverse complement strand
CGGCTGGAGTTTTGTCGTTAGATTTCTAACGCTCACTTCAGCCAAGACTCTAAATACCGGAGTTAGAAAGATCCCATTGAAAAGATAGGATACGCAATTGACGTAAGGGGATCTGCGGTATGGAAAAGTCACGGCTGGAAAGTGTGCGTTAGACCCTTTAATGACTGACTCCAAATACCAGAGGGCGGTAAAAACCAGCGTTAGGAGCCTCTAACGCTGGTTTTGACGGCTACCACCCAACTCTAAATCTAGGCCTTAGGGTTTATTTTATAGGTAAGTATTTAGTTTTAAATAGGATTAATTTAGTTAATAAGAGAAATATTATTTAGATTTATTTAATTAATGTTTAAGTTAGGGGGGTGTTAGGGTTAGTGTCAGACTTAGGTTTAGGGGTTAATAATTTTATTACAGTGGCGGCGATGTAGGGGGGGCAGGATAGGGGTTAATAAATTTATTATAGGTGGCGACGGTGTGGGGGGGCAGATTAGGGGTTAATAAGTTTAATATAGGTTGCGGCGGGGTCCGGGAGCGGCGGTTTAGGGGTTAAACAATTTATTTAGTTGCAGCGGGGTCCGGGATCGGCAGGATAGGGGTTAATAAATTTATTATAGGTGGCGGCGGTATAGGGGGGGCAGGATAGGGGTTACTAGGTATAATGTAGGTGGCGGCGTTGTCCGGGAGCGGCGGTTTAGGGGTTAATACATTTATAAGAGTTGCGGCGGGGTCTAGGAGTGGCGGTTTAGGGTTAGTAACTTTATTTAGTTGCAGGGGGCTCCGGGGGCGCCGGTATAGGGGGTAGAACAGTGTAGTTAGTGTGGGTGCTTAGTGACAGCTTGTCAATAAAGCTGTCAAAAAGCCGAAGAGCAGCGAGATCGGATGAGTGATAACTCTCACAGTCCGCTGCTCATTGCCCCGTACTTGGTGCGCGGCTTTTTGACAGATTTTTTGATAACTTAGGCGAAATTTTTCAGGTCCGCAGCGGCGATGGTAGGCGAGCTTAGGAGGGCGTATTGAACCGGCGAAGGCAGGTAAAGTAGACACGTTGATAACTAGAGGCCATAGGGGCCAATTTAAGAAAGTGCAAGTGGACATGATCTGATATTGCGGATCATGTTCGCTCCACAACGATAAATTCCGACAGCATACGCTGTTGGCATTTATCATTGCACCAGCAGTTCTTGCAAACTGCTGGTGCAATTCCGCCCCCTGCAGATTCGCGGACAATCGGCCGCTAGCAGGAGGTGTCAATCGACCCAATGGTATTGGATCGGATTGATTTCCGGCGATGTCTGTCCACCGCCTCAGAGCAGGGGGACAGGTTATGGAGCAGCGGTCTTTAGACTTTATGCACTACATTACAGAATGATTTAAAATAATTTAATGCTGACATTTTGTTAGCACAAGTTACAAAGTTTTGCAAACTGAGAGCAGTTAATGGTACAACTCTTGAAATTCTGGTGGATCCTGTGTTGCTAGCCTTCTTGCTGTGACAGATTTAAATGAGCTTGAGCTCTGAGATAACCAATCAGTGCTTAGATCATTGTTGGCTCAGCTAAATTACATCATACTCAAGGGGGCAGTACACTAATGGGCACAACTACAATAGCTCAGTTACTACTTGCAATTCTACTGTTTTATTCCAATATTATTTTAACCCCTTACAAGTGTTAATGACAATCTGCATCTTCACAGTGGGAGTTCTCCATCTTAGCATTAAAGTATTCTTGCACCCTTTGATAGAGGTGGTGCACATTAACAGATCAGTGATAGTGTTGCTTTTTTGACAAACAATATAAAGTGCTTCAGTTTAGTATGCACAAGTAGTGATGTTGCGAACCTAAAATTTTGCGTTCGCAAACGGTGGATGCGAACTTCCACAACTGTTTGCGAACGGGCGAACCGGGCGAACCGCCATAGACTTCAATAGGCAGGCGAATTTTAAAACCCACAGGGACTCTTTCTGGCCACAATAGTGATGGAAAAGTTGTTTCAAAGGTGCTAACACCTGGACTGTGGCATGCCGGAGGGGGATCCATGGCAAAACTCCCATGAAAAATTTCATAGTTGATGCAGAGTCTGGTTTTAATCCATAAAGGGCATAAATCACCTAACATTCCTATATAGTTTGAAATAACGTGCTTTAAAACACCAGGTATGTACACTACTGTTACACCACATATGAGTTGCCCTGGGGTGACACTGTGCCCTGGCAGGCAGGCACTTAAACGCACACGTGTGAAGGAAACTGACTGCTATTATTTAACACAGTCAAAAAAGTGTTGTTGTTTTTAAATCTACACTACTGTTACACCACATATGAGTTGCACTGGGGTGACACTGTGCCCTGGCAGGCAGGCACTTAAACGCACACGTGTGAAGGAAACTGACTGCTATTATTTAACACAGTCAAAAAAGTGTTGTTTTTTTTAAATCTACACTACTGTTACACCACATATGAGTTGCACTGGGGTGACACTGTGCCCTGGCAGGCAGGCACTTAAACAAACACGTGTGAAGGAAACTGACTGCTATTTAACACAGTCAAAAAAGTGTTGGTTTTTTTTTAATCATACATTTTTTATTGAGACAGACATACAGGCAAGACAATAATGCCTTAACAAAATGGTAAATACAAATCATCAATATCTCAGTTTTACAAATAAACAAGTATGAACCACTGAGAAATGGAATATAAGAATAGGCCCAATATATAGAACCAAGAGTCTCTTTTTTATAGGGGGTTAGTATAAAGGACATAGCAAGTAGCTTTTTCAATTATAGGTATTAAGGTAATATTAGTGGGTATTGTTTAAAAATATAGGCATGAACGAATCAGACTTAAGGGGGGTGCGAAAGGGAGGGGAAGAGAGGGGGGAGGAGAGAGAGAGAAAAAAAAATTATTTGAAGGGAGGGGAGGTGAGCGGGGTTACTTAAGAGGTATGTTGGGGTCTGGTGTCCCACTGTGGGAATTTCGCAATCCAAGGGGACCAGATCCCGTGGAAGGAGTCAACCTGATCTAAAACTTTGTAGGAGTACTGTTCCATTTGTCCCACGAAGTGTACAATGGAAATTACCTGAGAGAGAGAGGGAGGCCCATCCTGTTTCCAGGCTCTGGCAAGTGCCAATTTCGTAGCCATGAGAACATAGATTGTAAGTGCTTCCCCAGGGGGAGATAGATTAGGCATTTGCATATGAAGGAGGGCTACTTCTGGAGTATATGGAGGAGTAAGATTAAGTGAAAGAAGGAGTGCATAGATTTTCCTCCATAAGGGTTGAATTATAGGTCATGCCCACCAGGTATGAAGTGCTGTGCCGATGTCTCTACAATTTCTCCAGCAGATTTCTCAGGAGATTGAGACCGGTATATCCTGTGTAAAGTGACTGGGACCAAGTGCCAGCGAACTAACACTTTATAGTAAAGCTCCCATAAGGTGGCGCAATGCAGGAGTTTTTTGGTTGTCATAATTCTAAGATGCCAGACGTCTATTGTTACAGTGAACCCAATCTCTCTCTCCCAGGTGTGGTGTTGCGGGATTTTGTGGGGGATGTGCGTATTAGTAAGGAGATTGTAATGGAAAGACAGGAGGTGTTTAAGGGAATGAGTTCCCTGCCAAGCCCTCTCCCATGTCGTCATAGGTCGTAGTGAAGATTTCGGGTAGCCCCAGGTGCGTAAGCGTGTGCTCAGGCGAAACCCCTCAAAGCCAAGCCTGGGGGGGAGTTGAAATTTAGTGTGGGGTGGGAGAGCCAAACATTGTTCTCATAAAAGTCCATGACTAGAAGTGATTGTGGATTTGGCCATAAGTCATAGTGGGAGTCCGGGAGACAGAAGAGTGCAGCAGAAATTGTAAGCAAAGGGGAAGGATAAGGGGAGATAGCAGGGTTGTGTCTTATCTGATCCCAGAATCGTAGTGCGTGCTTAAAGATGGGGTGTAGAGTGTTGATGTCGTGTCTGTGGTGAAGGGGGATCCAGAGTAGATCAGAGAGGCATAGACCAGGAGGCAGCAATGAGGATTCAAGAGTAAACCAGCTGAGCTGTCTTTCAGGGTCATTCCAGAGGAGGATATGCAACAATCTGGCTGCATTATAGTAGGAAATTATGTTTGGTAAAGCTCGGCCTCCCTGTGAGATCGGTTTTTCTAAGGTACGTCCAGAAGTTCTGGGTCTTCGATCCTTCCATACATATGTAGTTATTAGGCTTTGAAGTCTATTAAGGAGCGTTCTAGGAATATTATATGGAATGGATCGGAAAAGATATGTAATCTTGGGGAGGAAGCATATTTTGATCGCTGCAATGCGACCTGTCCATGAGATCTGTCCCAAGTCTCAAGGAGCCTTCTGTATTCCACAAGCCTGTCTGAGTAGTTTTGGGCTATGACCACCATGGGATCTGGGCTAAGATGAACCCCTAGGATCTTGAGAGAAGTAGTTTTCCATTGGAAACGGAATGTGGTTTGTAATAGAGTGAGAGTATCGGGGGGGACATTTATGGGTAGGACCTCTGTTTTGGCGACGTTGAGCTTATAGAAGCTCAAGTCTCCAAACTATTGTAGGGTAGCGAATACTGCAGGGAGGGATTCCTCAGGAGATGTCAAGAACAGGGTGATGTCGTCGGCATATAGGGAGATTTTGTGCATAAAGGTGCCGATGGGGAGGCCTCTAATTTTAGGGTCTTGTCGAATGGATTGGGCTAAGGGTTCTATGGATAAAGTGAACAGGAGAGGGGATAAGGGGCATCCCTGTCTAGTGCCGAAATTGTGAACTTGGGAGTTAAGGGGGGAGTTAAGGGGGCCTTAACCGCTACAATGAAAGCAGTGGGAAAGCGGAAAATTCTCATGGTCTCCCATAGGTAATCCCACCTGACCCTGTCAAATGCCTTTTCGGCATCTAGTGACAGGGCCAGGAAGGGAGAGGTGCCCTGTGATGCAGTATGGAGGACATCAAGAATTCTTCTGGTTGCATCGGAACCCTCTCTATTTGGGATGAACCCCACTTGGTCATTGGCTATGAGGGGGGGGGGATTATTTTAGCAGCTCTACTAGCTAAGAGTTTGGCATAAATCTTGGTGTCTATATTAATCAATGAAATGGGACAGTAACTACTGCAGAGGTCAGGTGGTTTACCGGGCTTCAAGATTGTGATTATAACTGCTTCTAGGAATTCTGCTTTAAACAAAGCTCCAGAAAATATCTCCTGGAAGAATCTGTGTAGAACAGGGGTTAGGAGGGGGAGAAAGGTTTTATAAAATCTGGCTGTAAAGCCATTCGGGCCAGGGGCCTTACCTAGTTTTAAATTTTGAATAGTTTTCTTGACTTCCTCTATTGATAGTGGGGAGGAGAGAGAGGAGATAGCCTCTTTAGAAAGTGAAGGGAGTGAAAGAGAATTAAGGGAAGCAGAAATTTCTTCCGGAGTGGCCACTGGGATATCTAAATTGGCTTCAATATTGTAGAGTGAGCGGTAATACTGCTTAAAGGAGTTTCCTATGTCTGTCGGGGCTGATACGTTCACCCCAGAGGGGGTTTGAATGGACCGTATTCTTGCTTGGGCTGTTTGAGGTCTAAGCTTAGCGGCTAGGAGGGTGGAAGCTTTATTACCCTGATGGTAATAGATTTTTTTACAATTTTTCCATCATATTGTGGACCCTTTTAAGTTCTAGGGTTTGAATTTGTTTCAAGACTTTAGAAATTTCGTCATTTATGACCTGAGAATAGGAGTGAGAGAGATATGCCTTTAATTTTCGAAGTTGCATGGTCAGGGCGGGCAAGGTGGCTCTGTACTTTAAGCGGGCCTCAGATTCATACTGCATAAGATGACCCCTTATTACTGCCTTCAAGGTGGCCCACAAATTCTGTGAGGAGGTCTGATTATCGTCGTTAAGGGCAAGGAAGTCAGTTATGTGGTCCTGTAAAGCCGTCTTGATGATTGGGTCTGTGATAGTCCAGTCCTGCATACGCCAAATACAGGGGGAGGGGCCTGGGAGTGGGCCTAGGTGAAGGTGTATAGAGTCGTGGTCAGACCAAGAGACAGAAGTGATGAATATGGAGTGAATATTTTTTAAGAATGTGGCCTCAGTAAAAAAAAATAATCAATACGTGTGTGTGACTTGTGTGGGGAGGAGTAGAACGTATATATTCCCTATCTTGTGGGTGTAGGGTCCGCCAAACATCGTAAAGATCGTATTGCATCATCAGGAGTTGAAAAGCGGAGGAGAGGGAATGAATAGCTCTGTCGCCACTGGTGAGCGGGGGTCCCATTCTGTCTAACTTAACATCCCATATCAAGTTGCAGTCACCTCCTAATATGAAATCACCTTGCTTGATTGCTGCTACTGTCTTAAGAAGTGATCTAAAAAATTTTAATTGTCTTACATTTGGGGCATAAACATTGAGCATGGTGACTAGTTGGGAGTTCAGTTTACAGATAGCAATGATAAATCTGGCCTGAGGGTCAGATTCAATATAGATCGGGTCAAAAGTAACATTTTTACCTATATAGATGGCTACACCCCTTGACTTTGAGGAGAACGTAGCTTCTAATAATATAGGGAAATGTCCGGTGTGTGAGTCCAATGTGTCTCCTGAATGAAAGCTATGTCTATGTGATTTTTATGTAGGAAGGAAAATAGAAGGCTACGCTTGGTTGGGGAGTTAAATCCCTATACATTGAGGGTGAGGAGATGGAGCCCGTCCATGAAAATGCAGAGGAAAAAAAAAAAAAAAGGGGGAGGAGAGGGAGGGTGTAGAAGTAGGGGAAGAGGGATAGGGTGAGCACTTGGTCTGAATCTGTTATCTATACCCCAAGAGGCTTTAAGTAAGGAGCAGAGGAATCAAAATTCCGGCTACTTGCAAAAAGAATTGAATGTTATTGTGTCGTGGGAAAGGGGGGAGACAGCAGAACAGAGCCGCTTTGGTTAAAAACAAGACGGTAAAAGGATCAGGAGATAGATATAGTATGGCAAGGATAATTGTATAGAAAAGTGTATTAAAGGAGATGAGAGGCTTGGAAGGAAGGGTGGGAGGAAGGAAGAGGGGGCGGAGCCAATAGGGTATTGCCCACAACAAGATGGGCGTGGGGGTTGACTGTAGGGTAGAGGGAAAATAGTTAGGAGTTTCTATATAGAGTGAGTAATGGGAGCTAGGGAAGACGAAGATGAAATATAGGGTGTGATAAGGGAGAGAGGTGTCATATACGACACCCCCCAGTGACAATAGGTGAGTTAGTTGGACAGGAGTAAGGAGGTATAAGTTCGCAAGTGTACCCACAAGGGAGTGGGAATGAGAAAAAAAAAGGAAATGACCAGGTATGGTATGTGGTGTGTTAAGAAGTATAGATATATAGAAACTCCCCCAGACCTCAAAACTGTCAGCAGGCCCCGCTGGAGAATCAGAGGGCAGAGAAGCAAGCAGAGTTCTGCGGATGGCCTCCAAGCAGAGGTGTTTAGGCAAGAGGAATCCTCCGTGTTGGAGAAGGACGCCCGGATCACACTGCGGTGCTATGCAAAGTGCAGCTGTGGACAAAAGATGGCCGCCGTTCACAGGCTTTCTCTCAGGAGCGCAGTGAATCTCTGAGAATCCAAGAGGTGATGTGCTGCGGTCTCTCCGGTCTCCGACTAGCAACCGGAGACACCGGAGAGGTTGAGGAAACAGAGGAAGGTAGGTAAGATGCCGGTTTAGCGCTCTGTGACACTGTGTTGTTACTTCCAAGGAGCGGTGCAGAGGGTATATGGAGATAATAAGCCAGACAAGTAAAACGGAAAAAAAAAAAGATATTTAAAAAGAGCTAATGGGGCTGTATGACTGAGGGAGCAAATGGGACAAATTTGAGGGGATTTGTCTAATTATAAGGGGGATTTTAAGGGAAGGTAAACTGGTTAGAAGTGGGATCTCCGGATCCACATGACCAGTGAGCTCTGCAGTTGGCTCCGCCCCCCAAAGTGTTGTTTTTTTTAAAATCTACACTACTGTTACACCACATATGAGTTGCACTGGGGTGACACTGTGCCTGGCAGGCAGGCACTTAAACGCATACGTGTGAAGAAAACTGACTGCTATTATTTAACACAGTCAAAAAAGTGTTGTTTTTAAATCTACACTACTGTTACACCACATATGAGTTGCACTGGGGTGATACTGTGGCAGGCAGGCACTTAAACGCACACGTGTGAAGGAAACTGACTGCTATTATTTAACACAGTCAAAAAAGTGTTGTTTTTTTTAAATCTACACTACTGTTACACCAGATATGAGTGGTGGCACTGGGCAAGTGGGCACAGTATACGCTGTGAGCCTGACACACACTCTGGCAGGCAGGCAACTGCAATTAGATTACACAGGGGAAAAAAAAGCAGCCCTAATAAAGGCTTTTTGGGGTGCTGTCCTTACAGCAGAGATCAGATGAGTCCTTCAGGACTGTAGTGGACACTGAATACACTAGCCTAGCTATAGATTTCCCTACTAAATCAGCAGCAGCTACACTGTCCCTCCTCTCACTAACAATGCAGCTTCCGAATGAATCTAAAATGGATGCTGTCCAGGAGGTAGGAGGGTCTGGGAGGGAGGGAGGGTCTGCTGCTGATTGGCTGGAATGTGCCTGCTGACTGTGAGGTACAGGGTGAAAGTATTACTCAATGATGATGAATAGGGGGCGGATTGAACATCGCATATGTTCGCCCGCCGCGGTGAACGCGAACATGCTATGTTCGCTGGAAACTATTCGCCGGCGAACAATTCGCGACATCACTATGCACAAGACAGAGCAGATCTACATGTTAGCAATGATTGCATTGCTCTGTATTATTCCTGCGAGTTTTTTGTTTGTTATGTAACTTTTAACCCCTTAGTGACTAGTGACATAGGCATACCCTTTACGTTGTGTGTCCCTAAGGGGTTTTTGGCCCTATAATAGACACATTTTCACAACATGCCTCATTCCAGGAGCCATTGGGCTATAGTGCAGTCTTGTCACTGTCAGAGAGAGCCGGGCTATTTAACCCCTTCAACTGAAAACAACAGCCAACTTACAGGGTATTTAGAATAAAGAGGGTAACAAAGCAGATTCGATAATAATTATTACTATGGGTGCATAATATTGTTGCAAATTACTGCATGCACTCATAGAGGGGTAATTGCACTGAGGAGACTCATAGATACATGAGTTGCGAAGAAATAGCAACAAAAAGGAGTGCTAAGCTTCTAGGGTAAATAGAGAGTAAGAACTAATGAATACTTATATTAAAAAACAAGGTGAATTGAAAATTGTTATTCGGATCCCCACTTTATTGAACAGAATATAGACCTACAAACTTTAAAAACACTTAAATTCTGATGCCTAATATTGACTGGTAGTATAATGTAAAGTATGGTGTGATTAGTAAGGGAGAATGACCTGTGAGTTAATAAAAGACCCAAACAAACAGCCGGCGCTCATCCCCTCTGAGGAAGCGTGACAGTTAAACACGTGTCAGGGGACCGGCTAGTGAGAGCTTTGTCTCTCCTTTTTTAAATTGCTTGCTCTGTCTGCCCGTAAACGATATGGATGAATGATTGATACTTATTTTAATTCGAATTTTTAATTTACTGTATCAAAAATACGTAAAAGTGTGGATTGGTCTGTGTACCTGAAATAGAGAAAGATAAACTGTAATACAACTCCCGCTATAGAAGGGGTTTACTTGAGAGTACCAGAGAAAGAGAATGATAAACTGTAATACAACTCCCGCTATAGAAGGGGTTTAGTTGAGAGTACCAGAGAAAGAGAATGATAAACTGTAATACAACTCCCGCTATTGAAGGAATTTAGTTGAGAGTACCAGAGAAAGAGAATGATAAACTGTAATACAACTCCCGCTATAGAAGGGGTTTAGTTGAGAGTACCAGAGAAAGAGAATGATAAACTGTAATACAACTCCCGCTATAGAAGGGGTTTAGTTGAGAGTACCAGAGAAAGAGAATGATAAACTGTAATACAACTCCCGCTATAGAAGGAGTTTAGTTGAGAGTACCAGAGAAAGAGAATGATAAACTGTAATACAACTCCCACTATAGAAGGAGTTTAGTTGAGAGTACCAGAGAAAGAGAATGATAAACTGTAATATACCTCCCGCTATAGAAGGAGTTTAATTGAGAAATATATTATGGTTATTGTATGAGTGTTATTAAAATAGTTTGACCGTTATTAATGAACATTACGGTACAAATGTAAACCATTTCTCTACTCTACAACACACGCTATCTGTAGTATTACTTTCAGACACTAATTGCACTGTACTGTGAAAAAATGAGGCAGGCCTGCCTCATTTTTTCACAGTACTCACTTTTTGGGGTTGATCCCCCCCTGGTTACGGCACTCCGATATTGCTTGCACATCATTGGATGTATTCACGCTTCCTTGTGGTTCCGGTTCCAGGTCTAGGATTAGCGCTGCCGCACGCCGTGGTTCTGCTCCCTGCACTAATTGCACTCATGTATCTATAACTTACAAGGTATATTGGCTGTCATTAAGAGGTTAAATATTTATTCACTATTTCCACAGTGATCACCTGAGAGTTAAAACCTAAATAGAGGCTTTATTTTAAAGAGGGGCTTTAAAACAAGGGGTTCTTTAGGCCTTTTTGATGGCCTAATCTAAGTTCCTAGATACCCCTGTTAAAAATAAAGTACTAACATTTTAATAAAGAAAAGTATGTGTTTTTCCATAAACTCTACATGAAAAATAAGAAGTCATCATCCTCATATAAATTAGGGCCTTTTGGCATATTTATACAACTTGTATTTGCACATAGGGGCTACAATGAGTCTCTGGTCAAATAAATGCTCATTTATTCACACCAGCTTCACTATCAATAAGATCAACATTAAAAACTATTTTTAACGTTACTACTTTTTTATATGCTTGATAGCATTTTTTTACATTTCACTGTACTGTCCCTTTAAGAAAGCAAGCGAATGGCAAAGTACTCTCATGTGCTGTAGACAGCATTATAGTGTTGTACTGAATATTGTTGAATATTGTGAATGTTGTATGAATGCAGGTGGCAAAAACTCTTCTGCAAATATTTTGTTTTCAGCTAAAGATCCTGCGGTATAACTTCCTCGATAGTGGTCACATGATCAATTGGAACAGGCGCTATTGTGAAACATTGCAAATTGAATCAGCATAAAACAAGGGCACCCTGTACTTTTAATGGATAGAACAGTGAGTGCTGTTAGCACTCATCTTACAAGTGGTGAGTGCTCTGGAAAATTTTGAAAATTTGCATACAATTCACATAAGAAATATATTAAAATAAAGTATTTCACTTATATTTATACATATTAAATGTTAATTATTATTATTATTATTTATGGTATTATTATTATTTAAATAGTGCCAGAAAATTATGTAGGGCTGGGTACAACAGGAGGAGTATACAATGAGAAAGATTTATGGTAAGATACAAATAATGTTGTTGTTTTTTTTTATCTTTTTTTAATTATGATGATATATGTAAAAGTATATACTGTATGTATGTGTGTTTATTTTTATATGTGTGTGTATGTATTAATGTGTATACATGTGCATATGTGCATACATATGTATGAATGTGTTTTACAAATTTGAATACAAAACCATAGTATAAAACTAAGTAACGAAATCCACTGCTTGAGCTGAGGTTTAGCGTACCTTTGGCTTAGAGCACGTGCGACAAACAACATGAGTGTTTCAGAGCACCTCATAGAATTCTAAAGGCGCTGACCTTAGGAGCTGAAGATCCTAGTACAGTTTTATTCCACTTGTGCCCCTTTGCCACTGTCAGTCTTTCCTTGCATAATGCACTCTTCACTGCATATGTTTAAAGTAGCTTTGATTATATTTACTGCATGAAATTTTATGTATTAGGAAGAATGCTTTGTGCTTCAGCTAACTTATAATGGGAACTTTGTTCTGTTCCTAAGCTTCTGTGTGTAATGTTTGTTTTTACCGTTTACCTGTTTGTATGCATTTATCAGACTCTGTTCAGGTGCTACCATTTTTAGATGCTGTCTTATTTTACACCCTTGCTGCTTTTTAATCACCTGTTTTAATTAAAGGGATATGAAAGACAACATTTTCTTTCATAATTCAGATAGAGTATATGATTCTAAACAACTTTCTAATAGCCAGATTACTAGTTTTGCGTTATGGCTGGCTCGCTAATATCTTGTACGTTATTTTCACCGCTCACTTTTCATAGCGCTGCTATTACAGGTTTGCAAAAATCCGGCTTGTGCGGACGATATGGTTGCGTTGAGATTCATACCTCACCCAAATACAAGCAGTGTTTTGACGTGCTCGTGCACGATTTCCCCATAGACATCAATGGGGAGAGCCGGCTAAAAAAAAGCCTAACACCTGCAATCGCGGAGCGTAAATCTCCGTAACACAGCCCCATTGATGTCTATGGGGAAAAAATGTATGTTTAAACCTAACACCCTAACATAAACCCTGAGTCTAAACACCCTTAACCTGCTGCCCCTGACATTGTCGACACCTACATTACACTTATTAACCCCTAATATGCCTCCCCCGACATCGCCGAAACCTACATTACACTTATTAACCCCAAATCTGCCGCCCCCGACATCGCCGCCACCTACATTACACTTATTAACCCCTAATCTGCTGCCCCAATGTCGCCGCCACCTACCTACACTTATTAACCCCTAATCTGCTGCCCTCAATGTCGCCGCTGCCACAATACTAAAGTTATTAACCCCTAAACATCTGGCCTCCCAAATCACTAACACTAAATAAATATATTAACCCCTGACGTAACCCTAAGTCTAACCCTAAGTCTAGACTGTCCCTTTAATTTATACTTAGTTTATTTTTATTTTTAAAGTAGTGTTAGGTTTTTTTTTATTTTAATAGTAACTTTTGTATTTTGTAATTTAGATAATTTGGGTTCATTTAGGGGGTGTTAGGTTTATTGCGTTGTGGGCTTTGGCGGTTTAGGGGTTAATACTTTGATAGGTTTATTTCGTTGTGGGCTTTGGCGGTTTATGGGGTTAATACTTTAATAGGTAGTTTGCGTTGTGGGTTAATGGTGGATTATGGTTTAATAGTTTAATTAGGCATATTGTGTTGTGGGGGTTTGTCGGTTATGGGGTTAGTACATTTATTATTAGTTGTAAGAGGGATTGCGGATATAGGGGTTTTACGCTTCTGGCTTATTTTTGGGAGGCGTGTTAGACTTTTACGGGAGATATTATATTTTTTTTACTTTTTCTTAGTCGCCGGCAGTTTCTAAAGTGCTGTAAGTCACTAGCGACTCCAGAAATTTGTATTTACATTTATTTCTGGACATCGCTAGTTTATCAGACTTACGGCACTTTATGAGCTGCCGGCGGGGTTTATTGGATACCCCGATGTGCGAGGTGAATTTACGGGCGGCACGGGTTGCAGCGCTTGCGCTGAAGCCTGCGTCGTATATGTAATCTCGCCCCTAGTCTTTTAGCTTGTTGCATTCACTGTCTGTAGTCTGTTGTATTACTATCTCTTGTCCTAAAGCTTACAATGTTACACCTTTTCAGAAAATAAAATATCTTTAATTGACAGCTATGTCCCAGTTGTTTAAACTGTTTGCTGATTTTTTTATACCTCAGTAGTAATACAGAACAATTTCATTAAAGTAATGAAAACATCTTTAAAATGGGACAGTTTGGAGAGGGGATAGGAGCAAGCGTAAACAACAATATCTTCTGTCATTTAGACAATATTTACAAGTCATAATACAGCCTATACTTGTAACCGAAAGGTATTTTTATATCATTTTAAATATGTTTTCATACATAGTACCCTCAAAAGGATAGTACTGTAAAGGTAATATTTGCTGTTTTAACTAAATATAGACTATTACTTGCATTTCAGAGCACACAAAAAAAAAAGACACAGTTAGTGATATAGATTTCTTTATCTTTTTGCTAAACACATTATTCCAACCATCAACTTAATTACATTTTGTGTCAAGTGTCAAAATTATTACCATGCGTTGCTGCACAAATTGCAATACACAGACATTTTACCCTGCACTATTTGTGTTTCTCAGTGACTTACACTATATTTTTTTTTTTTTCAAAGGGACCAATTGAAAATGTAATTAAACTTTTGTTTAATCCTTCGGCTAAAGCTTGGAAACTTCAGTTAGAGTATTACATGCTCTCTCAAGAGAGTCATGTTCCTGACAAGTTAAATTTACTCCATAGTCTTTACTGGTTCCTTGTGGACACATACTAACGTCACTAAACACCACACATTGTGCAGTGTTAGCTAAGCTGCATATAACAGAAAAAAGACACAACAATGTTGCTTTAGATATTGTGAAGCTATTTTGCTAAGCCTCAGTGATTACATATTTATTTCTAATAAAAACTGACAAACATATATGTTTTATTATGTGTGGGGCCCATTACTAGTTTTATCTGTTTTTTATTTTTGATATGGTATAGTAAGTGGCGAATTTAGGTTTTGTGCTGCCCTAGGCACTCAAAATTCTGCTGACCCCCACCCCTCAGGTTTAAGGCCTTTTTTTAGAAATAATATTTTTTGGGCAGGGTGTATATTAGGACATTATTTTCAAGTCAGATGATTAAAGTGTTTATATCAGAAAAAAATATCCTTTACTGTATGATAGTTTGTCAGTAGGTAGTATGTTTAACCTTAAACATCTTCTTTGGTGATTGACAGTTATTTAAGCAAAATATCTGCTTGGATAAATATGTAATGAATATAAAAACTGGCCTTTAAAAGTACTTAAAAAAATACAACAGTAGTTATGATAGGTTTAGGAATTGTATTGTAGGGAATGAAGTCACATGATACAATCATAATAAAGTATATACAGGTGGCCCTCGGTTTACAACGGTTCAATTTGCACCGTTTCAGAATAACAACCTTTTTTTTCAGTCATATGACTGCTATTTAAAAGCATTGAGAAGCAGTACATTGATTAAAATAGCCAGTAGGTGGAGCTATCCGCTTGTTTTGCAGCAAAGATATGCAAGCCAAGCAAGCTGAAATTAATCAGTTTAACCAGACCTGAGCTATCGAGCAGCTTGCAAAGGAACAAGATCTTCCTATCTATAAATCAGTCCAGATTGGAATTCATAGAAACAACTGTTTGCAAATGCAAGTAAAGTCTGTGTTGTGCGATTATTTTATTAGGTTTATAATGCTGTTTAGCAAATGTTTTTGTTCATTTAACTTATTTTACTTATATATTCTGTGTTGTGTGATTATTTTATTAGTTTTATGATGCTGTTTAGCATTTAAAGTCTTCATTTCAAAGCTTTAAAAATAATGTATTAGGTGTTACTTATCACAATTTTGAGAGGGGCCTGGAACCTAACTCCCTCACTTCCCATTGACTTACATTATAAACTGGGTTTAAATTTACAATGGTTTTGATTTACAACCATTCCTTCTGGAACCTAACTCCGGCGTAAACTGAGGGCTACCTGCACTTGTATTGTTTCTGAATGTATTAAATGCATACAACATATTTTCAGTTGTGTCACATGGTTGTATAGATTAAGCAATAAATACTTACTCTTTGCATGTATGACAGATAGACAAACAGTAAATGTACAAGTATTTAGTGACTAATCCGTTTAAGTATTTTAATGCCTAAGGAAGATGTATTGAAGGGAGAAAGGCATATGCTGTTTCCATTAGAGCTTGCCTGCAGGCTGGGATTGAGCTGCAAATACTTATAAGCAACGAAGAGAGGTGTTCCAATAAGAACCCTCCAAAGTTTAGTTACCAGCACACGGGTTTGTGAATAAATTAAGGACATTTGCTTAATTCTACAAAAGACCATTTTTATTATAGACTAAAAACACTGTATACCATATCAAAAATAAAAACAGATAAAACTGGGGGGCGTGTCCGAACACCGACTAGAATGGCTGCTTTTCTGCTACGGCTGTAAATCCAAGCAGATAAATCTGCTGTTTATCGCTCATTAGCATTAAAATTCAAGGCTTCTCTGAATACTACTGTGTTGTCTATCTTTAAAGGAGCAGAATTATATATTTTTTATACGTGTTTCCAGGCTGGCAGACCAGCACTTGTGAGGTACGCAGCGGAGGCCTAATATCGGCCTGGATCCTCATTCGCCCTCCCCAGTTTCCTGATTAGTCAGGTCCAGCAGCTGAAAGAGCTGAGCAGCTATAAGAGCTGAATTTAAATTGTAAGACATTGCAAATACTGTGAACTTTATTATAGTTATGGAGTCAAATCGCGTAACCCTACTGAGGATGGTAGACCGTTTATTCCAGGAACATTTATTGCG
This sequence comes from Bombina bombina, assembly GCF_027579735.1. NCBI lineage: Eukaryota > Metazoa > Chordata > Amphibia > Anura > Bombinatoridae > Bombina > Bombina bombina. The sequence continues at coordinate 829,761,727 of NC_069503.1, read as the reverse complement.
CTTTACTGAGACCCTACATCTCACATGGGGGAGTGTTTGTAAAGAAGTGGCACCGAGGTTGCAGCATACCTCGGAAGACAAATCAGCCCTGCAACAAGACACCTACTTTATAGAGCCTGCGGTGACAACATGCCAAGTAGCTTATGCAGCGACATCCTCCCGGGGCAATGGGAGCAGCATAGCAATGCATGGTTCTGCTGAAAGTTTCGTACAGAGGGTGCATGAAGAGGCTGCAAAGAAAAGACATGGAGGTATGCCTTGCAGCCCGGATACTAATGAGACCCGCTCCATGACCCCAAACCTGTCCCAAACTCAAACAAGAGAGAAAGATCACCCGGCTGAAATGCCACATGGTCAGGACCCTGCCTTACAGCTGACAAGAGCCGTCCGGAGTGAGATGTGGCATTGCACCCGAATTGGAACTCAGAGTCTTAGCCTGAAGCAGCGGGCACTTGAATCAGACAGGCCCTTTGTTTCTGTATATGAAGCACAGTGCAGGATCACTTCCACACTCGAGATTCACCTGAGCGGTCTCAAACAGTCACTGTGCCCCAGATCAGGAGTGGGGTAATTTCATATCCTGTTAACTAAGAGTCAATTCACCACTCGGTGGGACTGACACACTGACTCTCACACCTAGGGACATGTTATTTGTTAGATGTGCCTCCTATTCACCTATCGTTTCTATTCTGTCTATAAGTACTTAATGATGTTCACATAAATCTGTCTGTAACTTAGCCTAAGCTAACAAGGTGTGTTTGATATGTTGTATTCCACTTTTAATAACAGTTATTCATGCGAGGCACATAGAGACATAGCTCATCTGGAGGAATTGATATTATGCACTGAGTTCCGTCATAATGGCGCCATTTGTCCCAACTCATGGAGTCCTTGTTTAAAGTTTTTTTTTTCCTATATATTTGTGTTAACCTCAATTTCACTTTTAGGTATGCTGATAGGTTGGGTCCATCTAATCCCTCTGCCCTTATAAGCGTTAACAGTCAGGTGGTATAGCTCCTCTGTCATTAATATATCATCCCAAATATGTATATTCATAGCTCCATACTCCTTAAGATGTTATAATGCTGGCTTCAAAAAGACCAATGTTGGACCTCCTTTTATTGTCTGCAACATTGATGTCTATAGTTCCCCAAACCAAGTATATATGCGGCAGGGGTCCAAGAGAGGCCCTACAGGTTTCATAATTATGGAGTGACCCCTATAGTCCCTCTTTCTACTCTTCTGTTATGTTTAGAGCCCAAGAGAGGCGATTGTTTATCTTTCATATACCTTGATACTTACATCTGGGGGTCACTCCTCTTATTTTATCAGTTCAAGTTATATACATAGAAAAGAGGTTAATATAGCTAATGTGGGCATAATTGTAATTATATTTCCTTGTTATGTGATATATGTAATTTAACATATACTGTAAGATCTATTTGATGGCCTGCATAACCTGTTGTTACCTTTAGTACTCTGATAAGAAAGGTTTGGCTTCTTGTTAAGTTTAAATTTTTGTTTTGCATTTTATATCTGGAATTCTGTAATTGAAAACTTGAGGTTAACTTATATTTATATAATTGGGCGATCAATTGTTTGCATAATGTGATACCTAATATGTATATTGTATGGTGATTATCCTTTGCCTTTGAAACCAAGTTTTTATTTGCCTGTACCATGTTTTTTCTTTCTCCTTAACAACCTCAATAAAAATATTTAAAAAAAAAAAAAAAAAAAAAAACAGATAAAACTCCTAATGGGCCCCACACATATCTAGCTAAAGAAGGCTATAGAGTGTATTTCTAAATGGTGCACTACTATTAAAGAGACACTAAACCCACATATATTTTTTTTCATGATTCAGATAGAGCATGCAATTTTAAGCAACTTTCTAATTTACTCCTATAATCAAATTTTCTTAATTCTCTTGATATCTTTATTTGAAAAGCAGGAATGTAAAGTTTAGGAGCTGGGTCATTTTTGTTTAAGCACCCTGGATAGTGCTTGCTTGTTGGTGGCTTACTGTAGGATTTGATCCCGGATCCAGTATACAATTGACAAGCCAAACATTCCGGAGCCACCAGAGGTAGAGTTGGTACAAACAGGGAGCCTGCCGACTCTTCCAGGTTACCGCAATACCGTTAATAGCTGCCGTATCGTTCTCCTTGTTGTTTATTATGATCCATGATTTGGAAGGTTTTACCAGATTCCAAAGATTGCTGCTACACCTATGCGTCCTTGTGCATGTTTCACTCCCCTGTAACTTGCAGCCAGAGCTTCTTCCTGGAGTGACAACATCCAGAGTCCGCCCTTTCTTAAGCATTATTGCTCATTCCACCCACCAGAGTGTTAATGTGGAATTAATAAAAACACTTCAATGTGGTTGTGAGCAAGTTTGATAAATAAAGCTATACCTCTTTGTGTACAGCACTGGTGGTGACTAATAAATCACTAGTTACCTTAGATGTCTGGATTCAGCATTTAAAGTGATGGGAAACTCTCCCCTTTTCAATATCAGATCCAGAATGTTAGTGATATTTTAGATGGAGTTTCATTCATCCATTGTAACGAAGATGCGCTATAACTTACTTTTTAATCTAGATATAAAATTTGAATGCCCTGCGCTCCACCACCCACTTCAAAAGCCAATTTTTCTGTGAGCTGTTTGAATTGTTGTCCAATCAGCACTCTAGCTACAACAAAAATGCCATATGGGGAGAATGTTAATTGAACAACAATTTAAGCACTACTTCATCGTGATAAAAGCACATACATTTTATAAGAATTTTATTTTATTCAAGACATTTTTCTTAATTATACATGCTAACTGAATATATTCTAACTGAATATATCAAAAACATTTTTAGACTTAATACTTTTTCAAAAACCTTTAATATGGTTTAAAGGGACAGTCTAGTCCAAAATAAAACTTTCATGATTCAGATAGGTTATGTTATTTAACAATTTTATTTTTTACTTTTATCAACAATTTTCCTTTGTTCTCTTATTATTCTTAGTTGAAAGCTAAACCTAGGAAGACCGCCTCTAAGCTAAATGCATTTTGACCGTTTTTCACCACTAGAGGGTGTTAGTTCATGTGTGGTATATAGATAACACTGTGCTCGCTCAACGTGAAGCTCCTAGGAGCCAGCACTGATTGGCTAAAATGCAAGTCATAAGAACTGAAATAAGGGGGCAGCTTGCAGAGGCTTAGATACAAGATAATTACAAAGTTAAAAAGTGTATTAATATAACTGTTGGTTATGCAAAACTGGGGAATGGGTAATTATCTATGTTTTAAAACAACAACAATTCTGGTGTAGACTGTCCCTTAAAATAGCAATGTATTCACCTAATGTTATATATTAAGATGCCACTTTATATACAGCCTATTTTTCATCAAGGAACAATGCAAACTCCAATCCATTTGGAGAAAATATTTTCAGATAATAAATCCACATTGTCTCTTTTTGCAGTAACACAGTATCAATATTTCCCCCTCTTTTTGAATGTTTTACATGTTCAATACCTACAACTTTTAAACCATCAACACTTGAATTGTGGTATTGCAAAAAATGACTTGCTACTGGGCTATCAAAATTTTAATCTTTTATATCATCACAGTGTTCTGTGATCCTTCATCTAAACTCGCACAAGTTTTTCCCACATAGTACCGAGGGCATGAACACGATAATGAATAAATAACCCAGTTGAAGAATAATTGATGAATGATTTAATGGGACAGTCTACTCCAGAATTTATATTGCTTAACAAGATAAATAATCCTTTTATTATCCATTACCCCGTTTTTCATAACAAACACAGAAACACACTCACAGAAACACATTCAGATACACAGAAACACTGACACAAACACATACACCTACAGAATCAGACACACAAACACTCACTAAGAAGCATTAAGGCAGAAAAATACACACACATAGATGTCAGTAACCCCTTTTATTCACAGAGATGGTGGTGATATATATTCTTCCTTAACAGACAGACCTGAAGCCTAATGAAGTTAGAGTATAAATCATGAAATTTACTAGTTCCCTGTGATTAGCATTTTATTTTCTACACAGACCTCAAAGCAGTAATTAGTCCTTTCCAAGATACACATATCTTCAAAGCAATGATTAACTCTTGATAGAGTGACCTATTAGCAAAAGCAAATCAATTTTTAACCCCTTCAGAGAAACACAGACCTACACAAATTATTAACCCTTAATACACAGACATATACAGCAATTATTAAACCTTTCAATGATAAACAGACCTTACAGCAATTATTAGCACTTGTGTGATACATAGACCTATTGATCAGTAATTATCCCAGACAACATACCAGCAGATCAGTCTCTCACATAATCACTTACTTGTACATAAGCATGACACTGGTTATTTAGTTGTGATGCGTCCTCTCACATAATCACTGCTTTAGTTAGATATACAACAGGTGAGGTTCGTATGCAACTAGGGGTTACCTGTCTGTCTCTCTGTGCAGGGCGACATAGTGAGCAGAAAATCTCTCCTTCTACTTACATTTCCCGCTCTCCGCACATTTCCTGCAGCCACCAATAAAAATACATTAGCAGTTGGGGAACGGCGTGGGCTGTCCTGCTTGTCACATCATCTTCCAGTTTGATTTTTACAGAAAAGGAGACATAAGTACGCAGTTAGAAAGAGGCCAAAGGTCACTATGTTAATTTCTATATTTGATTTTGAGTTTTATTTCTGGAAATGCTGCTCAGATACACTTTTTCAATATTCTTAAAGCACGATAAGTCCCTAATATCAAGCTCCCTGCCAAAGTGAAACCAATTTATTATTACTGCTAGTCCAAAATTAACTAGTAAATTTCATGGTTTATACTCTGACTTCATTAGGGTGCATAAACAAAACTGAATGGTTTCTTTTAGAGGTGTGCCACTGACATTTCCTTCAAAAAGCTCAACAGATAATCTATGGTATTCATACAAAAATGACAGTATCAAAATTATTAGAGCCATGCTTGACAAATAAAGGGCATAACACAAACAGGGCAAGATTTCAAGTCTCGCAGCAAATCTGTTTTTAACAATTGCAAATACACTGCAGGCGTTAAGGTTATTTCGCATTTGGGACTGCACAGGTATTAGAAGTTGCAGAATAACATAATTTATACTTTGCATACAAAGAGAGAAGCGCTCTACCAGGAACGAACAACAGCTCAGTGGCTTGTTCTATGGCGATTTACCACCCGGAGGCAGCTTCTTTTAGACCAGTGTGCTTTTCACAGAAGAAAACTTTCCTGAAGTATATCAGTCTGATCCCGCCAAGTAAGGTCAGTCCAGCCCCGAAATACCAGGCAATTCTCCTCTGAACAAGGAACATGACAACCCCAGACGATCGTTTCGGCCTCCTATGGGCCTCGTCAGTGAGGTGCAGCCACATTCCTCTAAGCACACTGGGCAAGGAGTCCACGTCTGGTTTCCCCCATCACCCATAGGGAGACTTCCCCAGGGTTATAATAATTTGCATACAAAGAGAGAAGCGCTCTACCAGGAACGAACAACAGCTCAGTGGCTTGTTCTATGGCGATTTACCACCCAGAGGCAGCTTCTTTTAGACCAGTGTGCTTTTCACAGAAGAAAACTTTCCTGAAGTATATCAGTCTGATCCCGCCAAGTAAGGTCAGTCCAGCCCCGAAATACCAGGCAATTCTCCTCTGAACAAGGAACATGACAACCCCAGACGATCGTTTCGGCCTCCTATGGGCCTCGTCAGTGAGGTGCAGCCACATTCCTCTAAGCACACTGGGCAAGGAGTCAACGTCTGGTTTCCCCCATCACTCATAGGGAGACTTCCCCAGGGTTATAATAATTTGCATACAAAGAGAGAAGCGCTCTACCAGGAACGAACAACAGCTCAGTGGCTTGTTCTATGGCGATTTACCACCCGGAGGCAGCTTCTTTTAGACCAGTGTGCTTTTCACAGAAGAAAACTTTCCTGAAGTATATCAGTCTGATCCCGCCAAGTAAGGTCAGTCCAGCCCCGAAATACCAGGCAATTCTCCTCTGAACAAGGAACATGACAACCCCAGACGATCGTTTCGGCCTCCTATGGGCCTCGTCAGTGAGGTGCAGCCACATTCCTCTAAGCACACTGGGCAAGGAGTCCACGTCTGGTTTCCCCCATCACCCATAGGGAGACTTCCCCAGGGTTATAATAATTTGCATACAAAGAGAGAAGCGCTCTACCAGGAACGAACAACAGCTCAGTGGCTTGTTCTATGGCGATTTACCACCCGGAAGCAGCCTCTTTTAGACCAGTGTGCTTTTCACAGAAGAAAACTTTCCTGAAGTATATCAGTCTGATCCCGCCAAGTAAGGTCAGTCCAGCCCCGAAATACCAGGCAATTCTCCTCTGAACAAGGAACATAACAACCCCAGACGATCGTTTCGGCCTCCTATGGGCCTCGTCAGTGAGGTGCAGCCACACAATTTATACTTACCTGATAAATTATTTTCTTTCCTGGCATGGAGAGTCCACAAATCCATTCAATTACTAGTGGGAATTCAACTCCTGGCCACCAGGTGAGGGCAAAGAACACCCCAGCAAAGCTTCAAGTATTCTCCCACTACCCACAATCCCCAGTCATTCAGCCGAGGAATTGAGGAAAGAGAAGACACAAAGGGTATAGTGGTGCCTGAGGTTTAGAAAATCACAAAAAGCCGCCTTAAAATAAGGGTGGGTCGTGGACTATCTATGCCAGGAAAGAAAATAATTTATCAGGTAAGTATAAATTATGTTTTCTTTCCAATGGCATCGAGAGTCTCCATTTAATTACTAGTGGGAACCAATACCAAAGCTAGAATCCACAGAATGGAAGGGAGGGATACACAAAACATACAAACCTAAACAGAAGTCACCACTGCTTGAAGAACTTTCCTCCCAAAAGAAGCCTCAGCTGAAGCAAAAACATCAAATTTGGAAAAAGTATGCAATGATGAGCAAGTGGCCGCCTTGCAAATATGTTCCATAGAAGCATAATTTTTCAAGGCCAAAGAGGAAGCGACAGCCCTAGTAGAGTGAGCCGTAATTTTCTCTGGAGGCTGCTGTCCAGCTGTCTCTAAAGCCAATCGAATAACACTTCTCAACCAGAAGGAGAGAGAAGAGAGAAGTGTTATTCGATTGTGGCCTTCTGACCTCTCCGTTTACCAGAAAGAAAACAAAAAGAGCAGAAAATTTACGAAAATCTTTCCTAGCCTGTAAATTGAACCTTAAAGCATGCACAACATTCAGATTGTGCAATAACCGCTCCTGCTTAGAGGAAGGATTAGGACAAAATGAAGGAACAAACATTTCTTGGTTAATATTGCGTTCCAAGACCACCTTAAGTAGAAATTTAGTATGGAGAACCGCTTTATCCGCATAAAAATAAATTAAAGGGAAATCACAATGTAGAGTCGAAACCTCCTAAACTCTATGGCCGGAGGAAATTGCCAGCAAAAACAAAACCTTCCAGGACAATAACTTGATATCAACATAATACATAGAGGCCAACCGCAAATACGCTGGAATTCCACAGCGTAATTGTGGCGAGCCTGATTCGCCATATTTATCAAAGCCTACAGACCGGCAAAAGTTGAATTTTGTGACGTAACATACGATCCGCCGGTCTCAGTCCGACACAGATCGATGCTTACATCATTACAGATGTTCCGAATACAAATGCGTCAATATCTGACAACTTTTACAAGTTATCAAACTTTTAACAGGTACGCTCGCTAGTATTACGGCCCAGCATACCTGGTTTTCAATCGCCACCGTGGATGCCATAGGAATCAATGGGAGTCTTAAAGCAGGGAAAGCTTATGTTCGCTGCTGCCAGATATCCCATTGATTTATATGCTAGAATAAAAGTTACGTTTACACCTAACACCCTAACATAAGCCCCAAGTCTAAACACCCCTAATCTGCTGCCCCCGATATCGCCGCCACCAACATAATGTTATTAACCCCTATCCCGCCGCTCCCGGACCCCACCGCAACTAAATACATGTATTAACCCCTATCCCTCCGCTCCCGGACCCCGCCGCAACTAAATAAATGTATTAACCCCTATCCCGCCGCTCCCGGACCCCGCCGCAACTAAATAAATGTATTAACCCCTATTCCACTGCTCCTGGAGCCCACCGCAACTAAATAAAGTTATTAACCCCTATCCCTCCGCTCTCGAACCCTGCAGCAACTCTAATAAAGTTATTAACCCCTATCCCGACGCTCCCAGACCCCTCCGCAACTAAATAAATGTATTAACCCCTGGCCTCCCACATCACTACAACTTACTATACCTATTAACCCCTAAACCCCACATCGCCATAAACTAATTTAACCTATTAACCCCTAAACCTAACAACCCGCTAACTTTACATTAAATATTAACTCATCCCTATTTTATAATACATTTAAACTTACCTTTAGAATTAAAATAAACTATATTAAGCTATTAATTAACCTACCCTAACTATTATACTAAAAATACATTAAACTATATTAAACTATGCATTAATCTACCCTAACTATTATACTAAAATTATATTAAATTACATAAAGCTATATTAAACTATTAATTAACCTACCCTGTTATACTTAAATTACATTAAACTACAAATTAAATTAACTATATTACATATTTAAAAACCTAACCCTACTCAAATTATTTAAATCTACAATAACATAACAACTAAGTTACGCAAAATAAAAAACACTGTTGCAAAAAATAATAAACACTAAATTACACAAAATAAAAACCAGTTACAAAAAAAACAAACACTAAATTACAAAAAATAAAAAATAAATTATCAAATATTTAAACTAATTACACCTAATCAAATAGCCCTATAAAAATAAAAAAGCCCCCCAAAAAATAAAAAAAAAACCTAGCCTACAATAAACTACAAATGACCCTTAAAAGGGCCTTTTGCGGGGCATTGGCCCAAATAAATCAGCTCTTTTACCTGTAAATAAAAATACAAACACCCCCCAACAGTAAAACCCACCACCCACGCAACCAAACCCCCCAAATAAAAACCTATCTAAAAAAACCTAAGCTCTCCATTGCCCTGAAAAGGGCATTTGGCTCTTTTTCAACCCAACCCCCTAATCTAAAATTAAAACCCACCCAATAAACCCTTAAAAAAACCTAACACTAACCCCCGAAGATCCATTTACAGTTTTTGAAGACCCGACATCCATCCTCAACAAAGTGGCAGAAGTCCTCAGCGAAGCCGGCAGAAGTCTTCATCCAAACGGGCCGAAGTCTTCATCCAACTGGGCAGAAGTCTTCATAGAGACGGCATCTTCTATCTTCTTCCATCCGGCGTGGAGCAGCTCCATCTTCAAGACATCCAGCGTGGAGCATCCTCTTCTGTCGACGTCTTCTGAAAAATGAAGTTTCCCTTTAAATGATGTCATCCAAGATGGCGTCCCTTACATTCCGATTGGCTGATAGAATTCTATCAGCCAACAGGAATTAAGGTGCAAAAAATCCTATTGGCTGTTGCAATCAGACAATAGGATTGAGCTTTCATCCTATTGGCTGATCCAATCAGCCAATAGGAATGAGCTCCCATTCTATTGGCTGATTGGAATAGCCAATAGAATGTGAGCTCAATCCTATTGGCTGTGCACCAAACGTATTATGCCCATCAGTGAAAGGGTTAATTAGGGAGCTTGTAGGGTTAATTTTAGCTTTAGTGTAGTGTAGTAGACAACCTAAAGTATTGACCTAGGCCCATTTTGGTATATTTCATGCCACCATTTCACCGCCAAATGCGATCAAATAAATAAAAAGTTCACTTTTTCACTAACTTTAGGTTTCTCTTTGAAATTATTTACAAACAGCTTGTGCAATTATGACACAAATGGTTGTAAATGCTTCTCTGGGATCCCCTTTGTTCAGAAATAGCAGATATATATGGCTTTGGAATTGTTTTTTGGTAATTAGAAGGCCGCTAAATGCAGCTGGGCACCACACTTGTATTATGCCCAGCAGTTAAGGGGTTAATAAGGGTTGCTTGCAGGGTTAATTTTAGCTTTAGTGTAGAGATCAGTCTCCCACGTGACATATCCTACCCCCTGATCCCTCCCTGACCTCCCTCAAATAGCTCTCTACCCTTCCCCACCACCCAATTGTCACCGCCATCTTAAGTACTGGCAGAAAGTACTAAAATAAAACAGCTCTCTAACCCTCCCCCCTCTACCTAGTTGCCGCCATATTGGGTACTGGCAGCTGTCTGCCAGTACCCAGTTTGTTAAAAAATATGTTTTTTTCAAATAAATAAAATCCCCAATTTTCTGTATTGTAGCTGTCCCCCCTCAAAAGTGATTCAAACCCCAGAGGACGTGCCAGGCATGTCCTTGGTCATTAACTGACACCCAAATGAGGACGTGCCTGACAAGTCCTTGGTCGTTAAGGGGTTAAGAACCAGATTAAGACTCCAAGGAGGAGCAATTGACCTAAACACAGGCCTGATTCTAACCAAAGCCTTGACAAAAAATTAAATATCTGGCAAAATTGCTAGACGCTCTGCAGAAGAATCGACAGAGCGAAATCTGACCCTTTAGTGTACTGACTGATAAACCCTTCTCCAGGCCATCCTGAAGAAAGGACAGAATACGGGGAATTCTCACCCCTAGATCTGCACCAATAAAAGGTATTTATGCCATACCTTATAATAAATCTTGCGTGTAATAGGCTTACGAGCCTGAATCATAGTCTCAAAGAAAAACCTTGTCTGGACAAGACTAAGCGTTCAATCTCCAAACAGTCAGCTTCAGAGAAACTAAGTTCGGATGAGGGAAGGGACCCTGAAGTAGAAGATCCTTCCTCAGAGGAAATTTCCACAGGGACAATGACGACATCCTCACTAGGTCCACAAACCAAATTCTGCGAGGCCACACTGGAGCTATTAGAATCACCTAAGCCTGCTCCTGTTTGACACAAGCTATCACCCGAGGAAGAAGGGCAACCAAAGGAAACAGATAAATAAGACCAAAAACCCATGGCACTGCCAGGGCATCTACCAGAGCTGCTTGATGATCTCTTGATCTTGCTCCGTATCTTGGAAGCTTGGTGGTTTAGATGAGATGCCATCAGATCAAGTTCTGAAACTCCCCACTTGAGGGTTAACATTGAGAACTTCTGGATGGAGAGCCCATTTCCCTGGATGAAACGTCTGCCTGCTCAGATGTCTGATTGAAATCTGATAAACCGGACTAAACTCAGTTGAGGCCAAGCTCTCAATTCTAGGATATTTGTAGGGAGGGCAGACTCCTCCTGAGTCCAAAGTCTCTGAGCTCTTAGGAACCCCCAAACTGCTCCCCAGCCTAACAGGCTGGCATCCGTGATCACAATCTCCCAAGAAGGTCTCAGGAAACAAGTGCCCTGATACAAATGGTCCTGGGAGATCCACCAAGACAGAGACATCCTAGTCTGAGAGTCTAAAACTATCCACTAAGTTAGATCTGAGTGTTCTCCATTCTATTGATTGAGCATACATAACTGATGGAAGCGAGCAAATGGAACAATGTCCATGGATGCCACTATGAGACCAATTACTTTCATGCATACAGCCACTGATGAACAAACAGAGGACTGAAGAGAATGACAGCCCTCCAGAAGCTTGAATTTTCTGACCTCCGTCAAAAAAAGTATTCATAGATACTGAGTCTATGATTGCCTTGGCACCAAGGAACTTTTCCCTAGATTCACCTTCCACTCGTGAGAGCAGAGAATAGCCAACAGAGAATCTGTAAACTGAAAAGATGTAGCCTGGACCAAGATATCGTCCAGGTAAGGAGCCACAGCAATCCCTAGATATCTGGCCAAAGCCAAAACATAGAAACATAGATATTGACGGCAGATAAGAGCCATAGGCCCAGCAAGTCTGCCCGACCTTACCTAACACTATAAACTTATCTAGTTCGTAAGATAGCCTTATGCTTGTCCCATGCATTTTTAAAGTCCCCCACAGTGTTTGTTGCTGCTACCTCTTGAGGAAGTTTATTCCATAAATCAATCACTCTTTCTGTAAAGAAGTGCTTCCTCAAATTACTCCTTAAACTACTACCCTTTAGCTTGAACTCATGACCCCTTGTCCTTGAATCTTCCATTTTACGTAAAATACCCACAGCCTCAGTTTTACTAAACCCTTTAATGTACTTGAAAGTTGCTATCATATCACCTCTTTCCCTTCTCTCCTCTAAGCTCTAGAACCCTTGTAAATATTTGAGGAGCAGTGACGAGGTCGAAAGGCAGGGCTGCAAATTGGAAATGTTGATCCAAACAAGTGAACCTTAGGAACTTGAAATGTCCCTGTGGATAGTCACATGAAGATATGAATCCTTTAGGTCTATAGTGGTCATGAACTGATCCTCCTGAACTAGAGGGAGAATAGAATGAATAGCCTCCATTTTGAAGAATGGGACATTGAAAAACTTGTTGAGAGACCTTAAGTCCAGAGTGGGTCGAAAAGTTCCCTCCTTTTTGGGAACTACAAAAAGATTTGAATAAAATTCCTGACCCTGTTCTGCTCGACGAACTGTGATAATCAATCCCAGAGAGAACAAATCCCTTACGCAGTTTAATCTTTAATCACAGATAATCTTAATAATAGGAATCTGTCCCTGGGGGGACAGGACTTGAATCCTATCCTGTATTCCTGGGAGACTACATCCACTGCCCAAGGAACTGGAACGTTGCAAAACCAAGCTTGCTGAAAAAAGGAAAGCCTGGCCCCTACCTGATCCAGAACTGGATTGGGAGCGGCCCCTTCATGCTGACTCAGTTTCAGCGGAAGGCTTTCTGGATTGCTTAGCCTTGTTCAAGGGCTGGCTAGCTCTCCAAGAAGTCTTGGCTTGCTCAGATTTAGAAGATTAGGAAGATCTCTGTCCCTTGAAGTTACGAAAGAAACGAAAATTAGAAGTCAGACGACACTTGGGTCTATTCTTCTTATCCCGTAGTAAAAAAACTCCCTTTCCACCAGTAACCGTGGAAATGATCTCTGCCAGACCAGGACCAAATAAAGTCTTACCTTTAAAAGGTAGAGACAGAAGCTTGGATTTGGATGTCACATCCACAGACTAAGACTTTAACCAAAGGGCTCTGCGTGCTAGTATCGTAAAACTAGAAATCTTGGCTCCCAGCCAACAACTTTCAGAATGGCATCACAGATTAAAGTATTACCCAGCTTTAGAGCCTTGACCCTATCCTGGATCTGCTCTATAGTAGTCTCCTTTGAAATTAGATCAGACAAACAGTCACACCAACAACTGTCACAATAGTAGCAACCGCTTGCCACTGCAAACCCTGATGAAGAAATATTTTTCTTAAATAACCCTTCATAGGGTCTCTTAACCCCTTAAGGACCAGCAACGTACCCTGTATGTCACTGGCCTTTTTTTGGGACTTGATTGTTTTATAGCGCGTTCTTGCCACCAACGTTAAGACTGCTCTATTCCACAAAGCCTTCTGGAGGGAGGGCATTAATAGTGTGTTCTTGCTAGACTTGTGCTATTATGTCCTGAAAAAACCCTTAACGACCAGTGACATACAGGGTACATTGTGGTCATTAAGGGGTTAAAGAGGAACTATCCCCAAGAGGAATAGTAGTTCTCTTGGCTAAGGTAGATATAGCTCCCTCTACTCTAGTAACGCGTGCCACAGATCTTACACTGAATCAGTCACAGGAAACATCTTTTTAAACACAGGAGACAAGTTAAAAGGAACACCCAGCTTCTCCCATTCCTGAGATATGTCAGACATGCGATCTGGAACAGGAAAAACATCCACAGATTTAGGTTTGTCAACAAAAACTCTATTCAGTTTATTAGCCAAAAGTAAACAGAGATGCTCCAGTTTAAATCTAAAATTAACCTCCTCAAAATCTATTGTACTAGGAACTGCAGATTCTGAATCAGAGATCTTGCCCTCAGAAGGTGCAGAGGAATGATCCTCGCAAGATAACTGAGAAAGACTAACAAAATCAGAATCCATAGAAATATTCTTAGATTTCTTCTTCCTTTTACCAGAACTAGGTAAAGCACTTAGGGCTGCAGAAACTGCAGAAGTCAACTATGCAGCAAAATCTTTAGACAAACACTCCCAGAGACTGACTGAGAAGAACCGCAGGGCACTGTATGTGTATCTGTCAAAGACTGGGACATGTTAACAGAAGGCAGAGACAACCCCTGAACAGCATTATCCAGAGAAAAAGAAGGCTCAGATAAGGAATCCTTATCCTTAGATAATAAAACCTTATAAAGGCAAGGGGAACAAAATTGCACCGGAGGTATAACCTGGGCATCTGCACAATAAAGACATTTATCAAATGACAGAGAAAGCTTGTGATCGGCATCCATAGTATTTCCCTTATACTCTAATTTCAATATAAAAAATTATAATAAAATTCTAAGCATAGATAAATAATTATTTAAACCAGCACCTCTACACCCCAGCCATGCTGGAGAGACTCACCCAACCGGTAACCAGGAATCCAACCCACACCAGCAGATAAATCCTTTTAAAACTGCAGATCCTAGAAAGCAGCAAACATCAGAGAGAAGCTACATTGAGGAAAAATGATCTAATGCTAGAAAATCTGGTCTATCTCCTTGAAAATCCGGCTTCCAAACAGCCAGCTAGAAACAAACTGATCAGCACTCAGGAAGTTAAAGAGCGGTCACATGATCACAACTTCAAAAGTAAGGTGCGGTCCAACAACTTTCTTAAAGAGATATTACCCAAACTAAATAAAAGGTAAAACTTGTGCAAACAAATCCTCATAGCTAAAATCAAAAGAGTCTTCACATGACAGAACAGTGCCCTGAACTGCTGCCCAATAAATCCCCTAATCTTTAAAAGGGATATTCAGTCCTATAAGGATCCACATTGTGCTCTAAGTATCTTTTTATTAAAAAAACAAGGAACTCCTAAGTGCGGCATCCTGCTCACCTAGAAGGTAAAAGCACTTACCTGTGGATTCGCTGTAGGGCAGGTACAGCAAACAGGTGTGACAGAATCCTCACTGACAGACCTGTAGATAAAGAAAAAAAACTGAGTAACCAACCTTGGTTTTCTATATAGGGGTAGCAAAAATGTTGGAAGGTAAGCAAAGACCACTTCTCTGTCTTCCAACTTCTAAAAGCCACCATTACTCTTACTAAAGAGAATTACATGGACACAGCATAACCTCAATCCTTGCTTGCAGGGAAAAGTACCCATTAAAGGATTAACAACTTGATTTCTTCAGACACCTCCGCACATCACCTGCAATGTTACACAGGCAAATAATGACTGGAGATTGTGGGTAATGGGAGGATATTTGAAGCTTTGCTATGGTGTTCTTTGCCTCCACCTGGTGGCCAGGAGTTGAATTCCCATTAGTAATTGAATGGATTCATGGACTCTCTATGCCATTCGAAAGAAAACTTATTTTGTGCACGTGTTAATTCGTGTAACCCAAAAGCCATATTGCTTGTGTGTTCACGTATTCCCCCATAGCAGTCAATGGAGAAGACAAATAGAAAAAAAACAACTAACACCCTAATCTATTTTATATTGCAAGAATGTTTTGATAACGAAATATGTTCTATTTATTTGTAAATAAATATTTCTCTATATATGTGATGATTTTGGACTGATATATCTATTTATAGTGAGATATGTATATGAATCTATATATATGTCTAGACATCTCCAGATTTGTATGAGAATATCTCTTTGAAAATCCATCTGAGATATTGTTTAATATGCATAAGATTGTAATTTGAAATATTTAAATTTTTGTGATTCAGATAGAGCCTGCAATTTTAAAAAAAGTTTCTGTAATAACTGTATAACTGGAAAATCACATTTTGCTATAGTAAGGAAAGCTTAACCCTTTTAAATAAACTAGTTTCCAAGAGATAATATCAAGCAACTCGACCCCAAGGCATGTACAGAAGGATCAAAGGCTACCATCCAATGTAGATAAGACAGGTGAGACCTGCTCTCCTTTCTGAGGACAGAAAATCAAATGTCATAAAGCTTCAAAGGACACAGGACAGGACAATGGCATCATAAATCTTCAAAGGGACTCAGATTATGTCAGTCCTGAGATGTGTCACAAAGGTCAGATGGCATTAGGAACTCATTTCTTGGACCACAGCGACATCTACAGGCAGTTAACTCAACAGATGAATTGTAATAAAACAGAAGATGGATGGATTTGATTGGCTGGGACTGTCTTCATGGTGTGGCTGTTTGGCTATAAATATGTTTTGAGAAAGAGGAAAAAGAAGGACAAATAACACCAAAAGGTAATAGACAGACTTCATCTTTCTTTACATGCACCCAACCACAGGCATTAGTCTATAGTGTAGATAGGTCCTTGTATGTTAGACGCTTCTCTCACCACTCGTGTATAGATTTGTCATTTAATAAATGTATCCTTTTTATAAGACTGGTGTAAGTATAATTCTTTAAATATGATTATAAGGAAAAGCCTGACACTGATTTTAGTCACTGACTCTATATTAGAACCCAGTACAAGCTACAGTTGTGTCAGGACTCAGAGGTGAGCGCACAGGAAGACTGTATCAGAACAAGAATTCTGGACTAGTCCTTGTGAGCAGGTGAGATGGAAGTTATTAACAGATGTGCAAATAATAGTACTATTGAATATGTGTGTAAAGATAATTTAAATGCATTAGAATTATTTATTGATTTGTTGCAACAATTTCAGGATGCTTCTTGTAAAATTAAGAAGTATGTGCTGAATAAGAAATTAAAGTATAATAGTAATTTAGCTAAACTTATTGTACAGTACAAAGGTGCATTGGAAAGGTTAGAATTTCCCCCTGTTTTATCAGAAAGAGATACATCTGTAAACAGTAATTATGCTAAGGAAAAAAGCATGGTGTTTGTCACAGAAGTGAATCTAGCCAGACAGAGAATGTAGTTGAACATCCACAGAAAGAAAGAAAAGCTAAAGTAACAACAAATACATTAGAAAGTAAATCCAAGCTACTGCCATTGTTTCCTGTAAATACCACAACAGAGCTGGACAATGCAAATTGTAAAAAAAACTATTTCTACCATGTGCCAGGATAGATTAGAAAGTCCACAAACAACAGGGTCTCAGACTATTGGAGAGAGTGTACAGACTCCCTCTGTGCTGACTAGTGAACCAGAAGACCCATATAAAAAGTATGCTAGGGAAATAAAAGCTTTAATTCCACTATTTGACCCAAAATTGCATATCCTGCATTGTATATTTAATTTTGAGCAACGTGTAGCACAGTATAGCTTGGATGATCAGACTCCTTATCTATTTAAGTTCTGGCTGACAGCATACTACAGTAAAGCACTGCAGCTTTAACAGCAGAATGGGTTATGGGCTGACAAAGAGACACATGCTAACATGTTGTTACAACTAACTGCTGTGGATTTAACAGATACATCATTTTTAGACACAGTAGTTCCCCACCCAATTGAAGAGCCATTTGCTTTCTGTAGTAAATTTAATTAATTATACTGTAAACTAAAAGGCGCACCAAATTTACGGCTAGATTACGTTTGCGTTAGCCTTAAAAAGAAGATTTTTCCTACCTTAATTCCGATTGGCTGATAGAATCCTAGAATCGGAATTCAAGGGACGCCATCTTGGATGGCGTCATTTAAAGGAAACTTCATTCTTCGCTTGGACTTCGTTTGAAGAGGATGCTCCAAGTCAGCTGGATTGAAGATGGACCCGCTCCGGATGGATGAAGATAGAAGATGCCGCCTGGATGAAGACTTCTGCTCGTCTGGAGGTCCACTTCTGGCCGGATCGAATGAAAACTTCTGCCCCTCTGGAGGAACACTTGAGCCCGGCTGGGTGAAGATGGCTCAAGGAAGGGTGATCTTCAAGGGGGTAGTGTTAGGTTTTATTAAGGGGGAATTGGGTGGGTTTTATGGTAGGGTTGGGTGTGTGGGTGGTGGGTTTTAATGTTGGGGGGGTATTTTTTTTTTACAGGTAAAAGAGCTATTTGTAATTTAGTATAGGGTAGGGATTTTTATTATTTTGGGGGGCTTTTTTATTTTATTAGGGGGATTAGAGTAGGTTTAATTAGTTTTAAAAAAATTTAATTATTTTTTATTTTCTGTAATTAAGTGTTTGTTGTTTTTCGTACTTTAGTTTATTTAATTTAATTGTAATTAATTGTAGGTAGTTTAGTAAATTAATTTAGTGTAGTGCTAGGTGTAATTGAAACTTAGGTTAGGATTTATTTTACAGGTAAATTTGTACTTATTTTAACTAGGTAGTTATTAAATAGTTAATAACTATTTAATAACTATTGTACCAAGTTAAAATAAATACAAAAGTTGCCTGTAAAATAAATATAAACCCTAAGCTAGCTACAATGTAACTATTAGTTATATTGTAGCTATCTTATGGTTTATTTTATAGGTAAATATTTAGTTTTAAATAGGAATAATTTATTTAATTGTAGTTATTTTATTTAGATTTATTTAAATTATATTTAAGTTAGGGGGGTGTTAGACTTAGGTTTAGACTTAGGTTTAGGGGTTAATAAATGTAATATAGTAGCGGCGACAATGGGGCAGCAGATTAGGGGTTAATAAGTGTAGTTAGGTTGCGGCGACATCGGGGGGGGCATATTAGGGGTTAATAAATATAATGTAGGTGTCGGCGATGTTGCGGGCAGCAGATTAGGGGTTCATAGGGATAATGTAGGTGGCGGCGGTGTCCGGAGCGGCAGATTAGGGGTTAATAATATAATGCAGGTGTCGGCGATGTCGGGGACGGCAGATTAGGGGTTAATAAGTGTAACATTAGGGGTGTTTAGACTCGGGATTAATGTTAGGGTGTTAGGTGTAGACATAACTTTTGTTTCCCCATAGGAATCAATGGGGCTGCGTTAGAAGCTGAACGCTGCTTTTTTTCCAGGTGTTAGGTTTTTTTTCAGCTGAATCTGCCCCATTGTTTCCGATGGGGAAATCGTGCAGGAGCACGTTTAGCCAACTTACCGCTACCATAAGCAACGCTGGTATTGAGGTGAGATGTGGAGCTAAATTTTGCTCTACGCTCACCTTTTTGCGGCTAATGCCAGGTTTAAAAAAACCTGTAATACTAGCGTTGTCTTAAGGGAGCGTAAAAAAAAAAAGGCTCGTTAGCAATGCACCCCTGTTACCGCAAAACTCGTAATCTCAGTGTTAGAGATTGGCGATCCCAGAATGTTAAGAATTCTAACGGGAAAATATGAAGGTATGGATTTTGTTAATAGGAATTTACTGGGTAATTTAAGGAGTTATAAAATATTTCTCTGTATGCTGGACGATTGGAGAAAAGAATCAAAATATAAAAATCTCATGCCATCTTTTCATAAGAAGCAATATATGTATGCACCCAGAGCAAATACTTCCCAGGTTTGTTTTATTTGTGGGAAAGGGGGTCATAAAATGAAATACTGTTGGTTTAATGAAAAGGGCCATGTGAGAACTGGTCTGGAATATGCAGATATCAACTACATCAATAGTATTAAGAAATTATTTCCAAATAGATATGAAGTTTCCCATTGTAATAACCTGTTTATAATTCTCATATAATGAAAAACAGATTATTTGTAGCTGTAAAGTGGAACACCTAATGTTATAAGTCTGTAACAAAAGGGTTAATTAATTACAGCAGTTACTTCAGTAATTGAGTCCCAGCAGTAGGAATATATATATATATATATATATATATATATGAATAAAGGAATATATATATATGAAAGAATAGGTGGAATGAGTTAAATAATAAGATTCATTAGGAGAGTCTGAATATTAATTTATCTGTAGTTGGTAAGTAGCATGCACAAATAATAATGTAAAGTCTGTATATGCAGCACTTAGCAGGTCAAAGCAAGCAGATTTATACACTTAGGCTGGTTTGAGAAGCAGGTAGTAGAGTTATGCACACATGGAAGCAATTGACCCAGAGAGCTAGTAGTAAGTACAGGCTGTAGTTAAGTTGCTTAGACAAAGTATACTGCAGACAGTGTAGACAATGCACATTTAGCAAGCATGATTGAAAAGAGCAGCATGGCAGAATAATTTGTATTCAGAACAAAAGTACTTGCGTGACCGGTAGCTCTAGCGTGGAACAGATAGGCAAATAGGAGAATGATCCGGTGTAGATACTAGGAGAGAAGGACTTCCAGGAGAGAAACAGGAACAGCGGCTGAGATCCTTAGCGTGCTGCTGCAGCGTGTGAAATCCTCAGTGTGAAAGGAAACAGGCGGAGGAATACGCCAGGAATGTAGATCCAAACAGGTAGTGCAGGGCTGACAGGGAGACTCAGATGAATACCAGAATCAGCAAACAGGTAGGTGTAAATTAGGCAATAATTAGGTAGCTAGGTTTTGAAGTAACACAGAGCAAAGTTACACCTTTCAGGAATTAGAGACTTGACTTGTCAAATAAATGAGTAAGGTTAGCACTACTCAAAGCAACAAAATAATCAAGCAATGAGTTGATGTGAGAATGAGGTTATAAAGGCTTTAGGGGTGGAGTTCCAGTTAAAGGGACATTACACCGATTCAAGAAAGATATCAAATAGGTATCATAGTAACATAGTAGATGTGGTTGAAAAAAGACCAAAGTCCATCGAGTTCAACCTATACAAATCTAAAATATATACAAAAAGCTCCAGTTAACCTTAAATAATCCCACTAAAAGGTGACCCATTTAATACTAGCAATCATATCCATGAATTTTGTTTATAGACAGAAATGTATCCAAATCATTTTTAAATGTATCTAGGGTAATGGCATTCACTACCTTCTTTGGTAATGAGTTCCACAATTGTATTGCTCTTACAGTGAAAAAACGTTTCCGTTGCAGGAGATTAAATCTCCTTTCCTCCAACCTTAAATTGTGACCTCTGGTAACAAACAATTTTCTTGGAATAAACAGAGCTTCTGCCATCTCTGTATATGGGCCTTAAATATATTTAAATAAAGTAATCATGTCACCTCTTAAGCGCCTTTTTTCTAAAGAAAACAGACCCAGTTTGACTAGCCCCTCCTCATAGGTTAAATTCTCCAATCCCCTTATTAGCTTTGTTGCCCTTCTCTGAACTTTTTCTACTTCTGCAATATCTTTTTGCGATTGGTCCCCAGAACTGCACTCCATACTCAAGGTGAGGTCTTACCAGGGCTTTATATAGTGATAGAATTATGCTTTCCTCCCTTGAGTCAATGCCTCTTTTAATACATGCTAGTATCTTATTAGCCTTTGAAGCTGCTGCCCTGCATTGTGCACCCATCTTTAGCTTGTTATGTTTTACTACCCCCATATCCCATTCCTCCTGTGTTTGGCTAAGTCTTGTCCCATTTAAATAATTACGTTGCCTGCTTATTTTACTTCCAAAATGTAGAACCTTGCATTTTCCCGTATTAAATCTAATTTTCCATTTACCTGCCCATACTTCTAATTTTTGCAGGTCCCTTTGTAACGAAAGTTCATCCTGCTCTGACCTAATGACCTTACTTAACTTAGTATCATCTGAAAAAATAGAGATGTCGCTATTTAATCTTTGCTCCAAGTCATTTATAAAAATATTAAAAAGATCAGGGCCCAGAACTGATCCCTGGGGGACTCCACTGATTACATTTGTCCAATCTGAGTATGACCTATTCACTACTACTCATTGCTCCCTATCTTTTATCCAGTTATTTATCCTTGAGCTAACATTTTCAGCTATTCCCAGTCCCTTAATTTTGTGCATTAATCTCTCATGTGGCACTGTATCAAATGCCTTTGCAAAATCTAAGTATATCACATCAACTGATTCCCCTTTATCTATATTTTTACTTACTTCCTCATAGAATCTAATTAGATTAGTTTGACATGATCTATTTCTCATAAAACCATGCTGATTAGAACTCATAATCTTGTTTACACGAATATGCTCATCAATATAATCCCTTATAATCCCTTCAAATATCTTCCCCACTATTGATGTCAGACTAACTGGTCTATAGCTTCCTGGATCATCCCTACTTCTCTTTTTGAAGAGTGGCACCACATCAGCTTTACGCCAATCCTTGGGTACCATGCCTGAGGATAATGAGTCTTGAAAACTTAAG
The DNA here is from genome assembly GCF_027579735.1 of Bombina bombina. Classification (NCBI taxonomy): domain Eukaryota; kingdom Metazoa; phylum Chordata; class Amphibia; order Anura; family Bombinatoridae; genus Bombina; species Bombina bombina. The sequence continues at coordinate 829,739,557 of NC_069503.1, read as the reverse complement.
AGTAGAGGTTTATCTATAACAGTGCTAAATTTCCTTAACACCCTTGGGTGTATTCCATCTGGGCCTGGAGTCTTATTTTCCTTAATATTATCCAATTTGTTCCTGATATCCTCTATACATAACCCAATTAATGGTATGGGCAGGCATGTTCTATTTTGTTCCAAAGTATCATCCAATGGTTCCTCTCTTGTGTATACTCAAGAAAAAAAACTGGTTTAGTATCTCAGTCTTCTCCCTGTCACTGTTAATCATGCTACCCTCCCCACATTTTAATGTACCTATATTGTATTTCTTAGATTTTTTGCTATTTATGTACTTAAAGAATCTTTTAGGGTTAGATTTAGAATCCTTTGCAATTAATTTTTCATTTTCAATTTTGGCTAATTTGATTGCTTTTTTGCATGCTTTGTTACATTCCTTATAAATATGGAATTTTGAGTCTGTACTATTTTCTTTGAATAATTTAAATGCCCTACGTTTTTTCCTAATTTCTCTTAACACATTTATATTCAGCCACATTGGCTTGGATTTTTTATTTTTATAACCATATGGTATTTGTTGATATGTATATTTATTTAACAAAGTTTTAAATGTTATCCATTTATCCTCTGTATTTTTATTAGAGAATACTTTGTCCCAATTTATGTTATTTAATGATTTCCTTAAATCGTTGAATTTTGCTTTCTTGAAATTAAACGTCTTGATTAAGCCTTTAAGACACTGCTTATGAAAAGAAATTTCAAATGTGACCATGTTATGATCACTGTTACCCAAATGTTCTTTGACTTCTATGTTTGATATTATATCTGTATTATTTGATAGCACTAAATCCAATATAGCGTTACTCCTAGTTGGCTCCTCTATTAATTGTGACAAGAAGTTATCCCTGAGAACATTTATAAATCTATCCCCCTTAGCTGAAATACTAGTTTCATTGGCCCAGTTTATATCAGGGTAGTTAAAATCTCCCATAATTACAGCACTGTTATTTGCAGCCTTACCTATTTGTATTAGTAGTTGAGTTTCATCCAGGACACTAATGTTGGGGGGCTTGTAGCATGTTCCTAGTAATATTTCCTAGTAATATTTTTTTAGGATTTTTTCCCCCACTCTTTATTTCCACCCACAGGGTCTCATTGTTGCCTGTATCAGAAATATCTTCCCTCATTGTAGGTTTAAGGTTAGGTTTAATATACATGCATATTCCTCCACCCTTTTTATTATTTCTGTCCCTCCTAAATAAAGTATAGCCCTCTAAGTTAACTGCCCAGTCATGGGAATCATCCCACACCAAGTTTGTTATACTGAAAACATCATAGTCCTCTTCTGCAACTAAGAGTGTCAGCTCCCCCATTTTACCTGTCATGCTTCTTGCATTTGTTGTCATACATTTAATTTTTATGTGCTTTCAGCAGATACTTGGTGTGCTTTCCTCCATACTTTCTAATGTGACATTTATTAAGTCATCTCTTCCTTGAGATATCAAAGGACTGACAGATTCACAGACTGATCTCTCTATTCTATTGTGTTCTAGCTGACCCTCCTCCCCTTTGCCTAGTTTAAAAGATTCTCTAAACTTGCTACCATCCTTTCCCCCAACACACCTGCACCCATGTCATTCAGATGCAATCCATCCTTGTTGTACAAATTGTACCCTAGTGAAAAATCAGCCCAGTGCTCTAAAAAGTCAAACCCTTCATTTTTACACCATGTTTTTAACCATGAATTAACAGACCTTAGCTCCTTCTGCCTTACTGAATTAGCACACCCCACTGGTAATATCTCAGAAAATATTACTTTGGAGGTCTTTGCTTTAAGCTTGCTACCTAACTCCCTGAAGTCATTTTATAGGACTCTCCATCTCCCGCTGATTCCTTCATTAGTACCAATATGTACCATGACTGCAGGATCAGACCCACATCCCTCTAACAATCTATCAATATGCTCCACAATATGCCTAACACGAGCCCCTAGAAGACAGCAAACTGTTCTATTTAAAGGGTCTGGATGACAAATTACCCTATCAACCTTCCTAATAATAGAGACTCCTACCACCAACATCTGTCTCAGGCCCTGACTTGTATGCCCCTCTTCCATGACTGAAGGACTGCTAACTACAGTATGCCCCTCTACCATGTCTGAAGGACTGCCCACCATAGTATGCTGCTCTTCCACAACTAAAGGACTGTTCACTATACTAGGCAACACAGCCCTCTCTGACACTGCCACCCCTGAACGGATATCCCCAACATCTTCACTTAATCTGGCAAATCTGTTGGGGTGTACCAGTTCAGAACTGGCCTGTCTCTTCCGCTTACCTTTACCTCGCCCTCTAACTGTAACCCAGCTACATCCTGGAGTCTCCTCATCTGAATCCTCCCCATTCCCACTGCTAGAACCATTAACAATTAGCTCAATCCTATCCATTTCCCTTTCAAGTGTCTGAATTTCATGCAGTGTTGCAATTCGCTCCTCCAGAACTCCAATATGAGTTTCTAAAGAGACAATATGCTCACATTTACCACAAACATAATCCCTGAAGTGGCTGCTCCAGTGATGCAAACATATGGCAAGCTGTACACTGAATAAGATTCTCACACATTCTTGCTAAAATATTTAACTTAAAAGTATAAAATAATTATATTTCCCCTTGGTTACCCCAAACCCTTGTTTGGCTAACTACCTTGGTTAGATAACTATTATACTTAAACAGACAATCTTACTTTTACAGAGATTCAATACAGCAACCCTGAAAGAGCAAGCTCCCAGAGTAAATGTGCTAAATTTATAGTCTAGCAAGGCCCAAACAGCTGAAAAAAATTCCACCCCTAATTACCCACACAGGAAACAAGAAACAAAAAAAAGTAAAAAAGTAAAAATGGATAGATACAAACCAACAAACAGTTATTTTGTTTTATAAAATGCAACCCTTGCATAGCAAAATATTTATAATATAGCTTGGTTAGCTAACTATTATACTTAAACAGACAATCTTACTTTAACAGAGATTCAATACAGCAACCCTGAAAGAGCAAGCTCCCAGAGTAAATGTGCTAAATTTATAGTCTAGCTAGGCCCAAACAGCTGAAAAAAATCCCACCCCTAATTAACCACACAGGAAACAAGAAACAAAAAAAAGTAAAAAAGTAAAAATGGATAGATACAAACCAACAAACAGTTATTTTGTTTTATAAAATGCAACCCTTGCATAGCAAAATATTTATAATATAGCTTGGTTAGCTAACTATTATACTTAAACAGACAATCTTACTTTAACAGAGAATCAATACAGCAACCCTGAAAGAGCAGGCACCCAGAGTAAATGTGCTAAATGTATAGTCTAGCTAGGCCCAAACAGCTGAAAAAAATCCCACCCCTAATTACCCACACAGGAAACAAGAATAAAAAAAAAAAGTAAAAATTGAGAGATACAAACCAACAAACAGTTATTTTGTTTTATAAAATGCAACCCTTGCAAAGCAAAATATTTATAATATAGCTTGGTTAGCTAACTATTATACTTAAACAGACAATCTTACTTTAACAGAGAATCAATACAGCAATCCTGAAAGAGCAAGCTACCAGCGTAAATGTGCTAAATGTATAGTCTAGCTAGGCCCAAACAGCTGAAAAAAATCCCACTCCTAATTAACCACACAGGAAACAAGAAAAAAAAATGAATTAAAAAAATAAAAATAGATAGATACAAACCAACAGTTATTTTGTTTTATAAACTGCAACCCTTGCAAAGCAAAATATTTATAAATTAGCTTGTTAGCTAACTATTATACTTAGACAATCTTACTTTAACAGAGAATCAATACAGGAACCCTGAAAGAGGTTGGAAAACTATGTTCTCACCACCTTTAAGAGCAATTTAGCACTTTGAAGTAAATAAGTATTATAAATAAGGTGGCACAGTCAGTGTAACTGTTATTTGTTGTATGTGGTTATTTGTTCTATGTCCTGACACTATTTTTTTCTTGTTTTTCAGGAAAAATTAAAAGGAACACACTCTGTTATTGCAGGCAGTTCTGAAATAAATAAACGTTTACCTGTGTATAGAAAAGAAATGTTATCTGTGTTAGAGTCATGCCATATGTTGACCTTAACAATAAATTGTTTGCAAACAATTTAATTCATATTTAGGCCTAAATATATATATGGCACCCAATTGAAAAATCTATATTTTATTTTTATTTTTGTTTTTCTCTCCATGAGTGTGACACGTTTTATTTCATGCAGGACATATTGGGCATCAGGTTAATTTTATTTATTTTTTTTCTCTTTTTTTTTTTCTCTTTTGTTTAGGTCTTTTAATTATAATTTTCTCCATTTACAGGTGAAGAGATTATAACTGCACATTTATGTTACATTTGTCATTTTTATGTTATGTTTGTGTAATTTGTATGATGTTCAGTGTCTCCCTCTGTAATTTTTTTGTTTTGTTTGTTTGTTCTTTATACAAAGAGGGGTAAGGACAAGAAGTCCAGTAAAGATGAGAGCAAAGCAAATCATTGAGCATTAGTATTGTTTACTGGTGCTCTTTATTTTTAATACCCTTGCATATTTTGTTCTCCTTCAATTATTCAAAAAAAAAAATTTTAACCTTCAGGTTTTTTTTTAGATTTAGTCATTTTATTTTTTATTTTCTACATGCAATGGAATGTACTATGTTTTTTTGTTTTTTTAATTTATTTATTTATTTTTAAATGAATGAGATACCACTATTTGTTTTTCTAGGTGGTTTGCAAACTTGTTTTACTATAAATAGATTAATAAACATTACAAAGGATTTAGATACAAAGAGTTTTTACAAGCAGGAAACTTAGGGGGAAAACTAAATTTTATAATTAATCGATTATTATTTTTGTTTGTCTTAAAAAGTTGATCAGTAGTGTTTTATTTTATGGAGGTAGAATGTTGTTTCTACCTCCATAAAAAGGGGGGGGGGTGGATGTTCATATTTCACTTTACTTTGTCTTTGATATCATCCAGGCAATCCCTTTCTCAGCAAGGGTGTGCACACAGGGGGTTTTTATAACACTGGGTAAGGGATTTAACAAATGGTAAGGTTGCATGTTTAAACAAATTGGGAAACATGGTTTAAAAAATATTGTGGTGAAAGATACATTTCTCTCCATTTGCAGACACTTTTCCATACAGCTCAAGCATATCTTTTTGAACTAAATATCTAATAGCATGTTTGACTACAGTGAAACAAGGCAAAATGCTCCCTTACATTCCTCAAAGTTAAAAACATCTTGTGTATGTGCTGGTTTAAAGTCTCACTTGGGCACAAATTGGTTTGAGCAAAAGTCCTTGGGTGGTACCGATATTCATCATGGTTTGTTTGTTTTATTATGATTTTTAAACATCTATCCCAAAACATATTATTCAATGCTGACATAGAGGGTACTACATTTGATTTAACATAATTAAATAAATAAAATGTCATGTGATCAGGAGGCTGTCAGAAGATGCTTAGATACAAGTTAATCACATAGGTAAAAAGTATATTAATATAAAAGTGTTGATTATGCAAAACTGGGGAATGGGTAATAAAGGGATTATGTATCTTTTAAAACAACAAATATTCTGGTGTTGACTGTCCCTTTAAGACAGAAAATACCTAATGTTTATCACAATGGGTGTGATTATTGTGATGATTACATAACATAATTTATAAAAGGAGTGGGTGGTTTGGTATTTGTCTGTAAATAAGAAAAAATACACAGTTTGTGATGGGTTGTTATTTGTTTATTTGTTGTTTCTTTTTCTATCTTTATGGAGGCTTAGCTCTTAACTCCATAAAAGAGGGGAGTGTTGTATTTCCAAACTATATTGTGTTAAATATAAACAAATACAACAATCTGCAATTGCTCCGATGTCAGGAGATGCTAACGTTATTTAAAGAGACACTAAAATCAAAATTAGTTCATTTTTGGGAGACTTTTCAATTTACCTACATTGTCAGATTTTATAGTTTTTTTATATGCACATTTTCTGGGGGATCAGATCCTACTGAGCAGATGTGTATGGTCACAGTGTATACTATTCTGTGATTGGCTGATAGCTGTTACATGATACAAAGGTAGTCAAATGAAAAAAAAAATAACAGTAATAATAATAATAATAATAAATTCTGAAAATCTACTGCTTTTTTGAAGATCAGAGTAAGCGATATTGCATTGTCTTTTTATAATGCACTTCTTACTTGCAATTATACTGTATTTAATGGTCATTTAATTTAACTTAAGGTGTTATAGATGTGTAAATCAAGAATGTATAATATTAAGCAAAATAAGTCTAACTGGATAATAATGGTACATGTTAAAATCTGCATGAAATCATAGCATTAATTTATGGGAATACATACATATATATATTATTTTCAAGAAAGTGTGTTTCAAGAAGATCATGATGCTGCTTCCACTGAATAATATTTGAGTAGTGTTTTATCATGTCTGCTAGACAACTGGGTTACCTGTGTAGCAATAAAGCATTATGCTATGTAAATGGTGCAATGTAGGAATGGAAAAAAAGAGTTCTAGGTTTGATCTGATTTATATTGCTGCTGAACTTTTTTTATCTATATTCATCCTACATAAATTTAATTTAAATGTTGTCTTAATATTGAGACATGCATTGCACATTTTGTGGTGCATCCATTTAATGATAATTGATAGTAGACTTTGGTTCAGTAACAAAAATAAGCTCCTTACATGGTTAATGACATTCAGCATAATTCAAATAATTGTGTTCCATGCTCAAAACACAGGTACTTTTAAACTGACAACCTTTTAATTAATATTGGTAATGTATGCTTTGTAACAACTGAATGATGAAGTAAAGAAAACATAACACCAACATTGTGACACTATTTTACAGTGCATTTAGGTTATGACTGTATTTTCATGAATTGAGTCACCTATACAATTTATAATAATAAATATGTCACATTTTGTTGTCAAACTTTAAGACTGATTACACAAAGAAATAAGCCCAACAACAAAATGTAAATCTATTGTGTGGTATATTAATCTAAATTATGAATTCCAAATAATCTGTGTGTGATAGGGTCCATTCTATTTCCACATCTAATAACAACATTGTTTTTGTAGACCCTTCATTGTCCCTTTTGTGAACTATGTGGTGCATATTGTTTCTATCATTTGTATTTGTATTCTATAGAGTGCTGAAGTGTTTAATATCCAAGGCTAGACATAATTTAGATATACACTTTAGATAGGTCAATACGTTTTTCCTCACAACTGAGCTCTAAACCAGAAATTGCCATACACCACACCGATAAAGCCACAGATCTGAAGAGGACACAAGGACGAAGATCAATAATGATTTTTCTATTGCAACACAAAGGATGCATGTGTGTCATACAGACACAAAGAGGGGATATGTAATAACTGTATAACTGGAAAATCACATTTTGCTATAGTAAGGAAAGCTTAACACTTTTGAATAAACTAGTTTCCAAGAGATAATATCAAGCAACTCGACCCCAAGGCATGAACAGAAGTATCAAAGGCTACCATCCAATGTAGATAAGACAGATGAGACCTGCTCTCCTTCCTGAGGACAGAAAATCAAATGTCATAAAGCTTCAAAAGACACAGGACAGGACATTGGCATCACAAATCTTCAAAAGGACTCAGATAAGGTCAGTCCTGAGATGTGTCACAAAGGTCAGATGGCATTAGGAAAACTAATTTCTTGGACCACAGCGACATCTACAGGCAGTTAACTCAACAGATGAATTGTTATAAAACAGAAGATGGATGGAGTTGATTGGCTGGGACTGTCTTCATGGTGTGGCTGTTTGGCTATACATATGTTTTGAGAAGCAGCTTGAAAGAGAAGAAAAAGCAAGGGCTAATAACAACAAAAGGTAATAGACAGAATTCAGCTTTCTTCGCATGCACCCACCCACAGGCATTAGTCTATAGTGTAGATAGGTCCTTGTATGTTAGACGCTTCTCTCACCACTCATGTATAGATTTGTCATTTAATAAATGTATCCTTTATATAAGACTGGTGTAAGTATAATTATTTAAATAGGATTATAAGGAAAAGCCTGACACTGATTTTAGTCACCAACCCTATATTAGAAAAGGGGCTTTTTCACAGTTTCTAATTTACTTCTATTATCAAATTTGTTTTGTTCTCATTGTATCCTTTATTGAGGATATACCTAGGTAGGTGTTTGGAGCACTACATTGCAGGAAATAAGATAACATACCAACAAAACTGCTACCATGCAGTGCTTCAGACGTGCACATTCCCGAGCTTACAACCCTTCTTTTTAACAAAAGATACTGTTGAAAATAATAAGCAATATCTGTCTCTGTTTTTTGCAGTGCCTTGTGAGGTCTGAATGGGTTAATTTGTATGCAGGCATTATTAGTCAGGAGCGGCCAGTCTGGTTAATAGGGCTATAAAATGTAGCTAGTTCTGAGTGTGTCTGTTTATTTTTTCTAAATCTAATCTTTTTCTATCCTTGTTTAAGTCCTTGCATTCCAGCTAGTATCAGTAAAAACTTAAGTTTCCTGGTTATCTTGATATGCCAAATATACAAATGTATGTACACAACTCATTGTAAACATTGGGAATGTATCTAGTTCATCCCTGACCTTTGCCTTTTTTTATGTATTGTCAAACACAGTAAAACCTACAATTCTGATGTGTAGAACTGTTATTTACTTACGTTGTAACCATATTTGTTAAAACCCTTCATAAACTGTAAATAGCCTAGATGTGGAATGTATAAATACCTGAGAAGGGGACTGACCCCCTCAGAGAAAACTTTGTATTGTTTCTCTCCATACTGCAGTGTGTAATCAATAAACAAACTCTTTTTAACCTGTCTTGGTCTGAAGGAGTTATTGAGTCCAGGGTGAGTATATCACCAACACATGGCGTAGTCGGCAGGATGGCAAAATCTCAGACAGCAGTCCAAGTGGCAAAGACTTTCTGCTCCAGGGACACTCAATTTAGACCGGTCTTCTGAATGGTAAGAACATTTTTTTTTTAGTTTAACAGTAATTGAGTGTCTCTGGGTAAGGGGTCAGAGCTGTTTGGCGGTCTGGGTGACGCTATCCTAAAAGGCTTTGTTTATTGATTTATTAATGTTATGTGTTGTATTGTGTAAATTGTTTTTGTAAAAAAGTTAAAACTTGTGACCTAGGAGGGTGTCTATTTAAAGGCAACTGGGATTAGGAAACTGGGTTTACAGTTCTAGCCACCCCAACCTGACTGCAAGTCCCACCAGACGTTAACCAGTCAGTGTTTGAATGCAAGGGGAACTGTGACAAACCTATATCCGAAACTGTGACCTGGCAGACACCCTAAAAGGACACATAGTTACCTGTTCTGATTATTTGTTTTGGAAAACCTCTTTGATAAGTCCTGATTAGATGGCTTTATTTCTTGTGTGAGCACTGATAGTATTCCCAGTGAAGAAAATATTGTTAATCTTAGGAAGGGGCTATCCTGGGTAGATGTAAGACTGCAGCAGTCATTTAAGGGGACAGTATATACTCATATACACTCATTTTCATTTAACTGCGTGTAATAGACACTATTATAAAGAATAAGATGCACAGATACTGATATAAAAATCCAGTATAAAACTGTTTAAAAACTTACTTAGAAGCTCTCAGTTTGCTCTGTTGAAAAGGTAGCTGGAAAGCCCACTGCAAGTGGAAAATAAGACACACACCACATCCCCCTTCTTTTTCATATGACCCTTTACACAAACAGGAGCAAGCTGGAGTAGGTAGCTGACGGTATTCTCATAAAACTTTGGGGCTTGGTTAGGAGTCTGAAAGTCAGAGCAGTGTTATTTGAAAATAAGCAAAACTATACATTAAAAAAAAAAAACAACTTTATGGGCTTTATAAATAGATCATCTACAAAACATTTATGCAAAGAAAAAATGAGTGTATAATGTTCCTTTGAGGGCAAACACATGGTGTAGTGTTGCCAGGTTGGGGTGGAGGTTCCCCTGATTCAATACAATTCTCTTTTGTTCTGTTTGTTGGTTTTGCTGTTTTAGTTTTTTTTTTAGAATTTGTGTTAATCGTAAGTAAAAAACCCAAGTGACATTTAAAAAAAATAAATAGTAAAAAGTAAAAAATCAATTTAAAATGGGACATAGTTCCTCTAAAGGCTATTCTACTAATCTTAAATGGCCAAAGGGTTCCCCAGCAGAATATATGAATCAACACCATGGTCCTTTTTGTAATACATATCATACTAAATGGCCCCGACTAACTCAAAATAAAGGGCTTCACTAGAGGATAATTATCAAAAAGAAATTAAAAACTTAAAATTAAATCTCCCAGTAAGGGAAGAAAAAGAGCAAAAAATAAGAAAAAGAGTGCAAGGGGTAAAAGAATAAAATGTTTCAAATGTGGAAAGGTGGGACACATGAGCAAAGATTGTTGGTCACTCAAGCAGCACTAAAATACAGACACAAGAGCTGCATGTAAGAGGGGTATAGGAATACTGATAGATGGACTGACAAAAGTATGTGTTAGAAAAGTTTGTGTTTTAATGATTTAAGATTAAGTGATACCTTAAGAACTGTGCTTTATATTCCTTAAGTGACATTTTAAGTAGGGTAAATCATGTTTTAGTGTTTGTTATCAGCGAGTACCCATAGACAATGTAATTGTATATTACACAATTTTGTAAAAATAGGAATAATTGAGAGGAAATGTATTTCTTTGTTAGATGGTTCAGAATGTAATGCTCATGAAAATGTGTATAAATACTGAAGAGGTGCTGGAGGTATGTAAGGAGATATTAGAAGTTTGCATGGTGGGTTTTCTACCTTAGGAGGGAATATTTTTGAAGTTTTAATTAGTGGTTGATTGTCAGTGTTCAATGTGTCTCTGCTGTATGATTTTGTCAGAGCAATAGTGTACAATGTGTAGTTAAAGGTAAATGTTGTATTTTGAACTTTTGTGTGTATAAGGTTTATTGTGTTCTCCACTGAAATTACACAGAATTATTGATGGTAAATTATATGCAGCAAATTTTCATATATACATGTTGTCTTGTATTGATTTGCAGAACTGGCCAGCTGCAATAATTATGCAAAGACAATATTTAGTTCAAATAATATTTAGTGGATGAATACAATTAAACCAGGTATAATCTTAATGAAGATGTTTGTATATGGTTGTTTAACTTCTTTTACTTAATTTTTCAAGTGGAATAAAATGTTTTAACTATTGAAAAAAATGTGACACATATAAGACTTTGAGCAGTCAGACAGTAAAAACATAGGAGCTGCGGTGCTATAAGAAAAGGGAGAAGGGGAGAATGCAGACTCTGACTGACTGTCAGTTCTTGATAGACAAAGTACATAGCCCTTTGTAAATATAGCCAAAAGCTTTAATGATTATTAGAGTTGGGAATAAGCACATATCAGAACCTTTGAGTGTAACTGTAGGTCCTGAAACAGAATGACATGTTCCAAAACTGTTCAATAATGTCATTAGAAAAGACTTACTGTGTGAACTAGGGAAAGTTTTCCTTAATGTGTCTGGAGGGGAACAAGAAAGTGTATACATGCCTTGAAGTGATATTTGCAGATTCTATGTGTTAAACATTAGTGACTAATAAAATCAACAGGGGAAATGTTTTATTGAAATTAAAGGGACAGGGTACTTGACATTTTTATTGTTTAAAATAAAAAAATAGATGGTCACTTTCTTACCCATTCCTCAGTTTTACATGATCAACACGGTAGTATTGATAAACATCTTTTACCGCTGTGATTACTTAGTATCCAAATCTCTACAGACTACCAACTTATCTCAGTGCTTTTTTTATAAACTTGCAATTTGGCAATTAATGCTGCAGCCTATGACCCTGCCTAGTTTTAGCCTTTAGCAGTGAGCAAAGTGACTTTTATTTTTAAACACAGTTCAAATACAGCAACGTTTCAGGCTAACAATAAGCCCTTTCTCAAGCCTGACATAAGTTAAACAAAACACCATTTAAATAGCCATAGCTGAGCACAAGTCAAATATCAGATGTGGCAAGGATGCTCCAGTGTCTGCGCATTTTCTACAAGCAGGACATAGTATCAGCTAATTACGCTTCCAAATTTTGGAACATATACACATGCCTAGGAGAGGTGGTGATAGAGAGGCCTTATTGAATAAAAGGGAAGCCTTTTGGATCAATGAGCTCAACACCTTATGGCCTAAAGGCCTCAATAGGGAGTGTAACTGGACAACATTTAAAATCTAAAAATTGTAATTCAATATTGAGTAAGATAAATAGGTTACTTCCTTTAGTAAGCGTAGGGGTTTGCATTTACTTTTGCTATATATTTAAATTTAGCACTATATTGGATTATGCCTTAACTAGTAAGCCAAAAAAGGTCATTTGTGTGACATTATTGGATATAGACATTTGGCATTACCTATATATTCACTGAGTACCCATTAGTTTTTAAATTTCTGACTTATTGTAATATGGGTATCCTTTGTTGAAGGATTCCCATATATATCAATTTTTTAATCTATATATAGTCCATTCAATTGATTGTGTTCCTATATATATATATATATATATATATATATATATATATATATATATATATATATATATATATATATATATATATATATGGTAATTAAGGAATTTTGATATGAGTATTGTGATTAATTTTAAAGTTTAAATTCTAATAAATTCGAATATTTAATATATTTATTTTCACTAACATATTCACATTGAATTTAGTTGTCACAAATATTATTTTTATTATTCTAATTTTTTACTTTTTATTTTTCATTTTTATAGGACCGCTTGGCACTTTACTTATGAAGTTGGTTATTGAATTTGTGCAATATATACAATGTAAAATATTTTGTAACACATTTGTATCTTTGTAATTGCAAGAAAATGTATTTTGGCATGCAATATTCAAGTCCACCACTAGAGGGCGATATATGTGCAATTTTTTTCACAATTGTTTGGCGCTATTATGGCTATTTAAATGGTGTTTTGTTTAACTTATGTCAGGCTTGAGAAAGGGCTTATTGTTAGCCCGAAACGTTGCTGTATTTGACCTGTATTTAAAAATAAAAGTCACTTTGCTCACTGCTGGAGACTGCCTTCTTTTACTTAAATTGTTTGGGCTTGGTCAGCCCTCTCCGTGCACTAGTGAGTAGTGGGTGCTGTATCCATCTCTATTCATTTGTAGTTTTAGCCTTTAACAAAGAATACCAAGCGAACCAAGCAGATTTAATGATAAGAGTAAATTTGAAGGTTGTTTGGAATTGCATGCCCTATCTAAATCATTAAAGTTTAATTTTATTGACCCTTTAAAGAAAAATGTAAATTACCCTGTATTTTACAATACCCCCTGTGTAAAATGCTGATGACTATTAGTTTAACTTTGCTCAGAAACAGGCAGTAAATATAATATCTGTTATGTTGATTTTGGAGACTGACATACAACTAACATCAATGCTTAAGACTTTTCATATCCAGGTACTTGCTGCACAGTTAAAGAATGATAATTGTGTAGTGCATGTCATCTCACCTGGTGATGTTATAATGGTTGGGAGTTTTTCCAGAAAAACAGCTCTGGAGCCAAAGTAGAAGGGGCCTGTCTGTGTATTATTTATCACAAATACAGCCACTGAAGTCACAGAAGTTAAATCATGGATCTCACTACAAACTGGTGCAATCACAGACTGATCCTATCACTGGCAAGGAAATCCAAAAAGACTGAGCCTTTGGGAAGTATTATTCTTTGACAGTGCTTGACTATTTCCTGATATTTGACTCATTTTTACTTGTTATTATTCCTGTATGCTGCATTTACACTCTGGTGATGTTTGCTAGAGTGTAAAGAAAAATCCCTGATTTATATACCTTCTAATAGTCACTTAGACAATAACAGTTCATTTTGGTATAATTTGTTTATTCTATCACTGTTTAATTGTGTTATATGTGTATCAAACCCATCATGTACCCTTTCATACTTCTTGGTATTCTCCCTATTCCCAGTTATGTCTGCCACACTACCCCATAGGAACAGGACAATTCATTTATTGCTACTGCCAAAGCCTATTACCGCCACACTGAAGGTACAGGTGCCTGCTGGATATGTGGATTCATACCACATAGCCATGATTCTGGGTATCCCTATATTGGTGTCCCTCTAGTTAATGAAACTCTTACAGCTTTAATTAAAAAGGGTGTTGGTAAATTGCATTCTTTTTATACACCCCATGAAGGGAAAATAGAAAGAATTCCTTTAGCAGATTTTGTAAGACATGGGTACAGATTACTAACCATAAACCTGGGGCCCCACTCATGTCCCTCATAGACAAACCAAAGGGTATGTTTACTGTACAGTACTACCACCCCAGACATATTTGCCCTAACAAACCTAATTGTTCCCCCTCCTAAATCATTGTTGCAATGTCTCTGAGGGCTATGTCACTAATGATTTCCACAACTGGCAATATAATTCAACCATAGGGAACTCCACTCTCTACAGGGATCTTCTTACATCATGGTTTTCTGCAATCCCATTAAAATTTCCTTTTTCAAATCCTAACTGTAATCCTTCCCAATCATGGATGTTAATTGACAATCTGTATATTCTATGCGGCCACTGGGCCTACAAGAGTATGCCATGTGCATGGAGGGGTACTTGTTACTTAGGTGTTATTATCCCAGCCCTATATAGTACACAAACCCTACCTGAAGGGCGTTTGCGTAATAAACGTGAGATTGCAGGTTCTAAGGTAAAAAATTCAGATAATTCTGATCTCACTGTCCGTACCGGTATAGGTGATAGAGTTTACATGGGCATGCTCCCCTGGTATGGTACTGTCCGACTGCAGTATAAATTAAATCTCCTCATGGACATATTAGACGACATTTTTAACTCAACACACCATTCTTTACAGTTGTTAAACCAGGAACAGAAACAAATATGTCTTGTGGCCCTGCAAAACCGCCAAACCTTAGATATCATGTTAGCTGCTAAGGTCGGAGCATGCTCTTTAATAGGGGCTCAATGCTGTGTTTTTATTAATGATTCGAGTGTAGCAGTACAGGATGATCTTGATCAAATTACTAAATTACAGGTTAACATGAGAAAAGTGCATGACATTAAGTTCAATGGTTTTGATGTTGATTTAACTTTTGGCCTGTCAGGATGGCTGGGAAAATTGGGGGTACAGATACTGCAAGGTTTGCTAATCTTTGTCGTGCTAACTGTTTTTCTTTCTCTCGTAGTAATCTGTCTCAAACTAATGCTACACAAGCTCTGCAGCCTTGTCAGCCCAGCAACCAGCAGACTGATGCCCTCCTGTGAAGATTCAGCCCCACATGTGCCCCATCGCTATGACCACGGAGACTCTGCATTGCAGTTTGAGATGGAGTTCACCCGACTAAATCATATTGCTGTTTGATGCTATTGTCACAGAGTTTAACAGCATCAGAGGAGGGACTGTTGAAAATAATAAGCAATATCTGTCTGTTTTTTGCAGTGCCTTGTGAGGTCTGAATGGGTTAATTTGTATGCAGGCATTATTAGTCAGGAGCGGCCAGTCTGGTTAATGGGGCTATAAAATGTAGCTAGTTCTGAGTGTGTCTGTTTATTTTTACTAAATCTAATCTTTTTCTATCCTTGTTTAAGTCCTTGCATTCCAGCTAGTATCAGTAAAAACTTAAGTTTCCTGGTTATCTTGATATGCCAAATATACGAATGTATGTACACAACTCATTGTAAACATTGGGAATGTATCTAGTTCATCCCTGACCTTTGCCTTTTTTATGTATTGTCAAACACAGTAAAGCCTACAATTCTGATGTGTAGAACTGTTATTTACTTGTGTTGTATCCATATTTGTAAAAACCCTTGCATTTTTTAGCTAGCTAATTATAAACTGTAAATAGCCTAGATGTGGAATGTATAAATACCTGGGAAGGGGACTGACCCCCTCAGAGAAAACTTTGTATTGTTTCTCTCCATACTGCAGTGTGTAATCAATAAACAAACTCTTTTTAACCTGTCTTGGTCTGAAGAAGTTATTCAGTCCAGGGTGAGTATATCACCAACAATACCAAGAGAACAAAGAAAATGTGAAGTAGCTTGGAAAGTTGCCTAATATTGCATGCTCTATCTGAATCATGAAAGGAAAATGTTGCAATTCGTGTCCTTTTAAGCTCCATTATTATCAAAGGAGCAGCATCTATGTAGTAACTGTTCACTTTTTGGTAAATTAATTTCACTGTGAAGGAAACATTGTGATGCAATTTGTATTCACTATTTCATACATAGTAAAAGAAGATTTTGGTTTAGTGCTGCTACATTTTGGACTTTTTTGTATGGATTAAGGGAATGCAGTCTCTCAGCAGCGTGCACTGATTTTTCTGTAAGGGTGCTGAATTATATTTACTGGGAAAAATACTGGCATCAAACTAATTACAACAATAGAAACCTTACTCAATATAACACTACTCTACTCTATCATATGCAAACCAGAACACAACCAAAGATAAATAAAAGAAAAATTTCAGCTTTGAATCCTGCGTTTAGGTGAAAAATATTGACCGCTCCTTTAAAACACTCCAGAAACCCCACTGCTAGTCCCACAAGACACTCTTTGTTTATGTACAAATATTACATAAACTGTTTTAAAAGAGAATTTCGAGAGAGTTGCGGTTGTAATTATTGTTGTCCCACATAGTTAGCGGTTCTTTTCCAAGTGCGAGATATCAAGTATTGTGCACTTCTAGCTATTAAAGTTACATTAACAATGTTGAGATGGTCATATAAAATGATAAATTGTATATATATTAAAAACTTTGCAATACACTTTCATTATTTATTTTGTCATCTTTTCCTGTAATTTTATACTGAAAACTGTTAGCTTTTCAGTTCCTGTTAAAATTGCAAGTGTAGAACACTGCTATATTCCATACAGTCATTGGCTGAACACTATAGTAACTTATTTATAACTGTCTCTAATTGGCCAGACTAATCTTTTCTTTGAATGCTTTATTCTAGCTATTATTTTTTTAATGGATAGATTACAAGTGGTACAGTATATTGTGTTTTCACGATCGTGAAAACTCCGCTAGAGTTAAGCTTTTTGCGCTAGTCGGGTTGTGCTCATATTAAGTTAAAAAAAAACTTATTTTGCACAAGCGGTAACCCGACAAGCACTAAAATTTAAACATCGAATACCGCGTGCGCGTTGAAGACAATGGAGAAAAAATTGTGGGGAAAAAAATTAACACCCAACTATCTCACAAACACGGTCACAACATGAAAATATGAATATTTAATATTCCAATGTCCTTAACATAATGGAATACATTGTATTTATTCATAATTACATATTTCTATATATATCTGATGGGTTTTTTTTTAAAACAGATATATATTTATACATATATATATATATATATATATATATATATATATATACAGTAAATATATATAGATATAGATATATACAAATATATATTGGAATATCTATTTTAAAAAAAACATATTCTATGTTCAGAGCATTGAAATGTATAATATTTACAGTAAATTATTTATTTATAAAATATTTTACCAGGAAGGATACATTGAGATTTCTCTCGTTTTCAAGTATGTCATGGGTCCACAAAACATTGCATTGATACAATAAGGTACAATAAAATACAAAAACAATATTAATAAATAATATATACAAAATTTAACATAGAACAGGTAGGAAATATATAATCAACCATGACAGGTGCATTCTGTTTTGAGATATGTAGAGAGGGATCTCTTAAAGGATTTTAGGCTTGGGGAAGGTTTGAAAGTGTGCGGGAGGTTGTTCCATAATTGTGGTGCTCTCTAGGAAAAGGAGGATCGAGCTGCTTTCTTTTTGTATTGAGGCAAACTAAATAATGTGCTGGTACTGAATCGGAGGTTATAGGAGGTGGGAGCAGCCGGGGAGAGCATTCTGCTCATGTAGGGTGGGAGCTTCCCAGAAAAGCTCTTAAACACAAGGCTGGAAAGATGGAGGGTGCGTCTTGATTCCAGCGACAGCCAGTTTAGTTCTTTTAGCATGTCACAATGGTGGGTCCTGTAATTACATTGTAGCACAAAGCGGCACAATGAGTTATACAATGTATTAAGCTTATTTAGGTGAGTTTGCAGTGCAGGTGCATATACTACATCCCCATAATCAATGATTGGCATCAGCATTTGCTGTACAATCTTTTCCTTTACTGTAGGGCTTAGGCAGGATTTGCTTCTGTACATGGCACCTAGTTTTTCTATGTGGAGGCCAAAAGATAGATTGGGGTCTAACAACATACCCAAGTATTTGAAACAGTGGACTGCGGTCAGTGTGCAATTTAATTTTGTTTTTATGCGTAGATGGGAATGTTTAGTTTGTGTAATTTAGGTCCCATTCCAAAGATCATTGTGACAGTTTTGTCAGTTTTTAGCAAGAGTTTGTTTTTTGAGATCCACTTTTCTACCTTGTGAACTGGTCTTAGAGCACTGCAGCTGCGGCAGATCGGATTTGCTTGCATAGATTACCGTGTCGTATGTGTACATGTGTACAGTTGACAATTTGCAGACATTTGGCAGATCATTTATAAATAATGTGGATAGTAGGGGGCCAAGAATTGAACCTTGGGGAACATCACACATGACTGGGAGAGGGAGTCGCTGTCAGAAATTGAGACATATTGTGATCGATCCGATACATATGATCGAAACCAGGTTAGCGGACGATCACCAATACCTAAGTTTTTTTAGTTTGAGCAGTAGTTTGTCATGGTCTACTGTGTCAAAGGCCTTTGCAAAATCAAGGAAAATAGCTCCAGTTAGGTCTCCTTGTTCCATGCCAGTTTGGATGTCATTGCAAACTTTTAGGAGGGCAGTTGTAGTGGAGGGGTTCAGGCAAAAACCTGATTGATCAGGGGTCAGATAGCTAGTTTGTTGGTAATACTCACATAGTTGTGTATCGACAATACTGGGAGCAATGATATTGGGCGATAATTAGAAACCAAGGTTATCTCACCACTTTTATGGATAGGCACTACTCTTGCAGTCTTCCAACATTTGGGTATGTATCCAGACACCAAGGATTTGTTAATTAGGGTTGTGACAGGTTTAGCAATTGCTGGCGCACTGAGCTTCAACAGCATTGCTGGGATTTGATCAGGTCCAGACTGGTCTTTCATTTTTGGATTATTAAGGTGTTTCTTAACGACACTGATGGGTACAGGTCTAAAATTGAACTTCTCTATCTTGGGTCTTTGCAGATTTAGTGGGGCCTGATCCACAATTGTAGTTTCAGGATGTGTGTCATTTATTAGTTTGTCAATCAGGGTGGTGGAGCATCTGACAAAATAATTGTTAAAGGCATTTGCTACTTCTAAGGGAAGTTGCAGGGTTTGCTTGTCCACTTTGACAGTGGAGGGTGGGGAGTGCATTGGGGGAGTGTGCAAGTTATTTATGATTTTCCAAAACTTTCTAGGGTTTGATATGTTATTGTTCAGATTTTCACAGAAATATTGGGCCTTGGCCAATTTTGTTTGTTTAGTGCATATATTTCGCCATTGTCTATATACACAGTGATCGTTTATAGAGCCAGTATGCTTGAACTCTGACCACAATGAATCCGGAAACTGGTACATTTGAATGAAGTCAGCTGTGATCCAATTCATATGTGTTACTTTTACTCTCACCTTACGCAGCGGGCCATGCAAATTCCAAACTTGTAAGAGTTCGGACTGAAAGAATTCAGCTGCAGAGTCTATATCTGGGATTAGGTTTAATCTGTGCCATGGGAGGTTTTTCATGTCATGTATAAATGATTGAAGATTACATTTTTGAAGGACCTGGTGATTTTAACCTTGGGAGAGGATTTAGTAGCTTTTATTTTGAGCACGCAGTACACTAAGCAGTGGTCACTGAAACTGTTAGGGAGAACATCTGCCTCCTGAATTCGGTCAGGAACCAATCGAGCAGGGTGTGTTATGGATTTTAATGTTTATGTGAGTATATACTGTGTATGTGTGTGTGTATATATATATATACACACGTTGATTGGAGTAGCCGTGTTAGTCCAGTGAATAAGATAACAAAATAACAAGATTAATGCATTGAGCAATGATACCTTTTTATTAGACTAATTATACATTTATAAGTTGACAAGTTGAAGTATTCCTTCCTTTTTCAAGTCTGAAGCAATACTGACCAATTCAATGACATTTACAGATTATATCTTGAAACACATGATGGCTAAAAAGGGCAGAACGTGTTACAGAGGTCTGAGTGCAGGGAGAGGAGGTGATGTCTTAGGTGACATAAGCAGACAGTGTAGGAGAACAGACAGGGGAAATATATAGTTTTACATAGAGCATATTCTGACACATAAAAAGACTCAACCAATTTACTTCAAGCATTTAGCATATCAAGTCATTAAAGGGATACTGAACCTAATTTTTTTTTTCTTTCATGATTCAGATACAGAATGCAATTTTAAGCAGCTTTCTCAATTACTCATGTTATAATTTTTTTCTTCATTCTCTTTATCTATAAAAAAGAGAATGAAAAAGCAGGAATGTAAGCTTACGAGCCGGCTCACTTTTGGTTCAGCACCTGGGTATAGCTTGCTGATTGGTGGCTAAATGTATCCATCAATCAGCAAGAAGGGATATCCAGGGTGCTGAACCAAAATGGGCCAGTTTGTAAACTTACATTCCTGATTTTTAAATAAAGATACCAATAGAACGAAGAAAAATTGATAATAGGAGTAAATTAGAAAGTTGCTTAAAATCTGAATCACAAAATAAATAATTTGGGTTCCGTATCCCTTTAAGGGTGGCCACCAAATTCTTTCGCACAATACAGAATTAGAAACACCTGGAAAACAGGATTTAAAGGGACAGTCAAGTCCAAAAAATTTTTCATGATTCAAATAGGTCATGTAATTTTAAACAACTTTCCAATTTACTTTTATCATCAATTTTGCTTTGTTCTCTTGGTATTCTTAGTTGAAAGCTAAACCTAGGTAGGCTCATATGATAATTTCTAAGCCCTTGAAGTCCGCCTCTTATCACATACTTTTTAATTTGCTTTTCATAACAGGGGAGAGCTAGGTCATGTCAGCCATATAGATAATATTGTGATCACGCCCGTGACTTGTGGCAGACACTGCACTAATTGGCTAAAATGAAAGTCAATAGATGATAAAAAAAAGTCATGTGATCAGTGGGCTGTCAGAAGATGCATAGATACAAGTTAATCACAGAGGTAAACAGTATATTAATATAACAGTGTTGGCTATGCAAAACTGGGGAATGGGTAATAAAGGGATTATCTTATCTTTTTTAAACAAAACAAATTCTGGTGTTGACTGTCCCTTTAACTATGAACAATACAGTGATCTTAATAAATTAGTAAGAATGAATCTTCAGTAAAATCTAAAGATTGCGTTACTGGTGTAAAACATTGGGTATCTGTAAGTGATACCAGAATAAAGGATTTCAAAGGTTATAAAAATGATCTGTCTGTGTAATATTGCATCCGAAGCCCATCAAATAATAATAATTTGTATTGCCTTTTCTAGCTGTATCTATTATAAGCAAAACAAATGTATATGATAATACATAAAGTTGTCAGGAACATGGTTAGCATTACAATCACTAGAAGAGATGAAACTGAACAGGGATTCACTATTTTAATGGTGGCTTGAATTTTAAGTTTGCTGAGAAACCTGTTGCTTAGAAAACTAAACTATTGTACTTGTGGATTGAGGATTGTATTCGTGTTTAATTGGTCCCTCTGTTTCTCTGCCTGTTATTTGTTTGGGGTGGGGGCAAAAAACAAACAAACAATAATTAATAGATACTATAGTTCATATTCTGTTATTTGTGCACAGAGTGTGGAAGCATGTATATACATTTCAATTTTATTGTGTATTATTATGCAAATTATAAGCCTCTGTATTACTATAAAACATTAGAGAAATGTGTAAACACTAAGGGCCAGATTTGAGTGGAGCGTAAAATATCACTTCGGCGAGTGCAATATTTGCGCTCCGCTCAGTAATACCAGAGCATGCAAATGAGAGTGCACTTTCACAGACTCCAATGGGAGCCTCGTTCTCATGCCATCAGACACAGTGATAGGCAGCAAAGTGTAAATTTATAGATACATATATATTTATGTGATGTGTTTAAATATATACTGTATGTACATAAGCAAATACATATATATTTACAGGGAATACACAGTCCCTATAGACCGCAATGTAAAGGCATTTTTCAGTGCCGTTTTTTTTTTTTTTAACACCCCACACCCGCACACTTTAAACCCTAAAAACTGCTTCATGTAGTTTTAAAAAACAAATATATATGTATATACAGTATATATATATATATATATATATATATATATATATATATATATATATATATATATACACAAAACACGGAAGGGGACTGCACTCTCATACCGGACCGGGTACACATCCCATGACCCTGCAACATGCCCAGCCCTGGGTGCTCACCAGCACTCACAGGAAGCTGTGCTGTCCCCAGAGTCAGAGGCAGTTAACCCCAGACAGGTCTGGGTGCAAGAACCATAGGGAAAATTACAAAACAAATTAATACAACACACAGAGAAAGTCCAGCACTCACAAGCTGTCAGCTAAGATTTAAAAGCAAAAATGGAAAGGTTAGTTACCGCATCTGGCCAAATGGGACAAGCCCAGGTACCACGTCAAGGTCCTTTCCAATACCTGGGACCCTAAAACAGCCACACAATGCAATCTCTCAAATACAAACAAACTGGGAACAAGGGAAGGGTGCACAGGCATATGTAATCATCCTAGACATATACAAAACACGGAAGGGGACTGCACTCTCATACCGGACCGGGTACACATCCCATGACCCTGCAACATGCCCAGCCCTGGGTGCTCACCGGCACTCACAGGAAGCTGTGCTGTCCCCAGAGTCAGAGGCAGTTAACCCCAGACAGGTCTGGGTGCAAGAACCATAGGGAAAATTACAAAACAAATTAATACAAAACACAGAGAAAGTCCAGCACTCACAAGCTGTCAGCTAAGATTTAAAAGCAAAAATGGAAAGGTTAGTTAACGCATCTGGACAAATGGGACAAGCTCAGGTACCACGTCAAGGTCCTTTCCAATACCTGGGACCCTAAAACAGCCACACAATGCAAGCTCTCAAATCCAAACAAACTGGGAACAAGGGGAGGGTGCACAGGCTTATGTAATCACCCTAGACATATACAAAACACTATAGGGGACGGCACTCTCATACCAGAACGGGTACACATCCCATGACCCTGCAACATGCCCAGTCCTGGGTGCTCACTGGCACTCACAGGAAGCTGTGCTGTCCCCAGAGTCCATTTTTGCTTTTAATCTATAAAGAAGCAGTGAAGGCGCCACATAGCATAATTCTGTGTAATATATCAAATATATTATTGTAGCTCTGATACACTCACATGTTGGAAAGCACCAAGATGTGGTGCTGGCTGGACAGACCGGAACATCGGAGTTGTCCGGTAAAACTCTCCTCTCAGGCTTGAACTCCCAGGAACCAAAATGGTAATCACCAAATAAGCTGTGATACTTGAGTGTCAGGAAAAGCACTATTACACCTCCAGCAATTAGAGGGTTGCTCCAGACAGGGATATCCAAAAGAGGCAATGTAGCAAGTTTGTATGATTAAAAGTGTTTATTTAAACACAATAAAAACACAGCAACGCGTTTCTCAGTATCAAATACTGTTTCCTCAGGCTGAATAAAACTATACAAAACTTGCTACTTAATATACCCTAAAATGAGGAAACAGTATTTGATGCTGAGAAACGCGTTGCTGTGTTTTTATTGTGTTTAAATAAACACTTTTAATCATACAAACTTGCTACATAACTGGCTGGTTATTTATTGTGTGCCTGTAAACAAGCAAAATTGCCCATTTACAGCTGCACACTAAAATAGCGCTGTTACGGTTGCCTCCAGGCTGGCTGGAAGTTGGACCGTAGAAAAGGATGCTCCTAGCGCTCCCCAAAGGATCAGCAGCATCGTAGACACTATAACTACTGCGTAGCCACCATCAGTAATGCAGACTCTATGAACCACCGCTGCTGGGCTGGTATCTCGCCATCTGCTCTGCGCCCTGGACCTACGACCAGGCTCCAGTAGGTGAACCTCTTCCTTCTTTAGAGCGAAGCAGGATCAGGAACAAGAGCTCTTACAGGAGCTCAGTAGCTAAGGGAGTATATAGAGCATAGCAATCCCTGTAGTGATTATATCTGAAGCTGTCCCCTACAAACATGAGTCAAAGCTGCAAGTTAGAGGGTCAGAATAGGTCTGACGTGCTGGAACACACAGCCTGGTTTTTATTGAGGTTACATGCAAAAAATACACTCTCAGGGGGAGGCATAAAATCCCCAATCACACATTTGATGCATTTAGATAGAGAGGCAACGCCCTTTGACAGGCCATAACAGCAGATAACATTACACACAAGAAAACAATGCAGTCCACCTTATCACTACTAGCAGTCTGATTAGACAATGGAAATGTTTTTCACTAAACTTAATTAGAGCTGATCCCAGCAAACTTGTATTTAGAATGCTTCTTGAAGCTGAACAAAGTTATCTCTTTAGTTCTGACCAAAGGGTCTGTCACATAGCACTTAATGGCACACAATGAAAACCAATGCCTCTGTAACAGTGCTCCCCCTCTGTGGAACACTCTGCCTGTGTGGCACCTGGCTCAGCAAGTCCCATTCACTGAACCAAGTGGGAGAAAGCCAGGGACAAGCTATTTTACAGGTCTGGGGACATAGTCTTAAAGGGGCATTGTTCACCAAAGTCACAATATGTCCCCAGACGGTAAGGGCCATACACACCCAATAAAAGTTAATATGTTCTCAGGGGCACAATCTTCCAGGGGCCATAGTCATGATGAAGGAGGCTGGCAAATAGGCTTCTCCACGATCCATGGAAGCAGGGCAATTTTTCATTTAAAGGGCCAGTTACAAATAGCAGTTTGTAACAAGCGCTCTACTTGTAATCTGGTCATAAATACATTTTATAAGTATTGTACTAAGGTTATTCACCACCTCCCCCTAAACGTGGGTGCTATCATGTTAAAATCTGGCATTCACTGAAATCCAGTGCTGATGTGTTTGCACGTGTGCAACATCTCTCCTTCAGATACTTAAACTTTGTGCCCCACACTGGCTCCCAAACCTTTCCTTGGCTCTCTCTATAGCCCGGAGGCATCAAATCCTACGGATGCCTTAGTTTGTGAGGTCCTGTAACATCTACCTCGCCACCGGAACGACCGCAAAAACAGGCCCGGCCGCCATCTTGCTCACCCTCGTGGTGCCTGCTGCCTCTGGCACATCACCTCCAATCCACTTCTCTTTCTGCTGGCCTCAGATGGATCGCTTTGTGGGGTGAGTGCACTACATGTTTTTTGCCCTGAATGACAAACGGCAACTACGCACATAGAAGCTGTGGCCACTGGACCGCCTGGGTAAGGCTGTGGTGTCTCATTACTAAAGCTGGAACTCTTTTTTTTTCTTCCTGGCTACTGGCAAGCCACATATACTGCTCTTTACCAGCCTAAAAAATAAATTGTTTTGCTGTTCCTTGCACTGCATTATTCGCTGCATGTAGTCCCATGGGGACAGGTAAATGACATAACAAGGAATAACATAAATTAACATAAGGGAGCGGGATACAAATGAATGAGAGAGATTACGCTGTCAAAACTAACTATTCACTGAGGTACATGAGGATAGTAGTCTCTTGGTTATAAGCAGTCAACCTAAATAAGTAACTTGGAATAATTGTAACCCGTTGCTCTTGAACACATACACTGAAACTTTACACTGTCAAAACGCCGGGTGCGTTATTTTTTTCTTTTTTCTTTATATACCAGCAGATGAGAGTGGGCAGACGCTGTGAAACAACATCTCACTGCCTGATCAATGTCACTGAATTGACTTTTCTTTGATCATCTCACTACTCTATATGGACAAATTTCTTACCACCCCCAAAATGTCAAACAGAAACAAGTCTCAACAGGAGAAAAAGAATAGACAACCTCCAGATCCGCCTTTGGCTGTCTCCCCTGCGAAATCTGCTTCCACTCAGGAGAGTGACAAATCCCAAACAGGAGAACAGCAGGTAAACTCCTTGTTGCTGTCTAAATTGGACAATCAACAAAGAGGCATGGACACCTTGACATCTGAAGTCAAGCAATTTAACTCTGGACTGGTGGGTGCGGAGCAAAGAATATCTGACTTAGAAGATGGTCACCATACTTCCTCCACCCAACTAAAGGAACTGATTCAATAAAATAAATCTTTACACCAAAAAATTGACGACTTGGAAAACCGCTCACGCCAGAATAATGTCCGGCTAGTAGGACTGCCTGAGTCAGTTCGACCATCTGAACTGTTGTATTTTGCTGAAGACTCTCTTCCTAATCTATTAGGTATTCCTGCAGAATTTATCCCGTTGAAAGTGGAAAGGGCACACCGAATTGGAGGGGACAGATGGATGGCAATGGGTAAAAAAAAAAACCCTTGTGGGGTGATGATAAAATACCTCAACTTCCAGTCTAAAATTCAGCTCCTCAAGGCTTACAGGAAAGTCGAACTCCTCTTATATGATGAAAAAAGGCTCTACATTTTTCAAGACTATTCCTCAGAAGTGGCAAAGAAAAGAAAAGGTTTTGCTTCGATCTGCAGTTCTCTCCACAAGGAAAGGCATCAGGCTATACTACTTTTTCCAGCTTGTCTGAAAATCCGTACTTCCCAAGGTTTCAAGTTCTTTGATTCACCCAGAGATGCCCAAGATTTCTTGGATCAGGAAAGAGACTCTTCTACTCACTCCTCTCCTAATCGAAGAGACTCACCTGGTTGAAGTAGTGGGTGAACTTTTCTTTAAAAACTCACCCACTAGACCAAAATGCCTATTCCCTGTACGGGAATTATTTGAGACACCCAAGAAGATTTGAATATGGCTTGGTATTGTATTGCTCAGTTTATGAATGTTATTGCACTGTATGGTGCTTGTATATATGTTATGTTTTGGATAATTTGTTTTTTGATGCTATGTGTTTTATATTCTAATTTTCATGCTGGTGAAAGATATATTGTACATGTCTCTCCTCACTCCATCCTGTGTCAGACTTTAATATAACCCAGTATCAGATAATCTGCTGCTTTAGTCACACCCGCCAATATAATTGTATGTGTTACTCCTGGGCCTCCCTTTATCTTACTAATAGGCCTCAATCAGTAAAGAGCGGGACGAGGACAGCTTGGTATCCAACCCTCACAATCTTTAAATGGCAATAAAAATAAGTTCTTGGAGTGTGGGAGGGATTAACTCTCCCATTAAGAGGAAAACCATCTTGGCATACCTCAAAAAAACGCATGCCAATATTATGTTTCTGCAGGAGACACACCTAACCGCTTCAGAGCATGATAAGCTTAAAACTAAATGGATCTCAGAGGTCCTTTGTGCCCCCCCCCCCCATAATAGCTCTATCAGAGGAGTAGCTATCCTCATACATCAAGGCTTGGATTACCAGCTAGGGAATGTAGTGGTAGACCCAGAGGGAAGATTCCTCATTGTTAGACTGAAATGGCAGGATGACTGGTATACCTTTTGCAATGTGTATGGCCCCAACCAAAGAGCACCTGTATTTTGGAAATCCCTAACCACTTCTCTAGCTCAGCACGCTCAGCACGCTCAGCACGCTCAACACTAAAATTATTATTGCAGGGGACTTCAATCTAACACCTAACCCAGTTTTGGACAGATTTTGGGACCCATCTGGCCCCTCCCTGACCTGCAGACATAGAGATATGACAGTTTTTTCCTACCAAAGTATTTAATGTTTTATATGACTCTTTGGGGGTACAGGACATATGGAGGAGATGGAATCCTACGGGTAGGGACTATACTTGTGCTTCACGAGCACAGAACTCACTTTGTTGCATTGATCTTTTCCTCATCTCTAAGTCATTAGAACTATTAGTCACAGATGCCAAGATTGCCAATCTTACTATTTCGGACCACGCCCCAATTTTCCTAACTGTTCCATATTCTCCCCAGCCTACCAACAAGAGAGTGTTTAGGGTCCCAAATCACCTTGTCAAATCCCCCGATTTTGTAATAGAAACATAGAAACATAGATATTGACGGCAGATAAGAGAAATAGGCCCAGCAAGTCTGCCCGACCTTACCTAACAGTATAAACTTATCTAGTTCGTAGGATAGCCTTATGCTTGTCCCATGCATTTTTAAAGTCCCCCACAGTGTTTGTTGCTACTACCTCTTGAGGAAGTTTATTCCATAAATCAATCACTCTTTCTGTAAAGAAGTGCTTCCTCAAATTACTCCTGAATCTACTACCCTTTAGCTTGAGCTCATGACCCCTTGTTCTTGAATTTTCCATTTTATGTCATGTATCTGACGAGACAGTGGGATGATTTCACAGCTAATAACTGTGCATATCTATCTTCCCCGACCCTCTTTTGGGAAACAGCCAAGGCAGTCCTTAGAGGCGATATAATTGCCTATTTCACTAAGCGTCTCCATAATGGCAGAAAAGAATATTACAATGCTCAACTAACTAATACCTATGCTCAGTATTGTCAATTCCCAACCCCACACAATAGGACCTCTTATTTTATGGCTAGGAAAGAGAGAGACACCTTCATGTTGCAGAACACAATTCGCAAAGATAATAAGAACCAGGGCTTTTTCTTGAGACTTGGTAATCGGTCTTGCAAATTCTTGGCCTCCCTGGTCAAAATTAAACAGGCAAATAGAGGGGTTCCGGCCATTAAAAGCCAAGGTCACTTAACGAATGATAAGTCTGCGATAGTGACTGAATTTACAAACTACTACACCAATCTATATCAATCACAACCACCTCATGACACTGCACAACAAAAGTTCTGGGACAAACTCACTCTCCCTACAATCACGGACAATCAGTTAGAAAACTTGAATGCACCGATTTCTCAGGAAGAAATTGTCCAGACAATTAAGTCTCTTGCTCTTGGAAAAATGCCTGGCCCTGATGGGCTTTCAACCGAATTTTATAGGATGCTTTCTGACCAAACTGCCCCGGTTCTAACTACCTTATTTGACCACTATTTTACAGGCCGTAGTACCCCCCCTGCCAGTTTTTCTGCAGCAAATATCACAGTCATACATAAAGCAGGTAAAGACCCCACACTCCCGGCGTCATATAGACCCATATCCCTTTTAAACGTTGATTATAAGTTACTAACTAAACTCTTAGCTAATCGGTTAAAGCACTTGCTCCTACACGTTTTGCACCCAGATCAAACAGGTTTTACCCCCACTCGCTCCTCGTTACAAACATTCGTAAAGTCCATGCAATATCATATTATTGGAAAGCTAAGCAGAAGGGAACTCTCTCGTCCCTTTCGGAGGCCTTCCTGCTGTCTCTTGACACAGAGAAGGCCTTTGACAGAGTGGAGTGGTCACATCTTTTCCACTCCATGGAAACCTTTGGTATATCAGGCCACTTCATTGCTTTTCTGAGAAACATTTACTCCCACCCGGTGGCATACCTGCTGATTATCAACCTTTACTCTCCCCCGATTCCCCTTCACAGGGGAACACGTCAGGGGTGCCCTCTTTCCCCACTGCTTTTTAATTTGGCATTGGAACCCCTGGCGGTACGTCTTAGAACTATTTTCCCGGGTATACACCTCTCCTGCCATAAGCTCCAAATTGCCCTCTATGTAGACGATATAATACTTTTTATCTCCAATCCCCAGCTACATGTCCCAGTTATCTTAGACACTATTGAATTGTTTGGGCAATTCTCGGGATATAAAATAAACATCTCGAAATCAGAAATTCTATGGCTGCATCAGAAAGCTGACTCCACTACAGAACAGTACCCTTTTCGCCCAGTAAAGGCTTATTTAACCTACCTAGGAATACATATTTCAGCAAACCCACAAAACTGGTATTCTCAAAATTTATCTCCTCTGATCCAACAAATTAAAGCAGACCTGAACGCCTGGCAAAACCTGCCACTATCTTTAATGGGTAGAGTCCATATCATTAAAATGATGACCCTTCCAAAAATGTTATACCCCCTAGAAATGCTCCCACTATTACTCCGGCGGAAACATATAGCCTCTGTAAATGCTGTAAACAGAACCTTCCTATGGAAAGGCGGTAAATCACGTATAGGTGCACATAAACTGTATCTCCCCTATCCCAAAGGGGGTCTGGGCTTACCAAACTTATTATACTACAATTGGGCCTCCTTAGCAAAACTGGCATTAGATTGGTCACTAAACACACAGCACTTCTCTAGTATCCACTTGGAAGAAGCCTCACTGCCTCAGATGTCCCCTGCTTTTCTCCCACATGCTGCCCTATCAGAACTGCCAACAGCTATATTGTACCATCCAATGTTTCGAGATGTGCTTCTTGGCTGGAAGTCTATGACCAAGGTCCTTGGGTGGGACTCCAGTAACACAAAATATCTCCCATTTATAGGGAACCCGAGATTCCAACCTGGCACACTGTATCCTGTTTTTCAGACCTGGAGAACTCTGGGTGTAGACAATGTAGATAAACTATTAGACCACGCTACCAAGACGGTTCTACCCTTTGACGTGATATGCAGGAAATTTCTAATTCCTTATACTAATACAGGGAGTGCAGAATTATTAGGCAAGTTGTATTTTTGAGGATTAATTTTATTATTGAACAACAACCATGTTCTTAATGAACCCAAAAAACTCATTAATATCAAAGCTGAAAATTTTTGGAAGTAGTTTTTAGTTTGTTTTTAGTTTTAGCTATTTTAGGGGGATATCTGTGTGTGCAGGTGACTATTACTGTGCATAATTATTAGGCAACTTAACAAAAAACAAATATATACCCATTTCAATTATTTATTTTTACCAGTGAAACCAATATAACATCTCAACATTCACAAATATACATTTCTGACATTCAAAAACAAAACAAAAACAAATCAGTGACCAATATAGCCACCTTTCTTTGCAAGGACACTCAAAATCCTGCCATCCATGGATTCTGTCAGTGTTTTGATCTGTTCACCATCAACATTGCGTGCAGCAGCAATCACAGCCTCCCAGACACTGTTCAGATAGGTGTACTGTTTTCCCTCCTTGTAAATCTCACATTTGATGATGTACCACAGGTTCTCAATGGGGTTCAGATCAGGTGAACAAGGAGGCCATGTCACTAGATTTTCTTCTTTTATACCCTTTCTTGCCAGCCACGCTGTGGAGTACTTGGACGCGTGTGATGGAGCATTGTCCTGCATGAAAATCATGTTTTTCTTGAAGGATGCAGACTTCTTCCTGTACCACTGCTTGAAGAAGGTGTCTTCCAGAAACTGGCAGTAGGACTGGGAGTTGAGCTTGACTCCATCCTCAACCCGAAAAGGCCCCACAAGCTCATCTTTGATGATACCAGCCCAAACCAGTACTCCACCTCCACCTTGCTGGCGTCTGAGTTGGACTGGAGCTCTCTGCCCTTTACCAATCCAGCCACGGGCCTATCCATCTGGCCCATCAAGACTCACTCTCATTTCATCAGTCCATAAAACCTTAGAAAAATCAGTCTTGAGATATTTCTTGGCCCAGTCTTGACGTTTCAGCTTGTGTGTCTTGTTCAGTGGTGGTCGTCTTTCAGCCTTTCTTACCTTGGCCATGTCTCTGAGTATTGCACACCTTGTGCTTTTGGGCACTCCAGTGATGTTGCAGCTCTGAAATATGGCCAAACTGGTGGCAAGTGGCATCTTGGCAGCTGCACGCTTGACTTTTCTCAGTTCATGGGCAGTTATTTTGCGCCTTGGTTTTTCCACACGCTTCTTGCGACCCTGTTGACTATTTTGAATGAAACGCTTGATTGTTCGATGATCACGCTTCAGAAGCTTTGCAATTTTAAGAGTGCTGCATCCCTCTGCAAGATATCTCACTATTTTTGACTTTTCTGAGCCTGTCAAGTCCTTCTTTTGACCCATTTTGCCAAAGGAAAGGAAGTTGCCTAATAATTATGCACACCTGATATAGGGTGTTGATGTCATTAGACCACACCCCTTCTCATTACAGAGATGCACATCACCTAATATGCTTAATTGGTAGTAGGCTTTCAAGCCTAAACAGCTTGGAGTAAGACAACATGCATAAAGAGGATGATGTGGTCAAAATACTCATTTGCCTAATAATTCTGCACTCCCTGTAGATTTGCCTACTTCCAAGCTCGACTTATGTTCAACCTAGGGTGTCATCATTTTCACCAGTTTTTTAAAAAAAATAATGGGAAAGGGTTCAACAGGAATTTATGTTCAATGTCTATTCTTTTTGTGGAATTTGTTTTTGCTGGACAATTAACCAACTGTGAACTTTGATACTGTATTTTGGAAACTATTTCTGTATACCTGTGAACCTCAATAAAAATAAAAGTTTAATAAAAAAAAACATAATTGCAATATACATTCATTATTAACTTTGCCTGCTTTTGCTGTAAAATTCCTCTGGAATGTATACTTGTTTGACTTCTTCCATAGAGACTTTAAAGGGACAGTCTACACCAGAATATTTATTGTTTTAAAAGATAGATAATCCCTTTATTACCCATTCCATAGTTTTGCAAAATCAACAGTTATATTAATATACTTTTTACCTCTTTGATTATCTTGTATCTAAGCCTCTGCAAACTGCCCCCTTATTTCAGTTCTTTTGACAGACAGCATTTTTCAGTGCTGACTCCTAGGAACTCCATGTGCGTGAGCACAGTGTTATCTATATGAATCACATGAACTAACACCCTCTAGTGGTGAAAAACTGTCAAAATGCCCTGAGATGAGAGGCGGCCTTCAAGGGCTTAGAAATTAGCATATGAACCTCCTAGGTTTAGCTTTCAACTACGAATACCAAGAGAACAAAGCAAAATTGGTGATAGATGTAAATTTGAAAATTGTTTAAAATCACATGCCCTATCTGAATAATGAAAGTTTGTTTTGGACTAAACTGTCCCTTTAATGCTTCAATGATACTTAAAGAGACAGCAAACACTTTGAGATTGTAATATAAAATGTTTTATTATGAGTAGTAATAACCTTAACAATATACTTTATTTATTTTACTCCCTTTACCTGTAATTGAACACCTTCAGTATTGAGCCATTTGACAGCTCTAGCACTGTTTTTAGTTGTTTGGCACTCATTGCATTTACACATTCATTTTCAACTTCTTTTTTTGTGTGTGGTGCACACACAAATAATTTTTTTTCAAAATCAGCAGACCAAGTATTATAAGAAAATAGCTAAAATCACTCAAATCACATACTTTTGTGTTATTTTTTATAGTGTACATGGTAGCGGTATGTAAGTAATTATTTTAGAAATATTTTAAAAATATGCTTATGTTGTCTTTTGATAATCATTAGATAAGTGTTTCTATAGGATTGTGAAAGACCCCCAATTTAGGTTGTTATACCTATATTGTTCAATAACAATTCATGGAAAATCAGAATTTAAAACATATTATTTTTGTCACTTTGCACCATCTTACAATTTATGCAGAAAATTAGTAGGTTTATCAATTTACAATAACTATATATATATATATATATATATATATATATATATATATATATATATATAATATATATATAATATATATATATATATATAAATTAAAATCAATTTTGAATTTCCAAAGGGGTGGCTTAACCAATTGTAACAATGCATGTATGTTCCTACCCCTGTCTAAATGCACTCAGCTTACAAAAAACAACACATTAAATAGTTACACCAAAAATCATCCTTCATAGAGTTCCACCCAATATAATTAATTGTATTGCTCTCTCAGTTCTCCCATTTATTTTGATACTAGTAATTGCTTTTTATTAGTTCAGAGAAACTAAAAGCCAACAACCAAATGAGGCCAGTAGTTATTGCCAGGAGAATATTATTACTATGACAATCACTTGACAGTTATATGGACATAAAAGCTCTTAGTTGAAATATGGGACATCACTCCATCAAACGAGAGGTCTTGAAAGAATATTAAACAGTATGAGATTATAATATAACATTTTAATAGTAAAAAAGTAATAGGTGCTGTCATGTGTGAACTTAAGTTGCCCCTTCTCTGTTTCCATTGCTGAAGACAATTAAGGATATATTAAACAGACAATAAAAGAGACTGTCCAAACAAGGCTATGTGGTACATATGATAATTCCACTCAGCTTTGTTTGGACAAACAGAGATAAATAGAAAACGAGTTATAATCTGGCAGCGTCCATTACTTTATAGACACTAAAGTACTTTAAAGAAACTGAAGCTTAACACTTATATTTTCAATATTTAAAAAAACTAATTATATTTACAATAATTGTAAAACAAACAAACCTATGTATGATTCTAAGGCTAATCTTTGCTTTGAATATATCATTATGTCTAGCATATTTTTATTATTATGTCGGAACGTCACAGCCATGCCTCCACTGTTAGTCACCAGGACAGGTATTGAGTGTATCACTTACCAAGCGGTCTCGTTGGCATAGCATTTCAGCACGCCATCTGCTTCCATCCAGGAAAGGTGTTGTGATTGCGCTCCCACCCAGCTATTTAGGGGGACAGAAACCCAAGTGGCAATGTGTGAAGGGGCTTATTTGTGGCTTTTTATATGTTTTAAATGTTTTAAAATAAATGTTATCTTTATAAATCAGCGTCCTGCATTT
The DNA here is from genome assembly GCF_027579735.1 of Bombina bombina. Lineage (NCBI taxonomy): Eukaryota > Metazoa > Chordata > Amphibia > Anura > Bombinatoridae > Bombina > Bombina bombina. Next base: position 829,704,707 of record NC_069503.1, on the reverse strand, counting down.
GGTGATATACTGGAAACCTGGCAGTATAAAACCGGGTGTGCGTCTACTCAGAAGCGTAATTAGAATTCACAGGGCCCAGGTGCAAGAATTTAAAAAGGGCCCCCCCCCCCACCCCTCCCCCCCCCCCCCCCAAAAAAAAGTGAATTTGATACATACATTTTTATTTTTTATTTTTTTGTTTTAACATTTAACACAGAAAAAAAATGTGAATCAGATTACATATCTGCAAAAGGAGGTACCCTACGCCCACAGTCTGTGAGATGGTCTGGCCCCCTATTACTGTATATAGTGACACTGTTTAACCCACCAATACTGTATAAAGTGAGTCAGTGACACAGTCTGTAATCTGAGATGGCTGGCCTGACCCTACCCGCCACAGTATTTATAAAGTGACCACAGTAGTCTGTGACATGGTCCAGCCCCCCGTACTGTATATAGTGGTACTGTATAGTGACACTGTTTACCCCCGCCCCCCTTGCTGTAGCAACAAGGTCTGTAATTTGCTGGTTCCACAAACATACACATACACACATACATGCATAAATACACACACAGTCACATACATACATACACACACACATAAACACAAATGGGTAAAACAGAAAGACTTACCCCTGTAGTCAGAGACACTAGTGAAGCATCACGTCACACTCACATGATATCAGTGCAGGCAGTGGCAGGTCAACGTTTTTTATTATAAAAAAATGAATAATTTTTTGAAGCTGGGTCCACACCCTTGGGGGCCCAGTCGCAATTGCGACCTCTGCACCCCCTGTAGTTTTGTCCCTGTGTCTACTCCAGAGCCTGGGTGGCTCTGTAAAGTGTGAGTAACCCCTTGGCGGGACCACTGTGTGAATTAGCACTAATCCAAACATACTTCACTATGTTCTTTTGTCTTTGTTTTATTTAAGGCAAAATCATCTCAAGTACAATTGGAAATATCCTGTGGAGGATATATATCCTTATATTTGCATTTGTTTTTTTCACTTTTTATTGTATTTCTATAATTGCACAAAGTGAATTTTGTACTTATTTGTTTTTTAGCATGTTTTCATTGTTTAACATCCCTTTAAGATATATTTATGTGGTGTCGGAGTAATAAATGGCCTTTAAAAATTTTTCAAATGATGTGAAGTTATGCTTAGTAAGTGGCAGCAGGATGGTTACAAGACCAGTCTTTTGAAAAAGCATGATAACTGCTTTCAAATAATGGGTCTCAATTTTTCTTATGTATTTTTTGGGAAAGATAGGTGATAACTTGCCTCCCTGATGTTGTTCCATATGGTTCTGTCAGTTGATCACAATTGGCATAGTAAAAATTAGAGGGTTGTATGACTGCTCATTTAAAAATGGGAAATTCCATTTGAGAGGGTGTCATACCCCTCTATAAAATATAAAGAAAGAGAGCTGGGCACTGTACAATACCCTCCATTACTATAAATTACCTGGCTTTTAATGGTGATCATCAGCATACTGCATAGGAACAAGTGACCTTACATTTGAAAGAAGACTTTCTCCCTTGAAATTGAGGAAAATGGGACTTTAGAGGGACAGTGTACTGCAAAAGATTCTTCTCTTTAATATGCTCCCAAAAATCCATTTCACATGTTGAAGTGTATTAAATAGTTTACAAATATTTCCTTTATTTTGTCATTTGAAAAATATCAGTACAGGACCACCATCTACATGAAGCTATATAAACAAAAGGCATTAGAACTAACCATTCATGGGGGGGGCTACAAGAGAGCTCGAGTCTAGCCCTTTGCAAAGCATGTTCCTAAATCAGCCTTAAATACAATGAACTCCTACCTGCGTCTTGCCCAAGTACACTGTCCTTTTAAGTGCTGCTGCAGGTTATTGCTATTTTTATGGTAATTACCTGCATCTTCTGGGGTAACTGACTGCTCTTTTTTAAATGAGGCACCTCATGTTCCTTTTAGTGGTCTGGAGCTGAGATATGTGCTTTTGAAGCTCTCTCCCCCACCAATGCCTCTCTAACAACTTAATACCCTGCTCTTACAGGGAAATTCCTGTTCCCTGTGATGTCATGCACTTATGTGATGATGTCATGAGGTGTTCCCATAGCAACTGATGGTGTCATTCGGGTTGCAGTGCTGGGGGTCTGATATGGAAGGCTGGCCTCACAGGAGGAGGACATGTGGTCTGGAGGCCAACCACATGGAGTCTTTCACGTTCTAAAGGTTAAGAGCCTGATGATCTATAGCTCTTTTTCTGGCAAGATGATCTAAGAAGTCTTATCAGAGCTGTGAAGTCCCTCAAATAATTTTATAAGAGCAAATGTTACCCTTTGAGCTGTATATCAAGCTATGAAGGATATTCAAAATTTATCTTGAAAATGTAGCTTACTCACAAATATAGGGCACCAAAATCTAAGTGAAAGTCAAGAAGCAGAGCTTCTCTGCAAGCTGTCTAATGGCCACTTTCCTCTTATACTTCTGTTCTGTAAGTGGATAGTGTGTTAGCAAATATATCTAGCCCTTTCCACTAGATCAATTCTGGTACTTTTAAAGACTATAGAAAAGTAACCCTTTTCAATAAGACTCACCAAACAGACTCTCTACTTATGTGTAACAAGCAGAAAATAAAGTCAGGCAAAATAACTATCATAAAAAAGGGGATATATATTATTAATAAAACATTATGCGACAGTTTCGCAGTATGAGAATAACCACTTCTAACAACCTTACTAGCATCGACTATGAATCTATGATCATTTTTCATTGGGACTTTTGAATCGATCAGTTGATTCAATTATTAGCATATTGCCAATTCCCATAAACTTATGATTATTGATGTGGCAATCTTTTCTGCACTATACGATTATGAGGAAATGTGTGCATCATATTGACCTGTAATAAGTTACCAAAATGGTTTAATTGTGTTTCATATCAAAATTGTTTTATACAGGTGTAAAGTTGCTATTGTGTAATTAATATGATTTTTTTTTTAATATACTTGTGCCTTTAAAATCTATGATTTGCAATACATATGAGTGCTATGCAATCTTCTATTATCAAGTTTTAGAAATATCCATCAAATTTCATTGTAACTAAAGTTATTTTTCTGAAATGAGAAAAGACATTTGATTGGAAAATGTCAAATTACCATATGACCTTTACTCATATTCTTATTACTGTGATAAAGTATTTTTCTCTCCATTTACAAATACTTCTGAAGAGGATTTTAGCTATAAATGAGCTGTAAATCTAGTCTTTTTTCCTGCAGTCTTTATCCTATCACTTTTCTTTCTAGTCTGCAGCTTTTAAATTGCTTTTGTAACCTTTTCCATGCTTAAAACTCTTGTAACAACAAAATTAATGCACCATTAAAACACTGACATATAATTTTCTCATGTTCTTTTAAATAACGTTTGTAGGAGGGTCCAAAGAAATCAATGTAATGTAGGTTTGTTTTGCAAACACTGAGGAAAAAAGGAAATCAGTGTCAGGGCACTAACCTACTACAGTGATAAGCGACCTGCATCCATTAAACCTCTCCTATGTCCTCAAGTGGGCAGCATACTGCTTTTAACCCTTATATTTTAACATCTGCTCAAAGTTTTTTCTAACGAAGATGGCAACCATGTATACTAGCAAATAAGGACAAAAGGAAACACAGCGATAGATTACAGTTGGAGCATAAAATAGCATTTACGTGAAGCTGTAAATTGCTTTGGGAACATTTTTCTATCGCGAATGCTGTGCATGGCGTTTTGGCATAGGATCACAAGTTGAAAGTAGAAACATCCCTTGCTTGCACCATTTAAAGGTCAGCGTATATTATCACAAGGGGATTTTCTACGATATTGTTTAGTGCTACACCACTTACGTGCTCAAAGGACTTCTTGGGCTGTGGCGTCATTAATTTAGGGGATATGAACACGTTTTTTTTAATTAAAACAGACATTAATTAACAATGTGTTGGGAAAACACTTAGAATAACTGCGTATTAACACATCTACCATATGCATATGCATATAAAGTTTAATTATAGAGTCATCACAAGAATGGACAACGGTCACTTTAATTGAATTTACATCTTCAGCACAGTTTATAATGATCGCTGTAGTGCACCCAGGGTTGACACCTCGGCCATGTTTTTATAGACACATGACTTATACATCCTGCAGGGTGTGCAGAGGGGAACAGGAATAGTGATCTTCAGCCTCAATATTAAGGATGGGCGAATGTTTCGCAATATTCGAAAATTGGAACGAATTTTAACACATTCGTTCGTTTGAATTGAATTTCGAATGTTTACATAACATTCTAACATTCGATTTTCGAATGTTCGGTTTCTAATTTTACGATTACATTCGAAAATATTAGTTTTGAAAAATTTGAATTTATATTTGTTATAGTATTTCTAATGTTTTCTTTAAATGTAATATTCGAATTATGCAATATTCTATATAGAAACATTCAAAATGATATATTTGTATCTATTATGTATCAATTGACTAGATTCCCTCCCTACCACATGAACTATTGAACTTCTGAATAGTATTTGTTAACTAGAATGTTAAATTCTAAATTTCAAATGTGGACATTCGATATAATTATAAACATTCAAATTCGAAAGTGACATTCGAAAACTGTAAATAGCATTCGATTATAAAATTTTTAAGAAAATTCATTCTTATCAACATTCGGATTTATAATTCAAATTTCGGTAATAACATTCGTTCTAACATTCGAATTCGGAAATTTACACATTTGCCCATCCCTACTCAATATATGTGTGCTATCCTGGGCCGCAATGCATGTTCCTATATGCACACCCTGAAACACGGGTAACTCAGAACACTGCTGCTGAAATTAGTACACTGTGAAAACATCATGTTGGAGACTACTACATATACGTGTGTGCGAATTATGATTACGTGTTAATACAGAGGCATTATCTAGTTTGCAAACAATTAGACAGAAATTACGTGGGCAATACTTTAGAATAATTTGATTTCATTGCGGATGCGAATATTAACAAATAAACATCAATAATATGTGAAAATAGCTTCATGCACACATGAAAAAGAAAATATTACAAGCACATTCATAGAGATTTATTTCGAGCTGATGAACAATGTTCCAAACATATTAACATTGCACACACACAAATACGTTTATGTAATCAACATGCTAATCTTGATTAGAGTTTTTACGCTTAAATTTACTATATAGCACAAATACGTCACCTCTATGTAAATACATGGGCACTACTTGGGACAGATGTATTTAAAGGGACAGTGTACTAGAAGAATTGCTCACATCCTACTATAAATTTTCATGTTGTACTATTACATTGAATTGGATTATTTTAAATATTTAAACATTATCATAGTGTTATAAATTACTAAAAATATTTGATTTAAATAGCAAGACAAATATTTTTTTTTAATTAAAAAATAGATATACACTGCAGCTGCTTTAAAAATAACTGAAAAAGTCATAAAGGATGTGCACTACATTGTACTTTTTAGTTGTTATTAAAAATCTCCCATTATTGTAAACATAAACACAGATGTATTATCATTTGGAACATATATTTAAATATTTGTAGCACTGTCATATTTAAATTAATACTCAAGAAAATAAGGTTACACTACAGTGTTCATTTATGAATCCAAAGGGAGTGTTGTTAGTTCCACCACCACCAAAACCAAGGCAAAAATGCTGTGTCCATTCAGTTCTGCAATATGCCATACTTCCTGCCTTACAGCTAACAGGGACTAGACCTCTGCTAGAATCACTGAATGTAAGGATATCTCAAGACATTCCCAGTAATGCTAGTGATCATCTATTCATTAAGCATATGAAGATGTGCTTGGTAATTGTCTGTAGTACATATTTTGTGGTTTTATAATTCATAAGTGGCATTTGTATAGTCTTTTGTTGTCTATACTAATAATGTATATGGTCGGTCTATTGGTATCTGAAATATGCATAATGTAATACAATTAATTTGCAATTCTAACTGTGCTACACTTTTCGACCAATAACACTTTTTTTTTTTAACAAAACACGTCATCCATAATTCAGTGCAAAGTTTATTTCAACACAAATACAATTATCATCCATATTAAGAGCCAATGCGAATTTATAACACATTGTACTAATGGCATGACAATTGTTTTTTTACCACTTCCTTAAATCCCATTAGTCTTGGAAAATATTACTATGGTGGCATCACGCTTTACCCTGGAAGAAAATAAAATGCTTACCTTAGGGTCACAATATATCTATGTAATACAGTGGCGGAACTACAGGGGGTGCCAAGTTCGCAATTGCGACCGGGCCCCCGAGGGTGGGGGCCAGCTCAAGAAAAAAAAAATTCTTCAATAAAAAACGGTGACCTGCCACTGCCTGCACTGATATCATGTGAGTGTGACATGATCCTTCACTAGTGTCTCTGTCTCTGATTACAGGGGTTAGTGTTTCTGTTTTACCCATTGGTGTGTATGTATGTGACTGTGTGTGTATTTATGCATGTATGTGTGTGTGTGTGTGTGTATGTATGTGACTGTGTGTGTATTTATGCATGTATGTGTGTGTGTATGTTTGTGGAACCAGCAAATTACAAACCTTGTTACTACAGCATGGGGGGGGCTGGGAGTTAACAGTGTCACTATACAGTACTACTATATACAGTATGGGGGCTGGGACATGTCACAGACTAATGTGGTCACTTTATAAAGTACTGGGATGGGTAGGGTCAGGCCAGCCACCTCACCGGCAGATTACAGACTGTGTCACTAACTCACTATATACAATACTGGTGGGTTAAACAGCGTCACTGTATACAGTAATAGGGGGTCAGACCATCTCACAGACTGTGGGCACAGGGTACCTCCTTTTGCAGACATGTAATCTGATTCACATTTTTTTTCTGTGTTAAATGTTAAAAAAAAATTATATGTATCAAATTCACCTTTTTTTGGGGGGTGGGGGCACTTCTTAGATTCTTGCACCTGGGCCATGTGGTTTCTAGTTATGCCTCTGACCTAATGGGATTGCACAGGAGGGAGAAGAACCCACATGAAAGGGATGTGAAAAGGAAGGTTTTAATGAAGAAAAACAATTACACATATTTAAAAAAACTGTAAAAGGGAAGAAAACAGAGGCGCCACATTGGCCTTGTACCACCAAAACAAGTATTAGCTTGAGGAAACAGCCCTATAGAGGCTGAAAAATGTGTTGCTTTTAATAAAGATTTTGTTTTTACTATACACTTGCTGCTTTTGGATTGTATTACCCCATTCCTTGGGGTTTGAGTGTCACCTGTTTTGCTGCGGAGATCAGTCTGCTGGGCGGCTGAGAAGTTCCAGTCTGTCTGTATTGCAACTGGAGGTGCTTTCCATCTTGTAATTTTACCTTACAATTTACCTTTACCATACTGTACTAGGCTATGGTGGATCGCTTTATATCCCTATATAGGTGGTGATTGGGAGTCCCTTGGAACTTGGTTTGCTGTGGATTTCAATCTGTTTCCAACCAGTGAGCTGGACTACTGTGAAGTTCCAGCCTGTGCCAATAGCACCATCGGGTGCTCCACGTTTGTGAGTAACCATTCGTCTCATCTATATTGCTACTTGTTTTGGTGGTACTAGGCCATTGTGGCTCCTCTGTTTTCTTTCCTTTTACAGATCATCTTTCACCAAGATTTGACCATCCTTCGACAGAGTGCTGCCTTCACCTTGGACATACTGGAATTTTGTTTTTTATATTGTTTTTTTTTTGTTTTTTTTTGTATATTGTGTATGTTCTGTAGTTGTAGGACAAGTTTGGAAGCGCCCCATAGGGGAGATTTTCACTAGGGCTTTTATTTCCATTTTTTTTTTTTAAAAAAACTAAAAGCTAAGAAAATAATTAGAAAATATGACAACCAAAATTTAAACAGTATGAAAAATATTTCCTGAACCTTTTAATGTCGAAAAATCCAGTTTCCGACATTTCGCAACAGATAACTATTTGTCACATCCCTTTCATGTGGGTTCAGTGTCCCCCTCCCATCCCGCAAATACTGAATATCTATGAACTACTAGCTAATCTATACTTCCTATATCCTTCTAATAACAAATACTTTAGGGTACATATCCATTACCGGACCACCACTGCCAGAAAATTGAGCTATACATATTTTGTCCGTTATCGCCAAAGTATAATAGAAATTCCCCCATCTCCACTCTCTGTGAGTTTCAAAAGGGGGGGGAAGTGAGGCATCAATCCATGAGTTTCACTTGGGGTGGATGCAAGAGGATTGGTGCTTCACCGCTGTTAAATCTCCAAGGTTGAGGCAACAAAGAGAGTGAAGATGGGGGAATTTCAGCTTCTACTGTACTTTGGCAATAACAGAACAAAACTCTATTGCGCCAGAATATTACTCCATTAATGGAAAAGTACTGTAACTTATTTTTAAATGCATGTCACTCATTTGCAAATAAACTTTTCCTAAGGTTATTATTAACCCTTTTAAAGAAATTCAAAACTGCAATGTATAATAAGGAGAAATATTATTTGCAAACATCATGCATTAATAATTTCAGATTTAATTTTTTTTTGAGAAATTGTACAAACTAATAGAAGAAGACCAACCTTTTGACAAGGCACAAGTGTCTGCTGTGAAAGGAAATTTTAAAGACTATTAAAAGTCTTTAAAATTAATACATATATATGACATGAACCCATTTTTTTATATTTGCAGATGTTGTGGATGAGATCTTAGACGTTCAAACTGAGCTTAAAAAATCTCATGTTTGTACAGAAACGGAATCAAGATTTACAGATATGTGAGAAACATTTGTTGAGAACATTTACCAATTAAGGAAATGTGTGCATAATAATTTCAAAAGTATCCTTAAAATCAAAGTAGGCAAATTCCGCTACTTCAACATGTATTGCATACTGTGCAATTAAGGGCACTGATTAAAAAAGGATGTTTAGATTTCTTCCTCTAAGAAAACAAAAATCTTGACATATGATTACATAGAATGATGTTGGGGTTTTTTTAAAAAAAGAATCATGCTTTCTTGGGAGTGACTTCTTTATTTGTTTGCGTGATTCTGTCATGCAACACATTTTAATTTCACAGAGGCCCGTCATTTGTGTTCTCTCTTTTACTAGCTGTAGATATGAGTCACTGGGTTGTGCAGGGCCAAATTTACATTCTGTCATTATACCAATTTTACAAAGAACATATACCTTTTACTTGTCCCAAAATATGTTTTCCAAAGATTATCCACATGTGCTTGATATGTCTCATTCAGTAATATGATCCAATGCAGATTAGCTCAGTGATTATATTTCCACAAAAGGCTGACCTTAATTGAAAAGTAAGGCATGTACATGTATTAATTAATATATGACTAAATCTTCCAATACTAAGCACTGAGTCCCTAAAATACTGGGCTCAATTCATCTGTCCAAAGGTCTGCCTCTGTCATGTCACTAACACAGTAGCATGCAAGTGAAACACATAAATAGAGTATGCCCTCTGAAGGTCTTTGGTTCCATGAAGGTGAAGTCAAGACTCTTCAGGTTTGCCAATGTCAGTGTCCTATGTTTTGAATTTTCCCTATGAAGATCCTGCCACTGTTGCTGCTGACCCTGCCACTGGTCATCTGTGCTGTCAGTGATTGAGTGCACTTTTGGCATTGTTGAAATACCTCTCTTGCTGTGTAATGCTTGGACTTCTTTTTTCAGTGCACAGGGCCTACAGAAGCCCAGTGCAGCTGTGCTGCCGCTGACATGACAAGGAACCTTGCACATACTTGAAAAAGCAAGACAGGTGAAACGTATGTCGGAGTCAGCAGTCATAGAGGCACAGTGACATGTCACAAGAAGGGGCAGGCTTACTGAAACAAGGTCACACTGGATCCTTCTTAAAACTACTCAGGAAGGAGGACTGAAAGTGTTGTTCTGTGATAGCCACCAGGATCCCAGAGTAACGGACAACTATTGCCTTTCAATTTAGTGACGACTTTTAAATTTGTTTTTAATTATTTTTATTCTTGATATTAAATATTGGAACCTCCTATAACCTACACAAGTCTTAGATCCATTTGTACAGAGCTTATCACTTAAAGCTATATACAACAGCATGTCAGTATTTTTCCTATTGTGCTTAAAGGCATATTCTCATATGATTTAACACTATGAAATTTTTTTTGAGGTCCCAAAAAAAAACTTTGGACTATTGACCCATGACCTTTTAGTGCACAGTGTTGTATGGTATAATTTTCTATTTTTTTTACTTTTATGTTTGATTATACACACTGTCAATAATTTTACTATATTATTATTTACATATTTAGTGCACACATATGTCTGAAAGCATTTAAAAGGGACCCCCAATCCTGTACTGTTCATTGTAAATTAATGTATGCATGCTGTGCATTAGTACTGAACACTGATCTATCCGTGATGCCACTTTATGGCCTCCAACTGTGGCCACAGAGACGTGTGTCTGAGGATATGAGTAGATCCAGGCTACTCCGCAAACACGCTCATAATGTGCATGTTACCATTACACACAAAGTGGACATTGATAGAATGAAAGTGTTCGCGGATGCAATATTCCATTTACTGGTTCCACAGTGGCCGCAGAGCAATATTGGTACAGTTTGTTGTCCCCCACACATTAGGTATGCCCCCTCCATATTCTATTAGTCCCTTTTGAGATCAGGCCAAACGTCCTCTGTGTGAGGGAATCCTATTACAGGATGTCATTCCTAAACTTCCTGATTGTGACAGTTAAAGTGCCTTGAGACATCCTTTATCACATGTATCAACTAATTATGTGCTGTGTATTGACGATGTACACGTCATAAACCTCAGCATCAGTAAGTGCACACACCCTGGATGTGTGGGCAAGATGGCTGGCACATATGATTGTGTTAAGGAAGTGAACAAGCAAACTTGAATCCATATTTGCATAGTCAAATAGCGAAGCCAATTGGTCAGTCAAAAAAGCAGTGCTACATAAAGGTGATCAAAAAGGCAAGAACAGCCTGATAGGCCTAGTTGGTTATCTAGGACATATTGGCTGTGATGTTTGTTTAATTTCTAGTACACTAGACCTATGTGAGAACCTTAGTAATGATTCTTGACAATATGCAGATGAAACATATTATAAAAACATAGAAGCCCAATTATTTCACCAGAGGTGGGAGCTGTGGTTAAAAAAATCTTGAAATTTTCTTGGTAGTGCGGCCGCGCACATATAACCCAGCAACCCCAAGGCAGAACACTATACAATGTGCGATCTCATTGCAGAAAATATGCTATGTCTGCAGAAAGTACGGCAGTGGCAATCATTTTTTTGCCTGCACATTTAATTTCTACCTGCAGGTTTCACTGTTCTATTCTCTCTTAAAGGGACATGAAACCCAAAATGTTTGTTTCGTGATTGAGATAGAGAATACAATTTAAAATAACTTCCCAATTTACTTCTATTATTTAATTTGCTTCATTCTATTGTTATCCTTTGCTGAAAGGTTTATCTAGGCAAGTTCAGGAGCAGCAAAGAATCTAGGTGCTAGCTGCTGATTGGTTGCTGCATATATATATACCGATTGTCATTGGCTCACTCATGTGTTAAGTTAGAAACTAGTAGTGCATTGCTGCTCTTTCAACAAATGATACCAAGAGAATGAAGCAAATTAGATAATAGAAGTAAATTAGAAAGTTGTTTCAAATTGTATTCTCTATCTGAATCATGAAAGAAAAATTTTGGGTTTCATGACCCTTTAATGTAAATATTTCCTACGTTCCTCTCTCTTCCTGAATTCCAGTGTGGTACAGGGTAATAGCAAATTGCAGAAAAGGTAAGTCAGGGCTTAACAAATGTATTCTAGGAGTCTATGAGTCAACCAATTTACTTAGGAGCTGAGTTTAGTTTTTTTAATAAATGTGTGTTAATATGTGTGTGTGTATGTGTTAATGCGTATGTGTGTGTATGTATGTGTGTATGTATGTATGTATGTATGTATGTGTGTATGTATGTGTGTGTATATTAATATGTGTGTGTGTTAATATGTGTATGTTAATATGTGGGTGTGTGGGTGTTAATGTGTGGGTGTTAATGTGTGTGTTATTGTGTGTTAATATGTGTGTGTTAATATGTATGTGTGTGTTAATATTTGCATATTTATGTGTGTGTGTGTATGTGTGTGTGTGTGTGTGTGTGTGTGTGTTAATATGTGTGTGTGTGTTAATATGTATGTGTGTATATTTGTGTGTGTATTTGTTAAAGGGACACTGAACCCAATTTTTTTCTTTTGTGATTCAGATAGAGCATGCAATTTTAAGCAACTTTCTAATTTACTCCTATTATCAATTTTTATTCGTTCTCTTGCTATCTTTATTTGAAATAAAAGCCATCTAAGCTTTTTTTTGGGTTAAGAACTCTGGACAGCACTTTTTGATTGGTGGATGAATTTTTTCCACCAATCAGCAAGGACAACCCAGGTTGTTCACCAAAAATGGGCCGGCATCTAAACTTAGATTCTTGCATTTCAAATAAAGATACCAAGAGAATAAAGAAAATTTGATAATAGGAGTAAATTAGAAAGTTGCTTAAAATTTCATGCTCTATCTGCATCACGAAAGAAAATTTTTGGGTTCATTGTCCCTTTAATATATGTATGTGTGTGTGTGTGGAGATCACAGAGGCTGAAACTTTTCCAAATAAGTTAATTGGATATGCACAGTATTTTGAAAATGGGGTTGTGGACCCTTACAAGGCTATTTGGGAAAAGCTTCAACATTTGTAATGTATAACAAAGAAAACATATTTAAATGGGTGTGTATTATATTATTTGTTCTTTCAGTGTTCTTTTTTTCAAAGATTTCTGGAATCAACTCTGAGGTTGTAATATATATATATCATTTTCTAGATGCCTTTCTTTAGGAAGCATATATTATACATCAGCAGTATAAGCATGGAGCAGCAGTCCCTCCAAAATAAGCATATAGACCCCAGCAGTACAGTAGAGCAGGTTCCCAGGCAGACTGACACTGTGGGAACGTACAGCAGACATCAGCGAGGCTGTACATGAACCTGTCCTCATGCACACTGAGTAAGGGCACAAAAAGCAGCAACACTGGCTCCTCAGAGAAACCACAGAAACATATTCACTAAAAAAAATCTCATTGCAGAAAATTAAAAAAAGTTCTGCCTCTGGGCCCAGAAACTTGTAATACAAGTGCAGAATAATGTTTTTTGTGGCCCATTGAAAAGATAAAAAGATAGGTTGCGTTAATTTTCAAAAGTTCGCAAATAATCTAACCGCAGCTGAACTAGTAATACTGGTGGGTGCTAAAACCACGACCGCAAGCTTGCAAATGCGTGCGTAAACCTTGCACATTCAATAGCACACCACTTGTAATCTAGCCCACAGTTGGGTGAAATGAGCATGAGGTCTGAGATTCACATTTCCATGCAGTAAATTGTCTATAAGAATGAGAAACATGCATGAAAACAAGAAAAACAGAAGTGATGGAAAATAAGAAAGGGTTAAAGGGATAGGAAAGTCAAAAAGTAAACTTGCATGATTCTGATAGAGCATGTCCTTTTAAGACACTTTTAAATTTATTTCTATTTTCAAATGTGATATGTTCTCTTGGTGTCCCTTGTTGAAAAAGAATACGCACATATCCTACACTAGTGGGAGCTAGCTGCTGATTGGTACCTGCACACATTTGTCACTTGTGATTGGCTAGATGTGTTCATCTAACTGCCAATAGTGCAATGCTGTTCCTTCAGCAAAGGATAACAAGAGAATGAAGCAAATTTTAATAAAAGTAAATTAGAAAGTTGCTTAAAATTGTATGTTCTATCCAAATAATGAAAGAAAATTTGGGAGTTTCCTGTCCCTTTAAACAAGACAAATAAAGGCAGGAGAAAGAGCAAGAGACGTGAAACCAAGTCCAAGAAAAGTTAGGCTATAATTAAAGCATAATTGGAGAGCTGTAAAAAGAGAGGAATTATGTGAAAATGGAGGAGAGTAGAATGAAGGTACTCTCAATAATTTACAGCTACTATCCAGGACCAGGAGACTAGGGGAGTCTGGAATTCTAAAAAAGTGGCTTCAAGATGCCACTCTAATAGCAACTACTTTTAAATAAATTGAAACATAAAAAAATACTCTTACTGAATAAACATTAAAACAAGTACTTATTCACATATCTGCTGGAACCTCAGGAAGTCTACATACTTTCTAGTAGACTCTATGCACTGCTAAGATCCCATCAATAGCCTTTAAACTGTGCACTATACTAGACATGTGCACGGCTAAAAAATTCGGTTCGTTTTCGGTTCGGATCGATTCGGACTTTTCGAATTTCGTTTCGGATCGAATCGGATTCGGCAAAATTTGAATAAATTCGTTTCGGATTTATTCGGATCCGAATAAATTCGTTTCGGATTTATTCGGATTCGGCTGAATTCGGTTCTATTCCGTTCCGAAATTCGGTATGTTTTTAGTACACTAACACCCATTTAGTACACTAAGTCACTAACACCTATAAACTACCTATGAACCACTAAACCGAGGCCCCCCCACATCGCAAACCCTATAATAACATTATTTAACCCCTAATCTGCCGATCGGATATCGCCGCAACCTACATTATAGCTATTAACCCCTAATCTGCTGTCCCTAACACCGCCGACCCCTACATTATAGTTATTAACCCCTAATCTGCCTCCCCCAACGTCGCCGCAATCTAACTACAAGTATTAACCCCTAATCTGCCGACCCCATATCGCCGCCGCCTACATTATAGCTATTAACCCCTAATCTGCTGTCCCTAACACCGCCGACCCCTACATTATAGTTATTAACCCCAATCTGCCTCCCCCAACGTCGCCGCAATCTAACTACAAGTATTAACCCCTAATCTGCCGACCCGATATCGCCGCCGCCTACATTATAGCTATTAACCCCTAATCTGGTGTCCCTAACACCGCCGACCCCTACATTATAGTTATTAACCCCTAATCTGCCTCCCCCCAACGTCGCCACAATCTAACTACAAGTATTAACCCCTAATCTGCCGACCGCAAATCGCCGCCACTATAATAAATGTATTAACCCCTAAACCGCCGCACTCCCGCCTCGCAAACACTATAATACATTTTATTAACCCCTAATCTGCCCTCCCTAACATCGCCGCCACCTACCTACAATTATTAACCCCTAATCTCCCGCCCCCAACGTCGCCGCTACTATAATAAGGTTATTAACCCCTAAACCTAAGTCTAACCCTAACACTAACACCCCCTAACTTAAATATAATTTAAATAAAACGAAATAAGTTTACTATAGTTAAATAAATTAATCCTATTTAAAACTAAAGACTTACCTGTAAAATAAACCCTAAGATAGCTGCAATATAACTAATAGTTACATTGTAGCTATTTTAGGATTTATTTTTATTTTACAGGCAACTTTGTATTTATTTTAACTAGGTACAATAGTTATTAAATAGTTAATAACTATTTAATAACTACCTAGCTAAAATAAATACAAATTTACCTGTAAAATAAATCCTAACCTAAGTTACAATTACACCTAACACTACACTATCATTAAATTAACTAAATAAATGAATCATATTTAAAACAAAATACTTACCTGTAAAATAAACCCTAAGATAGCTGCAATATAACTAATAGTTACATTGTAGCTATTTTAGCATTTATATTTATTTTACAGGCAACTTTGTATTTATTTTAACTAGGTACAAAAGCTATTAAATAGTTATTGACTAATTAATAGCTACCTAGTTAAAATAATTACAAAATTACCTGTAAAATAAATCCTAACCTAAGTTACAATTAAACCTAACACTACACTGTCATGAAATAAATTAACTACAAGTACCTACATTTATCTACAATTAAATAAACTAAAGTACAAAAAACCCCCACTAAATTACAAAAAAAAACAAACACTAAATTACAAAAAATAAAAAAATATTACGAGAATTTTAAACTAATTACACCTAATCTAAGCCCCCTAATAAAATAACAAAGCCCCCAAAATAAAAAAAAATGCCCTACCCTATACTAAATTACAAAAGTTAACAGCTCTATTACCTTACCAGCCCTGAACAGGGCCTTTTGCGGGGCATGCCCCAAAGAAAACAGCTCTTTTGCCTGTAAAAAAAAAACAATACCCCCCCCCCCACATTACAACCCACCACCCACATACCCCTACTCTAACCCAAACCCCCCTTAAATAAACCTAACACTACCCCCCTGAAGATCTCCCTACCTTGAGTTGTGTTCACCCAGCCGGGCCGAAGTCTTCATCCGATGGGGCAGAAGAGGACATCCAGACCGGCAGAAGTCTTCATCCAAGCGGGGCAAGAAGAGGTCTTCCATCCATCAGAAAAGTACAAAAAAACAAACAAACACTAAATTAGCAAGAATAATAAAATATTACAATAATTTTAAACTAATTACACCTAATCTAAGCCCCCTACTAGCTATTAATATAGCTACAATATAACTAATAGTTACATTGTAGCTATTTTAGGATTTATATTTATTTTACAGGCAACTTTGTATTTATTTTAACTAGGTACAATAGCTATTAAATAGTTAATAACTACCTAGCTAAAATAAATACAAATTTACCTGTAAAATAAACCCTAACCTAAGTTACAATTACACCTAACACTACACTGTCATTAAATTAACTAAATAAATTAATCCTATATAAAACTAAATACTTACCTGTAAAATAAACCCTAATATAGCTACAATATAACTAATAGTTACATTGTAGCTATTTTAGCATTTATATTTATTTTACAGGCAACTTTGTATTTATTTTAACTAGGTACAATAGCTATTAAATAGATATTTACTGTTTAATAGCTACCTAGTTAAAATAATTACAAAATTACCTGTAAAATAAATCCTAACCTAAGTTACTATTAAACCTAACACTACACTATCATTAAATAAATTAACTACAAGTACCTACAATTAAATACAATGAAATAAACTAAACTAAAGTACAAAAAAAACAAACACTAAATTACAAAAAATAAAAAAAATTACAAGAATTTTAAACTAATTACACCTAATCTAAGCCCCCTAATAAAATAACAAAGCCCCCCAAAATAAAAAAATGCCCTACCCTATACTAAATTACAAAAGTAATCAGCTCTATTACCTTACCAGCCCTGAACAGGGCCTTTTGCGGGGCATGCCCCAAAGAAAACAGCTCTTTTGCCTGTAAAAAAAAACACAATACCCCCCCCACATTACAACCCACCACCCACATACCCCTACTCTAACCCAAACCCCCCTTAAATAAACCTAACACTACCCCCCTGAAGATCTCTCTACCGTGTCTTCACCCAGCGGGCCGAAGTCTTCATCCGATCGGGCAGAAGAGGACATCCAGACTGGCAGAAGTCTTCATCCAAGCGGGGCAAGAAGAGGTCTTCCATCCATCAGAAGTCTTGATCCAGATGGCATCTTCTCTGTTCATCCATCCGGAGCGGAGCGGCAGCATCCTGAAGACATCCCACGCAGAGCATCCTCTTCTTTCTTGATCCGACGACTAGGTGACTGTACCTTTAAGTGACGTCATCCAAGATGGCGTCCCTTGAATTCCGATTGGCTGATAGGATTCTATCAGCCAATCGGAATTAAGGTAGGAAAAATCTGATTGGCTGATTCAATCAGCCAATCAGATTCAAGTTCAATCCGATTGGCTGATCCAATCAGCCAATCAGATTGAGCTCGCATTCTATTGGCTGATCGGAACAGCCAATAGAATGCGAGGTCAATCTGATTGGCTGATTCCATCAGCCAATCGGATTGAACTTGAATCTGATTGGCTGATTGAATCAGCCAATCAGATTTTTCCTACCTTAATTCCGATTGGCTGATAGAATCCTATCAGCCAATCGGAATTCAAGGGACGCCATCTTGGATGACGTCACTTAAAGGTACAGTCACCTAGTCGTCGGATCAAGAAAGAAGAGGATGCTCTGCGTGGGATGTCTTCAGGATGCTGCCGCTCCGCTCCGGATGGATGAACAGAGAAGATGCCGCCTGGATCAAGACTTCTGATGGATGGAAGACCTCTTCTTGCCCCGCTTGGATGAAGACTTCTGCCGGTCTGGATGTCCTCTTCTGCCCGATCGGATGAAGACTTCGGCCCGATCGGATGAAGACTTCGGCCCGCTGGGTGAAGACACGGTAGAGAGATCTTCAGGGGGGTAGTGTTAGGTTTATTTAAGGGGGGTTTGGGTTAGAGTAGGGGTATGTGGGTGGTGGGTTGTAATGTGGGGGGGGTATTGTGTTTTTTTTTACAGGCAAAAGAGCTGTTTTCTTTGGGGCATGCCCCCGCAAAAGGCCCTTTTAAGGGCTGGTAAGGTAATAGAGCTGATTACTTTTGTAATTTAGAATAGGGTAGGGCATTTTTTTATTTTGGGGGGCTTTGTTATTTTATTAGGGGGCTTAGATTAGGTGTAATTAGTTTAAAATTCTTGTAATTTTTTTTATTTTTTGTAATTTAGTGTTTGTTTTTTTTGTACTTTAGTTTAGTTTATTTCATTGTATTTAATTGTAGGTACTTGTAGTTAATTTATTTAATGATAGTGTAGTGTTAGGTTTAATAGTAACTTAGGTTAGGATTTATTTTACAGGTAATTTTGTAATTATTTTAACTAGGTAGCTATTAAACAGTAAATATCTATTTAATAGCTATTGTACCTAGTTAAAATAAATACAAAGTTGCCTGTAAAATAAATATAAATGCTAAAATAGCTACAATGTAACTATTAGTTATATTGTAGCTATATTAGGGTTTATTTTACAGGTAAGTATTTAGTTTTATATAGGATTAATTTATTTAGTTAATTTAATGACAGTGTAGTGTTAGGTGTAATTGTAACTTAGGTTAGGGTTTATTTTACAGGTAAATTTGTATTTATTTTAGCTAGGTAGTTATTAACTATTTAATAGCTATTGTACCTAGTTAAAATAAATACAAAGTTGCCTGTAAAATAAATATAAATCCTAAAATAGCTACAATGTAACTATTAGTTATATTGTAGCTATATTAATAGCTAGTAGGGGGCTTAGATTAGGTGTAATTAGTTTAAAATTATTGTAATATTTTATTATTTTTGCAAATTTAATGTTTGTTTGTTTTTTTGTACTTTTCTGATGGATGGAAGACCTCTTCTTGCCCCGCTTGGATGAAGACTTCTGCCGGTCTGGATGTCCTCTTCTGCCCCATCGGATGAAGACTTCGGCCCGGCTGGGTGAACACGACTCAAGGTAGGGAGATCTTCAGGGGGGTAGTGTTAGGTTTATTTAAGGGGGGTTTGGGTTAGAGTAGGGGTATGTGGGTGGTGGGTTGTAATGTGGGGGGGGGGGATTGTGTTTTTTTTTTACAGGCAAAAGAGCTGTTTTCTTTGGGGCATGCCCCGCAAAGGGCCCTGTTCAGGGCTGGTAAGGTAATAGAGCTGTTAACTTTTGTAATTTAGTATAGGGTAGGGCATTTTTTTTTATTTTGGGGGGCTTTGTTATTTTATTAGGGGGCTTAGATTAGGTGTAATTAGTTTAAAATTCTTGTAATATTTTTTTATTTTTTGTAATTTAGTGGTTTTTTATTTTTTGTAATTTAGTGGGGGGGGGTTGTACTTTAGTTTATTTAATTGTAGATAATTGTAGGTACTTGTAGTTAATTTATTTAATGATAGTGTAGTGTTAGGTTTTATTGTAACTTAGGTTAGGATTTATTTTACAGGTAATTTTGTAATTATTTTAACTAGGTAGCTATTAATTAGTCAATAACTATTTAATAGCTATTGTACCTAGTTAAAATAAATACAAAGTTGCCTGTAAAATAAATATAAATGCTAAAATAGCTACAATGTAACTATTAGTTATATTGCAGCTATATTAGGGTTTATTTTACAGGTAAGTATTTAGTTTTAAATATGAGTCATTTATTTAATTAATTAAATGATAGTGTAGTGTTAGGTGTAATTGTAACTTAGGTTAGGATTTATTTTACAGGTAAATTTGTATTTATTTTAGCTAGGTAGTTATTAAATAGTTATTAACTATTTAATAACTATTGTACCTAGTTAAAATAAATACAAAGTTGCCTGTAAAATAAAAATAAATCCTAAAATAGCTACAATGTAACTATTAGTTATATTGCAGCTATCTTAGGGTTTATTTTACAGGTAAGTCTTTAGTTTTAAATAGGATTCATTTATTTAACTATAGTAAATTTATTTCGTTTTATTTAAATTATATTTAAGTTAGGGGGTGTTAGTGTTAGGGTTAGACTTAGGTTTAGGGGTTAATAACCTTATTATAGTAGCGGCGACGTTGGGGGCGGGAGATTAGGGGTTAATAATTGTAGGTAGGTGGCGGCGATGTTAGGGAGGGCAGATTAGGGGTTAATAAAATGTATTATAGTGTTTGCGAGGCGGGAGTGCGGCGGTTTAGGGGTTAATACATTTATTATAGTTGCAGCGATTTGCGGTCGGCAGATTAGGGGTTAATACTTGTAGTTAGATTGTGGTGACGTTGGGGGGGGGCAGATTAGGGGTTAAAAACTATAATGTAGGGGTCGGCGGTGTTAGGGACAGCAGATTAGGGGTTAATAGCTATAATGTAGGCGGCGGCGATATCGGGTCGGCAGATTAGGGGTTAATACTTGTAGTTAGATTGCGGCGACGTTGGGGGGGGCAGATTAGGGGTTAATAACTATAATGTAGGGGTCGGCGGTGTTAGGGACAGCAGATTAGGGGTTAATAGCTATAATGTAGGCGGCGGCGATATTCGGTCGGCAGATTAGGGGTTAATACTTGTAGTTAGATTGCGGCGACGTTGGGGGAGGCAGATTAGGGGTTAATAACTATAATGTAGGGGTCGGCGGTGTTAGGGACAGCAGATTAGGGGTTAATAGTTATAATGTAGGTGGCGGCGATATTCGGTCGGCAGATTAGGGGTTAATAAAATAATGCAGGTGTCAGCGATAGCGGAGGCAGCAGATTAGGGGTTAATAAGTGTCAGATTAGGGGTGTTTAGAGACTCGGGGTACATGTTAGGGTGTTAGGTGCAGACTTAGTGCTTCCCCATAGGAAACAATGGGGCTGCGGTGTTAGTTTTTTTTCAGCCGAAACTCCCATTGTTTCCTATGGGGAAATGCCGAATTTTAACGAGCTAATTCGGATTTATTCGGAGATACGGCAGCTATTTCGGATTCATTCGGTAGATTCGGAAGTATTTTAATTCGGAAATCCGAATCGATCCGAATCTCCGAATTTACCGAATTTACCGAATTTACGAATTAATCCGAAACGAACCGCACATGTCTACACTATACAAAGCAGTTAATAAACTAACACTCCACAAGCACTGTGTACTGGGGTCCAAGTGAGTAAAAGACAAAACAAATTGTGTGTTCACCTCTCCTACGGGGGCATTCTCATGAAGTAATAAGACAATAGTTATGAAGTATTGGTGACCAGGACTCAGCATGGACTATGGTGGCATCAGGGCAAGCCATGAGTGGAGTCAATTACTGCTGTGGGTATTGGGATTCACAGTGTGTGGTAGGGCAGCATCCAAGATACTTTGAAAGCCTCTGGGCTTTCAAGATTCTCTATGAAATCTCACCAGTACTAGTGTAATTCTCTAAAGGCAGTTTTTATCTAAGAAGATTAAAGGTGTGTTACCTGCATATAGGTATGTGAGAGGAGATGCATAATACATTACAATAGGACTAACAAACAAAAATTCACATGAAGATTATAATTGTAATAAAAACACAAAGTAAAAAACTGTATTGTTAAATCATATTAAAAATCATAACAAAAATGTATTTAATGGAAAAATTTAAATTGATATTAAATCTATGCATAGAAAAATAATTTAATGTAATAAAACTACACAAATGCTGAACAATTTGCACTTATAATACAAAATTTAAAGCGTATTGTAAAATTAGTTTCCCCAGATCTGGGCTGAAAAGGAGTGTTCCAAAGGTGTAGCTGAAAGTTCTCTATGGATCTGTTGTGCTCTAGAAACATTTTCCTGCAGCACATTTTGCAATTGTATCTTTCTTAAAGGTGGCTAGATTGTGTAAAAATACACAATACACTTATAACTGTAGCAGACAATCCCATGCATATAAAACTATAGACACTATACACTGAAAAGGGGTCATCTGGTTTGTAATAGCTGCAGTACATTATTTTTAAAGTGTACCCCAGTCCAGTAAACTCCATTAAAGGGACAGTCTACATCAGAATTTCTATTGTTTAAAAAGATAGATTATCCCTTTATTACCCATTGCCTAGTTTTCCATAACCAAAACAGTTATATAAATACACTTTTTACCTCTGTGATTACCTTGTATCTAAGCCTCTGCAAACTGCCCCCTTATTTGAGTTCTTTTGACAGACATCCATTTTAGCCAATCAGAGCTGGCTCACTGGAACTCCACGTGCGTGAGCACAGTGTTATCTATATGACACACATGAACTAACACCCTCTAGTGATAAAAAAAATGTCAAAATGCCCTGAGAGAAGAGGCGACCTTCAAGGGTTTAGAAATTTGCATATTAACCTCCTAGGTTTAGCTTTCCACTAAGAATACCAAGAGAACAAAGCAAAATTGGTGATAAAAGTAAATTGGAAAATAGTATAAAATGACATTCTCTATCTGAATCATGAAAGTTTATTTTGGACGAGACTTTCCCTTTAATTTATATCGGTGAGAGGCCTTTTTTAAGAGAATTCTCTGGATGCAGCACCTGCAAATGTGTCAGCGAGATTTTTCACAGATATGTAGCAAAGTTAGCGGCGCTGTATCACTTTAAGGGATTGGTTTTGGAGAGGTTTTTCACATCTGATCTAGCAAATGTTGGATTATTAGGCCCTTTGTGAAGAAGATCTAGTGAATTTGTCTTCAAAACACTGGCTCACTGCTAGACATTAATTAAATATGGGACATGAAACTGTATACTAGATTCTTAATATCAACTTGTTATTCAAAATATTTGAATATACAGTATAACATGTATGTCAGGTTTTATAACCTACCACTAATATGTATTGCTTGATAGCTGTGAACCGCTGATATTCCATATAAGACTTGATTTCCTTGACTATTAATTGTACTGATTTTGTATACATGTTTTTTTTATGATGAAGTCAAAGCTGTTCAGTTTAGATTTTTTTTTTTAATCTATTGTTTTGTTTTGCTTTGTTTTACAGTATCTAATATTATAACTGCTATTTTTGGGGCTAGGGTTAATATTATTTTGAACTAATACTTGTTTCCATTTACTATTACACCGTTGATATTTTTAGTTGGGATTTTTTTATTAATACTGTGTTTATTCCCCATACTGCTACCTAGGTGACTTTATTTACTTCAGCCCAACAGAAGAATTTGTAAGAACAATGAGCTAGTGACATATGGGATATACAATCCTACCAGGAGGGGCAAAGTTTCCCAAACCTCAAAATGCCTATAAATACACCCCTCACCACACCCACAATTCAGTTTTACAAACTTTGCCTCCTATGGAGGTGGTGAAGTAAGTTTGTGCTAAGATTTCTACATTGATATGCGCTTCTCAGCATTTTGAAGCCTGATTCCTCTCAGAGTACAGTGAATGTCAGAGGGATGTGAAGGGAGTATTACATATTGAATGCAATGGTTTTCCTCACAGGGATCTATTTCATAGGTTCTCTGTTATCGGTCGTAGGGATTCATCTCCTACCTCCCTTTTCAGATCGACGATACACTCTCATATTCCATTACCTCTACTGATAACCATTTCAGTACTGGTTTGGCTATCTGCTATATGTGGATAGGTATCTTTTGGTAAGTATGTTTTCATTACTTAAGACACTCTCAGCTATGGTTTGGCACTTTATGTATTTATATAAAGTTCTAAATATATGTATTGTACTTATATTTGCCATGATTCAGGTTTTCAGTATATTTCCTTTTGCAGACTGTCAGTTTCACATCTGGGAAATGCATTTTTTAGGAAAATGTATTTCTTATCTGGGGTTTAGTCTCTTTTTTCAAATTGACTGTCTTTTTAAATTTGCGGGCAGAATTAGGCTTGCGAAGGCGCAAAACACCAAAGTTTACTGCGTCATTAGTGGCACAAGATTTTTTGGCGCAAAGTTACATTCGTTGACACAAATTGTCATTTCCGGCGTCTTAGTTGACGCCGAGTCTTTCACAAGGTTGCGTCATCTGTGATGCGAGTGTGTCATTTCCGGACTTTATTGGCGCAAAAAAATATTTTTCTGTTTGTGTGCGTCATACTTGGCACCAAATATTTTCATTATTTAAGACCCCATTCCTATATGCCTCTTGCCTTTTTCTCTATCAGAGGGCTATGCTGTTTGCTTTTTTTCCCATTCCTGAAACTGCCATATAAGGAAATTGATAATTTTGTTTTATATGTTGTTGTTTTCTCTTACATTTGCAAGATGTCTCAATCTGATCCTGTCTCAGAAATCACTGTTGGAATCCTGCTGCATGATAACAGTTCTACCAAAGCTAAGTGCATTTGTTGTAAACTTGTGGAGGTTATTTCTCCAGCTGTGGTTTGTAATAGTTGTCATGATAAACTTTTGCATGCAGAGAATGTATCCATCAGTAGTAGTTCATTACCTGTTGCTGTTCCCTCAACATCTAATGCACAAGGTATACCTGTAAATTTAAAATAATTTATTTCTGATTCTATTCAGAAGGCTTTGTCTGCCATCCCGCCTTCTAATAAACATAAAAGGTCTTTTAAAACTTCTCATAAAGTTGATGAAAATTCAAATGACTGGCAACATGCTGAATTATCCTGCTCTGATGAGGATCTATCTGGTTCAGAAGATCCTACCTCAGATATTGACACTGACAAATTTTCTTATTTATTTAAAATGGAGTATATTAGTTCTTTGTTAAAAAAAGTGTTGATTACATTGGATATGGAGGAAATTAGTCCTCTTGATATTAAAACTAGTAAATGTTTACATTCTGTTTATAAACCTCCTGTGGTTACTCCAGAGGTTTTTCCAGTTCCTTATGCTATTTCTGATATGATTTCTAAGAAATGGAATAGGCCTGGTACTTATTGTATTCCTTCTTCAAGGTTTAAAAAATTGTATCCTTTGCCAGCAGTTACTTTAGAGTTTTGGAAAAAGATCCCCAAAGTTGATGGGGCTATCGTTACTCTTGCTAAACGTACTACTATTCCTACGGAAGATAGTACTTCTTTTAAAGATCCTTTAGATAGGAAAATTGAATCTTATCTAATGAAAGCCTATTTATATTCAGGTCATCTTCTCAGACCTTCAATTTCTTTGGCTGATGTTGCAGCTGCTTCAACTTTTTGGTTGGAGACTTTAGCGTAACAAGTATTAAATCCTGAATTGTCTAGCATTGTTAACTTGATTCAACATGCTAATAATTTTATTTGTGATGACATTTTTTATATTGATGTTAAATTGATGTCTTAAGCTATTTTAGCTAGAAGAGCTTTGTGGCTTAAATCTTGGAATGCTGACATGACTTCTAAGTCCAGATTGTTATCTCTTTCTTTCCAAGGTAATACGTTATTTGGTTCTAAGTTGGATTCAATAATTTCAACTGTCAATGGGGGTAAGGGAGTTTTTTGCCTCAGGATAAAAGACCTAAGGGTAAATCTAAAGCTTCTAACCGTTTTCGTTCCTTTCGACAAAATAAGGAACAGAAACCTAATCCTTCCCCCAAGGAATCTGTTTCCAATTGGAAGTCTTCCTCAAATTGGAATAAATCCAAGCCATTTAAGAGATTGTATAGTTCTAGGGGCCTCTTTGGTTCATCCAACCTGGACTGTGATCACAACAGATGCGAGTCTTTCAGGTTGGGGAGCTGTTTGGGGATCTCTGACAGCACAAGGGGTTTGGAAATCTCAAGAGGCGAGTTTACCAATCAATATTTTGGAACTCTGTGCAATTTTCAGGGCTCTTCAGGCTTGGCCTCTGTTGAAGAGAGAACCGTTCATTTGCTTTCAGACAGACAATATCACAGCTGTGGCATATGTCAATCATCAGGGTGGGACTCACGGTCCCCTAGCTATGAAATACTTTCTTTGGCGGAATCCAGCTCTTGTCTAATTTCTGCGGTACATATCCCAGGTGTAGACAATTGGGAAGCGGATTTTCTCAGCCGTCAGACTTTACATCCGGGGGAGTGGTCCCTCCATCCAGATGTGCTTTCTCAGATTGTTCAGATGTGGGGTCTTCCAGAAATAGATCTGATGGCTTCTCATCTAAACAAGAAACTTCCGCGGTACCTGTCCAGATCCAGGGATCTTCAGGCAGAAGCAGTGGATGCGTTGACACTTCCTTGGTGTTACCAACCTGCTTATATTTTCCCGCCTCTAGTTCTTCTTCCAAGAGTGATCTCCAAAATCATCATGGAACAGTCGTTTGTATTGCTGGTAGCTCCAGCATGGACTCACAGGTTTTGGTATGCGGATCTTGTTTGGATGTCCAGTTGCCAACTTTGGCCTCTTCCATTAAGGCCGGACCTTCTGTCTCAAGGTCCGTTTTTCCATCAGGATCTCAAATCATTAAATTTAAAGGTATGGAAATTGAACGCCTAGTGCTTAGTCATAGAGGTTTCTCTGACTCAGTGATTAATACTATGTTACAGGCTCGTAAATCTGTTTCTAGAAAGATTTATTATCGAGTTTGGAAGACTTATATTTCATGATGTTCTTCTCATAAATTCGCTTGGCATTCTTTCAGAATTCCTAGAATTTTACAGTTTCTTCAGGGTGGTTTGGATAAGGGTTTGTCTGCAAGTTCCTTGAAGGGACAAATCTCCGCTCTTTCTGTCTTATTTCACAGAAAGATTGCTAAGCTTCCTGATATTCATTGTTTTGTACAGGCTTTGGTTCATATCAAGCCTGTCAATAAATCAATCTATCCTCCTTGGAGTCTTAATTTGGTTTTGAAGGCTTTACAGGCTCCTTCATTTGAGCCAATGCATTCTTTGGATGACATTAAACTACTTACTTGGAAAGTGTTGTTCCTTTTGGCCATCTCTTCTGCTAGAAGAGTTTCTGAATTATCTGCTCTTTCTTGTGAATCTCCTTTTCTGATTTTTCATGAGGATAAGGCGGTTTTGCGGACTTCATTCAAATTCTTACCTAAGGTTGTGAATTCTAACAACATTAATAGAGAAATTGTTGTCCCTTCCTTGTTTTCCAATCCTAAGAATTCTTTGGAGAAATCCTTACATTCTTTGGATGTGGTAAGAGCTTTGAAATATTATGTTGAAGCTACCAAAGATTTCAGGAAGACTTCTAGTCTATTTGTTATCTTTTCTGGTTCTAAGAAAGGTCAGAAGGCTTTTGTCATTTCCTTGGCATCGTGGTTAAAGCTTTTGATTCATCAAGCTTATTTGAAGTCGGGTCAAGCCCCGCCTCAGAGAATTACAGCTCATTTTACTAGATCAGTCTCCACTTCATGGGCTTTTAAGAATGAAGCTTCAGTTGATCAGATTTGCAAAGCAGCAACCTGGTCTTCTTTGCATAGATTTACTAAATTCTACCGTTTTGATGTATTCGCTTCTTCGGAAGCAGTTTTTGTTAGAAAAGTTCTTCAGGCAGCTGTTTCAGTTTGATTCTTCTGCTTATGTTTTAAGTTTTTTCATTTCATGAGAATTAACTTATATTTTGGGTTGAGGATTATTTTTTTTAGGGAAAAATGTTTTTATTTTTATCCCTCCCTCTCTAGTGACTCTTGCGTGGAGTTCCACATCTTGGGTATTGCTAACCCATATGTCACTAGCTCATGGACTTTCATGGACATGAAAGAAAACATAATTTATGTAAGAACTTACCTGATAAATTAATTTCTTTCATATTGGCAAGAGTCCATGAGGCCCACCCTTTTTATGGTGGTTATGATTTTTTGTATAAAGCACAATTATTTCCAAATTCCTTTGTTAGTGCTTTTTACTCATTTCTTTATCACCCCACTACTTGGCTATTCATTAAACTGAATTGTTGGTGTGGTGAGGGGTGTATTTATAGGCATTTTGAGGTTTGGGAAACTTTGCCCCTCCTGGTAGGATTGTATATCCCATATGTCACTAGCTCATGGACTCTTGCCAATATGAAAGAAATTAATATATCAGGTAACTTCTTACATAAATTATGTTTTTATTGGCACATTTAAATTTTTCTAAAGTCATTTTGGTTTAATTTAAAAAGCATTTTTTCTTCTTTGAACAGTATTGCCTGTATTTTTTGTATTATTCTATCATTATGTTAGTTTATATTGTTTTGTGTCCATTGTCTTGTTTGATTGCATATATAGATATTTTATTTATAACTTCTTTGGCAGGTGGTTTGTATCTTTAAGAACATACCTACATGGAATTGAAGGGGTGAATTGGTTTAGTCAATCAATAGTATATGGTGGGGTTTTGTTCTGATATTCATTACTTGTTCTGGCCTGCTTTTCTCAATTTTGCTCTGTGTTTTTGTGAGTGCAAATGATTGAGCCACCTTTATACATAAGCACCAAAACTAAACTGGTTCTACACATTTGGCTAGTGCTTTTACTACAAATATACTATAAGGCTTGTGAACACACAAAGACCATTGAACATAAATAGTCTCCTGAATGTTATTGTTTTGCTTATTGTCCTTTTTTGGATTGATTATCTGTAAAATAATTAAGTTGCAATGTGTTTTATTATTGAGTCGCACTTTATTAAAAACAATAAAAAAATAAAACAGGATTTGATCACAATCATGTACACCTTTACTTTAATGGGAATTTTCTGTAGAAAATCATTAGATACAATTTTGTAAAGGATTTTGATCAACCTCATATTTATGATGTCCTTTTCCTTACTCTCCTTGTTATTCTTTGTTTACTATATCTTAAATAGTCCTCTCAGGGTATATTGCTATATGAAGAAAGTCCTCTATACTGAACATAACAGTATGTTTAGTTTTTACTGTGTATCATGGCTTGTTCATAAAAAACATTCATTCATACATTTGATAAAATCGACTCACTTGAGTAGTGGACCTTTTTTTGCCTGAACACACTGTTCTAACAAGTGAAATAATTTAACAAATAATAAAGGCATTGGTAGGATACAGACATTTTACAATTGTCCATATAAATGAGAAACAATCCACATGAATCAAGAATGAAAAACTATTTTACCTTACATACTACTTATCTCTATGTTAAAGCCCTTTGCAGGCCTTTTTTTTACCTAACACCTCACATATATGAGCCCTTTTATGCAATTTGTTTTAAAATCATTTTTATTAGACAGTGTTCTTATGATTGTAACTGTTAAATGTAATTTTAATGTGTTTTGTACAACTTTTTTGTGTCACGTAACAGTCTAAAGTCGCGCTATCTAGGTGCACGTTGAAATTCAAATGCGCTAAAGCGAACGTGTTTACTTTCAACTTGTAACTTTCAAAGAGCTGCGATAAACCACTTATCACTTGCGCTCAACAGTTAGCACTCCACTCGTAATTCAATCCTTAGTGAGGAAATAATAGAAAGTAATGTTAGAAGACATCCAAGGTACTGTAACTAACTAGTACTACTACTACTAACTATCTGTCTGATCCTGCAATCTACCCCTCCTGTATGATCCTGCAATCTAATTTCTTTAATAATAAGAATCTATTATCCATTCGCAGATGGTGTCACCAGTGAGGTGCAAAAAACGTTTTTTTCCAAGCTTTTGATCAGGGAAATAAATTAAACGGTTACACACCATTGTCAAGACAAATATCATCAATCAAAATTTTTGGTTTTATCCCATGATGGAAAAAAAGAACCAACATTCACAAGATGATGATGCAGCTTGATTGACTGAAGATCCCTATTATTACCAGCTGGCTTCTAATCATTACTAAATCAGATTAGCAGAGAGAACCCAAGCTGGCAGCACCAAGCTGACTTCAGCAGGAGGAATTATCCTTGATACAGTAGGAAGGTATAGGTGGTGTAGCGGTAGCCTGCATGAGTCAGTAAGTTTAACTTACTAATATATTACTAATATATGTCCTTTTTCATCCTTACACTTTTAACTCTTAATTTTCCTACTTACTTGATCTCATTAAATCACCCACGTTACCGTAAAGTAACCTGTTATCATTACTAGATTTAGTAACCATTCCTACAACTCCTTCATCTCATCGTTCTCCTCCTACAAACTCATACTAAAACCTTAACTAACCTACCTACTTCCTAATTACAATACTACATTACCTACTTAACTTATTAATTTTCTAACTGGGTTTGTGACATGAATGTGCTTGAATATATATACCTGTGAGTGTCAGACGTATTTGTGTGCAAATGGTGATAGGAAAATTGTGTGTGTGGAGAAGAGAATGAGCATGTGAAAAAGTGTGTTAAGCATGGTGTCGTGAAAGGTGTGCATTTAGAATAGGATATGAATGAAGTAAAAATGGTTGTTTGTTGATGCAATGCCATGGTGTTAATGACAATGAAAGAGTAGCACCACACTGCGCGAATTCAACTGAAGAAAAGTATGTGTGGTATGGGAGTGTGTGGACACAGTAGAATGGTTGACGCAATAACATGGTGTTACCGACACTGCTGGAGAAACCACATTGTGCTAATTTAACTGACAATGGGAAGGAACTGAGCGTGTATGACTGTGTTGCATTTGTTGTTACATTTTGTAATGTAAATGTAAAGTATTAACAAAAAAATAACCTTAACCACCAACCAACAAATAAACTTAAACAAACAATAACAACTAACTAAACAAAACATTGATGACAACTCTCCTGTATGATCCTGCAAAGATGGCCACAGATGGCGTCACCAGTGAGGTAAAAAAATAAGTTTCACAGCTCTCACTAAGGTTAATAAATGAGGCATGGATCAGTTATGCCACTGTCAAGATGTGTATTCAATCCAGATTTTCATTTTCATCATAGGATCTTAAGGAAAAGAAGAACCAATGCATCTCCCAGCCTAATAAACCAGAAAAGCAACAAGATCAGCTGTCTTTGTTAGAGAACCCAAACTGGCAACACCCAGCTGACTTCATCAAGAGGAAACTTTCTCCATACGGCAGAAAGCAGGTATATCTACTATTACTAGGTGTAGCCTGCAGGATTGGGTAAGTAGTTTAACATACTGTGCTGCAAATGGTGTTATGAAAGTTGTGAGTGTGGAGGAGACAATGAGCCTGCGAGAGTGAAAGTGTGCGCCGATGTGTGAAGAATGGCATCATAAAAGTTGTGTGCATGGAGAATGGGATATGAATGAATTATATAAAATGGATGACACAATAATATGGTGTCACTGACACTGCAGGAGTAACACCACATTGCGATAATTCAACCGACAAATATGTGTGATATGGGAACTGAGTGTGTAAGACTGTGTTGTATTTGTTGTTATATTTTGTAACATAAATGTAAAGTATTAACAAAAACATAACCCTAACCCCCAACCAACAAATAACTGTAACCAACCTAACTAAACAAAACATTGATGACCCCTCTCCTGTATGATCCTGCAAAGAAATATAATAAGAATCTCCAGTCACCGATGGTGTCACCAGTGAGGTGCAAAAAACAAGTTCCACAGCTTTTGCTCTGGTAAATAATTTAGGAACGGGTCGGTTACAACATTGTCAAGACCTGTATCCAATCTAGATTTTCATTTTCATAATAGGATCTGGTGGAAAAGAAGACCCAACGCATCTCCTGACCTAATATGTCATAAGATCACCTTTATCAGCTGGCTTCATTAGTAATGATCACAAGAGGGAACCCAAACTGTCAGCACTCAGCCGACTTCACCAAGTGTAATCATCCTCGATATGGCAAGAAGCAGGTGTGGGTAAGTAGTTTAATTTACTGTGCTGCAAATGGTGATATGAAAGTTGTGTGTGTGAAGGAGACAATGAGCCTGTGAGAGTGAAAGTGTGCATGTTGTGTGAAGCAAGGCCTCATAAAAGGTGTGTGCATGGAGAATGGAATATTAATGGACTCAATAAAATGGTTGACACAATAACATGGTGTATTGACACTGCAGAAGTACTATCACACTGCTCTAAATTAACCGGCAAGTATGTATGGTATGGGAACTGAGTGTGTCGTACGTATGTTAAAATAAATGAAATAAAAATCTTTTTTAAGGGAATTTTTTGAATTCTTTTTTATGTTTAAAATTATTCTTTAAATTTATGCATGCAGCTCTTTGATTCACTGTATTTTTTTTTTTTAAGTTATAGGGACAGTGAACTGTATTTTTTCCCCCTGTTATCTGTTTGTAAACAAAAGCTCAATAGATTGAACAATTGAAACATTTTTTACTTATCTCTCCTAAACCACATTGGTAGTGTAATTTAATTTCTTCTGCTGGGTATTAGACATGTGCATTCGTTTTCAGACAAAATTCGTCTATATTGGGGGCAGAGTCTAAAGCTGTCACGGTAAAACGCATCTGAGAGGAGCTCCCGACTACAATTTTTAAGGGCTAACTTCAAACTATTATATTGAAATATAAGTTTCTGTACACCCTGAAGTACCCTGGAAGGAACTGAGAAACTGAAGGATCCACTATAAGATCGCTGAAAGCCTATGTTCTTCAGCTAAGCTGGTCACCATTTTCTGTGAGGCAGATCATCTTTGTAGCTGGGGCTGCTGCATAATACCCCCCCAGGAAACAGGGTTACGGAGCAGTCATTTAATGCTGCATTAAAAACTCTATATTAGTTCTTCTTGCTCAGCTGGTACTTTTACAAAACAGGATAGTAGCCACTATTTTACAGAAATACCGTGGGGTCGATCCGATAAAAATCGTCGCCCACAAAAGTCGGCGACGCCAATATTTGCGCGGGTTTGGTATCACATATACAGCGTAACCTAGAAGTTACGCGCGTATATTTCTGCCGTCGCCCGTAGTTTTTTGGGCCATAGGCAGGTATACCAAACCAGCGCAGTTTGGTATCCAATATACAGCGTAAGGACTTACGTGGCGAAAATGGAGAAATCTTAATCCATTTTCACCTCGCCACAAAAAGCAGCCGTAAGAAGCCTTACGCTGAGTATTGGAGCCCCGTAACTCTCTAAACTAGCTGCTAAATAAAACCTAACACCTAATGCATGCGCAATGTCTATCTGCCAACGGGGATCTGCTAAATAAAACCTAACACCTAACGCATGCGCAATGTCTATCTCCCTGTCAACCGCGATCCCCCGCCGCAATCCCTAATAAAGTATTTAACCCCTAAACCGCCGCTCACAGACCCCACCGCCATCTACATAAACTAACCCCCTACTGTGAGCCCCTAAAACCGCCACCATCTAACTGATCCATCCCCTAATGTGAACCCCTTACACCGCCGCCATCTACCTTATCTATCCCCTAATCTGACCCCTTACACTGCCGCCACCTATATAAAAAATATTAACCCCTAATCTAATCCCCCTATACCGCCGCCAGCTATATTAATATTATTAACCCCTAATCTAATCCCCCTAAAATAATTATCTCTATTACCAGCCCTTAAAATGGCCTTTTGCGGGGCTTTGCCCCAAAGTAAACAGCTCTTTTGCCCTATAACCTGCCCTCCCTACACCGCCGCCACCTATATTAATAGTATTAACCACTAATGTAAGCCCCTTACACCGCCGCCATCTATATTAAAATTATTAACCCCTAATTTAATCTACCTACCCCGCCACCAGCTATATTATCTATATTAACCCTAAGTATATTATAGTTAATATAGTTATTACATTATATATATTAACCCTAATTATATTAGGGTTAATATAGTTAATATAGTTACTATAGTATTTATATAAACTATATTAACTCTATCTAACCCTAACACCCCTAACTAAATTCTTATTAAATAAATCTAATTCATATTATAAACTAAAATATTCCTATTTAAATCTAAATACTTACCTATAAAATAAACTCTAAGATAGCTACAATATAATTAATAATTACATTGTAGCTATGTTAGGGTTTATACTTATTTTTACAGGTAAATTGTTAATTATTTTAACTAGGTATAATAGCTATTAAATAGTTATTAACTATTTAATAGCTACCTAGTTAAAATAATTACCCAATTACCTGTAAAATAAATCCTAACCTAAGTTACAAATACACCTACACTATCAATAAATTAAATAAACTACAAATATCTATCTAAAAATACAATTAAATAAACTAAACTAAATTACAAAAAAAAAAACATTAAATTACAAAAAATAAAAAAAAGATTACAAGATTTTTAAGCTAATTACACCTATTCTAAGCCCCCTAATAAAAAATTAAAGCCCCCCAAAATAAAAAAAGAAAACTGCTCTTTTGCCTGAAAAAAAAACACAATACCACCCCCAACATTACAACCCACCACCCACATACCCCTAATCAAACCCAAACCCCCCTTAAATAAACCTAACACTACCCCCCTGAAGATCTCCCTACCTTATCTTCACCACGCCGGGCCGAACTCCTCATCCGATCCGGGCGATGTCTATACAAGCGGCAAAGAAGAGGTCTTCATCCCGGCGATGTCTTTATCCAAGCGGCAGCAAAGTCTTCTTCCATCGGGCAGCATCTTCCATCAAGCGGCATCTTCAATCTTCATTCTTCGCTCCACAGACATGGAGCATCCATCCCGGCCGACGACTGAACGACGAATGAGGTACCTTTAAATGACGTCATCCAAGATGGCGTCCGTCGAATTCCGATTGGCTGATAGGATTCTATCAGCCAATCGGAATTAAGGTAGAAAAATCTGATTGGCTGATTGAATCAGCCAATCAGATTGAGCTCGCGTTCTATTGGCTGTTCCGATCAGCCAATAAAATGCAAGCTCAATCTGATTGGCTGATTGGTGGGTTGTAATGTTGGGGGGGGGGGGGTTGTAATGTTGGGGGGTGGTATTGTGGGGGGGTTTTTCAGGCAAGAGAGCAGTTTTCTTTGGGGCATGCCCCGCTAATGGCCCTTTTAAGGGCTGGTAAGGTAAAAGAGCTTTGAACTTTTTTTAATTTAGAATAGGGTAGGGAATTTTTTTTATTTTGGGGGGCTTTATTATTTTATTAGGGGGCTTAGAATAAGTGTAATTAGCTTAAAAATCTTGTAATCTTTTTTTTATTTTTTGTAATTTAGTGTTTGTTTTTTTTGTAATTTAGTTTAGTTTATTTAATTGTATTTTTAGATAGATATTTGTAGTTTATTTAATTTATTGATAGTGTAGGTGTATTTGTAACTTAGGTTAGGATTTATTTTACAGGTAATTGGGTAATTATTTTAACTAGGTAGCTATTAAATAGTTCATAACTATTTAATAGCTATTATACCTAGTTAAAATAATTAACAATTTACCTGTAAAATAAATATAAACCCTAACATAGATACAATGTAATTATTAATTATATTGTAGCTATCTTAGGGTTTATTTTATAGGTAAGTATTTCGATTTAAATAGGAATATTTTAATTAATAATATTAATATATTAGATTTATTTTAATAAGAGTTTAGTTAGGATGTTAGAGTTAGATAGGGTTATTATACTTAATATATATATATATATATATATATATATATATATATAATATAATAACTATATTAACTATATTAACCCTAATATAATTAGGGTTAATATAGTTAATATAGCTGGCGGCGGTGTAGGGGGATTAGATTAGGGGTTAATACATTTATTATAGGTGGCCGCGGTGTAGGGGGATGTAGATTAGGGGTTAATGTGTTTAATATAGGTGGTGGCGGTGTAGGGGGATTAGATTAGGGGTTAATACATTTATTATAGGTGGCCGCGGTGTAGGGGGATGTAGATTAGGGGTTAATGTGTTTAATATAGGTGGTGGCGGTGTAGGGGGATTAGATTAGGGGTTAATACATTTATTATAGGTGGCCGCGGTGTAGGGGGATGTAGATTGTAGGCAAAAGAGCAGTTTACTTTGTGACAAAGCCCCGCCAAAAGCCCTTTTAAGGGCTGGCAAAAGAGCTGAATTCTTTGGGGCATGCCCCGCAAAAAGCCCTTTTAAGGGCTGGCAAAAGAGCTGTTACTTTGGGGCAATGCCACGCAAAAAGCCCTTTTCAGGGCTATTTGTAGGGATAGACTTAGGTTTAGTGGTAGGGATAGTTTAGTATTTTAGGGGTTAAACAATTTAATATAGATGGCGGCGGGCTAGGAGCTCACTTTAGGGGGTAGGTAAGGTAGATGGCGGCGGTGTTAGGGGCTCACTTTAGGGGGTTATAGATTTAATATAGCTGGCGGCGGTTTAGGGGTTAATAACTTTATTAGGTTGCGGCGGGTTTGGGAGCGGCAGTTTAGGGGTTAATACATATTTTATTGTTAGGATAGTGAGGGGGGATAGTGGATAGAGGGTTAGACGTGTCGGGCTATGTTAGGGAGGCGTGTTAGACAGTGCGGGTGATTTAGACTTTAGTCAGGTTTTGTAGGCGCCGGCAGTTTCTAACGTCACTGGCAACGCCAGAAATTTGTACTTGCGCAGATTTCTGGACATCGCTGGTTTAATAGACTTACGGCACGTTAGCATCTGACGGCACCGTATATGGGATAGCTCGAGTTGCGAGCTGAAACTGCGGGCGATGCGGGTTCCCTCGCTTGCCCTGCAAACTACGCCATTTATCGGATCACGTCCCGTGTGCTACTACCATAATAAATAATGGATGCACTCGATAAATGGAAGACTAACATCTTCCAACTAATTCAAATCCACTTTTTGACTCTGGAACAACGGCTATCTCAAATCCTCTGCCCGTTAAGTGAGAAGATAATATTTGATGACACTGACGAAACTACGCTAGCCCAGATAAACAGCAGTCCTGTGGAGGGTGCAATAAAGGGAAGGACATTTCTTACATTACAACTATCAG
This sequence comes from Bombina bombina, assembly GCF_027579735.1. Taxonomy (NCBI): domain Eukaryota; kingdom Metazoa; phylum Chordata; class Amphibia; order Anura; family Bombinatoridae; genus Bombina; species Bombina bombina. Next base: position 829,667,704 of record NC_069503.1, on the reverse strand, counting down.
TTTCAAAGCAGGTACTCTACTGCCACAGCCCCTGCCAGAAACGCCCAAGGATACTAAAGGAGATGACAGTCACTTAATAAACAGCTTCAATCTTAAGTCTTTCACCGAAGCTGAGACCTGCTGTGGCTGCACCTCCCATGTTCAACGGAGAAAATGTGGAAGGGAAGAGTCAGACTTCATTGCATGGAGCCTTTGTGTTCAAAGGTTAAAAGTGCAGAGAGGATACCCAAATGGATCGGCAGCAGCAGGACTCCAATTTAGAACCTCTTAACGCTCCCTTGGACAAATCTGGAGTCAGCTAAATTATGATGCAGAGTCCCTGACAAGATCGAGCCATTTCGATCTTTAGTGTACGAATTTCAGTTTTTGTACTATCTTCCCTGGGAGACTAAGTTGATCAAATTATCTAGACATGTTTAAAAAAAGCAGTCCACTGCTGGGGTTGCCGTAATATCGATACAACTCCATTAATGCTTTACTTGGATTGTGATATAGAGACCTATAGAAATCAGGAGATTATCTGCACTTTCTTCCTTGTATAATCTATATGTTTTAGGTAGTTTTCTCACTAAGGTTTTATACTCAAGTTTTACATACTGTCACTGTGCATGGGCGATATTATAGTTGGATAAGTGGTTCTACTCAAAGCGCCAAAGGGCACCTATAGGCCTGGAAAAGGTGAGACCCAGCTCTCACCAGAAATTGAAAATGAACTGCAAAGGGAGGGATTCCCAGGCGCCAACTGACGGAGGCTAGGTGTGTAAAACAAGCAATATATTGATACAATTTACTACAATAAAAACAATAAATACAATATTATCATGGATCCATGGTACAAAAGTTATACAAAACACATAAAAAATGGCATGAAATAATGTTAAAAGTCTAAAAACAATATATCACGATTGTGCAATAGTCCTTATAAACGTAGCACTAGTTAGTCCGGTAAACAATATATGTGAACGTTGTATTAAAATGGGCTATCCACTCCAGTGGATTGGGGTGGGATCAGGAAGAGAGTTCCAAATTAGTAATAAACCATGTGTGTCCTAATGGATTAGATCCTAGTAATTCAAATGTGAATGTGTTCAGAAAAAACAGGTATGTCCACAGTGCTTCAAAAAAAAGTTCCAAAAGAGTATCCCAAAAAATATATAAAAAAAAATATATAAAAGTATAAATATATAAAAGTATAAATATATAAAAGTGCACAATAGAATCAAACTTCTTAAAACAACTGTGCAAATGAAGTGACAAACAAAAATATGTGATGGTCCACAAACAAATATAGTCAATATAAGTGATGTACTCAGCTCAATAAAAACTCTGTGTAATAATAAGAAAAGTTGATATCCAAAAATAATCCAAAAAATATATCCAAAAAATAATCCAAAAAACACTACAAAGTGTATGGGTATCTCAAAAAATAAAAAAACAAAAAAATATATAAAAAATATAAAGCAATAAGTATCTAACAGTGTCTGGGACTGCAGGGGGGGGTTCACTTCAGATAGAGAAAAAAACGGCAAACAGTACCTGCAAAACAAGCAAACAAAATACAATGTGTAATAAATTCCAAATGATGAACTCCCAATGAAATCAGACTCACCAGCTCAGGTCTACGCGTTTCGGCCCTTATAGGCCTTTCTCAAGTCTTGTCAGCGGCCGGGATGGCGGAGTAGTGCTGCAAAAATTCTGTGTTTAGAAGTGGCTTTCACTACCGTCATATATGAGCGAAGTTACGCTGAGCCCCCATATACATTTGCAGACTGCCTATGCCCATTGAATATATTATATATAAAGTGATTAGTCTAGCTGCAACATTAGCCTAATCGTCAAGTGAAAAGTAATAGTCCCTGTTTACCATGTTTCCCTTCTCCACATAGAAGTCTCTCGGAATGCTGTTGAGAATGTTTGTTCATAGTATACTAGGGGAGGTGTATAGGTCTACGTGACTTTACATTTGCATTTGTTTGTATTTAAGTACTTATGTATATAGTTGTATGTAAACACAAATCACCTATCCCTTGCAACACAAGTTGTTCCCAATGTATCAGTTCTCCCAACGAGCTAGTGGTTTATGAGTTGGTACATTTCTCTTGTACTAGCTGAGCTACAAAATAGTGAGTCCTATAATGTGGGTCCAAAAGAGGCCCTTGTTTGAAACTATTGTTCTCACTTATACGTTATATGCAATACTTACTACTTGTCCCCTATCAAGCTCCCCCATTAGTAGAAGTTAAGGGTTAAGACCCAAAAGTAGCCATTGTTTTTCCTTAAGGGGATTCTATACTTATATAATATATTGATTGAAAACAGGGGTTAACTAGATTATATAGCGAAAATATATATATATTTAAAAGGACGTTTATCGCTTGAGACCCAAGAGTGGTCTATCTACCTACTCTAACTCCTTTAAATATACATTTTACCTGCTGTTAGGGGTCCAAGAGTGGCCCCTTTCATATGGGGGTATACAATTCATATGGGCAAGCAATATTTCTATATATGTTTCTATATTTTGTCATATAGACCCATATTATATTTTCTTTTTTCATATTGGTTATATGTTTTGTAACAAACTTTTGGTGTATTTTCTAATGACACAGTTGGTATGTACGCCCTGATTCAAACCTCAATAAAAAATATTTTAATAAAAAATTTGTCTGTATTAATTTGTTTCATTTAATTTTGTTTTGAAGGGTTAAATACCTTACCCCGATCCTTTTCTTGCCAGAGCCCCGGCCTCGCTAATAGAAGGCTTAGCGAGCTTGGCTCCCAGGACCTGCAGTAAAGTTAGTGCAGATCCTGGGAACCAAGAGTGTTAGGCCAGGTGTTAGCGCGGCCGGGGTTCTGACAAGAAGAGGATCGGATTAGCTCACTCTCCAGAGTGCGTTAAAGTTAAGTATTTTTAGCTACATGTGAACTTTTCACCTGTAGCTTTGAATATCCGAAACAAACATTTAATCTGAAACTAAATTTTCTGGCCTGCACATGTCTACTGGCTATTATGCTATCAATGTGCACAGCTTTTCTATTAGCCAGCCACAGCCAATACTTAAATGGATAGGAAAGTCAAATAAACCTTGCATGATTCAGATAGAGCAATGCATGTAATTTTAAGATACTTCTGAATTCGCTTCTACTTTCAAATGTAGTAGTTTGTACTCTTGGTGGGATCCAATTAAAAAAAAGAATATGTAGGGTACTAGGTACGATAGAAGCAAAGCAAAGGACTTGTGCAAACTTCTGTTAATCTTTATATATATATATATATATATATATACACACCGGTATATATATATATATATATATATATATATATATATATATATATATATATATATATTATAGATAGCAACATCTTTTTCAATTTCCCTGAATAAAGAAAAGAACACAGCAGCGGACATTTTATATTGGCTTTCCCACAGTGAACTGACGTATTTTCATTTATAAAACTGACATTTTTATTGATAAATGTGACACTTTTTTCGGTGAAGCACAAACAGAGAAACTCTTCAAATACGTAGCTGCGGGTACAATACTGAGCCCTGCTGTGATACGAATGAAAGGAATAGTGTTTATGGTTTTGTGCAAGAATAGGTATAACTGCCATTTAACACAGAAAAGAAATACGTGGTGACATATTAAGTTTTATTTTATTCTGTGCTTCAAATAAAATATTTTTTTAAATTATTTACTAACCAGCTATGCAAGATAATGGACAGGTAATTCATCATTTAAAATGTTTTTAATGAACAAATTGACAATAGTGTATAAATACAATTTTAAATCATTCTTGAGTTTTAAAATGACTATGTTCAGTCTTTAGAATTAAGAAATTAACATTTCTTAAAAATATTGGACATTAATATCAGCCCTAGCTCTATTCTGTATAACAAATCAGCATGTAGCTTGGTATTACTGAATAGACCTGTTGCTGGATATTAGATCATATGACTGTGATTTTCCATTTCACTCTCAGGCAGCAGTAATAATATGGGTTTGAAAGAAAAGAAATGTGTGAAATATGTTATGCACAAATATATTCTGTATCACTGGGTTAAATGAAGATCAATTTCATGTGTAAACTCAGATTTTCTTATTATTAAAGGGACATGGAAGTCAAAATTAATCCTTTATGCTTCAGATAGAGCATGTCACTGTAAGCAATGTATGATAAGCATTATATGTAAGCAAATGTGCAATAATAAAGTGTCATAACACAATAGCACATTTTCTTCTTTTTTGCACTTTTCTGCTCCTTTAACACATGAATAAGTAGACACTAACAATCTTCACAGGAAAGTAGACCACAGATTTATCATATGCTGGACGGATGTGATTCGCTATTGGCATTTAACATTGCACAAGTATTTCTGGTGAAATGCTGGTGCAATGCTGCGCCCGCTGCTTCTTAACTCTTTTTTCAGGCGATCCGGAAACATCGGGGGTAGATTGCAGCATCCGCTGCTTGGTAAATCTACCCACATATCTCAATAAATTATCTGCACCCTTGCTATAAAACATGAGAACTTCAATGACATTTTCACATAGAAAAAAAAACTTAACTTTGAGACTTTCCAGTTGTCTATTTTAAATATTATATTTTGCTTCTGAGAAAAGAAAGTGCAAAACACTTCAAGAGCATTATTTAATATCTTTAAAGGCTTCTATTTTATTACATGGATCCATAGATGAATCGGCTCAGACTGAAAAACATCAATTCAAAACAGTCTCTTAATTAAATTGTAAGGTAAGTGTTTAATCCAATACTAATCTGTCTCCCCTTTAAGGGACAGGAACCCTCAAAATCTTCTTTCATTATACGGATAGAAAATACAATTTTAAAAAATTATCCAATTTATTTCTATAATCAAATTTGCTTCATTCTATTGTAATTATTTGCTGAAGAAACAGCATTGCACTACTGGCAGCTAGCTGAACACATCTAGTTAGTCAATCACAAGAGACAAATGTGTGCAAGCACCAATCAGCAGCTAGCTTCCACTTGTTTAGGATATGTGCATATTCTTTTTCAACAAGGTATAACAAGAGAACAAAACACATTTGAAAATGGAAGTTTATTTAAAAGTGACTTAAAATTACATGCTCTATCTGAATCTTGCAGGTTTAATTTTGACTTTTCTATCCCTTTTACTTCTCATTATCTGGCTTCATATCACATCTAAATGGTGATATTTTCTGCACCTTACTTTCCATTCTGTAATTCAGAAAAAATCAAAGTGTTTGATTTCAGCTGCACTTTTGATAGTACAATGGTATCTTAACCATAAGATGTTCTCCCCAAGGCCCTGATATTCAAAACCTCTCCGCTCAGATGAGATATTCTAAAATAATCCTCCAGCATTGCGAGATCCGTAGTGAAATATTCAAAAGGCAGATTTAGCTTTGCTTCTCCAAGGGGCGTTCCTTACATTTCTGTATGTGAAGGAGAGACAAGCCCAGAGAAATATAGCACTACAAGACATCACAGTTCTGCTTCATTTACACTTTGTGCTTTCTATTTTATATAAATTTACACTTCAGATTTAATTTTATTACATTTAAACTATTCACTTTTTATTTTATATTTTATTTTGTGTACAGCAGTGTATTTAGGATTGTGATTTTACAAATTCTGATTCACAGAGGCAGAACTCACTGCATTTTCTAAGAAAAGGGGAGTAACCTGGAAATCCCAGAGAGATGAGAGATGTTTTCCATAGAAAGAAATTAAGTTCTCTGGGATACAACATTTCACAGGAGAGAGAGAAGGTACCTGGAGAACCCCTGGGGCTGATATAAAGGCTCCGTTTGCATCAATTCTAAATTAAACTGAAATGTTTTCACTACCATTTAACTTGCTTCTCTATATTTTAGTATATATTACTTTTCTGTTAGTTAAAATAAATGTATTGTGAATTTTGAGCAAACTTCACCTGCATACAGTTGGTGAGACAAATGAGTGAGACCAGCTTGTTTAAAATGCTTAGTAAATTTCACGTCTTGTGAGAGAGATTCAGACATACCCTGGGCACTCCCCTGTTCAGCCAAGGGAACTGCCCTGTCCCTCCTACTTTCTGAACCATCAGTTTTAGTTTACAATGTAGCAAATACAAGGTGCAATGTAATTTGTATATAAAAACATAAATATACAAAGTAATGAAATAATGACCCTAATTTGTTAAAGTAACAATGAAAGTGTCTACTTTCAAAACATAATCAGAATTTGTAAAATCACTGCTATAGCTAAATATAAATATATTAAAATATAAATTAATAAAGTGTGAAGCTTAAATGCAATAATACTGAAAGGACCTAATCTAAAGTGTAAAGCAATCTAAAATACAAAGCACAACATGTAAAACTCTAATATCATGGAGTGCTGTATTGCACTAGGCTTGTCTCTCCTTCAAATATATAAATGAGAGAGATCTCACAGTGCTGGTGAGTTCAACCCGTTTTGTTTTAATATTCAGTGAGTTCAGCCGCTGTGAAGTCTGAACTGCAACTTCTCTCCAAGCTGGAGAACCTTTGAAAATCAAGGCCCAAGGGTGATAGTCTTTGAAGTAAAAAATCTGGGGTCGGCAACATGAAATTGCTCCGTTTGGTCATGAAGTGTGGAAAAAAAAAGAAGTGGTCAATCATTTTATCTGTTCCTAACATGCCACAGCAGAGGAGATAAGAGACTTTCAAAAGATCATTACAAAACAATCAACAATTTGCGTACAATTGTGTGTTTAAAAGCTTTTAAAACTTGTGTTTTCTATGCAGAACTTTCAATGCAGTGTTTAATTACAGATATGTACTATACATATAAAATAATGTGTTGTCTTCCCCTTTAAGAAAAAAAAATACACATATCATCTACTCTGAAGAATATTGTAGACCGTTTTAACCAACTTTAACTCTTTAAGCCATACATTACTGACGTTCCTTTCTTACAGAACAACACTTTTATCGCCCTATCTATTCTATCATACATTTTCATTATAGTTTCTTAAAGGGACATTAAGCACTAAATAAATGCTAGATAAAATGATGAATTCAAAAAAAAGATTATTCTGATAACAACATGTAGATGTATTTTTTAAAGTTTCATTAGCTGTTCAAATATTGACAAAATAGGTATTAAGTTCTATTGTCTATAAAACAATGGGAGCTGCCTCTGCTGTGGCCAATTAGGAACACTTATAAATAGGTCACTCGAGTGTGCAGCCAATGGCTGTGTGGAATGTAACAGTGTTCTGCACTTCCATTTCTAACAGGAACTGAAAAGCTCACAATTTCATAATGGAATTACAGGAAAGGGGACAAAATAAATAATAAAAGTATACTGCAGAGGTTTTATATATATATAATATGTGTGTGTGTGTGTGATTTATCATTTTATATTATCATCTCTAAGAGGCCCATTTATCAAGCTCCATACGGAGCTTGAGGGCCCGTGATTCTGGCGAGTCTTCAGACTCGCCAGAAACACAAGTTATGGAGCAGCGGTCACAAAGACTGCTGCTCCATAACCCTGTCCACCTGCTCTGATGAGGCGGACAGAAATTGCCACAATTCAACCCGATCGAGTACGATCGGGTTGATTGACACCTCCCTGCTGGCGGCCGATTGGCCGTGAGTCTGCAGGGGGCAACTAAGGTCTTGTTAGTTGCCCGAATTAGGCAGTTGTATGTTATAGCAGCTAGTAAGAAACGTGGCTGATAATAAGGGAGAAACAGGCCTTTTCAACATATTTGTATTCATTTGTATATATTCATATTTAGTTCATTGCTATTGTATATTCTGTCGGTGTTGGACAGGGCATTCATTTACAAATGTAGATTTATTTCATTAATGATTTCTTGTACAGCTAATGAGATCTGTAGGAAACACAAGAAAACAGACATGTTAACCGCAGTATCTAGAAATGAAATTTATCAATGCTGTTCTTTAGAAGTTTCTTATTTCATCACATTTTCATGATTGTAATTTACAGCACTTTCATCTCTGCAATTGTGTCATCGTGATGGGGATTTAACCTTTTGCTGTTCTGTTTCTTGGCAACTGAGATCTTTTGAACGGATTTTTAAAAAAAAATATGTTTGAAATAATCACAATTTACCATATCTAGAACATTGTGACGCCATCTTCTTACAGTAATAGAAATATTATGAGATTTTTAACGTATATATTTAAAAAAGAGTTTTTAATTTACTGTACGAGAATTGTTAAAATCCAGTTAAAGAAGATGTCAGCTGCGGCTACTTTATTTGTTTAGGAAATAAATTCCTCCACTGTTCTACTTGATTTTAGATGTAAATATCGCTAAATTGGAAAACTGTGTTTCCTTAACAATTGGGAAAAAAAAACGTTTAAAATATAAAAAGTTATATAAAATCAATAAGCAAAGATGCCCATATACAAATGACATTGTTATTGTTTAACACCTATCAGGATGGTTCATTTTACACACACAAATGATTATATGCCAAAGTACTCAATCCAAACACCACAATGTTTTAATCATTTTTCTAACATTTTTGCACATATTTGTGCACCTTCTTTGTGCAAAATTTGGCAATGGTAAAATAATATTTTGTTTCTATAGTGTAAACATGGTGCAAATTATCCCTGAGCAGATCCTATTGATTTCAAGGGGCATGGTGATCCAAATCTCGCTATATAAGGAATATGATCAAAAGTTGTTTGCATTCTTAAAGGGACACTGAGCCCAAATGTTTTGTAATTCAGAAAGAGCATGCAATTTTAAGCAACTTTCTAATTTACTCCTATTATCAATTTTTCTTTGTTCTCTTGCTATCATTATTTGAAAAAGAAGGCACCTAAGCTTTTTTTTGTTTCAGTACTCTGGACAGCACTTTTTTATTGGTGGATGAATTTATCCACCAATCAGCAAGGACAACCCAGGTTGTTCACCAAAAATGTGACAGCATCTAAACTTACATTCTTGCATTTCAAATAAAGATACCAAGAGAATGAAGAAAATTTGATAATAGGAGTAAATTAGAATTAAAGCTTAAAATTTCATGCTCAATCTGAATCACGAAAGAAAATTTTTGGGTACAGTATCCCTTTAAAGATCAAAAGTGTTCGTGACAGTGTGCGGGGTATGTTTTGCAAATTGGCATTTTTTCAAAATTGTGTTTTTTTCTAGCAGGATAATGATCATACTTCCCCTTGCTCTGCGTTTGATGCTTTCCTTAACATTTGAAACCGTTTTTTTAAATAAAATATAACAATCCGCATGGTTTAGTCTAAAGATATCCCAATTTTTTTTTTCACTGAATGTCTCGTAATGTTTTTTGTAATATCTACATATGCATCATAATACAACATTACATGGCATAAAACAAATATCACTCCATGTAATGTTATATTATGAGGCATATGTATAAATTCTAAAAATCATTATGAGACATTCAGTGAAAAAAACAACCCATTGCATCTTTAACATTATTAGATTATACCAAGCTGATCATTAATCTTTATTTTTTTCTAGTACTGTTCCCTCCCACCCCATGTTTTATGTACATAGATATGCTCCATAATACATTACAAGGCGTAACACAAATATTACAAATTATATCATTGTGTATATATCCATACACATTTTCTTTGTTTTTTGTTTTTTAAAAAACATGTACATTTTGTTTAATTCAAAAGTCAGGAGAATAAAAAGAAAATAAAAGCAGCCATCTATTTCCACACATTCTAGAGTTCATATCCTCAAAAAGTTTAGAATATCAGAGAATATAAGAGTCATATGCACTGCCTGGAAATGCTGACAACAAGAAGACGAGTCTGCACCTGTTGTCACACACTGTGATGATTTTTGTAATGTATTAGCAAACAGCAAGGAGAGAGAACAAGAATACAGACTTTATTCAGCCCGCCCCCTCCAATCACATGACTAAACTGTTAACTGTTTGTAGTGCACAGAGTAAACTAAGCATAACTACTGAACTTAAATATAAGACATCATTACATCTTCCCCTTCAAATATGAAACACCTAATATGAGACAAAGTCTTCCCATATTTTTGGTTTAATAGCTCGACCATAATGAGAGAAAGTAACTGCTGGCTCACTAGCAGTACAATCAGTGTCAAGTTGAGAGTCATTCCCATCATTATCGCAAGCTGATACACTTATGTTGTCCTCAGAGTCCTCAGTAGACTTTACATCCATGTTAGGGAATTCTGTGCATTCATTGCTTTGCTCTTTATTGTCATTGCTGCTTGGTTCCCCGAGTAAAGTATCAGCTACAGTGTCTGGTCGAAGATGACAACTGTTGCGTCTCAGTTTCTGTCCACACTTGGTTTTGATTATATATGACCTTGATGAATTAGCTTCACTGACAATTCGAGCAGGTTCCCATGTATCCCCAGTGACTCTGTGTCTCACAGCTTGCCCAGCCCTGAGTGGACCAAGAAACTTGGTAGATTTGTCAAAATACAGTTTTTGCTTTTTCATGTTTATGTTCCTCTGACCTGTTACCTGATCCTGTGGGATAGTCTGAGGCGGCAATTTCTGTGGTGCAATAGGCACTGTGGTCCTCAGTGCTCTACCCTCTACCCATGAGCAGCTGTGCAGGTGAACATAAACCCTCCATGGGTGTTGCACGATAGTTTAACAGGCCTAGGTACACATCCTGCCCTGATGATTGTGCTTTTCGGATAATGGATTTGGCTATGCCAACATACTTCTCAGCTAAACCATTGGCCTGTGAGTGATACAGACTTATTGGTTTGTGCCTGACTCCCCATTCACGCAGAAAGCACTGGAATTCAGCACTTGAGAATCGTGCCATTATCAGACACAAGTTCTTCACATACTCCATGTCTTGAGAGTATTGTTTTGAAAACCCATATGATTGCTGTTGCTTTTAGATTTCTCAGCTGTACTAGCTCAAAGAATTTGCTGTAGTAATCTACTACTATAAGGTAGTGGTTGTCCTCAAAATGAAAAATATCTGTGGCCAGCCTCTGCCATGCCCGTGAAGGAGTGTTCCATGGTGTGAGAGGTTCTTTTGCATTGTTTTTTTTTTTAAATGTCTGGCAGGTTTCACATGTCTTCACAAGTGTCTCAATATCAAGGTCCAAATTAGGCCAGTAAACTACATCCCGTGCTCTGCGCTTACAAAGAGTAATGCCCAAATGTCCCTGGTGAATTTGCTCCAGTACTTCTGCCTGCTGTGATTTAGGAATAAGAATACGGTCACCCATGAATATGATATCCATATGAAAGGATAGTTCATTTCTCACAGGCCAGTATCCCTGCAACTCAGGAGAAAGCTTCTTACGTTTTTCTGGCCAGCCATTGCACATGACACAAATTAGTTTTTCTAGTACTTTACCTTGTTTGGTATCTTGTCTAATTTTTTCCAGCCGTACATCAGCTATTGGAATATTTACTAGTACTGTATATACCTGTTCTTCCAATTCAGGTTCATCCTGTGCTTCATGTCCTTCTGGAAACACCCTAGACAGCGTATCTACCATCGGAATTTCCTTTCCTGGTTTATATTTCACTGTGAGATCATACTGTTGTAGTTTCATAACCATCCTCTGCAGGCGTGGAGGTATAGCAGATAGTGGTTTTTGCATGATGTACTCCAATGGTTTGTGATCAGTTTCCACAACCACTGGGCGACCATAGATATACTGGTGAAATTTCTCACATCCATTCACAATGGCCAACATCTCCTTCTCAATTTGAGCATAATTGGCTTGTGTTGTTGTCAGAGCTTGTGAAGCATATGCAACAGGATGTCCTTGTTGCATTAGCACAGCACCTAACCCAAACTGGGATGCATCCACTTGAAGCACAGTGTCGCAGTTTACGTAAAAATATTTCAGTATTGGCCCCGGATGTTTAGTGATCAGTTTTTTTACTTTCTCAAATGTATTTTCCATGTTTGCATCCCAAGACCAAATAGCATCCCTTTGTAGCAATGCACGTAGTGGGACTGTCAGCTGAGCGAGGCCCTGAGAAAACATGGATAGATAATTAAAAATGCCTAATGATGTCTCTAGTTCCTTCCTGGAGGATGGGGCTTTCATGCTAATAACTGCTGTTATCTTCTTTGGATCAGGCTTTAAGCCCTCTTTGGTTAGAAGGTGTCCAAAATATGTAACCTCTTCTAACCCAATTTGCATTTTGTTTGGATTGAGTTTAAGATTTTTCTCCCAACACCGCTTGAGTAAGGCAATAAGGTTTTCGTCATGTTCTGTACGATCCTTTCCATAAACCAGCAAATCATCAATTATGACTTCAATACCATGTAGACCAGCAATTAATTCATGTGATTTCTTTTGAAATATCTCCTGAGGAGAAGCAATGCCGAAAGGTACCCTTGTGAAAAGCCATCGTCCAAAGGGGGAGTTGAAAGTGGTCAGGTGACTGCTGGGTTCTTTAAGACGCAATTGCCAGTAACCAGATTGTGCATCTAGTACACTAAACACTGTTGCTCCTACTAGCTTGTGAGCTATATCATCTATGGTGGGGAGTTTGTAGTGCTCTCTCATTATTACTTTGTTCAAATCACGTAGGTCAATGCAAATACGAATTGCGCCTGTGTTTTTCTTCTTTACCACAACCATAGAACTGACCCATTCTGATGGTTCTGTGACCTTTTTTACTACCCCCAACTTCTCCATCCTTGTTAGTTCTTGTTTGACTTTAGCCTCAAGGGATAGAGGTATTTTCCTTGGGGCATGAATGACAGGCTGTGCACCCTCTTTTATACGTATGCGGCTAATCCCCGGGAGGCACCCTAGGCCTTTGAATAGATCACTGTACTCTTGCTTAAGGTTGTCCTTTGGCGGTTCGCTGCACCCACCATCCACAGCCATAATGATCTGTACAAGTCCAATATCTTTACTTGTTTTGAGACCTAATACTGCTGGGGCTTTTGTTTCTATCACAAACAATTGTAAGACCTTTTCAGATCCCTTGTAAAAACATTTTGCATGGCAGCGACCCATCACTTTCAGCTTTTCCCCACCATATCCCAACAGTTTTGGTAGGTCTTGAGTCTCTAAGGGGAATTAATTTCTAAGGAGTTCCAGGTATGTGTGGCTTGAAGGTGACTGGAGTTTTGTGAGCCCCTATCTTTAGGGTTACATTTGCTTCATCTGAAGACTTGTGTGATTTTTGTACTGCGTGTGCACAAGAAAAGGAGCACCAGCCGAAAATAGGGTAAAAACAAGTCTTTATTATAACATCTCTTTAAAAACCAGGTTCTCAGGCAAATAAGAACACGGAGGTCAGCAAAGCAAACAGCTGACGCGTTTCGGCATTGTGCCGTAGTCTAAGCTGACTGTCCATGTGAAAGGAGAACCTTAAAAATACCCTTAGCTGCCTCCTATTGGTTCATGTAAATTAGCATATGTAATTTGTTTAAACACCGCAAAACATTTGGTTTTAATTTCTCCCTGCATGAGACTTCAACTACATCCTGTTGTCATTTATCTAAATTAGCAAACAGTATCAACAGTTACAAAGTTTTGTTGTCAAAAAAGATTTGCTTAATAAAGTGAACAATTCTCATTTTTAAACAATGAAGTATACATCAACACCTAACTTTTAAATATAAGAAATGCAAAAGTTAATTTTAACTAATCTCTAATTATAACAAAACTCATTGTTGTTAACAAGGTTAAAAAAGCAAAACACAACAAAATATATTTAATTCAGAATATACATATACAAACTGAATCTGCGAATAATGTTAAGCTAGTTCATAAAAAATAATAAATTCCCAACCTATACCACTCTTATGGGTTGCATATGATTTGGTAGAACAAATTTAAATTTAAAAGAGAAAGATATACTATGAATAGTAACTGCTTTGTTATATGTGACATATTGATAGATTTTAAATGTCAATTTTGAATTAAATGAAATCACTGCAAAAAATTTATGAGATCATAATTTGAGTTAAATCCTTCTGGAAATCTGGTTTTCAATTTAAAGATCCAGAAGACCTCTCTCTTTCCCTCTCTTTGGTGGAAAAATCTTTTCTATACAGGACCACCTAAAAGAGTCCGCACTTTTGCCGTGTACATGAGCAAAGTGCTGTACCAACGGGGTACTGGCGGTGCCATGTTTAATAGTAGAGGGATGCTCTCTAATTCTAGATCTAACTTCCCGTGTGGTGAGACCTACGTACTGCTTGTCACAAACAATACAATTGATCATGTACACGACAAAAGTGGATCTGCAATTTAGACAAAAGCGCCTTTGATATATCTGTCCTGTTATTGCAGATCTGAAGTCAGGTCCTGTTTCCACTTTCTCACATGCCACACAAGAGATGTTGTGGCATTTGTACATCCCTACAGAGGATAACCATGATGAATTATGTACTGCTGCAAGCTATATTGGGGTGCAATCTGAGTCTGACCCTGCATTGTCATCATTGTCCTCTATGGCGTTTACAGCCTGTGTTTGTGTCCTTGCAATATGGGAAAACAGTTTACAACCCTGGCAAAATGTCCTCTTTTCTTGCATTTATTACATATCTTCCACCTTGCAGGACAGGCAGCATTTTTGTTGTGCATGTTTCCACAGTAGCTACAGGTTACTTGTCCCAGTGTCCCACTTGCCTTTTATCCCCTTGTGTCCTCTTTCTTGCCAGTATCTGCTGCTTTGATTTTCTATAGCACTGATCTGGTGTTGTGTTCCTTCCAGTACCTGCATGCATACCTCCCAACATTTCAGAATTCAAAAGAGGGACACCCATCCCCCCCCCCCCCCCCGCGGCAAAAAAATTGAAATGTGGTGGGCGGAGCTTAAAAAATCATAAGACCAAAGTAATATAAATAAAATTCTAAATAAAGTCATACGGCTAGATTTGGAGTTTGGCGGTAAAAGGGCTGTTAACGCTCCGCGGGTTTTTTTCTGGCCGCACCATAAATTTAACTCTGGTATCGAGAGTTCAAACAAATGCTGCGTTAGGCTCCAAAAAAGGAGCGTAGAGCATTTTTAACGCAAATACAACTCTCGATACCAGAGTTGCTTACGGACGCGGCCGGCCTCAAAAACGTGCTCGTGCACGATTCTCCCATAGGAAACAATGGGGCTGTTTGAGCTGAAAAAAAACCTAACACCTGCAAAAAAGCAGCGTTCAGCTCCTAACGCAGCCCCATTGTTTCCTATGGGGAAACACTTCCTACGTCTGCACCTAACACTCTAACATGTACCCCGAGTCTAAACACCCCTAGCCTTACACTTATTAACCCCTAATCTGCTGCCCCCGCTATCGCTGACCCCTGCATTACACTTTTAACCCCTAATCTGCCGCTCCGTAAACCGCCTCAACCTACGTTATCCCTATGTACCCCTAATCTGCTGCCCTAACATCGCCGACCCCTATGTTATATTTATTAACCCCTAATCTGCCCCCCACAACGTCGCCGACACCTACCTACACTTATTAACCCCTAATCTGCCGAGCGGACCTGAGCGCTACTATAATAAAGTTATTAACCCCTAATCCGCCTCACTAACCCTATCATAAATAGTATTAACCCCTAATCTGCCCTCCCTAACATCGCCGACAGCTACCTTCAATTATTAACCCCTAATCTGCCGACCGGAGCTCACCGCTATTCTAATAAATGTATTAACCCCTAAAGCTAAGTCTAACCCTAACACTAACACCCCCCTAAGTTAAATATAATTTTTATCTAACGAAATAAATTAACTCTTATTAAATAAATGATTCCTATTTAAAGCTAAATACTTACCTGTAAAATAAATCCTAATATAGCTACAATATAAATTACATTTATATTATAGCTATTTTAGGATTAATATTTATTTTACAGGTAACTTTGTATTTATTTTAACCAGGTACAATAGCTATTAAATAGTTAAGAACTATTTAATAGTTACCTAGTTAAAATAATTACAAATTTACCTGTAAAATAAATCCTAACCTAAGATATAATTAAACCTAACACTACCCTATCAATAAAATAATTAAATAAACTACCTACAATTACCTACAATTAACCTAACACTACACTATCAATAAATTAATTAAACACAATTGCTACAAATAAATACAATTAAATAAACTAGCTAAAGTACAAAAAATAAAAAAGAACTAAGTTACAGAAAATAAAAAAATATTTACAAACATAAGAAAAATATTACAACAATTTTAAACTAATTACACCTACTCTAAGCCCCCTAATAAAATAACAAAGACCCCCAAAATAAAAAATTCCCTACCCTATTCTAAATTTAAAAAGTTACAAGCTCTTTTACCTTACCAGCCCTGAACAGGGCCCTTTGCGGGGCATGCCCCAAGAAGTTCAGCTCTTTTGCCTGTAAAAGAAAACATACAATACCCCCCCCCCAACATTACAACCCACCACCCACATACCCCTAATCTAACCCAAACCCCCCTTAAATAAACCTAACACTAAGCCCCTGATGATCTTCCTACCTTGTCTTCACCATGCCAGGTTCACCGATCCGTCCTGGCTCCAAGATCTTCATCCAACCCAAGCGGGGGCTAGACATCCACTGAAGAAGTCCAGAAGAGGGTCCAAAGTCTTCCTCCTATCCGGCAAGAAGAGGACATCCGGACCGGCAAACATCTTCTCCAAGCGGCATCTTCTATGTTCTTCCATCCGATGACGACCGGCTCCATCTTGAAGACCTCCAGCGCGGATCCATCCTCTTCTTCCGACGACTAGACGACGAATGACGGTTCCTTTAAGGGACGTCATCCAAGATGGCGTCCCTCGAATTCCGATTGGCTGATAGGATTCTATCAGCCAATCGGAATTAAGGTAGGAAAATTCTGATTGGCTGATGGAATCAGCCAATCAGAATCAAGTTCAATCCGATTGGCTGATCCAATCAGCCAATCAGATTGAGCTCGCATTGTATTGGCTGATCGGAACAGCCAATAGAATGCGAGCTCAATCTGATTGGCTGATTGGATCAGCCAATCGGATTGAACTTGATTCTGATTGGCTGATTCCATCAGCCAATCAGAAAATTCCTACCTTAATTCCGATTGGCTGATAGAATCCTATCAGCCAATCGGAATTCGAGGGACGCCATCTTGGATGATGTCCCTTAAAGGAACCGTCATTCGTCGTCTAGTCGTCGGAAGAAGAGGATGGATCCGCGCTGGAGGTCTTCAAGATGGAGCCGGTCGTCATCGGATGGAAGAACATAGAAGATGCCGCTTGGAGAAGATGTTTGCCGGTCCGGATGTCCTCTTCTTGCCGGATAGGAGGAAGACTTTGGACCCTCTTCTGGACTTCTTCAGTGGATGTCTAGCCCCCGCTTGGGTTGGATGAAGATCTTGGAGCCAGGACGGATCGGTGAACCTGGCATGGTGAAGACAAGGTAGGAAGATCATCAGGGGCTTAGTGTTAGGTTTATTTAAGGGGGGTTTGGGTTAGATTAGGGGTATGTGGGTGGTGGGTTGTAATGTTGGGGGGGGGGTATTGTATGTTTTCTTTTACAGGCAAAAGAGCTGAACTTCTTGGGGCATGCCCCGCAAAGGGCCCTGTTCAGGGCTGGTAAGGTAAAAGAGCTTGTAACTTTTTAAATTTAGAATAGGGTAGGGAATTTTTTATTTTGGGGGTCTTTGTTATTTTATTAGGGGGCTTAGAGTAGGTGTAATTAGTTTAAAATTGTTGTAATATTTTTCTTATGTTTGTAAATATTTTTTTATTTTCTGTAACTTAGTTCTTTTTTATTTTTTGTACTTTAGCTAGTTTATTTAATTGTATTTATTTGTAGCAATTGTGTTTAATTAATTTATTGATAGTGTAGTGTTAGGTTAATTGTAGGTAATTGTAGGTAGTTTATTTAATTATTTTATTGATAGGGTAGTGTTAGGTTTAATTATATCTTAGGTTAGGATTTATTTTACAGGTAAATTTGTAATTATTTTAACTAGGTAACTATTAAATAGTTCTTAACTATTTAATAGCTATTGTACCTGGTTAAAATAAATACAAAGTTACCTGTAAAATAAATATTAATCCTAAAATAGCTATAATATAAATGTAATTTATATTGTAGCTATATTAGGATTTATTTTACAGGTAAGTATTTAGCTTTAAATAGGAATCATTTATTTAATAAGAGTTAATTTATTTCGTTAGATAAAAATTATATTTAACTTAGGGGGGTGTTAGTGTTAGGGTTAGACTTAGCTTTAGGGGTTAATACATTTATTATAGTAGCGGTGAGCTCCGGTCGGCAGATTAGGGGTTAATAATTGAAGTTAGGTGTCGGCGATGTTAGGGAGGGCAGATTAGGGGTTAATACTATTTATGATAGGGTTAGTGAGGCGGATTAGGGGTTAATAACTTTATTATAGTAGCGCTCAGGTCCGCTCGGCAGATTAGGGGTTAATAAGTGTAGGTAGGTGTCGGCGACGTTGTGGGGGGCAGATTAGGGGTTAATAAATATAACATAGGGGTCGGCGATGTTAGGGGCAGAAGATTAGGGGTACATAGGGATAACGTAGGTGGCGGCGATTTGCGGTCGGAAGATTAGGGGTTAATTATTTTAAGTAGCTTGCGGCGACGTTGTGTGGGGCAAGTTAGGGGTTAATAAATATAATATAGGGGTCGGCGGGGTTAGGGGCAGCAGATTAGGGGTACATAAGTATAACGTAGGTGGCGGTCGGCAGATTAGGGGTTAAAAATTTTAATCGAGTGGCGGCGATGTGGGGGGACCTCGGTTTAGGGGTACATAGGTAGTTTATGGGTGTTAGTGTACTTTAGGGTACAGTAGTTAAGAGCTTTATAAACCGGCGTTAGCCAGAAAGCTCTTAACTCCTGCTTTTTTCAGGCGGCTGGAATCTTGTCGTTAGAGCTCTAACGCTCACTGCAGAAACGACTCTAAATACCAGCGTTAGAAAGATCCCATTGAAAAGATAGGCTACGCAAATGGCGTAGGGGGATCTGCGGTATGGAAAAGTCGCGGCTGTAAAGTGAGCGTTAGACCCTTTAATCACTGACTCCAAATACCAGCGGGCGGCCAAAACCAGCGTTAGGAGCCTCTAACGCTGGTTTTGACGGCTACCGCCGAACTCTAAATCTAGGCCATAGATTTTAATACACTTAGGCAGCAAATCAAACACAAGCTCAAACCACTGGTATGGCTATGTGAGCTATGTATTTAATTATCCTTTGCAAAGACATTGCTAAATATTTTTATCTTAATTGGACATTTAATAATAAATTCTTTAAAACTGCTCTCTGCATTCCCCATTAATATTCTAAATTCTGGCCTTTAAAGTCAGCAAAAATGCATAACACACTACACTTACACATGCAGATACACACACTACATAGTATACACTTATACATGCAGATACACACACACACTACATAGCATACACTTATACATGCAGATACACACACACTACATAGCATACACTTATACATGCAGATGCACACACACTACATAGCATACACTTATACATGCAGATGCACACACACACACATTACATAGCATACACTTATACAGGCAGCATACACTTATACATGCAGATACACAGACACTACATAGTATACACTAATACATGCAGACACACACACACTACATAGCATACACTTATACATGCAGATACACACTTATACATGTAGATACACATACACACACTACATAGCTTACATTTATACATGCAGACACACACACACACTACATAGCATAAACTTATACATACAGATACACACACACAGTTATGGATACAGATAGACACACACACTACATTCATTGTATGGGGTCCTGGGGTTGACAAGCACATTAGCTGGCAGTCTGCGGCTGCCACTGTTTGTTACCCTGGTATTAGCACTGCTCATTGTATAAAACTGAAGGCATGCTAGTATTATCACCAGGGGTTAGACATCATCACTACCAGAGGTAGGTTAGAGAGGTCACCATTACCCGTGGTCAGAGTGTACACAGGCTTCTTACTCCTGCTTAACCCACACACCATTCCTTTTCCACAGGGAAACAGGTATATAACCCTGTAAAAGCAAAGCCAGCTTCTTCTTATTATGGGCCCAACAGAATTTAAAAAAAAAAAAAAAAAAAAAAAATTTTTTTAATGCCTGGGGCAAATCGGGACAGATGGCTAGCAACTCGGGACAGACCCCTAAAATCGGGACTGTCCCGCGAAAATCGGGACAGTTGGGGGGTATGCTGCATGTCCTTTCTTGACATTTCATATGCTCTAGCAATCCTGATGGCTTTCACAAGATTTAAATCTTCTTCCTGCAGCAGCTTTTCCTGAACTTCTTTAAACTTACTGCCCATCAGAATGCAGTCTTTTATCATATCACCTGCATCATAAAAAGCACAGATTCCCCTCCACACTGATTCCTCTCATAAAATATTTTCCTTTGCACTGTGGTGTTTTTCCTTGGATTGCAGTATGCTTCAAACTTTGCAAACAATACCTCTGGGTTTTTTTTTGTCATCTGCAGTGATATCCCCACTTGCCTACCAGGCTCTGCATACATCACGTCCCTTTTGTCCCACACATATTAGAAAGTGTGCTGCCTTCTGTTGATCAGTCCATCTGTCTGCATCTGGGCCTGCAAACACAAGTTCAATCAGCTCCCTCCATTTTGACCAATTGTCAGAAATGTTCTCTGACTCTAAATCCAGAGAAGGAATGTTCTTTGTGTTGCTGTTTGCTGCCATGTCACTTTTCACCCCACTTCTGGTACCATGTGATGATTTTTATAATGCATTAGCAAACAGCAAGGAGAGAGAACAAGAATACAGACTTTATTCAGCAGCATCCATCTTAACAACAACTGCCCGCCCCCTCCATGACTAAAATGTTAACTGTTTGTAGTGCACAGAGTGAACTAAGAATAGCTACTGAACTTAAAATATAACATAAAGCATACACATCATTACAGACACTATCTGGGACTTGGATTCACATAGATCTCTGGCTGATTTGTTGGGGCACAGACTGCAATGAGTGTGCAAACAATGCATTCCAAAGTGTTTCGGATGCTAAAATATTCATAACATTATCTCTTTATCTGGTTTAACTCAGCCTCTGTATTTGGTAAATTGATAAATCTATTGATGTTTTTTTAAATGCAATTCTAACTTTTGTTTTTACAAAAAACACTCCTTGACTCACCTGTAATTGAACTGGATGTGACCTGGAATGACCCTGTTCCAAAAAAATGCAAATGTTAATAATTTTATCTTACCCTGTATTGTGTGGCTCCTCTGTGGTTTGGGCTCCAAATCCTCTTTAAATAAGACATAAAGAGTGACTATTATATTGCTGGTGAATCGAAACTTATGATAATGAAGGTCACCTGGCATGTCACTCAAACGTTGCCTTTCTCCTTTGGTTCTTGACCTATAGACCCTGTGAATTTTTACTGGATTACTCTGGGCATAGCTCATATTCCCTGATATGCCTTAATTTGTATCCTGGGAATTGTTTGCCCCATTATTTATTAATTTCAATCTTCCTCTTCTACTCTGAATTCTTCTATGCTGAAGGATTACATAAAATAGATATGCAGCCATATTTCATCTGAAAATCAAAAGAATATACTTTTACTTTATTATAATATTTTTCATTATATGCATTGAATTGTTTAAAGACTTGCCAGCATGTGATCTCAGGCATAGATTTCACGTGTTTGTTTTTGAATACTAGTGCACGGATCCTTACAGGATATGTGCATATGCCGCTGAAAAACACTAATAACTTTTAATAGAAGCATTTTTGTTAAAGGGACAGTCTACTCCAGAATTGTTATTGTTTAAAAAGATAGATAATCCCTTTATTACCCATTCCCTAGTTTTGCATAACCAACACTGTTATATTAATATACTTATTTAGCTCTGGAATAACCTTGTATTTAAAGCCTCTGCAGACTGCCCCCTTATATCAGTTTTTCTGACAGACTTGCATTTTAGCCAATCAGTGCCCTCTCATATGTAACTCCACAGGTGTGAGCACAATGTTATCTATATGTCACACATGAACTAGTGCCCTCTAGCTGTGAAAACTGTCAAATGCATTCAGATAAGTTGAGGCCTTCAGGAGCTTTGAAATTAGCATATGAGCCTACCTAGGTTTAGCTTTCAACAAAGAATACCAAGAGAACAAAGCAAATTTGGTCATAAAAGCAGATTCGGAAAGTTGTTTAAAATTGCATGCCCTATCTGAATCATAAAAGTTTATTTTTGACTAGGCTGTCCCATTAATGGAAGTATATTTAAAAATAATGCTCCTATTTGAAATGGTAATGCACATTTCAGTTTTGAACTTTCTATCGCTTTAATCCTTTTGTTCTCTGATTACAGGCCATATTAAAATGTACAAATAAATTAATTTTAATATAATTTTTTTACATGGGAAGAAAATTCTGCAAACCTGCAGTCACTGAGAGTGGACGGCTCATAGCATTCACAACATCAAAAACCTTTATTTTAGCACAACAAATTCAGAGTCACTATGAGAAACTGAATCAAATAAAATGCACACTTGTGTACAACTAAGAGATGTATCAGTCCTTTAAAAAGCAGCACATTACAAACTGGTCACTGGCTAGCTATAAAAATTCTCTCTGATATCTGGGTGGTTACAGTATTTAGTCAATTAAATTGTTTTGGGGTTTTCCTGTATGAAGGAGCACATACCTAAGATAATTGTACAATAGCTTACTTTTTGTAAGTAAATATAAGATGTTATAATATAATTTTCAAATTAACACATTAATTACCCTTGCACCACATCTTTTACTCTTTCTGTAATAGAAATACAACTTGTCCTTTAAAGCTGACACAAGAAATTGAAGTGCTCATAATCATTTTTATCAAGTTTATATTTTGAGTTGAAAGATTAAATATTTTGAAAATGAAAAGTTTTAATGATAAATGGGATTTAAACTACTTTCAATAAAAATAGTGTATTTTGATTTTTTTGTAATATAAGAAGACAGATGCACCACATGGCCCAATATTGTTTGGTACAGAGAAATAATTGTTATGTGTGTCAGATACACTCACATGCGATGGATCACCTCTAGTAGTGCAAATGGAGCAGTCTGGGATCCATAACAGTCACCCAGAAGACCGGCCTCCCGAGATTATTAGGAAATCTGTGGATAGTGGTAAAAAACACAGGGTGCCTATATGGCCTAGTATGTGTTAAAATGCACTCACATTAGTAGGAGCATCTCCTTTGATGCTATTGGAGCAGGCTGGGATCAATATAGTCACCCAACAGACTTATTCACAGATAGTCAGGAGACTCCAGGAATCCAGAGAAGATAATTGGTGACCCAATATAGTACTCCCAAAAGATATCAAATACTGAGGCAGCAATTCTCTACTCTTTATTTTTTTGTAGATGTTGATCAATGTTCGAGTACAGACTCTTCACTTTAAATTAAATTATTTAATAGCAGACCTTTATTGCATACCTATGCAACTCTTATAGATGTTTCATTCTTTCTATGGGCCCTATTCTCTAAAGCTTTCTTGTCTGGTGAGATTATCGAAGAAGTCTCAGTACTGAGTACTTCAAGGAATTTTAAAAAATTGTAGCTTGAGAACAGCTTATCTCCCTAGGTAGCTAATCATGGTTCAGTATGTAAATGAGATACACATAGATCACAAGATAAATGTATGAATATAGAGGCATTATTTTAGAATATGTAAGTAAGGTCAAGATTCTGTGGTGTATTTTTTTCCCCCCAAATCTTCTGATAGCTCCAGCCTCCATGTAGATGGAAGGGATTTGAGTATGTTGTTCTATGTTGTTTTATGCTCCAATAATAGTTTATCTTAAAATAATAATACGGTACCGCTGTATGTCAATTTCCATTTTCCCCTTTAATGTACATAGACACAAATTCGATAGGTATGTAATTGAGTTCAATGCTCTGCAAGACATCGGGCTAAATATAAGTACAGTGGTTTTACATGGGGTGGTGTGTATTTGTATAGATTTAAATCATCATAAATACAAATTTAACACAAAAAAATTGTAAACACAAAAAACACAATGTTTTTATCTATACCTCTGTTTCCTAGCTATCAATCAATTGCTTGATTTATCAATTCATTGATTGACATTTATTTCCACAGCTGCACAACATATTTTGGTAGTATTTGTGTACTAATCAGTATTTACGATTATTTATGGTAATAACATTTAACAATTTTAAACTGATGTAATAAGTATTACAATATTTTATAGGCTCTTGTTGTTTATGTTACTTTTTTTCATTGTTTTATGTTGCATATATATATATATATACAGTGTGTGTGTATAAATATATATATATATATATACACACACACACACACATGTAATTAGTACAGCAGTAAAAAAAATGGTTCATGGTCATGGTTTTCAGTCATTTTTATTTTGAGTTCCAGTAAGCATTGCTGTGTGAAAAAACTCAATTGGAATAATGAGTGTTTTTTTTTATAATTTCATATCTATGATAGTAAAGGATAGAACTCAGTGTTCACAGTTATGTACCATTCAGCTCATTATTTTTCAACTCCAATCTTTCAACTATCAAACTTGTCTGAATATTTTAACAAACACCATGGAGGTGCAGCTGCTGGACATGACCCTGACACAATGAGAAGCCTCTTTTACAAGCATCTTATTAAGCTGTCTAGTTTTGATCCAAGGGAAGAATCCTCATTCAAAAGATGAATAATTAATAGAACCTTAACCAATGTAATGGCAAAATTATTCTTGGACCCAGATGCAAAGTTCTTTTTCAAATTTCCCTGGTCCATTCTAGAATCCACAGGAGGAGCCGGGATCTTTTTATAACCTTCTTGAAGTGGTTATTGAGTTTAATAAGTCAATTTAAGCTTGTTACTGCAGTAAGCTTTTGGTGCTTGGCAAAGAAAGGAGAAATAAAAATTGAAATCATAATATAAAGGATGCAAAAACAGATTTAATGATCACGCAGATCTCTGCAGCATTCAATCAAAATTTGTTTTTGTACGTATTATGTTTTTTCCACTGACCAGTGTTGCTATGGTTGAATGACTATTAGATATAAATGACAACTAGTAAATTGTTGCTATAGAGCCCCTGGAAGGAGCTTTGTGATTGAAATTGAATAACATGTGGATGATGCAAATATCTTAAGTGTTGATTCAAGCTAATTAGTTAAAAAACATTAATTTCACACAAACTAAAAATTAGGCAATAGGCACATGTAATAGATTAAACACCTTATTGATAAAGAACTGAAAAGATGAAAGTGAATATCCTCCTTCCTGACATTATCACAAAAAGTGGCTCAAAATATATCTAGTTTTATTTAAAATTTTAAAAACAGCAACACCAGGTCCCAAACTACCCCACAAATCCACACATTTCATCCATAACCAGTGCTTAATCAAGACATATAAAAATGTGTTGTATGTCGTTTTTAGGGGATAGGTGTTCCTCTGAAGCTTCCATTACAGTAAATACATTAATTCAATGTACAGTAAATACATACGTTAGGAGACTGTGCTTTTTATGAGGACGGGGTAAAAGTTGGAACAGAAACATATGGAACAGCCATATAAGTTAAATTATTAAAATAAACAGGGATAAGTCTTAAAGAACATTCAGAACCACATTTTAGTGGTGAAAAGCTTTGAATAATACAGTGAATTAATCCCTTCCTAGCCAGGATGAATATGAAACAGATTGGAACTCCCAGGAAAGCCCACTACCCAAGAAGCCACACCAACCAAATTTGCCAGTCTCACAACGCTGGGAGAAAGAGACAATGAGCTTCTGACCAACCACTGAATGCACATTCAAGTGTCCCTTAAGGAAAAAAAAACATTTTACACGACAAAGCCTTGAATGCCCACTTTTTAAATAACCCCACCAATCAAATCCAAAAGTTCAACAAGGCTATGAATGAAAGAGATTACAAAACACTTGTTTGTACAAACAAATGTCAGGGACACCCACTTCCCAAGAAGCCACACCAACCAAATTCTAAGACTAAAAAGGACAGAGACAACAAGCCACATATTTGCTACAGAATAAGTTTTTTCATTCAGTAAATAAAAAATCATCCACATCCACCTGTTACACAATGCTAAAAAAGAGAGACAATGAACAAGATTTCATTCATAGCAAAACATGTTTTTGCTCAAAAAAAAGCCTGGAAAGCCCACTTTTCAAGTAGCCATACCGACCAAAGTTACCTTCCAAAAGGCCAAGAGAAAGTGAGAAAAAGAGGAACAGATTTGACACAAACTTAATTTCCAAGCTACCACAACTAAAGTCACCCATTCCATAAGACTCGGAGAGGTAGAGAAAACAAGCAACAGATATATCATGTATTCAGCATCCAAGTTCCTGTCCCATTAAAAAAAAACAAAAAAACATTTTGGCTCAGAAAGTCCACTTCCCAAGAAGCTACACCAATCACCCTGCACAGAGTCCACATCAATGTGTTAGTTACTATCAAAAAAAACTTTTTTCATATGTCTGGTGGCTGCTGATGAGATTGAGATAATCTGACGGTTATCTCCTGATAGATGGCTCATCGTATAGTAAGACATATAAATTAATATAGAAGTTTGTCCTCTACATGTGGATATAATTATTGTCAGCCTGACTGAGTCGGTACCCTAGACCAAGGGCTCGATTTATCAAACTTTGTTCAAGATCGCCGTTCTGTTCTCTGTCAAGTACTCTGCATATCGCCATCCGATAGGCGCACATGTGCGCCATTATTTATCATAAAAGGGGTTGTATTTCTACGTTACTTTCCAAAGGCGAGATGTGGCGTGATATTGATAAATCTCGCCGCTATTAATATATTTGCGCCATATTTATTATTAAAAATTTGTTAAATTAAAGCGCATATGAGAAATAAATGTGAATTCTCATTGCTTACTTTTTAATTTGTATTGTTCAGTTATCAATGTTACAAATTCGATGTGTGCTTTTCAATAAACACACAATTTATTTATATTTACGATAATCGCTAACAATGTTTTAAAAATTTGAATATAATAATTGTGATCAACATTCTCTCACATATAAATCTCAAGTTAAATGGTAAGATTAAAATTTAATGTTGAAAATAACACAATTTTTTGATATCTACTTTATTATTTGTTGTATCAATGTTTATATTACTTAAGAAAGCACATCAAGATCTCATTAAAAATTGTATTAAAAATTACATCTTTGTATTAACTTTTGAACTACTTATCTAAACATGAGTTTGTGTATTTCAAAGATATAACCCAACCCTTTGATCTCACCCAACTCTTATATTTATATCCACCTCCCCCCTCAGCATTAATATAGGTTTTTTTTAGATTAAATAAACACACACACACCTTTAAATTGAAAAATATATGGATTTATTGAAAACCAAAATAAAAGTTATTTTCATATCATAATAATTTTTTTTATTTAAAAATGAAAAGAAATAATGTTTTGTTTTATTGTTCCTAATTAAAAGGATTGATATTTTTCTCTTAAGTTTTGCACTTTTATGTATGTCCTCATCAAATTATTTTCCACTTCCAGCAGGGTATCCAAAATTTCTTTTTTGTTGATAGATATTTCTTGATCTTCAGGCACTATACCAATGAGAAATAGAAAAATAGTTATGTCATGAACTGAATACATTTCAGTTTAGTATTACAAGATAAATACTGTTTTATCTAATGCTAACAAGAAACACAGACAAAAGACTAATATCTTGTTAGAAGGTTTTATCCACACCTCTGTTGTTATTTAAAAGCATGTCATCTTGATAATACTGTGTACACGCACATGCATCTTTTGTTCCACACAATAGTGAAAGCTAAAGATTGTTATGATACAAAAGAACTCACTCCAATCATAAAATTCCGTTACATTGGATGAATTAGATTGCATTTCTTCTTCATGTTCAAGGTTCTGTCCTTCATCTTGAATAGCTGAAAGACATACATAATTATAACAGGAATACTTATGTAATAGAACAATGCTGATTGAAATCCATATCTCTTTTCAATAATTATTCACTAAAACAAAAGTTCTATTTTAGTACAAATAATGACATATAAGGAGTGACTGAATAGACATATGAACCTACATATATTATTGTCTTGTTGTTGCTCGCTATTTGGTGAATCTTGATTCATATTATTATTTTCCTCTTCAACAATTATATCTTCAATGGCATTTTGGTTTGTATCTTCTTCAATCATGTCTATAATTAATATGATTATAGTCATTAAATAGAATAATTTTATTTATTTGTAAGATATATGTGAATGAAATCTACCTTCATTGTCAGATTCATCATCAATGATGGGCATTGGCCTTCTGCGACGTTGTCGCCTCTTTTTTTTTTCCCCTTTTTTTAAAAATTATGAACATATAAATGTTAATATCAATGATGAGTTATCTTAATATTAAACATTTTAGTAACTATATTCATACCTGTTGTAATTATAGCCTCAGACTCCAGAAAAACAGTCGGTAGTGGATCACAATCAGCTTCTGGACTGGATGGATTCCATTTTATTGGGCGCAGATAACGGGGCCTTTTTCTATTTTTGACTGTAAAGAATTGAAATACAATTGTATTTATATTGCTAATTGATTGTACAGTACAACATCAGACTGAAACAATTACATTGTTAATAATGTTTCACAAACCGCAATAAAGCTGAAATGGATACAAAATTTGCAATTATATTTTTGTACAAAGTTCAAGATTATGTAAACAAAGTAACAACTAATGACAGATTACAATAGATTTAAAAAAATGATACATAACTATTACATAAATACTTACATTTCATAACATAGCTTCTTATTAGGGTCCTTAATTTCGATTGTCTCCGGATTAGATCATTATAACGCTTCAAGCACTGTTTTCTAGTCCTATTATGGCCAGACAGACGTCTGACTCGTCGAACCATCTCTGATAAAATTGGATTTCTTTTATCCTGTTCCAATGTGAATATCCCCTTCCTTTTTTTCGGAAAATACTTTTCCATTGTATAGGTGATTATAAGTAATTCACCGATGGAAAACTTCTTGGAACGATTCATCATCACTGTCTGTATGTATCTCTCTAACCATAAAACTCCACCCAATAACGGAACTAATTGTTATTGTTATTGCGCATTAAAATATACCCATTTTAAAAATGATTTATGTTTAAAAGAAATAAGTAATCGAGTAGAAACTGATTTATTGATCAATATTAAAGAAAAAATATTAAACTAGTTACATCTTTTTGTATCAATATAGATTACATGTAAGTTGTTACAAAGTGCGCAATAACGTGCACTATATTTCTACAGTCGATAGAAGATAACTGTGAATTGTTACAATGCGCAATAACTGTGACGATATTTCTACAGTCGATACATTTTTTTTCCTAGGTTAATTTTTTTTTTAGGGCTATGTTCGTTGTTACCCCAATTGATACATACAAATAGTTTCGAATTTTAAAAAAGAATGTATATAAAAATAAAGACACATCAATTTGAAAAAAATTAACATTTGACCAATAGGAATAAACTAAATTCTAATTGTGCAATCAAATTACAGTTACTAATTTTATTTAAATTATTCCGTAATCTATTCATATAACGCCCCATTTCTGTAATGTTCTGGAACAAAAGTTGATAGTGATAATTGTTCATTACTTTATTCTGACTTCGAACGAAGACACTATTCTTATTTGCGCCATTTTTTGATCGAAATTTGCGATGGCTACTGGACTATCTGGAAAGACGAAAAGTGGCCGAAGTGTGATGTTTAGTCATCGACAGAACTGTATTCTAGTTGAAGTTGTCATCGAACATTACGATGTTATTATCGGATATCAAGCAAAATCTGTCAACCCTCAAAGAAAAAAGGCAATTTGGGAACAAATTAGTCGTGCTGTGTCAGCAGAGGGTAGTTTTCCGAAAGACGTCAGGGCCTGTCGGAAGCGGGTGAATGATATTCGTAAAAATATTAAAAGAAAAGTATGTAAGGAAAAGCATTTATCAAAAGGAACTGGTGGAGGCCCCGCATATAGGGCTGAACTGCTTGATTACGAACAGATGCTGTATGCCAGGATGGGGGATGCTGTCGTGGTGGGACTTGATGTACCATCAGATACCATGGATTTTCGAGGTAAATATCTAATTGATTGGTATTAAACGAATAGTATAATATATTCTTAACTTATTTTTCATGGTTCAGACAGAGCATACCCTGCTAATAATTGTTTTATATGAATATTTTATATTTTTTTATTTTAATATGGATTTTACAAAGTTTGCTTGTAAGCTTGGAAGCAGGACCATTTTTGGATGAGGACCTGGATACTGCTTGTTAATTGGCTGGCTACATTTAAAAAGAAACCAATCCTCAAGCGCTAAACAGGTGTCACACCCAAAAATGGCCACGCTTCTAAACTTAGATTTTTTGTTTGGGAAATGAAAGATAATCCAAAAAGAAGAAAATATAAAAATTATAATAGTATTGAATTATAAAAATTTTTGGAAATTACATGCTCTATCAGAATAATGAAAGAATAATTTACACTATACTATTTCTTTAACATGTATTTTGTAAATTCATTTTCTCAATCTTTAATTTTAATTAATTTTTAATTTGTTTATATGTACTATAGAAGAACATGAACAGGCATTAGAAAATGAAATAGAAAATGCCCAGGTGGACCTACCATCGGAGTCTGAATTGACTAGTGAACAACCCACAACATCTTCATGTGGTATACCATGCAGGGAAGAAACTACCAGTAAGTAAAAGTATATTACAAAAATGTTAATATCATTTGTATTAATGAAAATAATGGACAATGAAATGTAATTAATATGTATTAATACGTTTCTTACTTTTCACCTTAGAATTCTGTTTATGTAAAGATATTTAATTTAAAAACATATATATGAATATCAATGTATTTATTGTTACAGGTGTCATGGGCTTACTACAAACTATGCAGGATTCGTCAATTACATTATTTTATGGTAATTATTGACCTTTTTTTTTTTATTAAATTAATTTTATTAATTTTTTTAATTAATTATTTTTTACATTCATAGATGAAATAGAAATCACATTACAACCACTTGTGACTGACACAGTTTGTCAGGAGGATGATGATGATGAGACACAAATACAAACATCAACACAACTTGAAACACCACATGTAGAGGAATCAGAATGTGAGGAAGAGATTGAGGATGCAGAACAATGCCCGATAGATGAACCGGAGAGACCAAATGAGGTTGAAAGATTAACAGATATGGCATTGTCCTTCAGTAATGAACAAAATGAATTTTTTAAACAAATGATAGAATTGGAAAAACAAAGAAATAATATACTTCAAGAACAATTAACAGTGCAAAAGGAGTATTATCAGAAAAAGTTAGAGTTCTTGAATAGACGACATCCTGATTTATAATTCTATTCTCCATATATACCTTCAAGTTTTGTTTTCTAAAATATTTAACGCACTTATAGCCTTTGTTAATGTTTATTAGAGTTCACTGTTTTTATGTTAATTTTTGGTGTTTAATAAAGTTTTTTATATTATTAAAAAAAAAAATTTAATTCAAAGTAAATAACGAAACTTTTTTTTATTCAAAGTATTCATTTTTTATTCAAAAAGAAAAAAAGATATATATGTATAAATAACACAACACAACTTTGGTTATAAACTATATAAATTCTATTTTAAAAAAAAAAATGTATTTATATATATATATATATATATATATATATATATATATATGTATATATATATATAGAGATATATAGAGATATATAGATATATATAGATGTATAAATAAAACAATCCCAACTTTGGTATCAAACTATGTAATTTCTCTTATATAAAAATAAAATTATATATATATATATATATATATATATATATATATATATATATATATATATATATACAATTCTATCAATATTAATTATTAAATTAAACCAAGGTATTTGAATCCAATCCGAAAATTTCCTGAAAAAAAGAAAAAAGGTGTAATTAATAATATAGAACAAACTATATTAACATGTTAATAAAATTTTATGTAAGTAGACTTACATCTAAAAAATCGTTCAATAATTTCAAGACGATTTTCCACTCCTGCTCTTGTGGTATGTCTTGTGACAATTTCCTGAGGAACATAAACATCTTCTGGCACATCCTCCAGACACACCTCATCTATATTTAGTTGGGAAATAGCAATATTATGCATTATGCATGACACCAGAATTATGTCATTACATTTCTCTGGGGAATATTGAAGATCACCACCAGAACGGTCCAACACCCGAAATCTCATTTTCAGTACCCCGAATGTACGCTCAATAGCACTCCTTGTCGACCTGTGAGATTCGTTGAACTTGATTTCTGATCTTGTATGAGGTATTGGTACAGGTGTCAAGAGCCAAGGCCTACAAGGGTACCCGCTGTCACCTTCAAAAATATAATACAATTACAAATTAGCGACATGTAACAACAGGTTTATGAGGTTAAAATATGACATTTAATAAATAAATATAAAAATGTTAATATTCACCTAATAGCCAACCGTGTGGCATCTCTCCACGTTCAAATGCTGCAAATAAAGCAGACTGCTTTAATATGTGATAATCGTGGCATGACCCTGGAAAACCTGATCTTACTGCCCAAAACCGAAGGTTAGAGTCACATACTGCTTGAACATTGAGAGAGTGGAAGTGTTTACGATTTCGATATTGCTCCTCCCTTAAAGCTGGTGGTCGAATTGCAATATGTGTGCAATCAATTGCACCTAGGACATTTGGAATGCCGGCAACTTGATAAAAACCAGATTTAACTTGGTGCCATTCATGTACATTCCTTGGCACATATATAAATTTATTTAGATGCTTCAAAATCGCTTTTAAGACAGTCCTCAAATGTCTACAAAAAGAAGGCTGACTCATGCCAACCGCTGCACTGGACACAGCCTGAAAAGAGCCCGTGGCTAGGAAATGCAAAACTGCCAATAACTTGAGCATTCCAGGTATTGCCCTTGTTCTTCTAGTCTGTGGCTCTAGATCATTCTGTATTAGAACATATAGATTTTGTATGCTCTCCCTGTTTAGGCGAAATCTTTTTTTTATCTGATAATCAGATAATGCCTGTAGTCCACAACGAGGTAGAAAAACTCGTGGAACTCTTTGCCGTCTACGTATTGGCAAAATCTGTTCATTTCTTCGATTTTCATGGCCCCTTGCTAAAGAAATAGCAGACAAAATCAGGAAATAATCCATCTTCTTGCGCTGAAAATATGGAGTAAATTAGATGTTCTCCTATCTCTTCATGGAGAACATTAGTAGTCGTATTAGGAGGAGAACTTTAGGCTCTCCAATGGCGCAAAATAATGATAAATATCGATTTTGGAGAGAAATAGGTCGTATTCTTGAATATACACCCTGAAAAGGGCGTTTTAAAGCTTTATTTTGCGCAAATGTGCGCCTAGGCGAAGGACATTGAAGGGCGATAATTTTGTAGTCGTATTTGCACATTTTTCGGAGTATTTCTTATTGATAAATAGGAGATATATTACGACGGCGTGAATTAAGGCGCAAATTAAGGAGAATATGTTTGATAAATCGAGCCCCAAATGGTTGAACCTGGTGGCAGTGGCCTACTCATCAACGCTCCCCTAAAGCAGTAGTATTTCTGCATGTACAGCAACATTCCCAACATGATTTCAACACAACTCTGCATGTTCTGTTTGATGAACATAAGATGAATAGTAGATTCTTTCAACAGTAAAGCATGTGGTCATAGAGGGCCATAGAATATATCTATATATTTTACAGTATGTTTATTAATTTTTAATAATTTATATTCATTTTTATTAATATTTTATATGTAATATTTCAATAATGTGCCTTAAGAATATTACGTATTAAAACAGAAATGTGGGTAAAACCAGATGTATTTTAATTACCCCATCTACATTATTTCTTTTGCCTCTGCCTGGGGGGTTCAAGGAAGGCACCCGCTGATCCTCTGGCATCCAACCCACGTAAACTTTGGGGAATGAGGCAAAAAGGATAGTGAAGATGGGGGAATTACAGTGCATGCTATATATGTTTGATGTGGTGACTCTGAGGGGATTTATGTGTGTATATATGAATATATATATATATATATATATATATAAACACTATATCCAACACTATATTGACCTATTCACTAATAATAGTTATATGTAATATTATAGCTTAGTTGTGTTAAACCTTTCAAAGTTTTATGCAGCAATTAGTAAGAAGACAGAATTGCAATGGTTTAATGTTTTTTTCCAAATACTTTTATTCCTAAAATGGTTTAATAATGGTTTACACATTCAGGCTCTATAGTTCAATATGCTTTTTTAGTGCAAAATGGGTTAAAAATAAATAGTAGTTTCAAGTTCAACTGCATTGGATTTCGTTGGGCATTTCTACAGCTCTTAAATACTGAGAAAATTAAATTGAATTGCACTAAGGTTATATTATTTGCACAATGATTTTATTACCACAAACGGTTAATAGCATTTGTAAGAACACACCATTTACAGTATGTTACTAAGGGAAATAGTTGTGATTTACTATCCGAGTATAGTTTATCATTAACATAATGGATTAAATGATTACACCAGTGTTGTGCTGCCCCCTCCCCCCGCAAAGGTTTTAGGGCTTTTTGGCCATAATACGAGAATGGTCTAGCTGCAGACTGGAGCTACACTCTAGACAGGAAACATGTGACCTCCACTCAAAGCTTTTTTTTCTTTGCTTTTTTTTTTTTTTTAATCAACTTTAATGTAACAAACAACCTATAGACATTCATTCTAAAAAACGAAACATTTTGCCGCTTTCTTGCTCTTAATGTTCATTCACAGTGGTTTATGCTGATAGTTATTTAAAAGGTAACCACTGTGAGTGAACATTAAAGTGAAAGTAAACTAAGGCTATTCGCTATTCAGATTTTAAAAATATATGAAAAATAAACCTTACTTTAATTCATCATTTTGATTATGTAAATGCTTTTATTTCCCCAATGATTTAGCCCAAGTCACTCCCCGATTATTCACCCGCTTGAAAATATTTTTTTGCTGATTAGGTCACCCAGTGGCGTCTAAATCTGTTCAATATACGCCCCCACTTTGAAATGCGCATGCGGATATCTCTGAAATTCGTCTGTCTCTAGAAGCGTGTTTATGCTAGCCGCGTGCACATTGTAACCAAAGGGAATCCTCGAGTTTCGTCACTGCATTCGCTTTCACACGGAGCAAGCGATAGGACAAATTTCGCTAACTACCGCTATTTGCTAAACTAAGTATAAATTCTGAATGCCACAATCTATTCATTTACAATCTTTTTAATATTAAAATTGTCATATTGCGCATGCGTAAAAATGAATATGTTGAGAACGAGCACGCTTTCTGACGTATACGGCGGGTGGGACCACTGGTCAATGTATGAAAGATAAACCAGGAAGAAAGCGAGGGGGCGGAGGAACATAGGGAAAAGTAAGATCGCAATTTGATCTATATTTCCGAAATCGTTAAAAATAAAAAAAATAAGTTAGCGACTACACTAGTTTATACTCGATTAAACAATAGCCGTATACTTGTATACTAAAATTTACTTTCACTTTAAGTACAAGAAAGCTGCAAAATGTACAAGGCTGAAGTTGTCTTCTTATTTAGTCAGCTTCTTATTCTGAAACTGGTTGCAATTAGCTAAATAAAGATTTATAAACAAAATAGCATTATTTTTATTTTAAATAAAATAATACACTTTCCAAAAACCTAAAAAACTTACATTTTATAAAAATTAAAAAATCATCTTATATTGCAATAAACAGATGGCAAACATGGCATAATTTTGAGTAACTGATATTTTAAATGAGTTAAAATCCTGTGGGCCACTCATTTATGTGTGGATATATACAGGGCTTGAATCTGGCTCCCAGGGCAAAATTCCAAAATGCGCCCCCCTCACAGATTCTAAAGTCCCCCTTCCTAGACCTTGCATGTCACTCTGTCATTTAGAGGTCAGCTCCAAAGCAGCAGTGCACTACTGGGACCTAGCTGAACACATCTGGTAAGCAAATGACAAGAGACAAATGTGTGTTGCGGCCAACCACCAGTTAGCTGCTAGTAGTGCATTGCTCCTGCTAAGGATATGTACATATGCTTTTCAACAATTCATACCAAGAGAACAAGAATAATAGAATTGTCTTAATTTTTTTGCTGTATCCTGAATTATAAAAATTTTATTTTGACGTTCCTATCCCTTTAAATATGTCCTTTTTCTACTACAATGTTTTTTCCAAATATATTGATATTATCTAAAAATATATTTACATCTTTTACTAATTGCCATTATATTTATACTTTTCTCATAGCTATGCATATGTATTTGTTTAAATTCTTATCCAAAATGTATCTACAAAACGTCCAATAGACTTTAAAGTTGAACTTTGCAAAAAAGTCATCAGGTAAGATTTTCTAAAGGATTGCAATATGTCAATGGGTGTATTTGTAACATATTTAGGGGTCTATTACAATTATTTAGAAAAGTTATAACAATTTATTTTATACAAAATTCACTATTAAAGTCTATGAGATTTTTGCACATAAATAATTTGATAAAGAACTGTAATAGCTGTTTATTTTTCAAATATACTATACACACAGGCAGTAATAGACAGAGACATGCGCACACAGGCAGTAATAGACAGAGATATGCACTCACAGACAGTAATAGACTGAGACATGCACTCACAGACAGTAATAGACAGAGACATGCACTCACAGACAGTAATAGACAGAGACATGCACTCACAGGCAGTAATAGACTGAGACATGCACTCACAGACAGTAATAGACAGAGGCATGCACTCACAGGCAGTAATAGACTGAGACATTCACACAAAGGCAGTAACAGACAGAGACATGCACTCACAGGCAGTAATAGGCAAAGACATTCACACACAGACAGTAATAGATAAAGACATGCACACACAGGCAGTAATAGACAGAGACATGCACACACAGGCAGGGATAGATAGGCACACACACGCACACTCAGGCAGTAATAGCAGACACACTGCTAGTCTTGAAAAAGGCCCCAGTTGTGGGCCGAAACGCGTTGGCAATTATATGGTGAGCTATATTCTTTGATTATCCAATATCTAAACAGTATTATACTATGTTTTTATTTTCTGTTTTCAGGTTTTGAGGATTTCCCAGCTTTTTATTGTTATTTTTATTTTTAATCCTTGTTTTTTCTATGGACATAACTGTCTCTATTGTTGGACACACTAAACAGTATTGATTGGATTACAATAAGGCTACTATCTTCCGTTTTTTTACAACATTTCACCTATCTTTTAGCACCATCTTGGATATATTTAGGAATTTTGTGCATTGATTTGGAATACAATTAGGACACTATTTGATTTCTAATCACTTATTTGTACTTTTTTACACATTCTTTATATATTTTTTATACATTTTTTCCAAATTTTTTTTGCCACACCACTGTGTGACTTGATCACTATCATTATTATTTTATTTTGGATTAGCACTAGCTTGTGTACACACTAGTTGTTTTCTACCTCATTAATATATTTTTTCCATTATCTGGATTGTTTGATTGTCTCACTTTAGACTTTTTTCACATTTTGGATTGTTTTATCGTTCTACTTTTAAGACAACACCCTCACCAGGGTTAACAGATTAGGAGGACTGTATCTACACCGGCCCCTGCTGTAGACGGCAGTAACGTTTACCGACACCAATTATTCCGATTTTAACTGTCTTTTTTAAGATCATATTTGTTAGCAATAATCAGTCATTTATTGGGTCGCTTCTTTGGAAGGATCATACACATATATTTGGCATTTTTATGTATAATTTTTGTTTATTCATTGCATCAGGCATCTGTATGTTTATCTGTTTTTATTGCATTGATTTTATGTTTTTATGTACCATGGATCCATGTTTATTTATATAACCTGTAATAAATTGTGTTGTAATATTCTACTAATTACTGTTGATTAGTTCCTGTAGCCTTTGAGGCCTACTTGTAGTACTTAATAACTGATAAATATAGTATCATTCCTATACTCAAGTCAATTACCACACTGACTTACACTACCATTTCCACACTCATTAGATCTTGCCTTTTTTGACGCTCCTCTCTAACCCTCGACACAATATATTCTCTCTTTTTGTGGGTAGTTGGGGACCCACTTTAGATAGGAGCCATAGGTCGCTATTCTTAAGCGCTGTGAGATTCATTATTTCTTTAATAGCAGACACAAGCACTAATGTGAGTTTGTGAAAACTTGCCATTGTTATTATGGAGTAAATGACACATAAACACACCCATCTATTAAAGGGACATGATACACTCATTTTTTCTTTGCATAAATGTTTTGTAGATTATCTATTTATATAGCCCATAAAGTTGTTTTTTTTAATGTATAGTTTTGCTTATTTTTAAATAACATTGCTCTGAATTTCAGACTCCTAATCAAGCCCCAAAGTTTTATGAGAATACCGTCAGATACCTACTTCAGCTTGCTCCTGTTTATGTAAAGGTCCTTTTCATATGCAAAAGAAGGGGAGGGGGGAGGGGGGAGGGGATAGTGTCTTAATTCCCACTTGCAGTGGGCTTTCCAACTGCCTTTTCAAAAGAGCTAAACTGAGAGCTTCTAAGTAAGTTTTTAAACAGTTTTTACTAGATTTTGATATCAGTATCTGTGTATCCTATTCTTTATAGTAGTGTCTATTACATGCAGTTATATGAAAATGAGTGTATACTGTCCCTTTAACCTTTATTAAACAATACGTAAATAAATACAAAAAAAAGCATAATGTCAAAAAGATTTTTTTTTTATTCAACAGTCCTTAACAGAAAACCTGTTCCTTAGTATGTGGAAACCCAAGTTTTATAAAGCACCCTTTTTTAATTAGCTCAGTAAAATAAAAACTATGTACATATCATTATGTAAAAACCATGTATAATTTGTCATATGCATAAAACATCTCTTTAGTGACACAGATCAGTGATATAGGAGACTGCTTTCCTCAGGGTGATTCCTCTCCTTTTTGCTTTCAGTTTTAGCTCTAACGAATTATCCGGTCTTAACACTTCCCCAATGTGATCTTGTTGCTCCATTAGTATGATTGACATCCAATGCAGCCAATTAATATATCAGCTTCCTTTCAAATATATATATATTTTTAATGTATATGCTTGTGATTTGTGTATTTTAACATTTGCTATACCAGTAGTTTATCAAGCAAGCACTGCCACTTTAACACAAAGTGTTTGATTATTCCTCTAAGTAGGGGTAGATCTACTTATGAGAGTATGGACTATTGGGTTAGATTTTTAACAACCAATCTAGATTGCCATATCTCGTAGTAATTAGTCAGGTTTTTCCCTTTTTCTCTTTAGGAATGCCTATATCAAACAGTAGTGTGCCATATGACCAACCTTTGAATTGATCTACTTTATATCAATTCTTTTTTTCTTATGATTATCCAACCAATTTTTTCATACATTGTGTTTCTTCTATTTATTTTAGTGTTTTTTAATATATGTACTTGCTCGAGTCCTATTTGAGCATGTTTATTTCTGTTTCTTTATTTCACAATGGAAGTAATGTTTATACTGTATATATCTCCTGATTTAATACACAATCTTAGAATTTTTGTTTTGTTATTATATCATTACTCCTTGTGGTATATACCCTATAACCCATTTGCCCTTTTTCTATATACAGTATGTCAACCATTGTAACAAATTATTGCAACTAATATATACTGAATTGTAATAAGATTATTTATTCACTGCACTGAGTGCATATATATGGATTTTGAACCAGTGGGTTCATCATTAATGGATTTAATCGCTAGATTAATTTAGTAGCGTGGCGACTTAATGAGTGGGTTGCCCATGTCATTTTAGCTGTCTACACCTGATTGGATATTAAACAAACATGACCGATAGGCCATACCGCCCTATAAAGGTCTCCACACTCCTAGAATCATTAGCCTCTGATGAAGCGCATGTGAGCATGCGCAAAACGCATCATGCGTTTGCTTGTATGTTCCTCTTCTACCACTTGGAATAAGAGAACCTTTCTTCAGCATCAAGTTTGGGCTCAGTCTGGCTTTGTTTGTTTTGATCCATTATCCTATTACAGCGGAAGGAAATACCGCTGAGCCATCTGAAGCCCTCTGTTCTACTCCACTTCCATTGGTACAGCCTGATGGTGGCGAACATACCAATCCCTCCTCCTGGGCCTATAGCAGACATGGACACTCGATGACGTCAGGAACGTTTCAGGAGCTGACGATGGAGACATCCTTTTGGGACATTCCCTGCTGACGAGTCTTGGGGGCTTTCTCGCCTGATGAGCTTCGTTGACAGAAGTTGTCCCGCCACCACACCCTCCAGCTCCAGATACAAGGAGGAGTGAGACACTGCAGTACATCTGCCATACCGCTACGCATTCCCTGCACCTTCCTGTGGAGGAAAGATAAGTACTCTACTTACCTGGTACACCATTAGTATACTAATATCCGGAGACTCTTATACAGCTAACCCATGATACCATACTTAGGCCTTTTAAAAGTATACTTGATTTAAAAGGACTTCTGTGCAAATGGGACTTTGCTTTTGAATGTACTTTCATACAGCTCAATCTACATTAATCTCTCTGGATTTAATACGCCATTTAGTCTCTTTTTAATGAGAAAATTAGCAACTTTGTTTTTGATGTATGGATTACACTGTATACCAATCACTAGGGCGCCCCCCGCACTCTCCTAAGGAATATGAGTGTATGGGTTATAGTTGGAACCATAATTTGATGAATAAGGCAGTTCTATACCTATCTAATTGATATACACTTTATATATTTTACTTTTCTGAATAAGTAACTGGTATTTTAAAAGGGTTAAAATCCTTTGGGCCATTAATTTCTGCGTGGATACATATACGGCGTGAAGCCCTACATAGGATAAACATGTTTTCAGCCTGGCCTAATGGTTTCTAGGGCTAAAAACTCATTTGAGCCACTCTTTACTGTGTGAATATATACTGGGAGTGAGCCCCTTCATAGGATAAATATGTTCTCAGTCTGGCCCAACTCTTTTTGTAGCAAACAAACTGGTGCCTACATTGCCATCCCATATATTTTTAAATTTCTGAATAAGTAACTAGTATTTTAAAAGGGTTAAAATCCTTTGGACAATTCACTTCTTTGTGGATATATACAGGGCGTGAACCTCTCCATAGAATAAACATGTTCTCACCCTGGCCCAACGCTTTTTGAAGACAACCTTGCCAGCTCATATATTTTACCTTTTTCTAAAAAGGAATCAGATATTTTAATAGGGTTAAAATCCTTTGGGCCCTTTTGGATATATACAAGGAGTGAGCCCCTTCATATACAAGGAGTGAGCCCCTTCATATACAAGGAGTGAGCCCCTTCATATACAAGGAGTGAGCCCCTTCATATACAAGGAGTGAGCCCCTTCATAGGATAAACATGTTTTCAGCCTGGCTCAAAGCTTTTTGTAGCAAACAAACTTTTAAAAAAGGATAAGAGTGCATAAATCCAAAAGATTATGCAATCTAAAATCTGTGGTGCTAAAACAATTTTAACTTAATATAAACTAAATGACTGAGTTAATGTAGATAAAGTGCAAATAAAGTGCTTATAGATACTTAATGATAAATTAAATATATATACTTGATGTTAGATTTAATGTAAAGTTGTATAAGGATGCTAATTAATCCCCACAAACAGTTAAAATATCAAAATTCAAAAAGAGCATCTGTTATATACCCCAGAATGAGTTATAACACGGTTCAAAATAATTTTATATTTCATACAAAACACATTGATGATCATCTAAACAATTCATAAATCACATATAAAAAACCTTATTAAAAACATAAGCAATACAATTGGCATAAACATAAAAAACGCAATATAAATAAACACACTTTAAAAACCATACTATAAAAAACAATTGTTAAACAAGTCCGGTCTCCATACAGGAGATATTCCTTTGGGTAAACTGAGCGTGTAGTAAGCAATAAACAATCGGCTAGATTTAGAGTTCTGCGGCCAAAGGGGTGCGTTAGCTACGCGTGCTTTTTTCCTCCCGCACCTTTTAAATACCGCTGGTATTTAGAGTTCACAGAAGGGCTGCGTTAGGCTCCAAAAAAGGAGCGTAGAGCATATTTCAACTCTCGATACCAGCGGTGCTTACGGATGTGGCCAGCTTCAAAAACGTGCTTGTGCACGATTCCCCCATAGGAAATAATGGGGCTGTTTGAGCTGAAAAAAAACCTATCACCTGCAAAAAAAGCAGCGTTAAGCTCCTATTGTATCCTATGGGGAAACACTTCCTAAGTCTGCGCCTAACACCCTAACATGTACCCCGAGCCTAAACACCCCTAGCCTTACACTTATTAACCCCTAATCTGCCGCCCCCGCTATCGCTGACCCCTGCATATTATTATTAACCCCTAATCTGCCGCTCCATACACCGCCGCAACCTACATTATACCTATGTACACCTAATCTGCTGCCCCTAACACCGCCGACCCCTATATTATATTTATTAACCCCTAATCTGCCGTCCCCAACGTCGCCTCCACCTACCTACACTTATTAACCCCTAATCTGCCAACCGGAGCTCGCCGCTACTCTAATAAATGTATTAACCCCTAAAGCTAAGTCTAACCCTAACACTAACACCCCCCTAAGTTAAATATAATTTTATTCTAACTAAATAAATTAACTCTTATTAAATAAATTAATCCTATTTAAAGCTAAATACTTACCTATAAAATAAAACCTAATATAGCTACAATATAAATTATAATTATATTGTAGCTATTTTAGGATTAATATTTATTTTACAGGCAACTATTACAATAGCTATTAAATAGTTAATAACTATTTAATAGTTACCTAGTTAAAATAATTACAAAATTACCTGTAAAATAAATCCTAACCTAAGTTGCAATTAACTGCAAACGGTGTGTGGTGATACTGTGTCAGACTCAGTTTGCTACCCCTGAATCTGATCTCTCCCAAAATCAGATGTGTGAAAGGATGATTATATTAGTACAAGATTCTTATGATGACAGCATATGGTTATATATAAAACATATATAAGTTTAGAAAAGAAAAAAAGAGAAAAAAAAAAAAGGAAAAAAAGGAAAAAAGAGGGTTTTAATACTAGTTACCTATGGTTCTTGCAATCAAGATCCTCTAAAACACATATCAATTAGTGTAATTAGCAATATTATATACAAATAGAACTTATAAAGCATTTGTGTAGGACATGTTTTTACATATCACGTTACCATGTATTTACATATCACGTCACTATGTTTCAAGATAACTAGTATTAAAACCCTCTTTTTTCCTTTTTTCCTTTTTTTCCATTTTTTTTTTTTTCTCTTTTTTTCTTTTCTAAACTTATATATGTTTTATATATAACCATATGCTGTCATCATAAGAATCTTGTACTAATATAATCATGAACGTTTAGCATATATATATCAATACAGAGACATATAGTTCCTAAGTAACAACATAACCACTTTGATGGAAAGGATTGCAAGCTGCACTGTAGATGGATGATTAAAAAACAATTTATTAGTTACAATTTAAAAATGTAAGCACACATCATAGTAATTACACCCAAGCACACAGGAGAGGCTGCTCTCCGACGCGTTTCCTGCTACAAAAAGCACTTTTGTAGCAGGAAACGCGTCGGAGAGCAGCCTCTCCTGTGTGCTTGGGTGTAATTACTATGATGTGTGCTTACATTTTTAAATTGTAACTAATAAATTGTTGTTTTAATCATCCATCTACAGTGCAGCTTGCAATCCTTTCCATCAAAGTGGTTATGTTGTTCGTTATTTCAGCGTTGGGAAATCGCTGTATTGAAAGGATTGTGCATCCAGCCTAGTCTCTGAGGTGATAGTGCAAGTGTAAGTGTTGCTGGTAACGTGCAATCAATCGAGCTGAACACCAGGTGCGTACAGCGTTCCAAACACAAGGAGAGTAACAGAGCTTGCTAGCATCACGCTTCCCCTCCCTGCAGTGAGTAGGACCAACAGGACGAATAGTCTGAAGTTATAAGGTACTG
This sequence comes from Bombina bombina, assembly GCF_027579735.1. Taxonomy (NCBI): domain Eukaryota; kingdom Metazoa; phylum Chordata; class Amphibia; order Anura; family Bombinatoridae; genus Bombina; species Bombina bombina. The sequence continues at coordinate 829,623,461 of NC_069503.1, read as the reverse complement.
TCCGGTGTGGGGGTAAATTGCCTGAACTTTGTGAAGAGCGTGTTTGTGCTTTGTGGAAAAAAGAAAAGAATTTTTTTGCCATTGACTGTACTTGTGATTTAATATAACAGTGAATTTATACCTGCTGGTTCATATGCTCTATATGTTCACTTATACCTTGAAGTTTTTCTACTGAAATGTCACTTACATTGTGTATACCAGGTTGTGATACGAATCAAGAGTTGAAAGTGAAGTCATCTATCTTTCTATGCACACAGCATATATATATTACTCAAAATCACTGTACGCTTGCACACAAACATCACTCAGAGTGAACCTAGTGATTAATACCGTTTTGCCGATAATGGTGTATTGTGGAATTCTTGTATGAATGTTGATGCTGACTAGTTCCTAAGTACATACAGCTGGAGAAATCCAATCAACCAGGGAGGAGCAACGAACATACTATAAGAGAGCCACAAATATCACACAGAAATATCCAGTCTTGATAAAGGCGCATCTATAGCGCTGAAACGCGTAGATTTGACTATCTAATGTGACCGGGCTCTAGCGAGGAAAACGAAAGATCCGTCCAGGAACCACTCCCCCCACGACCCGACTACCTGATTGGACCTCCGAGGACCAGACGTGAATCCATTACCCAGAAGGGATTGCCGGGAAGCCTTAACGGCGAGACGCCGAAAAACAAAGCGATTTTACAATCAGTCGCAGGAACTTTTGAGGCAACCTTCCGAACACCCGTGCAATTTGGAGAGGAGGTAAGGGATATCAGTAGTACGGATAGGGGGATCACCGATTTACTCCGTTTTGATCTACCGCTCAGCATTGAGCCCCTTTTTTAAAAAAACAGTTACTTTATAACGAAAAACCGCTCAGCTGATATCAGCATTTTTAAACAGGGACATACCACCCTTGGATAAAATAGTTGTGGCCACAACTCATATTTTTAACTTTTTTCTTATCATCAGACGACCAACGTACATACATAACCCATCAGAGATTGGGAACATTAATATCACACAAGCATCTATTGCCACTTTTTGGTACAACAAACTTTATACCATCACCTATTTATGTAAAAATAGGCAATCCTCCTTTACGTGATATTCATCATCGTCTCTGTATTGATAACACATTTTAAAGTCTCTGCTTAGATACACCGCTCCATTTAACCCCACAGATATTCATTGAAAATGTTCTATCACCTGTAACAGTTACATGTGTTGCCTTTTTTGAGAATATGTACTAAATGCAGCAACTTGGAGTTTGTAAATTCATTTTGGTGATCATTTGAAGTTTGCATTGAATCATTCATATCTGCATAATAATTGATTGCAAGTGCTTTTTTAGATACTCTTAATGTGTTTTTATTATATGTTTGTACAACATCATTTTCTAGTAAATTATTTAATGTATACAACATTTCTATTCTCCGCATTCTGTTTATTTGTTTAAAAAACATTTCCATCCTGTCACACAGTCCAATATATTTATAATCACGATTTTTACAGAATAATTTAGTTACAAGAGCGACATATTTATAACTCACAAATTTAGAGACTATTTTCATATTAGAGATTATTATAACATCTATTAATACACCCATATACCAATCAAAGATTGGTTCATATCACTAACTCCAGTCCAACTCACAGCTCATCTTTGAGCGCTCCCCTCCCCCCCACTTGGTTCATTCTAAGTTGCAATTAAACCTAGCACTACACTATCAATAAATAAATTAAATAAAATACCTGCAAATAAATACAATTAAATAAACTAACTAAAGTACAAAAAATAAAAAAGAACTGTTATAAAAAATATTTACAAACATTAGAAAAATATTACAACAATTTTAACTAATTACACCTACTCTAAGCCCCCTAATAAAATAACAAAGCCCCCCAAAATAAAAAATGCCCTACCCTATTCTAAAATTAAAATAGAAAAGCTCTTTTACCTTACCAGCCCTTAAAAGGGCCATTTGCGGGGCATGCCCCAAAGAATTCAGCTCTTTTGCCTGGAGAAAAAAAACATACAATACCCCCCCCCAACATTACAACCCACCACCCACATACCCCTAATCTAACCCAAACCCCCCTTAAATATACCTAACACTAAGCCCCTGAAGATCTTCCTACCTTATCTTCACCACACCGGGTATCACACCGATCCGTCCTGGCTCCGATGTCTTGATCCAAGCCCAAGCGGGGGGCTGAAGACATCCATCCTCTGGCTGAAGTCTTGATCCAAGCGGGCAGAAGAGGACATCCGGACCGGCAAACATCTGCATCCAAGCCGCATCTTCTATGTTCTTCCATCCGATGACGACCGGCTGATCTTCAAGACCTCCACCGCGATCGGAACAGCTAATAGAATGCGATCTCAATCTGATTGGCTGATTGGATCAGCCAATCGGATTGAACTTGAATCTGATTGGCTAATTCCATCAGCCAATCAGAATTTTCCTACCTTAATTCCGATTGGCTGATAGAATCCTATCAGCCAATCGGAATTCGAGGGACGCCATCTTGGATGACGTCCCTTAAAGGAACCTTCATTCGTCGTCTAGTCGTCGGAAGAAGAGGTCTTGAAGATCAGCCGGTCATCATCGGATGGAAGAACATAGAAGATGCGGCTTGGATGCAGATGTTTGCTGGTCCGGATGTCCTCTTCTGCCCGCTTGGATCAAGACTTCAGACGGAGGATGGATGTCTTCAGCCCCCCGCTTGGGCTTGGATCGAGACATCGGAGCCAGGACGGATCGGTGTGATACCCGGTGTGGTGAAGATAAGGTAGGAAGATATTCAGGGGCTTAGTGTTAGGTTTATTTAAGGGGGGTTTGGGTTAGATTAGGGGTATGTGGGTGGTGGGTTGTAATGTTGGGGGGGGGGTATTGTATGTTTTTTTTCTCCAGGCAAAAGAGCTGAATTCTTTGGGGCATGCCCCGCAAATGGCCCTTTTAAGGGCTGGTAAGGTAAAAGAGCTTTTCTATTTTAATTTTAGAATAGGGTAGGGCATTTTTTTATTTTGGGGGGCTTTGTTATTTTATTAGGGGGCTTAGAGTAGGTGTAATTAGTTTTAAATTGTTGTAATATTTTTCTAATGTTTGTAAATATTTTTTTATTTTTTGTAACTTAGTTCTTTTTTATTTTTTGTACTTTAGTTAGTTTATTTAATTGTATTTATTTGTAGGTATTTTATTTAATTTATTTATTGATAGTGTAGTGTTAGGTTTAATTGTAACTTATAACAAACAAAAAGGGGAAAGGATTGAGGTGTGTGCACTGTTATTCAAAAAATGTGTAAAGAGTCTTAGTTGTTAAGATAACTTGTAGATAAGTCTTTATAGGGCCACTGCAAGAATTGGGCTATTTTGTAAAGACAAAAGTGTGGCGGTGTTCCCCAAACAACCCCCGCAATATTGATCACAAGGACTCACTCCCAGACATCCGTAAATAGAATAAATGAATTGACTCACCACTATTCAGTTTCTTGGTGAAATGCTTCCTCAGATTCGGACGCTGTATCCAGTGTTTATGTGAACAGTTAAGCAATATACTCCAGGTATCCTTATTTTCTGCCTGTCAGTTTTACTTTGGGGCCATAAAAAACATCCACATAAGTCCCTTGGAAGAAAAACAGTCTGTTGCAGTTTGCCACCAGCTCACCAACCGCAGTCTGTATCCTTATCCTGTGCTCACTGTTTGGCCAAGTGATAAGCTACGCTTCAGAAAAAATATATAACAGGAGCACCAGGTATAGGGATAAAACATTAAACTTTATTAGAGCATAAAGGGTATCATAACCCCTGGGTAAGAACATACAAATATGATAGTCAAACAGATGAAAAAAGGCTGACCGGTTTCGGCTGTTGCCTTACTCCTAGCCTGCTTAAAACTGTCTAGCAGTTCCCTTATTTAAAAAACATCATCTGAAATCCTATTGGTTCTGGAAACTCACACCTCTAATTGTTATTCCCTTCAGCTTTAATCAATCAACCCTCATACAAATACGGCTGAACTTTTTTTTTTTTTTTTTTTATTGTGATTGATTTTCCTATGCATATGTAATTACTAGCATTTTATTTCTAACTTTCTGCTTATCACCAATGTTAAGAAAGAGGAAAAATCTCATTAGTGTTCTCCCTACACCAATGTATATATTATCTACCTTTAACCATTTTTGTTAAAAATGTTTATGTTTATATATACACTCCTAGCAGTTGCTTTACCATTTAATCAGACCGCACTGCTAAGTGCCGTTTTTTTACGGTAAACCCTGATCGCAATAGTATGTTTTAATTGTATTTGTTTTTTTATATATTGTGTTTAACTCCTACCTAATAGTGGTTCCAATTTTGGTGTATTCATTTTAAAACGCCTTTAACCATTGTGGAGTAAATCTGCTGTGCTTGCATATTTGCATTCAATCGGTGTTTATAGTGAACTGCTGGATTCCACTTACTAAGTCCCTATTGGACGAATAGCGTGTGTGCCGGCCAATCTACTGCGGCCTAACAAACTCCAGCGCAGTGCGTGTAGTCTTGCAGAGAATGATTGGTCTATATTCATTTGATCCTGATTGGACGGAAATCGTGTACATACGCCAATCAACTGTAGCCTGTCAAAACTCAACTTACTACGTCATGTGTATAGTCTACCCCTCCGTAGCTTGCAATTGTTCAGGCCATAGTAACTCCCTTTGTTTAAGTTATGTGCTCACAAACACAGCTCTAAAGGTCTGTGCGCTATTTGTCATTCTCTATATTATGGGCATTAACATACAATGGTTGTACTCGCAAGTTTAGGAGATGGGCTCCAACCAGTATTGGATTGAATTGGATTTCAAAGCTTGCTCGCACTAAATTCTTGTCACTATTAAGCGTTTGCACATATCTGTACTAGAGGGGGGGGGGTAGGGGGGGAGGTATCCCACACTAGTATTGGACACTTATTAACATTCTGATAATAAATAAATTATGAAAAAATTATTTTATTTACTACCATAGAAATGAGATGTTTAAACTTTATCTATGTGCTTATTTTTGGGCAAATTGTCTCTTGTGGGTTGGTGAAAAATTATATTTACATTCTAAGTGTATTTTGCCCTGTTAATCCCCTTATTACAATAAATAAGTCAGATTATATAGGTTGTATTACTCTCAGTGAGTAATACCAAAGATCACCAAAAATTAATGAGATCGAATTCTGAGTTGAGGCCATCCGGAATCCTCGTTCTTAAACGAAAAATCCAGAAGGCCTCTCTTTCTCCCAGTTTTCTGGTCTTGTCGCCCCCTTTTGTCTGGACTGGTACTCTCTCTATAATGGTCCAAGAAAAGAAAGAAATATCTTTATTATGTGTAATTGAAAAATGATTAATAAGTGGCGTTGTGAGAACCCCAGCCTTGATGTCCGCTAGGTGTTCTTTTATCCTAACTCTGGCTTCCCTTGTCGTGAGGCCTACATATTGGAGGGCACAATGGGTGCACGAAATCAAATACACTACAAAAGTAGACCTACAGTTGAGGCATAACTTTTTCTGAAAATGTTCTCCTGTAACCAGGGAGCTAAAGGAGTCCCCTATAGTTACTTTCTCACAAGCTTTGCAGGAAAAATGGTTGCACCTATAGAGTCCATTCAATCTCAACCAGGAGGACCCATCTGTCTGTTCCCTCCTTAATCTTGTGGGTGCAATCATATTGCCTATTGTTTTGTTTCTTTTGTAAGTGCACCTAATGCCTTCAGTTACTGTCTCTTTAAGAGCATCATCAGCTGACAGTAGATGATAATTATTTCTAATAATCTGGCATATTTGTGTGTACTGCTGTGAATATTCTGTCGTGAATGTGATTTTCCTGTCCCCAATCTCTTTTGTCCCTTCTTTATACTTTGTGTTTCTCTGTTTCAAGAGATCAGCTCTGTTGATTTTAGTAACAGAGTTCCTCTCCTTAGTAATTGTTGTCCTTGGGTAGCCTCTCTCTATGAGTCTATCTGACAGTTCATCGGCCTGTTTTTCATATGTACTATAATTAGTACAGTTCCTTTTTAGGCGAATGAACTGTCCTCTGGCTACACCCCTAAACACCCTCCTTGGGTGACAACTTGAGGCGTGCAGCAGAGAGTTCCCTGTGATTGGCTTTCGATAGGTTTCTGTGATGATCTTCTGACCTGTTTTCCCCTTTAATGTGATGTCCAAAAAATTTACTGTGTGTTCTTGTATCTCAGAGGTAAAGCTAATGCCTACAGTGTTGTTATTTAGTCCCTCTACAAACCTCTCTAGATCTTTATGGGAGCCCTGCCAAATGAAAAGGAGGTCATCAATGAAGCGCCTGTACACATAATAAAGATATTTCTTTCTTTTCTTGGACCATTATAGAGAGAGTACCAGTCCAGACAAAAGGGGGCGACAGGACCAGAAAACTGGGAGAAAGAGAGGCCTTCTGGATTTTTCGTTTAAGAACGAGGATTCCGGATGGCCTCAACTCAGAATTCGATCTCATTAATTTTTGGTGATCTTTGGTATTACTCACTGAGAGTAATACAACCTATATAATCTGACTTATTTATTGTAATAAGGGGATTAACAGGGCAAAATACACTTAGAATGTAAATATAATTTTTCACCAACCCACAAGAGACAATTTGCCCAAAAATAAGCACATAGATAAAGTTTAAACATCTCATTTCTATGGTAGTAAATAAAATAATTTTTTCATAATTTATTTATTATCAGAATGTTAATAAGTGTCCAATACTAGTGTGGGATACCTCCCCCCCCTACCCCCCCCCCCCCCCCCCTCTAGTACAGATATGTGCAAACGCTAAATAGTGACAGGAATTTAGTGCGAGCAAGCTTTGAAATCCAATTCAATCCAATACTGGTTGGAGCCCATCTCCTAAACTTGCGAGTACAACCATTGTATGTTAATGCCCATAATATAGAGAATGACAAATAGCGCACAGACCTTTAGAGCTGTGTTTGTGAGCACATAACTTAAACAAAGGGAGTTACTATGGCCTGAACAATTGCAAGCTACGGAGGGGTAGACTATACACATGACGTAGTAAGTTGAGTTTTGACAGGCTACAGTTGATTGGCGTATGTACACGATTTCCGTCCAATCAGGATCAAATGAATATAGACCAATCGTTCTCTGCAAGACTACACTCACTGCGCTGGAGTTTGTTAGGCCGCAGTAGATTGGCCGGCACACACGCTATTCATCCAATAGGGACTTAGTAAGTGGAATCCAGCAGTTCACTATAAACACTGATTGAATGCAAATATGCAAGCACAGCAGATTTACTCCACAATGGTTAAAGGCGTTTTAAAATGAATACACCAAAATTGGAACCACTATTAGGTAGGAGTTAAACACAATATATAAAAAAACAAATACAATTAAAACATACTATTGCGATCAGGGTTTACCGTAAAAAAACGGCACTTAGCAGTGTGGTCTGATTAAATGGTAAAGCAACTGCTAGGAGTGTATATATAAACATAAACATTTTTAACAAAAATGGTTAAAGGTAGATAATATATACATTGGTGTAGGGAGAACACTAATGAGATTTTTCCTCTTTCTTAACATTGGTGATAAGTAGAAAGTTAGAAATAAAATGCTAGTAATTACATATGCATAGGAAAATCAATCACAATAAAAAAAAAAAAAAAAAAGTTCAGCCGTATTTGTATGAGGGTTGATTGATTAAAGCTGAAGGGAATAACAATTAGAGGTGTGAGTTTCCAGAACCAATAGGATTTCAGATGATGGTTTTTAAATCAGGGAACTGCTAGACAGTTTTAAGCAGGCTAGGAGTAAGGCAACAGCCGAAACTGGTCAGCCTTTTTTCATCTGTTTGACTATCATATTTGTATGTTCTTACCCAGGGGTTATGATACCCTTTATGTTCTAATAAAGTTTAATGTTTTATCCCTATACCTGGTGCTCCTGTTATATATTTTTTCTGAAGCTTAATTGTAACTTAGGTTAGGATTTATTTTACAGGTAATTTTGTAATTATTTTAACTAGGTAACTATTAAATAGTTATTAACTATTTAATAGCTATTGTACCTGGTTAAAATAATTACAAAGTTGCCTGTAAAATAAATATTAATCCTAAAATAGCTACAATATAATTATAATTTATATTGTAGCTATATTAGGGTTTATTTTATAGGTAAGTATTTAGCTTTAAATAGGATTAATTTATTTAATAAGAGTTAATTTATTTCGTTAGAATAAAATTATATTTAACTTAGGGGGGTGTTAGTGTTAGGGTTAGACTTAGCTTTAGGGGTTAATACATTTATTAGAGTAGCGGCGAGCTCCGCTCGGCAGATTAGGGGTTAATAAGTGTAGGTAGGTGGAGGCAACGTTGGGGGCGGCAGATTAGGGGTTAATAAATATAATATAGGGGTCAGCAGTGTTAGGGGCAGCAGATTAGGTGTACATAGGTATAATGTAGGTTGCGGCGGTGTACGGAGCGGCAGATTAGGGGTTAATAATAATATGCAGGGGTCAGCGATAGCGGGGGCGGCAGATTAGGGTTAATAAATATAATATAGGGGTCGGCGGTGTTAGGGGCAGCAGATTAGGGCTACATAGGGATAACGTAGGTGGCGGCGGTGTGCGGTCGGCAGATTAGGGGTTAAAAAATTTTAATAGAGTGGCGGAGATGTGGGGGGACCTCGGTTTAGGGGTACATAGGTAGTTTATGGGTGTTAGTGTACTTTAGAGCACAGTAGTTAAGAGCTTTATAAACCGGCGTTAGCCCAGAAAGCTCTTAACTACTGACTTTTTTCTGCGGCTGGAGTTTTGTCGTTAGATTTCTAACGCTCACTTCAGCCAAGACTCTAAATACCAGCGTTAGAAAGATCCCATTGAAAAGATAGGATACGCAAATGGCGTAGGGGGATCTGCGGTATGGAAAAGTCGCGGCTGCAAAGTGAGCGTTAGACCCTTTCCTGACTGACTCTAAATACCAGCGGTAGCCCAAAACCAGCGTTAGGAGCCTCTAACGCTGGTTTCGACGGCTACCGCCAAACTCTAAATCTAGCCGAATGTGTGCTGTGTAAACTACACAGTATTTGCGCTGTGTAAAGGACAGAGAGTCTTTTAGAATAAAAAAGTCTATCGGTTTTTTGAGATTCCAATATCCCACAGCACAAAAGACAAACTTCCTGTTGGACACATGAGAGACAAGAGATCCTTGTCACAAGCAAATAAAATCCAAATATATGCGCCTAGATTTAGAGTTCTGCGGTAGCCGTCAAAAGCAGCGTTAAAGGGTCCTAACGCTGCTTTTTACCGCCCACTTTTATTTAGAGTAAGGCAGGAAAGGGTCTAACGCTCACTTTCCAGCCGCGACTTTTCCATACCCCAGATCCCCTTACGTCAATTGCGTATCCTATCTTTTCAATGGGATCTTCCTAACGCCGGTATTTAGAGTCTTGGCTGAAGTGAGCATTAGACCCTCTACCGACAAGACTCCAGCCGCAGAAAAAAGTCAGTAGTTAAGAGCTTTCTGGGCTAACGCCGGTTTATAAAGCTCTTAACTACTGTGCTCTAAAGTACACTAACACCTATAAACTACCTATGTACCCTTAAAACGAGGCCCCCCCACATCGCCGCCACTATAATACATTTTTTTAAACCCTAATCTGCCGACCGCACATCGCCGCCACCTACATTATCCCTATGAACCCCTAACATGCTGCCCCTGACATCGCCGACACCTACATAATATTTATTAACCCCTAATCTGCCCCCCCAACGTCGCCGCTACCTACCAACACTTATTAACCCCTAATCTGCCGACCGGACCTCGCCGCTACTCTAATAAATGATTTAACCCCTAAACCGCAGCAATCCCACCTCGCAAACCCTATAATAAATAGTATTAACACCTAATCTTCCCTCCCTAACATCGCCGCCACCTAACTTCAAGTATTAACCCCTAATCTGCCGACCGGACCTCGCCGCTACTATAATAAATTTATTAACCCCTAAAGCTAAGTCTAACCCTAACCCTAACACTCCCCTAAGTTAAATATAATTTTATTCTAACAAAATAAATTAACTCTTATTAAATAAAGTAGTCCTATTTAAGGCTAAATACTTACCTGTAAAATAAACTCTAATATAGCTACAATATAACGAATAATTATATTGTAGCTATTTTAGGATTTATATTTATTTTACAGGCAACTTTGTATTTATTTTAACTAGGTACAATAGCTATTAAATAGTTATTTACTATTTAATAGCTACCTAGTTAAAATAATTACAAAATTACCTGTAAAATAAATCCTAACCTAAGTTACAATTAAACCTAACACTACACTATCAATAAATATATTAAATCAATTAACTACAAGTACATACAATTAAATAAACTAAACTAAATTACAAAAAAAACAAACACTAAATTACAAAAAATAAAAAGATTACAAGAATTTTAAGCTGATTACACCTACTCTAAGCCCCCTAATAAAATAACAAAGCCCCCCAAAATAAAAAAATTCCCTACCCTATTCTAAATTAAAATAGTTAACAGCTATATTACCTTACCAGCCCTTAAAAGGGCTTTTTGCGGGGCATGCCCCAAAGAAATCAGCTCTTTTGCCTGTAAACAAAAACACAATCGGAACAGCCAATAGAATGCAAGCTCAATCTGATTGGCTGATTGGATCAGCCAATCCGATTGAACTTGAATCTGATTGGCTGATTCAATCAGCCAATCAGATTTTTTCTACCTTAATTCCGATTGGCTGATAGAATCCTATCAGCCAATCGGAATTCGAGGGACGCCATCTTGGATGACGTCACTTAAAGGAACCTTCATTCGTCGGTAGTCGTCGGTAGGAAGAGGATGTTCCGCGCCGGAGGTCTTGAAGATGGAGCCGCTCCTCGTCGGATGGATGAAGATAGAAGATCCTGCTTGGATGAAGATGTCTGCCGGTCCGGATGTCCTCTTCTGCCCGGATAGGATGAAGACTTCTGCCGCTCCGGATGTCTTCTTTTGGTCCATCGGTGCTCGGCTGAGTGAAGACGACTCAAGGTAGGGAGATCTTCAGGGGGGTAGTGTTAGGTTCATTTAAGGGGGGTTTGGGTTAGAGTAGGGGTATGTGGATGGTGGGTTGTAATGTTAGGGGGTGGTATTGTGTTTTTTTTACAGGCAAAAGAGTTGATTTCTTTGGGGCATGCCCCGCAAAAAGCCCTTTTAAGGGCTGGTAAGGTAATAGAGCTGTTAACTATTTTAATTTAGAATAGGGTAGAGCATTTTTTTATTTTGGGGGGCTTTGCTATTTTATTAGGGGGCTTAGAGTAGGTGTAATTAGCTTAAAATTCTTGTAATCTTTTTTTTTTTGTAATTTAGTTTAGTTTATTTAATTGTATGTACTTGTAGTTAATTGATTTAATTTATTTATTGATAGTGTAGTGTAGGGTTTAATTGTAACTTAGGTTAGGATTTATTTTACAGGTAATTTTGTAATTATTTTAACTAGGTAGCTATTAAATAGTAAATAACTATTTAATAGCTATTGTACCTAGTTAAAATAAATACAAAGTTGCCTGTAAAATAAATATAAATCCTAAAATAGCTACAATATAATTATTTGTTATATTGTAGCTATATTAGGGTTTATTTTACAGGTAAGTATTTAGCTTTAAATAGGAATACTTTATTTAATAAGAGTTTATTTTGTTAGAATAAAATTATATTTAACTTAGGGGGTGTTAGGGTTAGACTTAGCTTTAGGGGTTAATACATTTATTATAGTAGCGGCGAGGTCCGGTCGGCAGATTAGGGGTTAATACTTGAAGTTATGTGGCAGCGATGTTAGGGAGGGAAGATTAGGGGTTAATACTATTTATTATAGGGTTTGCAAGGCGGGAGTACGGCGGTTTAGGGGTTAATACATTTATTAGCGTAGCGGCGAGGTCCGGTCGGCAGATTATGGGTTAATAAGTGTAGGTAGGTAGCTGCGACGTTGGGGGCGGCAGATTAGGGGTTAATAAATATTATGTAGGGGTCGGCGATGTTAGGGGCAGCAGATTAGGGGTACATAGCTATAATGTAGGTTGCGGCGGTGTCCGGAGCGGCAGATTAGGGGTTAATAATATAATGCAGGGGTCAGAGATAGCGGGGGCGGCAGATTAGGGATTAATAAGTGTAAGGTTAGGGGTGTTTAGACTCGGGGTACATGTTAGGGTGTTAGGTACAGACTTAGAAAGTGTTTCCCCATAGGAAACAATGGGGCTGCGTTAGGAGCTGAACGCTGCTTTTTTGCAGGTGTTAGGTTTTTTTCAGCCCAAACTGCCCCATTGTTTCCTATGGGGATATCGTGCACGAGCACGTTTTTCCAGCTAGCCGCTACCGTAAGCAATGCCGGTATTGAGAGTTGAAGTGGCGGTAAATATGCCTGTACGCTCCCTTTTTGGAGCCTAACGCAGCCCTTCAGAAAACTCTATAAATACCAGCGTTATTTAAAAGGTGCGGGGGGAATAAAACACGCGTAGCTAACGCACCCCTTTGGCCGCAAAACTCTAAATCTAGGCGATGGTGTTTTATATTTACTTACACCAGAAAGGTTTGGGAATCTCCCGTGGTATGAGGGCTCTCTGGCTCTGTACGCTGCTTCTCTTTTAGCAGCTCCAAGGTTCAGCACCGCTGTTCCGGTTATCTCTAAAGAGAGGACGGGTGATCTAACAGCGGTGCTGAACCTTGGAGCTGCTAAAAGAGAAGTGGAAATGTCCAAATTGGGCCCAAAGTGTCAATATTTTGTGTGGCTACCCTTATTTTCCAGCACTGCCTTAACCCTCTTGGGCATTAAGCTCACCAGACCTTCACAGGTTGCCACTGGAATCCTCTTCCACTCCTCCATGATGACATCACCGAGCTGGTGGATGTTAGAGACCTTGCGCTCCCCCACCTTCCATTTGAGGATGCCCCACAGATGCAGAATAGGGTTTAGGTCTGGAGACATGCTTGGCCAGTCCATTACCTTTACCCTCAGCTTGTTTAGCAAGGCAGTGGTCATCTTGGAGGTGTTTGGGGTCGTTATCATGTTGGAATACTGCCCTGCGGCCCAGTCTCCAAAGGGAGGGGATCATGCTCTGCTTCAGTATGTCACAGTACATGTTGGCATTCATGGTTTCCTCAATGAACTGTAGCTCCCCAGTGCCGGCAGCACTCATAGTTATATTGTATCTAGCTTATGTTTTATTTTTATTTCACAGGTAAGTTTGTATTTATTTTAAAGTTATTAACTATTTACTAACTACCTAGTTAAAATAAATAAAAATGTACCTGTAAAATAAAACCTAACCTGTCTTACAGTAAAACCTAACATTACACTAAAATTAAATAAATTACATTAATCAAATACAATTAACTAAATCACACAAAAATAAACATTAAATTACACAAAATAAAAAATTAATTATCATTTATTTTTTTAACTAATTACTCCTAATCTAATAGCCCTATCAAAATAAAAAAGCCCCCCAAAATAATAAAACCCCTAGCCTAAACTAACTGCCAATAACCCTTAAAATGGCCTTTTGTGGGGCATTGCCCCAAAGATATCAGCTCTTTTACCTGGCAAATAAAAATACAAACATCCCCCCAACAGTAAAACCCACCACCCACAAACCAACCCCCCAAAATAAAATTCTATCTAAAAAACCTAAGCTACCCATTGCCCTGAAAAGGGGATTTGGATGAGCATTGCCCTTAAAAGGGCATTCAGCTCTTTTACATTGCCCAACCCCTAAGCTAAAAATAAAACCCACCCAATAAACCCTTAATAAAACCTAACACTAACCCCCGAAGATCCACTTACAGTTCTGGAAGACCGGACATCTATCCTCATCCAGCAGGCAAAGTCCTCATCCAAGCAGCAAGAAGTCCTCAACGAAGCCGGGAGAAGACTTCATCCAAGCGGCAAGAAGTCATCATCCAGACGGGCAGAAGTCTTCATCCAGACAGCATTTTCTATCTTCATCCTTCCGGCGCGGAGCGGGTCCATCTTCAAGACATCCGGTGCGGAGCATCCTCTTCATACGGTCCCAGCCTTACACTGAAGGTTCCCTTTAAGGGACATCATCCAAGATGGCGTCCCTTGAATTCCAATTGGCTGATAGAATTCTATCAGCCAATAGGAATTAAAGGGAAAAAAATCCTATTGGCTGATGCAATCAGCCAATAGGATTGAGCTTCAATCCTATTGGCTGACCCAATCAGCCAATGGGATTGAGCTCACATTCTATTGGCTGTTCTATTGGCTGTTCCAATCAGCCAATAGGATTAAAGTTCAATCCTATTGGCTGATTACATCAGCCAATTGAATTTTTTACCCTTTAATTCCTATTGGCTGATAGAATTCTATCAGCCAATCGGAATTCAAGGGACGTCATCCAAGATAGTGGCCCTTGAATTCTGATTGCCCGATAGAATTCTACCCAGCCAATAGGAATTAAAGGGTAAAAAATACTATTGGCTGATGCTTAAAGGAAACCTTCAGTGTACGGCTGGGACCGTATGAAGAGGATGCTCTATGCCGGATGTCTTGAAGATGGACCCGCTCCACGCCAGAAGGATGAAGATACAAGATGCTGCCTGGATGAAGACTTCTGCCCGCCTGGATGATGACTTCTTGCCGCTTGGATGAGGACTTCACCGGCTGGATGAGGATGGATGTCCGGTCTTCCAAAACTGTAAGTGGATCTTCGGGGATTAGTGTTAGGTTTTATTAAGGGTTTATTGGGTGGGTTTTATTTTTAGCTTAGGGTTTGGGCAATGTAAAAGAGCTGAATGCCCTTTTAAGGGCAATGCCCATCCAAATGCCCTTTTCAGGGCAATGGGTAGCTTAGGTTTTTTAGATATAATTTTATTTGGGGGGGTTGGTTGTGTGGGTGGGTGGTGGGTTTTACTGTTGGGGGGGATGTTTGTATTTTTATTTGCCAGGTAAAAGAGTTGATATCTTTGGGACAATGCGCCGCAAAAGGCCCTTTTAAGGGCTATTAGCAGTTTAGTTTAGGCTAGGGGTTTTATTATTTTGGGGGGCTTTTTTATTTTGATAGGGCTATTAGATTAGGAGTAATTAGTTTAAATATTTGATCATTTCTTTTTTATTTTGTGTAATTTAGTGTTTATTTTTTTGTGATTTAGTTAATTGTATTTGATTAATGTAATTTATTTAATTTTAGTGTAATGTTAGGTTTTACTGTAAGACAGGTTAGGTTTTATTTTACAGGTAAATTTGTATTTATTTTAACTAGGTAGTTAGTAAATAGTTAATAGCTATTTAATAACTAATCTACCTAGTTAAAAATAAATACAAATTTACCTGTGAAATAAAAATAAAACATAAGCTAGATACAATATAACTATGAGTTATTTTGTAGCTAGCTTAGGTTTTATTTTACAGGTAAGTATTTATTTAGTTTTAAATAGGAATCATTTAGGTATTAATTGTAATTTTTATTTGGAATTATTTTAATTATGTTAAAGTTAGTGGGTGTTAGGGTTAGGGTTAGACTTAGGGTTAGGTTTAGGGGTTAATAACTTTTAGTATAGCAGCAGCGACATTGGGGGCAGCAGATTAGGGGTTAATAAGTTTAGTTCGGTGGCAGAGATTTTGGGGGCAGCAGATTAGGGGTTAATAACAGTAATGTAGGTTGTGGCGATGTTAGGGACAGGAGATTAGGGGTTAATAAGTGTATGTAGGTGGCGGCGACATTGGGGTCAGCATATTAGGGGTTAATAATATTTAACTAGTGTTTGTGATGCAGGAGTGCGGCAATTTAGGGGTTAATAGGTTTATTATAGTGGCGGCGATGTCCAGAGCTGCAGATTAGGGGTTAATCATTTTATTTTAGTGTTTGCAATGCCTGAGGGCCTTGTTTTAGAGGTAAATAGGTAGTTTATGGGTGTTAGTGTACTTTGTAACACTTTAGTTATGAGTTTTATGGTACAGCTTTGTAACGTAAAACTCATAACTACTGACTTTCAGGTGGCAGTACAGATCTTGTAGTTATAGGCTGTACCGCTAACTTTTTGGCCTGCCAGGCAAACTCTTAATACCGGCGCTGTGGAAGTCCCATTGAAAAAGGACTTTTTCAAAAGTGCGGTACTTACGTTGCGTGACGGCCAAAAAGGTGTGCAGTACACCTATACCTACAACACCTGTAATACCAGCGGTAGTGAAAAGAGCCATAACGATGCTTTTTCACTCAAAACGCACAACTCGTAATCTAGCTGACTGTTTGTTAAAAAGGATATGTATCAATCCTGAGCAGCAGCAATGCCCTACTGGGAACTAGATGTTGATTGGTAACTACACACATTTTTCCTTTGTCATCTGCTAACCAGATGTGTTTTGCTAGCTTACAGCAGTGCACTGTTGCTCTTGAACTAACTTTAATTATGTGTTTAAGCACTTTGCAGGGGTTATACACATAGCTATATGCAAGTAAAAGTGCAATAAGAAAATTGATTTAACATATTAGAGTACTTTCTTTATGAACTGTTATAGCCCTTTAATACAGGTTAAAGAATCAAGCTCCTCACCAGCTCTCAAGAACATATTTGGCATAGGAAGAATAACTTTACAGCAAGTACCAAAATAAGCAAGCAAGGGTAAATTATTAACAATTCAGCAGGATTCCACAAAGCATCTTAGTTTATACAGATGTTACACAGCCTGAAATTAATATATAATACGTTTGACCTGCTAACCTCTGTCTTGGGGCTGCAGAGAAACATATACTGTACGCAGAAATGTTGAGGACTTGCTAAGACACTATTAAAAGTTTCACAATTAGATGGAATTTTATGAGGTAACTGTTCATGTTTTTATCTTTGTTGCTACAGCACTGATTGTAAGCAAAAGGTTAATAGGTCCAGAAATGCCCCAGTAATTCTGGATTATTTAACTTTGACTGACCTGGCTTCCTCACCCCTTCCTTCCTACCTTCCCTGGTATTATATATCACATATTATGGCTTTCCCTTACCTGATACCTGGCCTCACACTGCTAAACTTCAATGTGACAGAAGACCACAGAAACTGCAGAAAAAAAACTAATGCCACAGCACCATCTGTGGTGGGAGTACTGCACTGCATAAAATATTCACAAGCTATATACAGACTGAAATGAACAAGGGATAAACTTAAAAGGCAAGGACAGGAAGCCAAAACAAAGGGACTGTCCTGTAAAAAACAGGACAGTTGGCAATTACAGTTTACTTATAATAAAGCATCCCTGAAATCAAATAAAGTATAATATCAGTGAATATAATTTCAATCACATTTGGTACTTACATTTTATTTTAAGAAATTGTTATAAGATGGGAAGAGAGCATTATTTTTGTTTTCAAACCACTTAGTGAATGAAGACTCACCTATTCCAGATTTGATAAAATTGTAAATCTCTAACAGTTAATACATATACATTTTAATGTACGTATGTATATACTTCACTGCCTCCAATTTCAAGTGCACAAATAACTAGTGTTAACCCCACCATCATTACAAATGCCACTAATGTTTAAAAGAAAGTTATGAAAATATGAATTTTAAATAAATAAGGCCTTAGGTGCCTGTTTAAAATTTCCTGACAAGTTTTTAGCAGTCAAGAGGTAGATTGTTTTGTTTTATTCGCAAGGACTTAAACCTGAGACATTGAAATGCTTACATTTTATTTAGAACAGGGAAGTGTGATAGGATAAACAGACTGTCCATCATTCATCCTGATCAAACCCAATCCTTGTTCTATTCTGTCAGGGTTTTTCCCCTGCTTTGTTTGTCATGTGCTGCTGGCAGCCATTTTACTCACCTCTCTTGCTGACTATGCTTTGCCCTTGCGTTGTCTCAGGCCTGTTTGTGAGAGCTCCTGTGTATTACCTGGCTGTCTGACGTCCCTCCTGGTTCCTGATCCCTGGCTTGTTCCTGACTCTGCTGTTCTCCTTGTTCCTGATTCTGGCTCGTCTGACTACTTGCTTTGGCTCCTGACTCGGCTCGTCTGACTATTCGCTTTTGCTCCTGACTCAGTTCGTCTGACTGCCAGCTCTGGTTTTGATTCCTGGCTGTTATTTGACTTGTGGACTTTTTATTATTTTTTGCTATTAATAAAGGTGTGATTATTTTTGCACTTCTCGTCTCAGTCTGATTCCTGGCACCCTGACATTACGCAAGAGCCATGAATCCTGATGGTGCTAATAATCCACCTTTACCTGCCATAATTTCCAGGATGGATGAACAGGATCACCGCTTGGATCAATTTGCACTATCCCTGCAAACCCTGCTGACTTGCACTGCACATTTGGACCAAAGTGTCCCGCAAGTTATGGCTGCTCCTGTTTCCGCTGCTGCACCTAGTCCTACCAGGAGCATGTCTGGTTCTGCACCTCTACCTCAGCGATATGGAGGCGATTCTAATCAGTGCAGAGGGTTTTTGAACCAGGGGGGCATTTACTTTGAGATGTTACCGCAGACGTTTCCCTCTGACAGAGCTAAGGTGGGATTTCTCATCTTGTTACTCTCTGACACAGCTCTTGCCTGGGCTAATCCCTTGTGAGAGACTAATAAACCTGTGATTTCAAATTACCCTGAATTTGTGGCCTCCTTTCAAAGGGTATTTGATGTTCCGGCTCGCTCCTCCTCTGCTGCTAAATGACTCATGTCCATTCAGCAAGGTACAAGATCTGTTGCTTAGTATGCCACTGAGTTCTGTACGCTTGCCGCAGAGGTAGGTTGGAACAATGAAGCCCTTGTTGCCGCCTTCTTTCATGGGCTCTCTGATGTGATTAAAGACGAAGTTGCTGCCAGATATTTACCAGAAGATCTCGAGGCATTGGTGTCTTTTTTTATTCTAATTGACATCAGACTAAGTGAGAGGCCCTCTTTCAAGGAGCGCTTGCGGAAGCCTCCTGTTCCGCTGTCTCCTACGTGGTCATTCCCACCCATGCCTCCCTCTCCTCCCATGCCTCCTGGTCCCAAGTCACCAGGTACTGCTGAGCCGATGCAGTTGGGATTCACGCGTCTCTCCAAGGCGGAGAGGGCCTTTAGGAGGAGAGAGGGGCTCTGCCTCTATTGTGTGTTACAGGGCCACCTTTTGAAGTCTTGTCCTACACGGCCGGGAAATGCTCACACCTAAGGTCCTATCGGGGGCAAACCTTGGGTGGTTTATCCTCGTCCCTGGAACCGCTAAAGGAGAAACCTTTGGTCACGGTTATCCTTTCCTGGGTGGACTCCTCCATAGTCACCTAGGCTCTTGTTGACTCTGGTGCTGCGTGCTATTTCATTGACAGTGCTTTTGTATCAAAGCACTCCATTCCTGTTTTGCCTCAGTCCTTTCCGCTTGTTATTGAGGCCATTGATGGCGATTTGGTTTTATATTTGATTAGGCTGTTCCTGTCGACTTTACTGACTTCTTCTATTTTTTCCTCCAGAGTCTCTTTGTCGTACCCTCTTTCTAGAAACCGCTGTTTCAGTATTTCCGCATGTTTCTCTCATTGTTTGGGATTCGAGCAGTTCTTTCTGACTCTTATCTTGTCCCTTTGGAATATTCCCTTTCCAGGTTGGATGGTGGCAGCTCATACTATGTATGTAATTGTTGCAGTCAACCTTCTTGAAGAAGGTTGACGTCTCGATCTTTCCGTTTTGATTTTGATTCTTAGATCTAGGAAGTCTAATTTATCATAGCTGTATTCGTATGTGAACTTCAAGTTCATTGTGTTTTGGTTCATTACATCAATGGTGTACACCAGATCCTCTAGTCTTCCACTCCAAATGATTAAGATATCGTCTATGTACCTTGAGTATAGGACCAGGTCTGCGCTAGCTGGTCATGAGTCCCTAAATATATGTTCCCATAGGCCCATATAGAGGTTCGCATAGCTTGGTACGAACCTGGTCCCCATTGCTGTACCACACAGCTGCTTGTAAAACTTGTTGTCATTGCAAAAGTAATTGTGGTTCAGGATGTAGTTTATACTGTATAGTATGAAAAGACGTTCTTTGGGTACTTCTAAGTCTTTGCTTAGAAAGGAGTTGACAGCCTCTATGCCCAATTTATGTGGAATACTTGTATAAAGTGATGTAACGTCACTCGTGGCCATTATATAGTTGTTCTCCCATGTCAATCAATCCAGTATGGCCAAGACCTGTGTCGAGTCTCTTAGATAAGACGGAAGTCTGGTAACATATTTCTGTAAGGTCTTATCTAAGTACTCTGACAGATTACTTGATAGGGACCCTATCCTTGATATGATAGGCCTTCCTGGCGAGTTAGCTAGAGACTTATGGATTTTGGGTAATTGGTAAAAAAACGGAGTGATCAGATGCATTACTTTGATGTAGTTGTATTCTTTCTTGTTCAGTATTCCTTGTGATTTAGCTCCTAAGAGAAGATCTTCTAGTTCCTTCTTAAATTTTACCACTGGATTATTACAAAGTTTCTGATATGTGTTTCCATCACCCAGGATCCTTCTGCATTCTTCGTCGTATCTTTCTCTGTCCATAATGACTATACCGCCACTTTTGTCTGCCGGCTTAATAGTCAGATCATAATTCTTTTCGAGTCTTTTAAAGGTCTCTATTTGTGACCTTGTCAGATTATGTTTGATCTTTTTTTACTTCGCCAGACTTAGGCCTAGATTTAGAGTTCGGCGGTAGATGGGCTGTTAACGCCACGCGTGTTTATGTCTAACGCACGTCAATGTTTGACTCCGGTATTTAGAGTTAAGATAAGACCATCTAACGATGCTCCTAACGCGTGTATGTCACACGCGTAATCCTGCCCGCGTTAGACAGTCTCCCATAGAGATCAATGGGAAAGCAAAAAAATTGCCTTTTTTAATCTAACACTCGATCTCGCGAGAATACGCACAGCTCGGTCATATGACGCATACCACATCATGCACAACAATAACACGCCGCAAATGTCACAACAACAATCAATCAACAAAGCACACAAGCATTACACATTCACAAGCGGGGGAAGTTTTAATACTATTTATACGGGGAATACGCATATACTTTAAGATGCAGAAAATCGCACAATAACAACAAGGATTAAAAAAGATATACATACACTAGAAACAAAATCGCATTCAATATCATTATATATTATGAAAAACATACATATACAACACTTCACGAAGAACACACCATCGCAAATTCACATTTAATAAGAATACTTTTGGACAATGAAAGCTAAAACGAACACTATGACATCATCGCATTCTACACATTCCACAAATACCAACTCGAAATGAGCATGCACAAATTCACACACCTAATACACATTGCAATAATATTAATTGCTAATAAAGCACACCTGAACACTAATTACAATGGAAATTGGGACATCATTAAACATTTACACAGGGTATATAAGCACCACACAAGCATGGCTTCTTTGACTGTGTTGCTGGTGGGTCTTTGGAGATTGGAGGTTTAAGAATAGAGAGTTAGCGAATTTTTGAGAGTGAGTTAGTGTTAGCGTGAGAGAGTCAGTTGGTAGTGTTAGCGTGAGAGAGTCAGTTGGTAGTGTTAGCGTGAGAGAGTGAGTGAGTTAGTGGGAGTTAGTGGGAGTGGGAGAGAGTCTGTTAGTGGGAGCGTGAGTGAGTTAGTGGGAGTTATTAGTGAGAGTTGTTAGTGGGAGCGTAAGTTACTGGTAGTTAGTGAGCGTTAGTGGGAGTGTTTGTTAGTGAGAATTAGAAGTAGTGTGAGTTAGCGAGCGAGTGATTTATCTGTACACTTAACACATTTACACGCAAACACATTCAATACATACATACACTTATCAATAACACTACATACACTCCATACCCCCTACCCCCTCATACTACACTCCATACCCCATTCCTTGTAGTCCCATTCCCTTTCATCCCATTTACTCTTATCCCATACCCCATACCCATCCCATACCCATCCCCTAGTTACATTTAGTTTACATATCCTCCTTTTAGTCTTATTCTTTTCGTTTATTTAAATACTCCTTACCCTCTTTGTTTTTTTACATCCCTCACACTTTAAGCACCTTTTTTGTCTTTTTAGTTCTTTATTTTGAGCCCCTTTCATTTCATCACACTCAGTTTTTGTTTGATTATTTGGGGTTTAGTTTAGGGAGGAGATGGAGGCCAGGCAGGGGACAGGTAGAGGGGGGAGTAGAGGGAGGGGGAGAGGAACAGGGCAGGAAGGGGGGCAGGAAGGGGGGCAGGAAGCGGGGGTGGAAGCGGTGGGTGGACCCAGCCACTTGGTTCAAGATGACCAAGTGGCTGGGCCCAGTGGCGGTCAGAGTAGGGCTTCACAGTCCGGGAAACAGAGGGCATCGTCACAGGGGAAGGCCAAGGCGACTAGGGAGGCGAGGTTTACGATGGAGGAGAAGGAGGCCCTCGTAGAGGCCTATATGGCCAGGCATAGGATGCTGCAGCACCAAAAGACCACCCCGACTGACAAGAGGAGGCTCTGGAACGAGATTAGGAATGCAGTCAATGCAGTGGGTGGCCGGAACCGGGATATGGATTCTATCAAACATCGGTACCGGGACTGTAAACTTGAACTTAAAAAAAAGTTAAGCCTGGAGGCCCGACATGCCGCAGGGACCGGTGGCGGCCCTGCCCTTGAAATGGAGTACTGCCGATGGGAGGAAATGTTGCGGCCCAGCATCTCCGAGGTGGAAGTAGTCGGTATCGGAGGAATCGATACCGGGAACCTGCCACTCTCATCTGACGGTAAGCTCATTGAACAATAATTTCACATACGAATGTATTTCAATGGACACTATACGCAAACATTTACTTTCATGATTGAGGTAGCGAATACAATTTGACAAAACATTCAAATGTACTTAAATTACCTAATTAGATTCATTCTTGAGATATATTTTAATGAAGAAATAGCCATGCACACGGTGAAACAATCACAGGAGGCAGCTATATTCAGCTAACAATCAGCATCTTAGAAGCATATTTAGATATGCTTTTCAGCAAAGAATATCCAGAGAATGAAGCTAATTAGATAAGAAAAGTACATTCGAAAGTTGATACTAAATGTATGCTTCTAAATCATGAAAGATAAAACATTGGGTTTCATGTGTTAAGGATCAGATTAATGCTATAACGTTGTTTACACGCATTCTATTACTTTGCGGTTACATCAGTATCTAGGCTATAGGTTAGGTGTGCATTTAAACAGACTGAAAACAAACGCTAAAACATTCACATTGACCACAGATATCACAAACACGGTTTAGAAAAAGCGGAAATCGTATTGATTGTTTGTTAGATTTCAAAGTGGATTAATGATTCTGCATTTGTAATTGTATCGTAAGCTAAGTCATTTAAACCTTTATTTGCAAATATGCTAATATATATATATATTTTTTTTATTTATTTTTTTATATACAGAGTCTGGGGACGAGGCAGCACAGCCTCCTGCATCTCCCCGGGATGAGAGTGGTGGTGAGGAATTCCCACTTCGGAGGGAAGAGGCCCCCCGTGACGAACAGCGCACGGGAGATGATGAAGAGGCCCCGGAAGCACAGGAGGATCCCGCTGAACCCGCGGAACCCGCGGAACCCGAGGTCCCTCAAAGACCCGCACTCCGCCGTGCACGGGCACCCCGCCGTGCACGGGTTCAACAGGCACAACAAGAGGAAATAGCGGAGGTGCGGGTTCTACTGGAGTACATAGACCAGATGCGTACCTCCCGGATAGAAAATATAGAAGGACGACACAGAATACTTGATGGCCAGAATCAAATTATTCAAGGACAAAATGAAATAATCAGCATACTGAATAGAATACAAGAAGGACAAACAAGAATGTTTCAGCTTCATCAAGAAATGTTCACTTTTTTCCGGGAGGCGCATGCTGGTCTACCTCCTGTTGCTGGGCCTCTTGTTGCTGGGCCTCTTGCTGCTGGGCCATCTCCTCCTGCCGGCCCATCTCATCCTCCTCCTCAGCCATCTACTCCTCCTCCTCCTCAGCCATCTACTCCTCCTCAGCCATCTTCTCCTCCTCATCCATCTTCTCCTCCTCAGCCATCTACTCCTCACCTTGGTCGTCCCAGTACTCTTCCTTCCACTCCTCCCACAACAGCTCCAAGGAGGACTCTTCGGAGTCAGCAGTTGCCTCTCCCAGAGCCTCAGCCCCGTGGGAAGAGGGGAAGGAAGAGGAAGTAAGTATTTTTTTCCATCTTCAAATTATTTTTTTATGTAATGTGTAATGGATAGGTATGTGATGATGTGGTTTTCATACACTTGTGGACCACACTCTGTATATAATCGACTTCTATGGGACCGGGTCCATGGAGGAAGATTGTTTGCAGAGTGTGGGTTATAAGTGTGTGAAAACCACATCATCACATACCTATCCTTGTTCATGATATTGATTGGTTTCTGTGATGTGATGTCCAAACTGTTTCCCGAATCGCTAACTAAATTACCATAACAATTATCCATGATGGCATATTACTGTTTGAATGCCAATAACACAGCTTAAAGGGACAGTCAGAAAATTATTTATTACAAAGAAAACACTGTATTACGCATTATAAAGTTGGAAACAACAAAACATGGAGAAATACATGTGTGACTTATGTGCTTACCCTTGTATCTATGACTATGAAAAATGACCACTTATTTGTTGTTCTGACATAACAACATTTTAGATATCAATTATCAATACATGGTCAATAATATGCTGTATGAGCACAAGGTTTTACATATACAAATGCTATCCAAATGCCCTCTAGTGCTCAAATTGTATAATGATTACAAGCACTCTTCAAGATTGAAGAAATGAGCACACCAACCTCATAGGTTTAGATAGCAAATTTAAATAAACCCAGACAAATGTTCAATTGTTGAGAAACATTTTATATCCTTGATATTACAGAATTGACTTTTCGAATAATTTTAAAAAATAAAATTTTTCTAAACTGTCCCTTTAACAACATTACATATGCTAACACATATTTTAAGCTTGTTGGTATATCTACATGTACTTTGTCAAAAAATAAATTTTAAATTCACATTTATATTGACGTGTTAAATAAAGTCTATTTTCTTTAAGAGACATTATTGTGTTAATATTTTATTGTAAATATTTTTATTTTAACAATGAATATGGTTTAAAGTCCTTTTAGGAGTGGGGGGGGGGGAAATATGCTAACAAAAATATATTTGAAGATTAAACTATGTGGATCTCATACATGATACAAAAAACAACATTTGCATTCAAGGGACAGTATCCTATATTTTTTACATAACTGTATGTAATAGACACTACTACAAACAACAAGATTAACATATACTGATATCAATATTAAAAAGCTTCAAACACTTGCAAATAAAATAGGGTTAGCTATATTGAAAATATAGATGAACCACCATTACAACCGTAAAACAACACAATACACCATCATTAACATATGAAAAGACCCTTTACACAAACTGGACAAAGCTGGAGATGGTACTCACATGAAACTCAGAGGCTTTGCGAGGAGTAAGAAAATTACTTACATTTTCTTAGAACACAAGACAAAATAAACCTATTGGTTAAACAATGGACTATCTAACTAGAGACAAAATCCAAGATTTTGATTTATAATGTGAGTGTCTAATGAACCTTTAATAAAATATACAACAAAATTACATTTAGAAGAAGTCGGCATCATATATTTAGCATATGATAAATGCATATTGATTACTTTATTCAAACACAATAGCGCATATTTATTAATTAGATATGTTCAACATTAAACACAACAGTAATTTTTCAGAAAAAGGAACATTGTTGACAAACATATTAAACATGGACTGTAGAGATTTGCACTTGCCTATAAATATCCTATGCATGAAAACATTTTGCTTTCGTTCGTTGATTCAACCAGACATCCAGCAAAAGAGAATGTGGTGGTCTTTATCAGCTACGGGTCAACAATGTAACATGATGCAAATAATACATATTCGCAAGCTTTTTAAAATTGCATGCAGTCACAAACGTTTTTAACGTGCACAAATATTGCGGGACTACGCAATCCAATCAGACGTTTTTTTACCTTTACATGTGCCGTCTTAACATGGCGCTTCCTTGATCACGTAAGAACGCCATCCAATGAAAGGCACATTATTGATCACGTAAGAACGCCATCCAATGAAAGGCACATTATTGATCACGTAAGAACGCCCAAAAAAAAAGGCGCATCCTTGATCGCGTCCAAACGCAATCCAATAAAAGGCATATTCCTGATCACGTAAGAACGTCAGTCAATACAAGGAATCATTGGACAGCCTGGCAGGTGACGTCTTAAGCAACATGGCGCATCCGAGATCGCTGAAAAACCGCAGACAATACAAGGACTCAGTGACATCTTGGCATATCACTAAGAAACGTATTTATATTTTAGGAACTAGTATGTGTGTAGATTGCTATCTAGGAATGACAACAAATCCAGAATCATCTTTTCGGACTTGACTGTCCCTTGAACTATAGCTATGGTGTATATCTTTAACATTTAAAAGATACACATGAGAAATACATATGCCATTGATGTTTTAAGATATGTTTGGATTGTTGTTGAATAACAATAGTTATACATGGATTGATTAAACGTGTCATTTATTCAAGTTTAATTATTGTCAGCCTACCTATAGCCATAAATGGGAGGAGATGTATTTAGTTAACATATTAGTTAACTAATATTCATCATCTACATTATTTGCATTACACACAGAGATTTATTTGGTTACACTTTGACAATAATATAGATTTGAAAATGAAATACAGGTGCTGTCAACATTACAATAAGATTGTTTATTAATAAAATTATATGTCCTTGTTCTTGTAAAAAGGACAAAAACGCTTTACAAATGGAAATACATTCATTAACAATTGTGATCAACATCACTTAAAGGGACATTATTTTGTTTTTAAAAAGAGCATACACATAGTCAATACTATTTAAATAAAATGAACACTTTACAGGGATTATATCATTGTATCAATACTCAGATCATTTGGTAAAGGTGCATCAATTCATGCAGAGTTTATAAATACACACATGGATCAGAACATTTCAATATACATATATACACAAATACAAATATATATACATATATAAAGAAATTACTCTGCTAATCATAATCAGGCAATGATAGAGCTAAGAGAAAATAATATAAACACAAATAATAAGATTACATTGGAGATGTTAATCTTAAAGTCATTTACTATTGTCTTACATATATGATTTCATTATAACAAATATATTTGGTAGGTCCCTTTAAGGATCAACAGCATAAACTAGAGCTTTCAAAAAATAACAGGAAGAATGAGGACAAAGATTTGTGAAATAAAATGTATTTTATTAGTATGTAAGAAAACATACAAAACGTTTATAAATAATCTTGTAAAAATAAGGAATATATGAGCCATATGACAAGGTAACACAGTGCATCACAGTCCATGAAGAGAGTTTCCAAGGGCCATCATAGCCCCATTGGAGACACATGACAAGGTAACACAGTGCATCACAGTCCATGAAGAGAGTTGCCAAGGGCCAGCATAGCCCCATTGGAGACACATGGCAAGGTAACACAGTGCATCACAGTCCATGAAGAGAGTTGCCAAGGGCCAGCATAGCCCCATTGGAGACACATGGCAAGGTAACACAGTGCATCACAGTCCATGAAGAGAGTTGCCAAGGGCCAGCATAGCCCCATTGGAGACACATGACAAGGTAACACAGTGCATCACAGTCCATGAAGAGAGTTGCCAAGGGCCAGCATAGCCCCATTGGAGACACATGGCAAGGTAACACAGTGCATCACAGTCCATGAAGAGAGTTGCCAAGGGCCAGCATAGCCCCATTGGAGACACATGGCAAGGTAACACAGTGCATCACAGTCCATGAAGAGAGTTGCCAAGGGCCAGCATAGCCCCATTGGAGACACATGACAAGGTAACACAGTGCATCACAGTCCATGAAGAGAGTTGCCAAGGGCCAGCATAGCCCCATTGGAGACACATGGCAAGGTAACACAGTGCATCACAGTCCATGAAGAGAGTTGCCAAGGGCCAGCATAGCCCCATTGGAGACACATGGCAAGGTAACACAGTGCATCACAGTCCATGAAGAGAGTTGCCAAGGGCCAGCATAGCCCCATTGGAGACACATGACAAGGTAACACAGTGCATCACAGTCCATGAAGAGAGTTGCCAAGGGCCAGCATAGCCCCATTGGAGACACATGACAAGGTAACACAGTTCATCACAGTCCATGAAGAGAGTTGCCAAGGGCCAGCATAGCCCCATTGGAGACACATGACAAGGTAACACAGTGCATCACAGTCCATGAAGAGAGTTGCCAAGGGCCAGCATAGCCCCATTGGAGACACATGACAAGGTAAAAGAGTGCAACAGGCACAACAATAAACTGATAAAAAGGCCAAATGGCAACAATATAAATACAAATTCAACATGTGGACGGAGGATTATTATCTGCCACCATGGAGCATATCCAGATCCTCCACTTACTGGTCATCCTCTTCATTGTCCTGTGCATGTCCAGCTCCAGATTCAGGCCTTGAACGTAATTGCATAATTTCACGCAGAGTCAAGTCCTGAACCCGGAGCTGGGCCTGCATGGTGTCGTTCATCCCTCTCAGGACAGCTGCGTTCCTCAACACGGCCTGCTCTACTCTTGCTATCCCTTCTAGCATGAGCCATGCTGAGTCACAGCCTAAAATAAAATAAAATTAAATATTAAGGATAATTACACAACAGAATAAAAAATTTTTATACATACATTGTCATCATAAAGACAAATAATTATTTACCAAAATTAATTTTCATATATTCTTTACACATGAATTAGGTTATTCAGACAGACAGAAATCATTAAAGGCTCATGTTACTCAAACATGTTGTCCCCTTTAATTGGTTTTAGATGATCCACTTATACAGCTTGAGTGTATCAAATGTTGTTAAAGGATTTACATTGTACTTACATCAGCAATTTAAAAATTCAATTTAGACTGTGGTAGGCACACCTATCCTTAAACATTTTGGCATTGAGGACAAGCTGTGTAAACATAGCAACCAGAAGAAATTACATTCCCACTGGGTTAGACAAGAGATAATGTATCCACATTTGTACATAAAATTTTGGATCCAAGTAGTGGTGTTTGGTATATGTAGTGATATCCAATTAAAGGGACACTGAACCTAAATATTTAATGGACTGATTCAGATAGAGCATGACATGACAAATCTTTAGAAATTACACATATTCATTATATGTTTTAATTCTCAAGCTAGATTTTGAATGCAAGAATGTTGCTTTTTATGGAAGCCAATATTTGTTGATGAACTTTGTTTGTGCATGCTGGTTGATGGATACATTCATCCAACAATAAAGAAATGATGGCCACATGTATTTTATTGTTTAAACTAATTATAGGAATAAGTTGTTTTCCAAAAATATATCAAGAGAATGACGAATAATTCATAAGAGTATTCTATTATACATTGGCTTAACATTGCATGCTGGATTTGAATCACAATTTAACCAATTTAACTTCACTGTACCTTTAAGTATCTTATAAAGTGTATTTAGAATGATACTTACAGCTGTGCCTGGGAAGGACAATCTGACACCCAGGACAATGAAGGTTGAAACAGGGGGGAGGGATGGGATTGGCTTGGGGAGGGATGGGAATGGCTTGGGGAGTGGTGAGCTGCCGCTCCAGGGTAGGCCGTACAGCTGGGGAGTGGGGAGTTTGGGTCTGGGCAGCTGTACGGGCCAGAATACGGGGAGAGCGGCGAAGGGGGGTGTATGGGCATTTTTTGGGAGGGACAGGATATGAAATATGGGAAGGCCTGGCAGTGGTCGGGGCATGGTCATGAGTTTGGTGATGGGAAGGGCTCTGGGTGTGTGCAGGGGTGTGGCCATGGTCAGGGGTGTGTGCATGGGGAGGGGTCTGTGACTGGGCAGGGGCGGAATCCAGATGACCAGAAGTGGTGGATCCATCTGAAAATGTAAAGAAAATATATTAACATCTCATACATCCTGACATCAAATCAACGCATTTCAAATTGATTATGTTTTCAATATACTTCGAAGTGTGTTTGAATCTGTAAACTATTCTGAAATGAGGATATGGTATCTATATAGGCACTCAGATTAATCTCAATGACTGTCTGTACAATTTGAAACTTATTATTGTGTTTTGGCATGGAATATGCATGTGACATAATGATGGCATGAATTATATATTCTTAAAAGAAAATATACAAGCAGATTTTCATGCTGCCTGATATAGAAAGGGGGCAGTAGTGTATTTGAACAGACAAATAATATTCCTTTTTAAAGGGAAAAAGCTGTAGACTTTGAATGTCTTCAATAAAATGATTTCCAAAAAAGAAACATGTTTGAAACATGATAGATATATTTCACATACCATCAGACTCCAAGGCAGCCTCTTCCTCCTCCATCCCACATGTGACATCAATCTCTGTAAAACATAACATGTTGTGTACACCTTAAGATCAGATATTATAACATATGTTACTGTTGCTCAAATACGCACATCAATGTTGCATTAAAGATATACACACACAAAGTTATGATTTACATCATTTTGATGGAGCATACAAATGACAATAGATTTGTTATTGTCAATAAATCAGAATTTTAATGTATTGTTTGTCTTAATGTTAAATTCATAAAAGCATAGTACATAGAACATTTAAGATTTCTCATGTGTGTATCACTTGATGACTGTTGTCAAAAAATCAAATTGAAAAAAACATATGTTATACATCTTATGAATAACAAATGTGTAGACTAATAAAGTTGAAATTATTAATCGCTCAATAGAAAAAAAAAAATATATAATCAGAAGATAAATTTTTTGATTTTTTATAATGTTATGCTTCATCGGAATCATGATCATAATATTGATTAGCAATACACCTTCAATTACATATAAATGAGTCAATGGACTTACCAGGAGACCGCAAAGGCGGCTCTATGTCACTGCTGGATTCCTGTGGGCTCCCCACACCAACTCTCTCTATGAATGATATAGATATATATTATTAAACACATTTTGGATATCACTAAATCACATCTGTCTAGAATTTTAACATTAATCAACTTTAAAATGTGAAGAATAGAGCAGTCATTACACCAGAAACTGCTTGATTGAATCAAGGGGATTCTGTAAACATATCTGTATTGAACATATGTTTAATGTCAGACTACATTAGACATCAAATTCATCTCAGATGCTGCTATTGCATATCTAAATATACCCAATGATCAATGTTCTTAACCCTTTAAGGACACAGCTTTCACTTAGCTCAATTGTTTTATGACGGAATAATTCCGTCATATGTCCTTAAGAAGTTACAAGAATACACACAAACCACATATTGAGGAGCATCTGTTGACAAATCTAAACAAACATGTGTCACATCGACCCATTTTTTCAATGTACAGTAATCTTGTTTAGGACACAACACATATTTATCACAATACATAACAAAATTGATTATTACAAATATGTAATCATGGTGCTGTTAGAGTATGCAGATATCTATAAAGTAACTCCAACAGATAATTAGATTTATATATCAATAGTTTTTAATAAAAAGAATGTAAAGATGAATGAATCTATTTTGTCTTAAAGGGACACTGACATGATTAATTTAAATAATTGATTTCTATGTTCAAACTGTAAAAAATGATTTAACATTGACTCCTATTATAATTAGAATGTTGCTCGATATTAATCTTAAAGGCAGATAAGGAATATTGGATTCAATAAATATTGTTTGTTGAAGGTATCCACCAATCATCAATAAAAACCCAGGTTGGTCAACAAAAATTTAGATGCACATAAACGTACTTTCTTTATTTTAAAATACATTTAGCAATAGAATATGTCACATATGATGATAGTATTATATTTTATGTTTATTAATATTGCATACTGTATGTGAAAGACAATATTAATAATTGTAGCTCAGTATCCCTTTAATCTAAAATTAAATAGATTCCACAATGTTGTTGTTTGTTAATGAATTATCTACTCCATATGTTGATGTCATGAATGGTATTGAGCATGCAATTAAAATCTAATATGTTATTTAAGGATATCCGAATAATTATTTAATTTTCATCTATTAAATAGACATTACATATAAATATTGAACAATGTGTATTTAGTATGTAATGTTCAGTCCATGTTTCGAAGACAAATGTCAATTAAAAAGAGACATACCATACTGTGACAAGCCCTGGCTTGAGGATCCAGCAGCCACATCCATATCTGTAATATATTAAATGAGGATTGCATATCATTAATACTAATCATGCCATGTTTAAAATATTTACATTAATAACAAATCAATAGAAAAATATTAATCCTTTGGTAGTCCCATGAGTTAATAGTTTCCGCAATTAAATTAATGATAAATGTATCCTGGACTCTTATTTTCAATCAGTTGTGTTGTTTACTGTATCTTTAAGAATATCTGCTTGTTATTACATAATCATCAATTGATGGCCATATGTTATAATTTATTTGTATTATTCGTTTTTTATTAGCTATAATATTTAAAATAAGAATACTGTATTCTTCACTAATCTAAGAATTTCCATTTAATTTATAACAACATGTATAAAGCAATGCCACTTTCCGCAAACCCATGTTAACGTGGATGAGAAATGCCATTTTCGCGATCATTGCGCAATGATTCCAAGCGGAATTACGCATCCGTCATTTGAACAACATGTATAAAGCAATGCCACTTTCCGCAAACCCATGTTAACGTGGATGAGAAATGCCATTTTCGCGATCATTGCGCAATGATTCCAAGCGGAATTACGCATCCGTCATTTGAACAACATGTATAAAGCAATGCCACTTTCCGCAAACCCATGTTAACGTGGATGAGAAATGCCATTTTCGCGATCATTGCGCAATGATTCCAAGCGGAATTACGCATCCGTCATTTGAACAACATGTATAAAGCAATGCCACTTTCCGCAAACCCATGTTAACGTGGATGCGAAATTACATTTCCGCTCTGTGACGCATATTCTGTAGAGCGCAAGAAACATCATTCCTATTTCATGTGTCAATAATCTAAAATCAGATATCTAAACATCATATGTAGTGTATGTTGTGAGATCTGTATAGGTTTAGTATCTGACTAAATACACATATTTGATTTTTAAAATAAAAAATATTATATGAAGTTGGATAATTACCTGGTTCAGATTCTCTATCGGCTCCTCCCAGGCCACCGGACGGAGAAGCATCTGCCCTGTCCCCCGCGTCAGGACTTTCAGATCCCGCAGCTGGGAGGGAAGAAGAGGAGGCCGAGGATGGCGAGGATCTAAATCTTTTGGGGACCCGGAGATTGAGGAGCTCGCATAAAGTCACCTCATAAGGGAGTAGGTACAGTTTCCGCGGGGCCTTTCTTTGGCCCCCTCTCTTACGGGCTTGTACCCAGTCCCTTATGAGGTTGACTTTTTTCGATAAACGCAACCTCATATCTCCGAATCTCCTCATGATCTGATCCTGGGTCCTCTGGACGTCACACACCAATCTAACCGCATTGGTGATAGACTCCCAGAGGGCCTTCTTAACAGGCGCATCTGTCGAGCTCCTCTTGTTCCCAAACAGCTGGGGATAAAAGTCCTTGACGGCGTGGACCAGTGCAGCGCTCTCCTCCTTGGTGAACCTGGGAACTGACATGCCTGCTCGGTTTGATAATAATATATAAATATATAAATATATATACTGCCTGCAGGCATTAGAGAACTGACAAAGATGGCAACGTGTAATGGACTTTTATATGGTGAAGTAAACATGAGATGCACCATGGGACAATTTATCTGTACATCTGATTGGATAAAAGTTTGAAATATTGTTATAATGTCTGTGAGACCATCCTGACTCAAGTTGTGTTTGTGTGATGAACTCTGATTGGCCGTTCCTTAATGTTTCATATCTTAGTAACATCCTTACACATACCGCTTGGTGGTGCTGTAACTTCATTTTTCATGTAGACTTATTTGTAACTCATGGGCCTGTCATGCGGATATGTGTGACGCAGATTTAATATCCGTGATCCGTGAAATATTAATGATTAAATACTCTTTAAAATCTAATACTGTCACATTATTAATGTTGTAGACATTTCTCGGTTTAATAACGGTCTGTTTCTTTAATACAAATAAACATTTAATATTGTATGTCTTTATTGTTCTTTAAATAAATTTATTGTGAAGTATTGACATTGCTCTATTAAATGTATTTATAATGCACATTGATTAGAGTCTAATGTCACGCAATAGCACACAATGTTTAAATATGCTAATCTGGTGTTTGAAGATGCGTTTCCCACGCAATATTTATTAATGTTAAAATTCCGGTTAGAATGTCAGTAACTTGGATAATCTGTTTATAAATGTTAAACTACAGATTTGTTATTCGCAAATAAACCTCGAGCTTGTATTTGTCTGAAGTGCTCATATATGTTATTGTGCAATGGCGTCTTTAGTTTTAAAGAGACATTACAAACAATTGTATCAAATGATCTGTAGAGATAGAAGATTGTTTAGACTTTAAAATGTAAATCATTTTCTCTTAGTATTTATATATCCTCAACAGAAGAAATTTAAATGCACATGGTTGAGACAATCACATAAGGCATCTCTGTGCATCCACCAATCTTCATCTACTGAGCCTATCTCGATATGCTTTTCAAGCAAAGTATGTCAAGATAGGAAGAGAAGTAAATACACTCTTTAAATCTCTTAAAGGGACACTGTCCAAACAAATTTACCATTGGTGATTGAGCATGAAATGTTAATCAACTTTATTATTTAATCCGATTATCAAATGTTAACAGTTATCTTGTTATGTTTATTTGCAAATCAATAATGATATTTTATATTACGGACAATTGCATCAATTATTCCAAACAATCAAGTTCTGTCCAGAGTACTGAAGCAAATAAATTAGCTATTTACTGCCTTATTTTTAAAGTAATGATAGCAACATCACAATGAGCATTCATAATATGAGACAAGTTTTAAAGTTGATTAAAATAGAATACTCATTCAGAATGTATAAATCATTAATTTTTTAACTGTCTACCTTTAAGTATATTTTGAGTTCATGTCCCTTTAAATAAACATTTCACAATAATGCTTAATATATCATAAACCTAGGCACCTTCCTTTTGCTAAATGAGTCTAACATATGAGTAAAGCAAATTTAGATTAACTTCTAGATTGTTTTACACACTGACTGAAATATATTTATTAAATGAGGTCTTTTTTAGCCTTCAGCGTAGAGGGACATTAAGCTATATGTTATGTATGCATTTTGTATAATAATCTTATATTTGACCAACTTAATATGTTTTGTTATTCAATCATTATATTGTAATTATATATATTCGTGGATTAAATACATCTCTACATAGGCTATTTTGATGCTGATTGTTGTTTTGCATATAGATGCCTTATATCATTGACTAAGATATGTGCATTTATTTTTATTTTAACAAGTATATTTAAAGACTGAATGTAATTCTATAGTACATTCTAAATATGTTTAAATTCTTGTATGATATTTGTAACTATCTATACAAAATATACATTTTGAATGACCCCTTTAAGGACCCAAACATATTGTATTTTGATTTAACATTGACAAAATAAACTAAAGGGGAAATTACATTCTATATAGATATTTGATGTCTAACCCAAGAGGTAAGATTGTAATAAATACATAATATTACTAAGTATAGTTAAATGACTCCACTAGAAAATTACATAGATTAACCTGGCATCCAATAACTAATTTGTTAAAAATATCAAGTTAAATGACCTACCATTTATAAATGTAATAATTGTAAAATATTTTCTAATAATGTTTTGAGATACCTAAGGAAGATACATGATCTTATACAATTCTTTTTACATTCAACAACACTGTCACTTTCATGTAATTGAACCACTTCACCTTATTAAATGTTAAAACAATCATAATATTACTACATATCCTAAATATTTTTAATATATACTTTTTCTATATAAAAGCATTGAAGAATCTGACTCCCCAATTAATGTTAAAAGATATATTTTAATATTCTCGTAAGATTTTTATTTTCTACTATTAATGCATTATTTTCTCTTATGCATGTGCTTGTCAAATAGCCAACTACCAGTCAAGGGAGTCCAAGTTTTATTTACAGATTATATTGATATATATTAGAATCTGTTAAAAATAAACATATATTTAATAGAAAATAATTAAATATTCCAGGAAGTCATCAGATGCCAATCTGAAATGACAAATAATAAAAATGGAACAAAGTTAATACACACGTTGTAAAATATTCATAAAATACATTTAAAATCATATGTTGTCTATGCTCTAACTTTGATCAACATTTTTTAAAGATAATCATTACATTGATTTTAAATTAATGAAATACATACACCATTATATTGTTGATTAAAAATTATATTTAAATATCAAAAATTAAAATTATACATAATAATGTATATCACATGTAAACAATATATGTATGATGAACATAAATGTAATATTTCATGTCCATTCAAATACCTCTATATCAACTATAATATGTATTCCTTTTTCTGATTGTGATCCCTAAATATCTCATTAAGAACTAAATATGACTAATGTATGTAAGCTACTAATATTCTACAGTCTTCACTAGCATGCATTGGTACACCAACCTGGACAATGCATGGTCTTTGAAAGTCAATTCAGGGGTAAACAGTTGATCTTCAATAGGTGTCTTATTCATCAGTTCATTAAATAGAGGACTGGGAAATACCATCTACAAAATAGAAAATCATCTAAGTGTCTCCAATAGGATGTCTCCACAGCCTTATTCTATCAAATAGTTTGCACTTACCATGTGAACATGTATTTGTATGGTTTTCAAGGTCAGCAGAATTGAAATATAATGCCAGACATGATCCCATTGGTATACTTCAATTTCAATCTTGGCTTTTTCCCCACTGTCAGTCTTGGAAATCTTCACTGTCAGGCTTCAAATTGTTCCCTTTCAGTCTTTAGATTAAGTCATCTCCCTAATGTAAGAAAATATATATAAAGATTTCATACAAGTGTGTGAATCAGTTCTGTACCCCTCTCCCACCCCCCATTTCATAATAAATATCTATCACTAGCTTACTAAGCCTGTGTATGAACCTGTGTTATTTTCTATCAAGTGTGAAGATGAGTCATATTGAGCAGAACAAACCTCTGTGTGACATTGAACCATAGTCATTCTAGAGTATCCCTTTCTGATTATGTACATTTTAAGTAATGTGTAAACAAAATTATATTTTTTAAAATGTATGCCATATGATGTATTTGTGTACAAATCATGCCAGCAACAGTCCATACATTTCTACTTACCATCTGATGTCCTCTTTAAAAACCAGGTGGCAAAGACTCGCTATAGGACCCAATGCCCAGAGCATCACCTATATTATGAAAAATAAAGATGATTCTAACATTTGATCAATACTAACATGTTTGCACAATTCTCTACTTGTCATTTCCATAGAGTTCACATCTATTGAAAATACTCCAGTGTAACTTCTATTATTTACCGTCTAAAGTGGCGGTTGATGACGTCTGCTCTGACATCAAGTCCCTCGTCCTGGAATTCCCCCTCTAGAACAGGATCATCCTCCTCATCTCTGAGGAGGTCTCTGTCCACCGGGACGGCCTGCAGCATCCCAGCCCGCTGTGCAATATTATGCAGGACGCTACAGGCTACAACGATCTTAGCCACCTTCTTTGGGTTGTACTGGAGTGCTCCTCCAGAACGGTCCAGGCACCTGAATCTCATCTTCAGGAGCCCGAACATCCTTTCAACCACCGCCCTGGTTCTCTTATGAGCCCTATTGTAGCGCTCCTCAGACACATCAGTTGGGCTACGCAAGGGGGTAATGAGCCAAGGCCGGCTCATGTACCCAGAATCACCTATAAATTTAGAACAGAACATAATTCAAACAGAATACTTAAACTAGTATATTGTTGTAGAAATATATTTTTTTAAAAACATAATCCATATTAAAAGTTGTCAGAAACATAAAAAAATAAAAATAAATTTATATATAATTCTGTATCTTGCCATTTCATCTAAGACATGCTACATATGCGTATTTCTCCTAAACCAAACCTTGTGTAAAATGCTAACTACATGGTTACATTGCATTCTCTATCTGAACACTTAAGGTAAGACATGCTACATATCTGCATTTCAATAAAACTAGACATTAGCGGAAAAAGACAATGACAGCGTTAAATTGCATGAGATAATATCTTGCCATTTCATCTAAGACATGCTACATATGCGTATTTCTCCTAAACCAAACCTTGTGTAAAATGCTAACTACATGGTTACATTGCATTCTCTATCTGAACACTTAAGGTAAGACATGCTACATATCTGCATTTCAATAAAACTAGACATTAGCGGAAAAAGACAATGACAGCGTTAAATTGCATGAGATAATATCTTGCCATTTCATCTAAGACATGCTACATATGCGTATTTCTCCTAAACCAAACCTTGTGTAAAATGCTAACTACATGGTTACATTGCATTCTCTATCTGAACACTTAAGGTAAGACATGCTACATATCTGCATTTCAATAAAACTAGACATTAGCGGAAAAAGACAATGACAGCGTTAAATTGCATGAGATAATATCTTGCCATTTCATCTAAGACATGCTACATATGCGTATTTCTCCTAAAACAAACCTTGTGTAAAATGCTAACTACATGGTTACATTGCATTCTCTATCTGAACACTTAAGGTAAGACATGCTACATATCTGCATTTCAATAAAACTAGACATTAGCGGAAAAAGACAATGACAGCGTTAAATTGCATGAGATAATATCTTGCCATTTCATCTAAGACATGCTACATATGCGTATTTCTCCTAAAACAAACCTTGTGTAAAATGCTAACTACATGGTTACATTGCATTCTCTATCTGAACACTTAAGGTAAGACATGCTACATATCTGCATTTCAATAAAACTAGACATTAGCGGAAAAAGACAATGACAGCGTTAAATTGCATGAGATAATATCTTGCCATTTCATCTAAGACATGCTACATATGCGTATTTCTCCTAAAACAAACCTTGTGTAAAATGCTAACTACATGGTTGCATTGCATTCTCTATCTGAACACTTAAGGTAAGACATGCTACATATCTGCTTTTCAATAAAACTAGACATTAGCGTCGGTAAATAAGAAATGGTTAAATTTAATCCTATAGCTGAACATGACGCTAACAGTTAAAAAATACAGGGGCAATTGTCAAAATAATTAACCATGTTGAGCACAAATACTCACCAACGAGATAACCAGGGGGCATTTGTCTTTCCTCAAACTGGCTCCACAGGGACGACAGAGAGAGGATGCGGGCATCATGACAAGCCCCTCCAAAATTCGCATACACATGCATAATCCTCATCCGTGCGTCACAAACATACTGCACGTTGAGGCTATGAAAATGTTTGCGATTTCTGAAGGGCAAGTCATCAATTGGAGCACGCAGCGCAATGTGGGTACAATCAATGGCTCCCAAGACATTGGGCAATTGAGCAATATCAAAGAATTCCCGCTTCAGGCGCCTCCAATCACCATCATTCTGTGGGAATCCTATGTATTGCTTACTGATACGTACCATGGCGTCCAGAAAGTTATTAAACACCACAGAGAATGTACCTTGAGCCAGGCCATGCATGTACAGTTCTCCGGATTGAAAACTCCCGGAGGCCAGGACGTATAGACAGCTTAGCATCTTACTCATGGGGGGAACAGCAGTCCTTATTTGTATACGTGGCTCCAAATGAGGTTTAAGAAGCTCGTAAAGGCCAATGAGCTGTTCGCTCATGTTTTCCAAGGTGGGTCTCACCCTGTAGACACGAGGACCTCGAACCAGACGACCCCTTCGTCTCGGTCTGAGCCGCCGAGGCTGCCTGATTCGACCAACAGCTAGTTCGCCAATAGCACCACCAGCAGCGTCTACCAAGTCATCGTCATCCATCTTTCAAAACAGAGTAACAAGGTAAGCACTTGATCTGATGTGGATCACAAGTGATGCATTGGCCATGTTGTTTGGGGGATTTATAGTACAATTAGTCCAATGGTAGTGAGTTTGTAATGATTGCTAATTGTATTCACTTGTTTGTATGTGAGCGGCGCGAATGCTTTCACAGTGGGCGTTTTTTTGTTGTTTGCTGAAATGTTATTTTCAAACAATGAATCTCAATGTGAAAGTGTAAAATATCACACATACAGTGCATGTTTGTAATGTTTGCTCATATGCGTAATCAATATTTGTTAAACGCGATCTTATAGTAACAAGCACACGTCCAGGCTAACATGAATGAAAGTGCATAGTTGTGTATAATGTGCATCGAATGTGATCGATCAATGTTGCTGCAATATTGTTTGTAAACGATAAAGTAGCATCTGCCATCTGTAGTATTGTATCTATACGTGATTAGCTAGATGTCAATATTGTATGCGTCCCTTTAAAATCGCAATAAGAATTCAGAACTTCCCGTCTGTCATCTGTAGTATTGTATATATAAGTGATTGCCGAGATGTCAATATTGTATGCGTCCCTTTCAAATCGCACTAATACTGAATAACTTCCGGCTGTCATCTGTAGTATTGTATATATAAGTGATTGCCGAGCTGTCAATATTGTATGCGTCCCTTTAAAATCGCAATAAGAATTCAGAACTTCCCGTCTGTCATCTGTAGTATTGTATATATAAGTGATTGCCGAGATGTCAATATTGTATGCGTCCCTTTCAAATCGCACTAATACTGAATAACTTCCGGCTGTCATCTGTAGTATTGTATATATAAGTGATTGCCGAGATGTCAATATTGTATGCGTCCCTTCCAAATCGCACTAATACTGAATAACTTCCGGCTGTCATCTGTAGTATTGTATATATAAGTGATTGCCGAGATGTCAATATTGTATGCGTCCCTTTCAAATCGCAATAAGAATTCCGAACTTCCCGTCTGCCATCTGTAGTATTGTGTATATAAGTGATTGCCGAGCTGTCAATATTGTATGCGTCCCTTTCAAATCGCACAAATACTGAATAACTTCCGGCTGCCATCTGTAGTATTGTATATATAAGTGATTGCCGAGCTGTCAATATTGTATGCGTCCCTTTCAAATGACACTAATACTGAAGCACTTCCGGCTGTCATCTGTAGTATTATATATATAAGTGATTTTATATCTGACAATATTGTATGCGTCCCATAAAAATTGCACGAATACTGAATAACTTCCGGCTGTCATCTGTAGTATTGTATATATAATTGATTTGCGATCTGACAATATTTCTTAATTGTCCCATTGAAATCTCCATAATAATGTTGTTCAAAAGTGTGGTTTACGTATATGTTGTATTGTAGTATTGAGTGTTAAAGTTCCTAAAGGGGCGGTACAGTGGTGAATCTGTGATGTGTATGGTTGAATCTTCTAATGACGTCATGATATTATTAACCTGCCTATGTAGTTGTGAAATCCTCATTGTGTTGTTGTATTGTGCTACATTGTTATTGTGTGCTGAATAAAATCTAAATGTGTGCTTTGTGGTTGCGTGATGGGTGATGCGTGTTATGTACATGTACGTATATATTGTGATTGTGTCCCACATATGCTGACTTCTATATAGTGGTGTGGCATTGTTGTTCCTTCCCATAAAGTGACATCTGTAATCTGGTGTAATGATGTTCGTGTTGTACGTAATTCCTAATGGTTTCTGGTGATGGAATCATGATGTTACAAGTACAGTCAAATCCATATGTTGTGTTTTGTGATTCCTGTAGAGAATGTAATGTGTTTGTCCCCCATCATTTGAATGCACATGTATGAGTGAATGTTAAAAGTAATATATGTGCATCCATGAGTGATTATGTGTTAAGCCTATGTAGATATGCAGTTGCTGCAAGCATATGAGTTGAATAACTGAAATGCAATAATAAAGGTAAATGAGAGATGTTTCCCATTGTGTAGTGTTTGTGAATCCAGAAATGTGTATTGAATTTTATTTTAATTGTAAATGTAATTTTATTGAAATAATAATGTGTTACTAGTGATGTGGATTTGTAGTTGATGTAATCTAAAAGTGTGAAAAATATTTATGGTGTGGTGAATATTTAATAATTAAAAACCATAAGTCCACCATAGGGAAATAGTCATTTCTTGATCTATTTATCATAGCTGGGTCTAACGCATGAAATCATGTCTTTTCTAGCGCTGGTATTTGGAGTTTTTCAGTCTACGCTATTTGCGTGCGTTAGGGAAATGAGGGTTTCGCGTGCACGAGCACGTCTTCCCAATAGAAGTCAATGGAGGCTCAAAAGATTTCTAATTTTTTTTTCTAAGACTGGTTTTCCTCGTAAAGTGAGTGACGTCATGATCTTGTGTGAAAAAGTAAATAAATCGTGTTCTTTTTGTAATAAATAAATATTTTGTGTATGTCATGTGGTGTATATTGTTTGTATGCATCGATGAGTGTATGTTTGTGATAATGTTATTCGTTAGATGTAGGTATATGAGGGTCTTTTCCCGTATGTCCATGTAAGTCAATGGGAAAATGGATTTGTGTGGATTTTTTTCAAACACCCGAGATCTCGCAACTTTAATCCTTTGTATTTTAACGAAAAAAAAAATAATATTAAAAATAAAGATAGTGTCGTGTTTGTATGAGTGTAAGTGTACTTTGTGTAATATTTGTTTTGTGATTCGTGGATGTTTTTTTTGTCGGTATATGTTTACTACTGGGTCTGAGGTGGCGGTAGAAAGGTGAGCGTTAGGTGTATTTTGAGTGGCGGTAAATAAACTCTAAATACCGGAGTGCGTAAGAAACCCGCGTTAGGAGCCTCTAACGCTGGTTTTTACGGCTACCGCCGAACTCTAAATCTAGGCCTCAGGTTCTTAATGTCTTGGCAGATGTTAGTTTCGAACGTTTCAATGGCACTACCTTTGCTGGTGGTGGGATAGAAAGTGGATCTGGGCTTGAGATCGGTATGAGTGAAACGGTCTTCTGAGTTATGTCTAGGCTGTGTTAGATAAGTCTCAATAGGAGATTTCAAGAAATGCCTCTTCAAAGTCAGTTTCCTGACCAGTTCTTTGACATTAATGAAAGTTTGGAATTTGTCCATCCCTTTGGACGGGGCAAAACTTAAGCCATAAGAGAGTACTGATTTCTCTTTATCTGTAAGCATTATTGAACTTAGGTTGAATATCCCTTTAGTTATGTTCGCATCATTATACTCTTTGTTAGTTTCAGCCTTGGATTCTGGCAGAGGTTGTGTATCGATCTTCTTCTTTAATTTTGAACCTCCTCTTGTTCCTCTAGAGGTCTTCTTTTGTGGGTGGAGCTTGACGGTTCTTCCATATCAATGTTTTTTCTCTTTAGTGTGGGTTTGTCCTTCTCTTTCTCCCTGGGCAGTTGGGGACTTTCCCCTAAAAAAACTTGGTCAGATATGGAGGGTTATTTTAGTAACTGGTTTACTAATCTGTCAAAGTACGTAGCTAAGACCTTACAGAAATACGTTACCAGACTTCCGTCTTATCTAAGAGACTCGACACAGGTCTTGGCCATACTGAATTCATTGACATGGGAGAACAACTATATAGTGGCCACATGTGACGTTACATCACTTTATACAAGTATTCCACACAAATTATAGAGGCTGTCAACTCCTTCCTAAGCAAAGACTTAGAAGTACCCAAAGAAGAACGTCTTTTCATACTAGACAGTATAAACTACATCCTGAACCACAATTACTTTTTCAATGACAACAAGTTTTACAAGCAGCTATGTGGTGCAGCAATGGGGACCAGGTTCATGCCAAGCTATGCGAACCTCTATATGGGCCTATGGGAACATATATTTTGGGACTCATGCCCAGCTAGCGCAGACCTGGTCCTATACTCAAGGTACATAGACGATATCTTAATCATTTGGAGTGGAACACTAGAGGATCTGGTGTACACCATTGATGTAATGAACCAAAACACAATGAACTTGAAGTTCACATACGAATACAGCTATAATAAATTAGACTTCCTAGATCTAAGAATCAAAGACGGAAAGATTGAGACGTCAACCATTCTTATTATTTTATTATCGGTTATTTGTAGGGCGCCAACAGATTCCACAGCGCTA
Source organism: Bombina bombina (assembly GCF_027579735.1). Classification (NCBI taxonomy): domain Eukaryota; kingdom Metazoa; phylum Chordata; class Amphibia; order Anura; family Bombinatoridae; genus Bombina; species Bombina bombina. The sequence continues at coordinate 829,579,124 of NC_069503.1, read as the reverse complement.
TTAACAAAGGCGGAGTACAAAAAAAAAACAGTTATAGGGATCAAATGGGTAGAGGGCCCTGCCAAGAATTGCACTGTTGTAGTCAGCTCTTGAGAAGGTGATCAACAAACAGCTGGACTCTTAAGCTTACATGCTAGGGGGGTTCAGGGGATAGCAATGGAGGAGAGGAACTGGTATAAAGTAAGGTTAGCATAGGTTGTATGCATCCCTAAACAGTAGAGTCTTTAGGGAGCACTTGAAGCTTTTAAAACTAGAAGAGAGTCTTGTGGAGCGAGGCAGAGAGTTCCACAAGATGGGAGCCAGTCTGGAGAAGTCCTGTAAATGGGAGTGTGATGAGGTGACAAGAGAGGAGGAGAGTAGGAGGTCATGAGCAGAGCGAAGGGGACGGAAAGGAGAGTATCTGGAGACAAGATCTGAGATGTAGGGGGGAGCAGTGCAGTTGAGGACTTTGTATGTCAGAGTGAGAATTTTGTGTTTGATCCTAGAGGCAAGAGGAAGCCAGTGCAGAGATTGGCAGAGAGGTGCAGCAGATGAAGAGCGACTTGTAAGGAAGATGAGTCTGGCAGAGGCATTCATTAAGGATTGTAAAGGAGCTAGGCGGTAGGTGGGGAGACCAGAGAGGACAGAGTTGCAGTAATCGAGGCGGGAGAGGATGAGAGAGTGGATTAACATCTTAGTTGTGTCTTGTGTAAGGAAGTGTCTAATTTTAGAGATGTTTTTAAGGTGGAAACGGCAGGCTTTAGCCAAAGACTGAATGTGAGGACTGAAAGAAAGATCTGAGTCAAATGTGACCCCGAGACATCGGGCATGCGGGGTAGGGGTAATGATGGAGTTGTCGACAGTTATAGAGAGATTGGGGGTGGAGAGTTTTGAAGAAGGGGGGAAAATAAGGAGCTCAGTTTTGGAGAGATTTTGCTTGAGGTAGTGAGAGGACATCCAGTTGGAGATGTGAGAAAGACAGTTAGTGACACGGGTTAGCAAGGAAGGAGAAAGGTCTGGTGCAGAGAAGTAGATTTGGGTGTCGTCGGCATACAAATGATATTGTAAACCATGGGACTTTATTAGGGAACCTAGTGATGACGTGTAGATTGAGAAGAGAAGGGGACCGAGGACAGAGCCTTGCGGTACTCCTACAGAAAGTGGTGACGGGGCAGAGGAGGCCCCAGAGAATTATAACACGCCAATATAACAAGTAAGACCGTACTTACAAGCTGTATGACACTTGAGAAGTGTCACAAACGCCTTCTGGACTGTTAGGAGTCGTCCAGCTAACTCACACTGATGGATTTCAGCATTCCTCTGGGGTGTGAGGGCGGCGATAGCAAAAAGCAAACAGCATCCAGCAACAGAAGTTTCACAGAGCCGGTTCGTCTTGTACTATCCACTTTTATAGTAGATACATTTGTGGATACAATGTAACAGATGGATCAATATGATGAGTAATGAATGAATAAAAGATACTTCGTGGCAAAAGTCTTTTAAAAGTAAACAGACTTTATTTGGAGTACATAGGCACAACGTTTCTCAGTCTCTCCTGACCGTTTCCTCAGGTGCAATATACATAATAGTTAAAACCACGAACTTTTATTGCCGAATTTTCGGCGTCTTCTAAAAGGAACAGCGCATGCGTGAAGGTGTGACCACTGATAGAGCTACCATTGGTCACTGATATCCAATGGTAAGAGAAATAATAATATTCAAGCCTCTGTGTGGAATAAACAGCGTGAGTAAAAAACTGCTTTTGATAGCAGACATACACATCAGGCCTTGCAGGGCTCAACTATCCGAGCATATCAAAAGATTGTGTATATTTGAAATATGTATAAAATATATCAAAAAATATATATTGAATAAGTAAATATGTATATATATATATATATATATACACACAGAGTAATAATAAATGAATAAAAATATTTCCATTCGGTGGCTCTTAGTGGTAACACCCATAGCGCAACTCAAAGTCTACAGCTAAAAAGGTTGAACCAGAGTATCTCTCAGTCAAGATGCAAGTGATATAATAAAGCACTATTACTTAATATACAATATAAAACTGTAGATGGGAACCTCATATAAAAAGCCTATAAAGTGCAATACATTTAAAAACATATGTTTATGTTTCTAAAACATAGACAGAGTTCAAAATTAAATAAAAACACAAATATGTCATAACCAGTTATTGAACTAAATAAATATATGCAAATATAACCTACTCTAAAAACATATATAGAAATGTATAAATACACATATGCATATACACGTGTATGTAGATGTGAAAAAAGTTATAAATATAACACATATACACGTCACATACCCACTGAGTACAGATAAATCAACAATACAAATGGCATCACAAATGAAATACAATATGCCTGTCATATAACAGTCATAATACATCTATATTGTTAACACTTGGTGTAATCCACGTCCCAAAAGGCAATAGTGATAGATTTATCCATACAGATTTATCCATAATAAAAAAATATATAAAAATAAATAATGTTAAAATTTAGTTAGTTAAAAGCTGCCATATCAATATTAGCATTAAGTCCACCGGGGGACAAGCTTTTGAGTTTCCATATCCAAAAGGTCTCCCTTTGTCTCAAATGTAGAAACCTATTTCTGCCCCACTTGGGTAGGATCTGTTCTAGTGGAAATATGGAAAAGCAATCAGATGGTGTGGAATGGCAAAGACTAGCATGTTTGGGGATACTGTGGTTTTTTATATTGTTTTCTATATTTCTTTTGTGTTCCCCCCACCTCTTTTTTAGGGGCCTGGAGGTCCTCCCCACATATTGGACCCCACATACACACTCCAAGAGATAAACGACAAAGGGAGAGTCACACGTGAAATGTGAATTAATATTGAATTTTTCTTTTGTGGTAAATGAAATAAATTCAATTCTACTTGGATTTGTAAAAGCACATAGTCCACAATGCGCCCGATTACATTTAAAAAAACCTGGTTTGCCTAGTACTGTAGAGTCCCTATTTCTAAGGCTACATCCCTTAGCTTTGTTTTTTGGCTGATGTACTTTCATAACTACTTTGCTGGGTGCCAGCTTGTTTTTTAAAGTGGGAGCTCTTCTGAAAGTACATATTGGTTGCTTGCTCAGTGTGCTGGTAAGAAGTTGATCGTTCTCCAGGATGTACCAATATTTTTCCAAAATGCCTTTAATCTTATTATGGTTATTATTGAATTGTGTTACAAATCTAACCCCAGTATTACTTAGCTTAGTAGGAGTTTTTGGCCTATCTTCTTTGTTGGTCTCATTATTTGCCCCTGTATATTTAATAAAAAAATCCTCTCTACATTTTTTTCTGGCCTCAAGAAAGCTGGTCTCGATTAAACTACTAGGGAAATTTTTCTCCAAGAACCTTTCCTTTAAAAGGTTGGCCTGTATATCAAAAGTTTTCAAATCAGTGCAGTTTCTGCGCAACCTACAGAACTGGTTGTATGGTATATTCTTTTTCCAGGGTAAGTGGTGGTTGCTTTTAAAGTTAAGATAGCTGTTAGCATCCACTGATTTGAAAAAAGTTTTGGTGGAGATATTACCTAGGTTGTCCCATTCAAGTATTAAATCCAAAAAGTCTATACTTGTTTCATCCATTTTGGATGAAAACTGCAGACCCATATCATTATCATTTAATTTATCAACAAAATTTTGGGCCTCTGTATGGGTACCTTCCCAGACAAACAAGAGGTCATCAATCAAACGGCCATAGAAGACCAGATTCGCCACCGAGTCGGAGGAATAGATGTATCTGTCCTCAAACATGCCCATAAATAAATTGGCAAAGCTCGGGGCGAATCTGGTCCCCATGGCCGTTCCCTTGATCTGCAAAAGAATTTTTCTTGATAAACAAAATAATTGTTCTTCAGAACAAATAAGATACATTCCAAAAGGAATTCCCTTTGCTTGTCTGGCATATAGATGTCTTGTTTCAAATAATATTCAATGGCATGTATGCCTAGATCATGGGCTATATTTGAATACAAAGCCGAGACATCACAAGTAAGCCATAAGAGTTTCCTATTTTCCTTCTTGATTTTAGATATTTTATAGATAAGATCCGGAGTATCTTGAATATATGAAGTTAAGGTGACTACTGATTTTTTTAGGAATTGATCCACATATTCAGATAGATTACATGTGAGATTGCCAATACCCGAAATGATAGGCCTCCCAGGAGGATCCACCAAATTTTTGTGGATCTTCGGGAGGTGATAATAATAAGCCAAATTCGGATTACTTGGGATTAAAAAATCCCTTTCTTTTTTAGTTAGAATACCTTCTAACCAGCCACGATCTACCATTTTGACCAGACTGGCCAGAAATTTATTTGTGGGATTGAAGGTAAGGATTTTGTAATACTGTTCATCATACAAAATCCTATCGGCTTCTCTTATGTAATCTACACGATTTTGTATAATTATTCCTCCGCCCTTATCAGCTTCTCTAATTACTATGTTATTGTTGGAAGCTAGTCTAGATAGGGCTTTAATTTCATACACATTCAAATTGGAATCTTTGGTTTTGGCTCCTGGTAATTTTCCAAAGTCTTCCAATACTAGTTTTTGAAATAATTCAATGTTTAAACCTGCATTGGGTGGATTGAAGTTTGATTTAGGGGTTAAATTTGAATGTATACAATCTTCAAAGAGATCAGCATAAAGAGTATCTGGATCAAAATATACAATATCCATAGAAGGACGTTCACTCATATCATTTGTCAAAATTGGTCTGTGGCCTGAATCTTTTAGTTTCTTTTCACAGAAATAACGCTGTAAAGACAGTTTACGAACAAATTTGTTCAGATCCACAAACAAATCAAACAAATTATGTTGATTTGATGGACAAAACGATAAACCCCTATTTAAAACGCAAATTTCTTCATTAGAGAGAACATGGTTAGATAAATTATATATATTTTTACTCATGCGTTTAAGTTTCTCTTTTTTGGAAGTCTTACCTCTCCCTCTGCTGCCACGTTGGCGTATGATCTTTTTCTTGGTGTAGTGGTAGCCAATTTTTCCCCCTCTTGGGCCCTTTCTAGTTGTTTTAATCTGATTGGTGCATGTCTGAGATGTGGCGGGGTGTACATTTGTTTTTGATTGTACTGAAAAACTTGAGATTTATTATTCTGTCTGTTTTCATCTCTCTGGTAGCTGTTGTTATAATTAATTTCATTTTGTTGAACTCTAGAGTTACTCCCATGGTTCCTGTTTTGAAACCCACGGTTTCTATATTCTATCTCTTCCTCCCTGTTATATTGTTGGGTATTATGTTGATATTGATTATATCTATATGTATGTGGACTGTTATTAAAATCCTCTCTTTCCCAGTTAGAGGTGGAAGATTGACTATGTTCTCTATGATTAGAATTAAACGGGGTATTATTCGAGTTTCTAAAACTCAAATTTTTCTTTTTATCTTTGGGTTTCTTGTAATTAACTTTTACCCATGGTTTCTCTTGGGGTGTATCAATTTCCGGTGAACCACTGTTAGGTTCACTTTCTAGAGTTCCCTTCTGGAGATCATACACTTTGCCTTCCAGATAATCTTTCTCATCTCTGGCTAGTTTTTTGATTTTAGTGTGTATAATTTTCTTTTGGAATGTATCTGATTTTTCTTGTACTTCTTTTATGTGTTTAACATAGTCAGTATTAGATTCATGTTTGATTAGGGTATTCTGAATCTCCTCGATTTCTAACTCTGTTTTGTTCAATAGAATTGTTCTGAACTCGATTAGTAGGTCTATGAGTTTCAGTGAACAATCTGTCAGAGTAGCTTGCCATTTTTCAGTCAAATCTGCATCTTGTTTGAAGGAACATAATTTAGAAATTCTGAGACCTCTAGGGATCTGACCTCTCTCTTTGTATTTTTTGAGTGTGTCAATATCCCACCAATGTCTGTGCTCATTTTTTAAGGCATCCTCTAGTTTGTGTAATAATTGTACCATGGAAAGATCATCTATGGTTTCATCTGACATATCTTGTATATTCTCATGGTTGCTCAGGGCTTCCCTGAGTTTTAGCCTTTGGTCTTTATTTTGCATGGTAAATATATAAAAATATAAGATGTGATATAAAGTTCAAATGTGAGAATATCAATAGATAACACTTTTATAGTAACCAAATTATGTGTATTTTTATATGTGTATAGTGATAGTGTGAATCAGTAATTATAAGAATCACAGGTAATACAAAAATTGTATAAATGTAATCTATAAATATACAAAACAGTGCAGTGATTACAAACTAGATATAAAGACCACTATTCTATTCTATGTGCATGTGTGCACAAATAATGTGGTATCTTGAATGTGTGCACAAATAGTGCGGTGTCTTAAATGTTGCCTACCGTATAACCACATATATAGTGGCCGGTATGGTGGTGTATAATAAGTGTAGTCGCTAACTGATCAATACCCAAAAACCAAGAAGTTAAATAATATATATAAAAAATCAGTGCGCCAAATACCTGTATATAAATTGGAAAAAAAAAACAAACATATAGTGCATCAAAATTAAAAACACCTATGCAAATAAATACATGAGTGACAACTGCAAAATAAAAACAGTGTGGTTAATATCCCAATCAAACCAATACTGTAGATGGTGGGAATATTGTATTGGACAGTTCATCTAGTCCATAATCCAAATCCTGAAATCTGGAGCGGATGGCAGGCTGCTTCTTCGAATTTCTTGTTGGTGTCCCAAGATGTTAAACTCTGCAGAAGTGAAAGATAAAAAAAGAAGGCGCCACCATAGTGCACAATCAGATGATTATAACACGCCAATATAACAAGTAAGACCGTACTTACAAGCTGTATGACACTTGAGAAGTGTCACAAACGCCTTCTGGACTGTGAGGAGTCGTCCAGCTAACTCACACTGATGGATTTCAGAATTCCTCTGGGGTGTGAGGGCGGCGATAGCAAAAAGCAAACAGCATCCAGCAACAGAAGTTTCACAGAGCCGGTTCGTCTTGTACTATCCACTGTTATAGTAGATATATTTGTGGATACAATGTAACAGATGGATCAATATGATGAGTAATGAATGAATAAAAGATACTTTGTGGCAAAAGTCTTTTAAAAGTAAACAGACTTTATTTGGAGTACATAGGCACAACGTTTCTCGGTCTCTCCTGACCGTTTCCTCAGGTGCAATATACATAATAGTTAAAACCACGAACTTTTATTGCCGAATTTTCTTTTTCTTTTTTTTTCTTTTTTTATCTTTCACTTCTGCAGAGTTTAACATCTTGGGACACCAACAAGAAATTCGAAGAAGCAGCCTGCCATCCGCTCCAGATTTCAGGATTTGGATTATGGACTAGATGAACTGTCCAATACAATATTCCCACCATCTACAGTATTGGTTTGATTGGGATATTAACCACACTGTTTTTATTTTGCAGTTGTCACTCATGTATTTATTTGCATAGGTGTTTTTAATTTTGATGCACTATATGTTTTTTTTTTTTTTCCAATTTATATACAGGTATTTGGCGCACTGATTTTTTATATATATTATTTAACTTCGAGGCCCCAGAGAAGGCTACACTAAAGGTACGGTTTGACAGGTAGGAAGAGAGCCACGAGAGGGCTGTGTCACATATGCCGAAGGATTGGAGGGTTTGGAGAAAGAGAGGATGGTCAACAGTGTCAAAGGCTACGGACAGATCAAGGAGAATAAGCAGAGAGAAGTGGCCTTTTGATTTTGCTGTAAGTAGGTTGTTGGTAACTTTAACAATTGCTGTTTCTGTGGAGTGATGGGGATGAAATCCAGATTGCAATGGGTCAAGGAGGGAGTTTATTGTAAGGAAATGGGAAAGGCGTGCATAAGCTAGTTTTTCGAGAAGCTTTGATACAAGAGGGAGGAGGGAAATAGGGTGGTAGTTGGATGGGGAGGTAGGATCAAGGGAAGGTTTTTTGAGGATAGGTGTGACCAGTGCATGTTTCAGCGATGAGGGAAATATACCGGTGCTGAAGGAGAGGTTGAAAGTGTGTGTGAGTATAGGGGTAAGGGTGGCAGAGAGGGAGGGGAGTAGCTGTTAGGGGATAGGGTCAAGGGGATAGGTAGTGAGGTGAAAGCGCAGTATAAGTGCCAAAACTTCTTCCTCAGTAACAGGGGAGAATGAGCTAAGTTTAAGGTTATGTGGGTTGTGGTTGATTGAGAGCATTTGAGGGGGTGAGGGAATGGAATTATGTTGAGAGCTGATTTCATTTCTGATGGAGTTGATTTTGTTATTGAAGTGGTTGGCAAAGTCTTGAGCTGACAGAGAAGTTGTATTAGGAGGTGGGGGAGGGCGGAGAAGAGTATTGAAAGTGGAGAACAAACGTTTTGGGTTTGAAGAAAGATTAGAGATAAGAGTAGAGAAGTAGTGTTGCTTATGGAAATTAAGGGCAGAGTAGTAGGAGTTCAAGATAAATTTGTAGTGTTGAAAATCAGCTGAACTCCTAGATTTTCTCCAGTGCCGCTCAGCAGTACGGGAACATCTACGTAGGTATCGTGTCAGTGGAGTATGCCAGGGCTGAGGTCTTTCCGAGCTATGGTAAGAGGGGCGAGATTGTCAAGGACGGATGTAAGGGTGGAATTATAGTGGCAGATAGATTGGTCAGGGCATGAAAAGGAGGAGAAGGATGAGAGGAGAGGTTTGATGGAATTAGAAAGCTGTTGTTGATCTAATGACGTAATGCTTCTGTGAAGATTGGTATGATGAGCAGAAGGAGGGAGAGTTGTAGGGAGGGATGATATGTTGCAAGTAAGGAGATGGTGGTCAGAAAGAGGAAAGGGGGAGTTTGTGAAGTTTGAGAGGGTGCATCGATAGCTAAAGATCAGGTCAAGGGAGTGACCATCTTTGTGAGTGGAAGAATCAGTCCATTGTGACAAACCAAAAGAGGAAGTGAGTTGCAGAAGTTGTTTTGCAGAGGAGGCAGTGGGATTGTCAAGAGGGATGTTGAAGTCACCAAGAATGAGGGAAGGGGTGTCTGAGGAAAGGAAATAAGGTAGCCATGCAGCCAAGTGATCTAGAAATTGAGTTGAGGAGCCAGGAGGACGGTATATGACTGCGACACGTATAGAAAGAGGAGAGAATAAGCAAATCATGTGGGTTTTGAATGAAGAAAATGTGAGGGAAGAGATGGGGTGTATTTGTTGAAAGGTGCAATGAGAGGAAAGTAAAATACCAACACCACCTCCTTGTCTATTACCAGACCTAGGAGTGTGGTTGAAGGGGAGACCCCCATGTGACAGAGCAGCAGTGGATGCTGTGTCTAGGGGAGAGAGCCAGGTTTCTGTTAGGGCCAGAAGGTTGAGGGAGCGGGAGATAAAGAGGTCATGTAAAGAAGTGAGTTTGTTGCAAACAGAGCGAGAGTTCCAAAGTGCACAAGTGAAAGGGGAAGTGGCTTTTGATGCAAGATGAATGTGAGTAAGGTTGTCAGAGTTTTGTTTTTTGAGTCTGTGGGATGGTACACATGGATGTGCACGGCTAGGCATTTGTTGGGGACCAGGATTAGGGGAGATGTCGCCAGCAGTTAGTAGAAGCAAGAGGGAGAGTGACATAAGATGAGATACAGATTTGCAGTAGTGAGACTGCTTTTGAGACAAGGTGCAGGGGGGAGAGAGAGTGTTTAGGAATAGGTAAAGTTCATGAGTACAAAAGTAATGTGAGTTTAAGAGAGATGGGCTAATAAACAGTGCAGGTAGAGAGGGAGAAGGAGTAAATGAGTAATGTAGTGTGTTAGAGAGACAAAAGGCAGCAAAAAGGAATAAGAAGATATTAGGCATTTTTACAAAAGAGGGAACCAGTTAAACACATAAGACACAGTATTACAGTAGCAATCGCATTTGTAAACAGTAAGGTATATCAAACATAATATTACAAAAGTACTTGCCTTGTGTCTTGCCCCTTGCCCAATCCTTGTTCAATTCTTGTATAATTCTATTGCTATATTGCTAGTGAATCACTTATAAAATGTTCACTTTGAAAATGTGAACATATGCTATTGTTACAATGTACACTGCTCATGCAATGCACCCCTGTGCAATGCACATCCCAAACTAGTGTGAAATATATGCAGGGAGGGCAATCAGCAGAGTCCACTAAATTTAGTTGATTGCTAATCAAAGACAATTGGAAAGGCCAATTGGAAAGTTAGATTCTGGTCTGGTCAGGGTGAGATGTTAAGTAAACAGACAATAAAATTTGGGGGAGGTTAAAACTATGAAATAAGACAGCTATACATTTTAGAATAATAGCAAGTATTGATAAGGATTGAACATCACATGGAAGTTAAATGAACATTAGAAATAACACATTGGATAACAGTACAACAGATGTAGGACAAAATTAACAAACTAAAATCATTTGCTCTATGTAAATATTCATGTACCAGAAGAGAGTTACAGGAGAGTAAAAAACACCAGAGAGCAGTGAATAGTTGCAGAATGACAGGGTCTCTATTCACATACCAGAAGAGAGTTACAGGAGAGTAAAAAACACCAGAGAGCAGTGAATAGTTGCAGAATGACAGGGTCTCTATTCACATACCAGAAGAGAGTTACAGGAGAGTAAAAAACACCAGAGAGCAGTGAATAGTTGCAGAATGACAGGGTCTCTATTCACATACCAGAAGAGAGTTACAGGAGAGTAAAAAACACCAGAGAGCAGTGAATAGTTGCAGAATGACAGGGTCTCTATTCACATACCAGAAGAGAGTTACAGGAGAGTAAAAAACACCAGAGAGCAGTGAATAGTTGCAGAATGACAGGGTCTCTATTCACATACCAGAAGAGAGTTACAGGAGAGTAAAAAACACCAAAGAGCAGTGAATAGTTGCAGAATGACAGGGTCTCTATTCACATACCAGAAGAGAGTTGCAGGAGAGTAAAAAACACCAGAGAGCAGTGAATAGTTGCAGAATGACAGGGTCTCTATTCACATACCAGAAGAGAGTTACAGGAGAGTAAAAAACACCAGAGAGCAGTGAATAGTTGCAGAATGACAAGGTCTCTATTCACATACCTGAAAGCAGAGGAGAGAGAATAGGGTTAGCTTGATGCAGTGTGCAATTTTTCAGCAGATGTCAATAGGCAGCATGTTTTCTTATTAAGCAGCACTGTGCTGAGTAGTGAATGCAGTTCTTGTATAATTCTATTGCTATATTGCTAGTGAATCACTTATAAAAAGTTCACTTGAACATATGCTATTGTTACAATGTACACTGCCCATGCAATGCACCCCATCTTCAAGAAGGTTGACTGCAACAATTACATACATAGTATGAGCTGCCACCATCCAACCTGGAAAGTGAATATTCCAAAGGGACAACTCTTAAGAGTCAGAAAGAACTGCTCGAATCCCAAACAATGGGAGAAACAGGTGGAAATACTGAAACAACGGTTTCTAGAAAGAGGGTACGACAAAGAGACTCTGGAGGAAAAAATAGAAGTCGGTAAAGTCGGCAGGAACAGCCTAATCAAATATAAAGCCAAATCAACAAAAAAATGGGATCAATGTACCCATGATAACAGAATATTGTGCAAATAGACACATTATAGAGAGAATCATCAGAAAACACTGGACAACACTGAAAGAGGATGATATCATTGGGGAAAAACTAATCTCACAACTTAAATTCATATACAGAAGAACGAACAATCTAAAAAACATGCTGGCTCCAAGCATCCCAAGAAACAAAATAAAGAATATCACAGACTACCAGGGAACAAGAATCAAAGGCTTCTTTCCGTGTCCAAGCTGTAAGGCTTGCAAAAACGGATGAAAGAACAGCACTTTCTCATCACAACATAAGAAATATGAGTACAAAATCCAAGATCTTATAAGATGTCATGATAAGGGCATAATATATGTAATATCCTGTCCTTGAGGTCTACAATACGTGGGGCAGACATCTAGGGCCCTTAAAGACAGAATTAGAGAACATATTCTGTGCAAAGAAAAGGGAAATAATGACACTCCTTTGTACAAACACTTCTTAACCATACATAAAGGAAATATCAAAGACTTCAGATATTTCAGAATACAGAATGTTAAGAAAAACTGGAGGGGAGGTAACCATGAGCAGAAATTACTATACAACGAGTCCAAGTGGATTTTCACGCTTGACTGCCTCTACCCCAAGGGTTTGAATCACAAGGAGGACCTCATACACCTCTTGTTCCTAAATTAATGTCTCCTATACATTGTACACCTGAGATTAGTCAAAAGATACAGAGTGACCACTATTAATTAAGTTCAATAAATCTACCAATGGCACCAAGTAGTAAGAACTAGTGAAACCAAGCGATATTGTATACTTAATGATATTACACCGAGATGAGACAATACCAGATTAGACTAATCATTAGAACAAGATCACTAGAACAAGACCATTAGAATAAGATCTATGATATTACACTAAGATTAGACACTACCAGACTAGTATAATCACTAGAACAAAATCACACGCTCATATACCTAACCCTTATTGATAGATAACATTGACCTAGACATCTATTCCATATGGTAATCCCTCATGATGCTTATCTACTTTTTAAATATCACAAGTAGTAAATGGTAACTGACCCTACATTCGGTTGACTAGTAACTGAGACGTCTTATATGTAAAACAATTAGGATATAAGGAACATCTCTGTGATATTCTGATAGAATGTGGAAATAGAATATTAATGACTTTGGAGTCAGAATCTGTAGGAATTTTATGTCACCCACCAATACTCATTATAGATCTTACTTTACGCTCTATTTATGTATATAATATACATCCTTTATATACACAGATTAACCAATCTTAGAGAGTTTAACGAATATGACCCCAAATCTGACAATAGGCTGTTGTTGCGAACTGACTATATATATCAATACGCCGACACATGCAGTGGCATTATGCATAATGAAGATGGTCCACTTCATTATTCCAAATTAGATCAAACACTCAAAACAACAAAGTAACTATAAAATGTTTACTTAAACCGTTCTGTTTGATTCCCAGGAGAAACTTGTACAATAGTTCCAACTATATGTTGATTAAGCATTCCAGAACTTGCCTATTTTAAGCTATTCTTGACATAAACATGTGCATTTTTGAAGACATACAAACTTCAGAAAAGACTGAAACGATGCCCAGTAATTTTGAAAGACACACATTTGGTTTCTATTATTCCCATTTTTTATTATTCCAGGCTAATCTTTCACATGCCCCGCAAGTTACACATTTCCAGTTTTTATTATTCCAGGTTGATCTTTTACATGCCCCGCAAGTCACACATACGTTCTGACACAGTCCCCTGTGTAAATATCCGGTGTTACGAAAACCGGAAGTAGGGTCATAACCGGTCGTTACGAAACCGGAAATAGTAGGACACGCTGCACAAACATTAAAGACGATCCGGAACCAAAACAAATATATGTAAGTGTCTAATAAGTACAATGATCTGGTAAAAATCGAATATAACATTTAGAGTAAATACCTCAGTATGATGTTTAGGGGAGATACTTAGTTGCTTAAAAACGACAAGGAAAATAATAATTTTATGATAATAGCAAATCACCCAGGATTCCCCGGGACTAACAGGAAAATGCGGACCAAAGATTTTTGGCGCCAAAATAGCCCCAATCAGCTCACAAGTCACTCTATATAAGCTCCCAGATAACACACTACAGTATAGTCTTGAAAAAGGCCTAACCAAGGCCGAAACGCGTTGACATACTGGTGAGCTTATTTCCAATTCCTATTTACTGTGTACATACAGTTTTGCACTATTGTTCTTTCTTTTCTTTTGCAGGATTATTTTTATTAGATACTTTGGATATGTGATTTTTTGGTAACACTTTGGCTATTTGTGTATCAGCAGCTTCTCACAGGTTTTTGTTTTTTACTATTTGATCTTTTGCATTTTCACTGTTTACATATATTTTTTTATTTTTTACTATGGTTTTTATTTTTCACAATTTTTTCTAATTTTCCCACCATTTGGAACACATATTCTGGACACCCAGCACCTCTCCACGACACCTTAAAGAGGAGTCACCATATTTGACTTTCATTTGGAAGAATTTTTGGACACAATATATCACTCACTTTTTCTGGACTTTATATGTATTTGCATTATTTCTGTTTTTTTCACCATTTACGATTTATTGTATACCGATGATTTATTGTATACCGATGGTTCATACCTTGCTGTCTATATTTTAATATCATAGCGCTATACGTCACACCATACATTGTTAACATTAGGGACTTTTTATATTGTATTTTTTATATTGGCTTAGAATCTGGCTTATTTTAGCCTTTTATCTTATCTTATGGTTTTAGTCATGGATCCATGTTTTTAATTATTGTTTATCTTAATATGTACACTGATTAAAAACTGTTATATATTATATATTATACTTCATTTTAGCATTGTTAGCCTTTTTAGCTTTTTAGCGCATACTCTCTACTTCCATAATTGTATTCTACCCACTGTTAGCTTATGCTACTCTTGAGAGTAAGCATAAGGCATTATAAATTGCGCTCGGTTCACTCCACTTCTTCACTACGTGAGAACGGCCTGTTTTGTAAACTTGAGAAATGTGAGTTCCATCAGACTCAAGTAACCTTCCTAGGTTATGTTATCTCCGTTGCAGGGTTCTCCATGGATCCTGACAAGTTATCTGCAGTTCTGCAGTGACCTCGCCCAGTTGGTCTTCGGTCTATTCAACGTTTTTTGGGGTTCGCCAATTACTATAGAAAGTTTATTAAAAACTTTTCTTCCTTGGTCAAACCTATCACAGACATGACCGTAAAGAGAATGTTCTACTCCATTGGTCACCTACTGCCATTAAGGCCTTTGATAGTCTTAAGACTGCCTTTGCTGCCACTCCAGTTTTGGCTCATCCTAACCCTGTCCTGCCTTTCGTTCTTGAGGTTGATGCGTCTAAGACTGGAGTAGGTGCCCTCTTGTCTCAATATCCTACGCCTGACAGTTCCTTACATCCATGTGGTTTCTTTTCTAAGAAATTGTCTCCAGCAGAGTGTAATTATGAAATTAGCAACAGGGAATTACTGGCCATAATTTTGGCACTCAAGGAATGGAGGCATCTTCTCGAGGGTACTAGCGTGCCAGTGCTCATTCTTACTGACCACAAGAATTTAACTTATCTATCTGAAGCAAAACGTTTGACGCCTGACAGGCCAGATGGGCGCTATTTTTGTCTTGGGTTAATTATGTGGTCTCCTATCTGTCTGGTAGTAAGAATGTTAGGGCTGATGCCCTCTCTCGACAATTTTCTCCTCTGTACCTACTCCAGTAATACCTCCTGACCATACTTTGGCTACTATCCGTGCTAATTTGACTTATCCCTTGGGGGAGGAGATCCTGGCTGCACAAACCAATGCACTTCCTTAGCTCAGCGTGCTAAGGCACTGTTGCTGAGCTCTGTAGCAACCCAAGGGTTGCAGGTTTGATCCTCAGCATGGTCCACTCAGCCTTTCATCCTTCCGAGGTAGATAAAATGAGCAGCGCCTTGAGACCCTTACGGGTGATTAGCCACGCTTTACAAGTACCCAATACATACATACATACACATACAAACCTAGTGGTAAGTGTTTTGTTCCTGAGAATCCTCGAACTAAACTTTTGCACGCTTACCACTATCGTAAAGCCGCAGGTCACCCAGGCAAGAACCAAATGATTTGGTCTGTCACTCGACAATTCTGGTGGCCAGGTCTTCGTTCTGATGTTGCTGCGTATGTTGCATCCTGCTCAGTTTGTGCATAGAGTAAGACTCCTCAACATCTTCCTGTGGGTCTTCTTCAATCTATTGCTAATGGTGAGCGTCCTTGGACACAACTTTCCATGGATTTCATTGTTGAGCTCCCTGTTTCCAATGGCAATACTGTTATCCTTATGGTGGTTGACCGTTGTTTTCTAAAATGTCACATTGCATGCCCTTGAAGAAGTTGCCTACCGCTCATGAGCTTGCTTCCATTTTTGCCCAGGAGGTCTTCTGTTTACATGGGTTACCCAAGGAGATAGTGTCAGACCGGGGTAGACAGTTTGTCTCCAGATTTTGGCGTTCCTTTTGTGCTCAAATTGGGATCCAGCTTTCCTTCTCCTCAGCATATCACCCTCAATCCAATGGGGCTGTGGAACGGTCTAAACAAGCTCTGGAACAGTTCATCCATTGCTATGTCTCAGATCACCACAATAATTGGTCTGAACTGTTACCTTGGGCAGAGTTTGCTCGTAATAGTGCTATTAATGCTTCCTCCAAGTTATCCCCGTTCATGGCGAATTATGGGTTTCAACCATCCTTGTTGCCAGATTCATTCATGTCCTAGGGTATTCCGGCTTTGGAGGAGCATCTCCGGCAACTCCTTTCCACGTGGGTGCAGATTCCGGATTGCCTTCCTCGTTCTATGCAGTGCCAAAAGTACAACATAATCAAATGGATTGAACTTGTAGCATTGTGGACATATACTTGCTTATTTACTTTAAATTGTATTACCTTAATCTCTTTAGAACCCACTGGAGTGTAATTTATTCTAATGCTAACACAGCTTGGCACTGATGCCAAAATATATAAAGGGACAGTCAAGTCCAAAGAAAACCTTCTTCTTTTAAATAGGGCATGTTATTTCAAACTACTTTCAGATTTAATTATAACACTTGCTTTGTTCTCTTGGTATTCTTAGTTGAAAGCAAAACCTAGGATGGCTCATAAGATAATTTCTAAGACCTTCTTGAAGGCTGCCTCTTTGCAATTGTGTCAAACCAATCACAGACACCACAACCTCTCACCTGCAAACTTAAAACACCTGATAATGCCCACCCTATCAGTAACATCACTAATATATATACCAATGTGTTAATTTATATTGGATGTGAGATACATTGATTTACATCTTAGAAGTGAATATTACTATATGTACCCTTCATAAACAACTATTGTGGATGTGAGTTATAGTACAAGAATATGTCATAAACAGGATAATATTACCTTTTTTTTCCATTTCCACACAGGTCTTATTATATGTTTTAACAATATTAGTGTACTAAAACACACCTCACATGGATGTGGATGACAATTATATGGTAAATAACAGAGGACAAGATTTATGGGGAACTATAAGAATATTTATTTCTTTTTTGGCTTCTTAGATGAGGGAGCTGAGGTGACTGTAGTGGATTGCCTTGTTCTCCTGGTTTGAGAAGATTCTGATTGTGGCAAACCTCGCCACTTATGAACTATGCAGGAATTGTTATTTAGGCTAATGGTTAAAATGTATGTTAAACTGTATGTTACCGTTTAAACTCCCTGCTGTTTCAGTTGGGAAACCCCTTGTAGGGGAGACTGTTTTTAAAAAGTGTTTGTTTTTTTTCAGTTGAAGAAAAAGTTGTTGTTGACTCCCAAGCTATGTGTCGTCTAGTTCTTGGTGGAAAGGGGTTATTATTACAATTACCAAGAGTAGTTACTTGCTTGTCTCTGCTTACCCAAAAGATATTACAGATCTTACTACCTCTCTGCTACAATTACCAAGAGTAGTTATTTACTTGTCTCTGCTTAACAAAAAGATATTACAGATCCTACTGCCTCTCTGCTACAATTACCAAGAGTAGTTATTTGCTTGTCTCTGCTTGCCAAAAAGATATTACAGATCCTACTGCCTCTCTGCTACAATTACCAAGAGTAGTTATTTGCTTGACTCTGCTTACCAAAAAGATATTACAGATCCTACTACCTCTCTGCTACAATTACCAAGAGTAGTTATTTGCTTGTCTCTGCTTACCAAAAAGATATTACAGATCCTACTGCCTCTCTGCTACAATTACCAAGAGTAGTTATTTGCTTGTCTCTGCCTACCCAAAATATATTACAGAACCTACTGCCTCTCTGCTACAATTGGTGGCAAGCGACGGGATTCAAACCGCACAGCAAGTGATAGGACATGTGATGTATATGAACAGACGGTGAATGGGGACAGATTATACCAGACTAAAGAGAACTGCATTGAAAGAATTACTGGAGGCGAGAGGAATTATTGCCAGCAATAAAACCAAAGCAAGGCTGATTGCAGAGCTACTGCAGGAAAAGAGAGACACGTTCTCCAATGTGCCTGGATATACCCGACTGGCCACCCATAGGGTAGAAACCCCAGGTCACCTCCCCATGCGTCAACCTCCTTACCGCATACCAGAATCGGTGAGAGAACATATGGGGAAGGAGATTGACGAGATGCTACAGTTAGGAGTGATTGAGCACTCGGACAGCCCCTGGGCCTCGCTGGTAGTTCTAGTGCCGAAGCGGGACAGCACGACCCGCTTCTGCGTAGACTACCGGAAACTTAATGATAAAACCGTCTCTGACGCCTACCCTATGCCCCAGATAGATGAGCTCCTGGATAAAATGGCTCGAGGCCAGTACCTCACCACCATAGATCTGTGTAAGGGGTACTGGCAGATCCCACTAGCCGAGGATGCCATCCCCAAATCAGCATTCGTCACCCCGTTTGGCCTGTACCAATTCAAGGTCATGCCATTCGGGATGAAGAACGCTCCAGCTACTTTCCAGCGAATGGTAGATCGGCTACTGGATGGGTCCCAAGAGTACGCATGCGCCTATTTAGACGACATAGCTATATTTAGCAGCTCCTGGGACGAGCATTTGAACCATATAGGGGCGATCCTAGATCACATTAGGGAGGCAGGATTAACCCTTAAGCCTAGCAAATGTCATATAGGGATGGCGGAGGTCCAGTACCTAGGGCACCGAGTAGGTAGTGGGCAGCAGAAGCCCGAACCGGCCAAGGTAGAGGCCGTAGCCAAGTGGCCCTTTCCCCGTACCAAGACCCAAGTGCTAGCCTTTCTAGGTACTGCAGGCTATTATAGGAAGTTTGTACCTAATTATAGTACCCTAGCCAAACCCCTCACCAACCTCACCCGTAAAAACCTTCCTAAGATTGTTACCTGGAGCCCAGAGTGTGAACAAGCATTCCAAGAACTGAAAAACGTTCTCGTAAATGCCCCTATCCTTGCTGCCCTGGATTAAACTAAACGCTTTCTCGTCCATACAGACGCTTCTATGTTTGGATTGGGAGCCGTGCTGAGCCCAGTTGGGGCTGATGGCAGCGAGCATCCTGTGGCCTACCTAAGCAGGAAACTGTTACCCCAAGAAGTTAGCTATGTCGTCATCGAAAAGGAATGCATGGCCGTAGTGTGGGCCCTCAAGAAACTTCAGCCATATCTATATGGACAACAATTTTCCCTGCTCACAGATCACAATCCGTTGGTGTGGCTGAACAGGGTATCCGGAGACAATGCCCGGCTGTTGCGCTGGAGTTTGGCGCTGCAGCCGTTTGACTTAACAATCCATTACCGACCTGGGAAGCAAAACGGCAACGCCGACGGGTTGTCCAGACAAACTGAACTTGAACCTTGATCTGTGAACACTCCTCCGGACCTCCCCAAGCCAATCCGTTGGGATCAGACTGGGTATGCCGGTTTGGTTCTGGGGGAGCATTGTGGCAAACCTCGCCACTTATGAACTATGCAGGAATTGCTATTTAGGCTAATGGTTAAAATGTATGTTAAACTGTATGTTACTGTTTAAACTCCCTGCTGTTTCAGTTGGGAAACCCCTTGTAGGGGAGACTGTTTTTAAAAAGTGTTTGTCTTTTTTCAGTTGAAGAAAAAGTTGTTGTTGACTCCCAAGCTATGTGTCGTCTAGTTCTTGGTGGAAAGGGGTTATTATTACAATTACCAAGAGTAGTTACTTGCTTGTCTCTGCTTACACAAAATATATTACAGATCCTACTACCTCTCTGCTACAATTACCAAGAGTAGTTATTTGCTTGTCTCTGCTTACCAAAAATATATTACAGATCCTACTGCCTCTCTGCTACAATTACCAAGAGTAGTTATTTGCTTGTCACACCCAAGAGTTGATTTTGTTCTTGCCATCTATTATCCATCTGCATCTGCATATCAGACAGAATTCGCATCATCTGTGAATGGTTTTGAACACTTCCACTTAATGATGTGCTGTGGTTGCAGCCCCTGAGTCACGAGCCCCTGGAAGTCCACGGACTGCTGTGATACTCAGGGACCTGCATATCAGCTCCTGGTGTTATATTCTATGTCCAGGGATGGACCACCGCCTGTTCCCCTCTGGTGCATAGCTTCCTGCCCCATCTTTTCTTTCACCCGCCTCTTGCAGTCATTCCACCGCTTTTTAAGGCCCTCAACAGTCCTCCTCTGCTGGGCCACACTGTTGACGGCATCCTCTACCGCCAACCATGCAGTTTTTTGCCTTTTTGCACTGCCTTTGCCCTTCTCCTGCCCAAAGAGGGCACTGTAATTGTCCATGATGGCCTGGACTAGGGGAACATTTTCATTAAATGAGAAGTTGGGACATCTCAGCCTCTCATCCTCCATGGACACCTGACTTGCTCCCTGTGATGTCCCTGGTGTGGGTTCCTCCCTATCCTCTCCCTCCTCCCCCCCTTCTGTCCTCATGTGCACCATCTGTCCCTCTCCTAGATGTGCCTGGTCTCTGGGGCTCTCGGGCATCTCCCCTCCCATCATCCCTTCTAGCTCTCCCTCTCCCCACTCCACTTACTCCCTGATGGGGACCCCACTGCTCCTCCTGTCCTCTACAATACTCCTCTCCCTGCCAATCCTCTCCCCTCCTCCCCTCCGCCCTACCTCTCCCTGCCATTCTCACACTAAATCACACTACACACACTCTCACTAACTCCCAGTTCAATCACACACAATCACAACCAAACACTCAGCCTATCACACTATAAAATTCAAATAAAATGTGTGAGGTGTTAGAAAAAAAGCGTGGTGTATTTGTATATGTATGTATGGAAAATGCGTGCAATATGTAAAAATATGTGTAAGTGTACAAGCTTAATCAAACAACAATGTGACCTAACTAACTCCTCTGTTTGCGCCTCTCTCTCTACTCTCACTAATCCTCCACTCCACTCCACTGTATTGTGCTGTAGCTCAACTAACCATCCAAACACACTGAAGAAAATGGCGGCTGCGCATTGAGTTTATATATGAATTTTGAATAGCGTAATTACGTGTCGCATTTTTATATGAAGTTGCGGTTCATTTTTACGAGTGTTAGCCTAATTTGCATAAAACTACTCTTTATTGAGACTTTCCGTGGACAAAATACTGGCGTAAGTTACTTGCGACGACTAAAATGTGTAATTGGGCACATTTCAGAAGATCGCCAGTTTGTCATACTTACGCCAGTTTAGCATCTAACGGCGCAGTATATGTAATACCCCGATGTGCGAGGTGAAATTACGGGCGGCACGGGTTCCCATGCTTGCGCCAAAACCTGTGCCGTATATTTGATCGCTCCCCTGATATCTCCCACCCCCTCCCTACCTGATCCCTCCCACTGGTCATCACCATCTTAGGTCTGCCAGTATGCAGTTTAGGGCCTTTATTTATTTATTTATTTATTTTTATATTTATTTTTTTCAAATTCTGTAATGTAGGAATCCCTTCTCATTCTCCCACCTCCCTGCTCCCCACCCCAAACACGACCTCCCACTGCTACCCTCCATGTTTGCAACTGGCAGCTAGTCTGCCAGTAACAAATTCTTTTTTATTTTATATTGTGTGCCACTGGACATTTTTAGGAAGCATATTATTATTTGAGTGTTTAATACTTACAAATTTATATTAAGTCTTTAAAGCTTCTAAAATAGTGACCTGCGGTGCCCATATGCCAATCCTTCCTTTGTATTGTAGCTGTACTTGGTTCCAACTTATATTCTGAATATATACAACATACAAAAGACATGTATATTTTGTGAAATTTCCTAACATTTCTACATTTATCATAAGATTTTTTCAGTAAGTGTTGCTAGTGATTTAATATACATTACTAAATAGGTATGCTCTGGATATATTACATTTGTGAGGCCCAAGACTACCCTATTTTGGGAACATTTTACTAATGCATAATTTAACAGCAGCCAGGTTATCAGTCATTACATTTTGGTAGATATTTAATATACCCACGTAAGACATTGTTCAAAATGATAAACACTCTAAATTAGATATGGGAAAAGCTTAGTATAGGGCTATGAATAGAAATGATATGTTTGCAAAAGTATGGGTAAACTGGACTGTGTTCTTTGGATTAAGAATGTAGGAGTAATTAAAGATATATTACATTTTTAAATCGCTCATAATAAATTTATACTATTTTGGAGCTTTATGAGTGATAGGATACTGATTGTTTTTATGTGTATGCTGAATACCTATGTACAATTATTATTGGTTGATTTATGCATAACTCACAAAATGAAAGAGAAAATAAAAAACAAGTAAAAGAAAAAAAAAGGGGAAACGTGGTTTAGTGCACTAATTCTACATAGCAAGTAAATAACAGTATAAGACAACTTTTATTCACAAATTAAAGCAATGCTCCATTGAAAAAGGCCTGTGTACAGGCCAAAATGCATCTGCTTTTTATTTTTTTTCTTGCTGTAGTTCTGGTTATCGGCCAGGAATATGTGGGGGTGATTGTTACACAGTAGTTCATGTGACTTTCTTTCTTCCCACTTTTTTGCCTTGCCACTTATAGGTTACTTAAAGGGACAATCTATACCAGAATTTTTATTGTTTAAAAAGATAGATAATCGCTTTATTACCTATTCCTCAGTTTTGCATAACCAACACAGTTATATCAATATACTTTTTACCTCTGCAATTATCTTGTATATAAGCCTCTGCTGACTGCCCCTTTATTTTAGTTCTTTTGACAGACATGCATTTTAGCCAATTAGTGCTGACTCCTAGGTAACTCCACGTGCGTGAGCACAATGTTATCTATATGGCACATATGAAATAACACCCTCTAATTGTGAAAAACTGTCAAGATGCATTCAGATAAGAAGTGGCCTTCAAAGGCTAAGAAATTAGCATATGACCTACCTAAGTTTAGCTTTCAACTAAGAATACCAAGAGAACAAAGCAAAATAGATGATAAAAGTAAATTGGAAAGTTGTTTAAAATTACATGCCCTTTCTGAATCATGAAAGTTTATTTTTGACAAGACCATCCCTTTAATATTGCAATACCATAATTACTACCTTATGGAATAGTTTCTTTTTTACTTTCAATTTGGAATAAATGTTGTCTTATATTTATATATACTTCATATGTAGAATTAGTGCACTAAACCCCATATCCTCTTTTCTTTTTCTTATTTTTTTCTTTCATTTTGTGAGTCTTTCTAATATGTGGTAGCACCAGGTAGTATACCTGTAGTCTACCACACGCATAGTGCCAGCATGAGTTCTTAAATTCATATGATTTATGCATAATACATTAAAACAATGGTAGAAAAGAGATATACAAAATCAAATGGAAGGCTATGTTTGACAAAGAAAAAATGTGATGGTGGAGGGGACAAGTCAAATTTCATACCAGCAGTGAAACTACAAGTGTATCAGAGGTCTTAATATAGGCTCACACCTCTAGGGGGCCCATACGGCTCTACAATCAGGAGTAGCATAGCTGTAGGGGGGCCTGGCTACACCTACATCATGTCTTGCCCCTCTGTGTGTGCGAAACAGACACACAGTTTAATAAAAATGTATAGACAATATGATGACAATGTTTACAATATGGTGACCACAGTGTTTCTGTCTTTCCCGAAATGTCACTATTTGAATAAACTTTTTTTGAAAAATCCAGTGAGTTTGGATCTCCTACAATATAGGCTGCACATAGGCTATATAGGCTGCACATAGGCTATATAGGCTGCAAAAGAACCTTTCCTCAGGCATAAACTACCCAAGAGGAAGGATGACTCATAGTCAAGGAGAAGCAGTTCCACCTATCCTATGTAGCTGCGGCTCAGCTTCTGAAAATGGCCAGCAAGGGAGCTGTTGAAATGTGGGTGCTCTCAAAAAAACATGAGGAACTTTTGAACTGCAAAACTGACTGAACACACAGTTGGGAACTACGCAACACTAAAAGAAAGTGGCACTATGGCAGACGCAGATCTAGCAACACATCTTAGCTCGCATTTTGAACGATTTGATAAGCTTATGAGTATGCTGATGGAAAGAGATACATACGATATCCTGCTCAACAAGCTGAATAACACTGCTGCACTGCCTAAAACTACAAAGAGCACCGAGAAGCAAGGAACCCAAAATGGCGCTTTGAAACATGTGCACACCTCAGAAATAGTTACACAGCAACAAGAGCATACAGAGTGTAGCCATACTACCCATGCATCAGGACATTCAGAAACCGCTATGGAGCTACCTCTAAAACGTCTCAATCTACTTGATTTTACATCTGATTCCAGAGAAAGGCAGCTACACACAGGAGATCCCTGCTCAGACATGACGCCATCGGTGTGCAGCAGCAGACTCCCTCCAGACTTTCTGCGACAGGATCATACAGAGAACAGTCTTATTTTCTCTACAGCAGAACAATTAGATACCACTGTGGAGTTGTTTCTCAATCCCATCAATTCGCTAGACAACATCACAGGCTCCAGAGAAAAGCAGTTACACACAGGAGATCCTTGCTTAAACACCAGGAGACTACTGGAATGCTGCGATAGGCCTCTATTGGATCCGCAAACAAGCCAGAACTTAAAGCTGAGTACGTTTTTGGGGGAGCTAGAGGGGTTCTCCCGAATAGTAAAGATTACTGATTTGCTAAGCCACCTGTCATACTCCATTCTCCTGACTGGCAGACAAAGCGACCTTGAGTTGAACACATCAGACTCGGAAAGTATAATCTGATTATACATGTGGTGCTACAGCATTCTGTCATACAAGAAACGGTGTTTGCTCAAATGAACTGGCCTAATACTGTACTAATAATAGCGTCATTGACTTTTATAGGTGCTGGTCTGTGTGCTCAGGAAAAAACAGGGGACTAATCTTGTCTAATCTTTACCACTGAGTTACAAGATCATCATACAACTGTGGCTGATTTTAGTTAAAGGCTCTGACCCTGTTTGATTGTGTTTACTTACGGCTAGATTACGAGTTTTGTGTTAGAAGCTGTGCGGTGCTAACGAGCAGTTTATGCTCACCACTCACTTACAGACAGCGCTGGTATTACGGGTTTTTACAAACCCTGCGTTAACCGCAAAAAAAGTGATCGTAGAGGAAAATTTTGCTCCACATCTCACCTCAATACCAGCGCAGCTTATGTTAGCGGTGAGCTGGCTGAACGTGCTCATGCATGATTTCCCCATAGGAATAAATGGGGGAGAGCCGGCTGAAAAAAAAACTAACACCTGCAAAAAAGCAGCGTAAAGCTCCTAACGCATCCCCATTGATTCCTATGGGGAAAATACATTTATGTCTACACCTAACACCCTAACATGAACCCTGAGTATAAACACCCCTAATCTTACACTTATTAACCCCTAATCTGCTGCCCCCGACATTGCAGACACATACATTATATTATTAACCCCTAATCTGCCGCTCCGGACATCGCCGCCACCTACATTATACTTATGAACCCCTAATCTGCTGCCCCCAACATCGCCGACACCTACATTATATTTATTAACCCTAATCTGCCGCCCCAAATGTCGCTGCAACCTACCTACACTTATTAACCCCTAATCTGCCGCCCCCAACGTCACCGCCACTATATTAAAGTTATTAACCCCTAAACCTAAGTCTAACCCTAACACCCCTTAAGTTACATATAATTTAAATAAATTGAAATAAAATTACTATCATTAACTAATTTATTCCTATTTAAAACTAAATACTTACCTATAAAATAAACCCTAAGCTAGCTACAATATAACTTATAGTTACATTGTATCTAGCTTAGGGTTTATTTTTATTTTACAGGCAAGTGTGTATTTATTTTAACTAGGTAGAATAGTTATTAAATAGTTATTAACTATTTAATAACTACCTAGCTAAAATAAAGACAAAAGTACCTGTAAAATAAAACCTAACCTAAGTTACAATTACACCTAACACTACCACTATAATTAAATTAATTCCCTAAATTAAATAAAATTATCTAACGTACAAAACCCCCCCACTAAATTACAGAAAATAATAAACAAATTACAAGATTTTTAAACTAATTACATCTAATCTAATCCCCCTAACAAAATAAAAAAGCCCCCCCAAAATAAAAAAGCCCTACCCTACACTAAATTACAAATAGCCCTTAAAAGGGCCTTTTGCAGGGCATTGCCCCAAAGTAATCAGCTCTTTTAGCTGTAAAAAAAAAGTACAAATCCCCTCCAACATTAAAACCCACCACCCACACAACCAACCCTACTCTAAAACCCACCCAATCCCCCCTTTAAAAAACCTAACACTAACCCCCTGAAGATTACCCTACCGGGAGACGTCTTCATGCAACCGGGCAGAAGTGGTCCTCCAGATGGGCAGAAGTCTTCATTCAAACCGGGCAGAAGTGGTCCTCTCTACACGGGCAGAAGTCTTCATCCAGACGGCATCTTCTATCTTCATCCATCTGGCGTGGAGCGGGTCCATCTTCAAGACATCTGACGCATCCTCTTCTTTCCACGGCTACGACTGAATGAAGGTTCCTTTAAATGACGTCATCCAAGATGGCGTCCCTTCAATTCCGATTGGCTGATAAAATTCTAAATAAAAATAGTTCCAATCAGCCAATAGAATGCCAGCTCAATCCTATTGGCTGATTGCATCAGCCAATAGGATTTTTTCTACCTTAATTCTGATTGGCTGATAGAATTCTATCAGCCAATAGGAATTGAAGGGACGCCATCTTGGATTACGTCATTTAAAGGAACCTTCATTCAGTCGTAGCCGTGGAAAGAAGAGGATGCTCCGCGTCGGATTTCTTGAAGATGGACCCGCTCCGCACCGGATGGATGAAGATAGAAGATGCCGTCTGGATGAAGACTTCTGCCTGTCTGGAGGACCACTTCTGCCCGGCTTGGGTGAAGACTTCTGCCCGTCTGGAGGTCCACTTCTGCCCAGTTGGATGAAGACATCTCCCAGTAGGGTGATCTTCAGGGGGTTAGTGTTAGGTTTTTTAAGGGGGGATTGGGTGGGTTTTAGAGTAGGGTTGGTTGTGTGGGTGGTGGGTTTAAATGTAGGGGGGGATTTTTTTTTTTACAGGTAAAAGAGCTGATTACTTTGGGGCAACATCCCACAAAAGGCCCTTTTAAGGGCTATTTGTAATTTAGTGTAGGGTAGGAATTTTTTTATTTTGGGGGGCTTTTTTATTTTGTTAGGGGGATTAGATTAGGTGTAATTAGTTTAAAAATCTTGTAATTTGTTAATTATTTTCTGTAATTTAGTGTTTGGTTTTTTTGTACTTAGATAATTTTATTTAATTTAGGGAATTAATTTAATTATAGTGTAGTGTTAGGTGTAATTGTAACTTAGGTTAGGTTTTCTTTTACAGGTACTTTTGTATTTATTTTAGCTAGGTGGTTATTAAATAGTTAATAACTATTTAATAACTATTCTACCTAGTTAAAATAAATACAAACGGGGGGCGGAGCCAAGACCTTGCCAGGATCAGACGCATACTATGGAGCTCCTGATATCCTTATACTAATTTAATGAATCCCGTTCTCATATTCTGACATCCAGAACTGTTAATACTCTCTCCTGCTGATATATTCCCAGCTGATCATAAGGGTACCAAGATCATAGCATATAATTCAAGAGCAGCGGATCTACCTAAGCTGAGAGAAATCGGAGGCCTTATATCCTGACCACCACTTTCTCCTAAGTCTCTTGGGGTAGTCGTTATTATCCCAATAAAGTGATCATCAGCCCTATAGCTTATAGCCTCCATAAGCTCCTGGATCAACTCCCTCCCAAGATGGGCAATGAGATACTGAATGCATTGATTGCATTAGGGAACTTGATGGACGCCCAATTCACTTTGCTCAGCCAATGCATCTGTCTAGAACCGGAGGATTCTATAGACTTCTTGGAGCTCGAGCCGGAGGTTTCACCTTGCATAACTGCCAGTCCGGAGGGGGTCCCTGCCTGCACTTACCTCTCAACAGATCACCCCAAGATGGCGGTGCCTAACTACGCAAATCTACACAATGGTGTTGTTACTACTTCACAGACCTATTCTACCTTTACTCCAGACTCCGCTACCATGCCCCTGGGCTTCGCTCCGAAGCGGCCGATCGGGGTGGAGCCTGGAGCCGACATCCTAGCTGCAATGCTCCTTAGCAGTGTCGAGCCTGCTTATTCTCTATGGGGAGCTGCCTGTCTGACGCCATTGCATGTAACCGCATCAGCACGCACAGCTAATCCTGGACGGATGGAAGACCTCAAGTGGGCTCTAGATCACAGGAGTGCAGGCGTTACTCCTCTCCTTACAGCGATCAGATCACGGCTTGCAGGCCCTGCACCCTGTTGGTTCCGAGGAGAACTTTTCTTTGTTCAATCTGGCAAACTTATGAGAAAATCGGGTATCGGATAAACTTTAACATCTTGACAAAAATTACAATTGGCAGCTGATAGTGTAAACAGTCTCAGACAACATCTTCATCTTACTCCCATTTACCTCAAGCTGTCGCCCTTTTGAACACTTCTTATATATGTACTATGGAAAGAGATATAGAATTAGAAATGTTATCCCTTATCCCTTCTCCCTTTTACTTATATTGAATATATTGGCTACTTCAAAACCTAGAGAGGGTAAAACCACTACTTCTAATATATACATGGGTGTGTATGAGTTTGCTCAGAAAAATGGTGATAACCCTAATAGCTATACTATCTCGTGCATCTAGCTTTAATCAGCAGAGAACTACACATTTTGCCCCTTTCTCTTCTCTCACTAAAAGTGCTATCATGGTACATAAGACATGCTATGAATTAGGTAACATGTCCTTTCACCTGTATCGCAGATAGGATCCTCTCTGCTGCACCCATGCCATATATGTATTAGTTATGATGTTCCTACTGTCCCTATTTTCATATAATAACTTTTGTAATTTGTTTATGTTAGAGAGACAAGATACCTTCTTGCACCTCCTGAAAGTAATAGGGCTTTGATGTGTTTATAGAGTTCCCATGCCTGATGTTCTGCCTCGTTAAATATATAGCCTAGACAAGCATTGTTTTGTATTTGACTAGTTATTCTCCTATATTCTTAGACTTTTCTGTATAGACATCACTGCATACATAATACCAGGTTTAACCTATTGCTTACTACTAGCAGCTGTTAATAGAAGATAGATGTACTCACTAAGGCCTAGATTTAGAGTTCGGCGGTAAAAGGGCTGTTAACGCTCCGCGGGTTTTTTTCTGGCCGCACCATAAATTTAACTCTGGTATCGAGAGTTCAAACAAATGCTGCGTTAGGCTCCAAAAAAGGAGCGTAGAGCATTTTTACCGCAAATGCAACTCTCGATACCAGAGTTGCTTACGGACGCGGCCGGCATCAAAAACGTGCTCGTGCACGATTCTCCCATAGGAAACAATGGGGCTGTTTGAGCTGAAAAAAAACCTAACACCTGCAAAAAAGCAGCGTTCAGCTCCTAACGCAGCCCCATTGTTTCCTATGGGGAAACACTTCCTACGTCTGCACCTAACACCCTAACATGTACCCCGAGTCTAAACACCCCTAACCTTACACTTATTAACCCCTAATCTGCCGCCCCCGCTATCGCTGACCCCTGCATTACACTTTTAACCCCTAATCTGCCGCTCCGTAAACCGCCGCCACCTACGTTATCCCTATGTACCCCTAATCTGCTGCCCTAACATCGCCGACCCCTATGTTATATTTATTAACCCCTAATCTGCCCCCCACAACGTCGCCGACACCTACCTACACTTATTAACCCCTAATCTGCCGAGCGGACCTGAGCGCTACTATAATAAAGTTATTAACCCCTAATCCGCCTCACTAACCCTATCATAAATAGTATTAACCCCTAATCTGCCCTCCCTAACATCGCCGACACCTACCTTCAATTATTAACCCCTAATCTGCCGACCGGAGCTCACCGCTATTCTAATAAATGTATTAACCCCTAAAGCTAAGTCTAACCCTAACACTAACACCCCCCTAAGTTAAATATAATTTTTATCTAACGAAATAAATTAACTCTTATTAAATAAATAATTCCTATTTAAAGCTAAATACTTACCTGTAAAATACATCCTAATATAGCTACAATATAAATTATAATTATATTATAGCTATTTTAGGATTAATATTTATTTTACAGGCAACTTTGTAATTATTTTAACCAGGTACAATAGCTATTAAATAGTTAAGAACTATTTAATAGTTACCTAGTTAAAATAATTACAAATTTACCTGTAAAATAAATCCTAACCTAAGATATAATTAAACCTAACACTACCCTATCAATAAAATAATTAAATAAACTACCTACAATTACCTACAATTAACCTAACACTACACTATCAATAAATTAATTAAACACAATTGCTACAAATAAATAAAATTAAATAAACTATCTAAAGTACAAAAAATAAAAAAGAACTAAGTTACAGAAAATAATAAAATATTTACAAACATAAGAAAAATATTACAACAATTTTAAACTAATTACACCTACTCTAAGCCCCCTAATAAAATAACAAAGCCCCCCAAAATAAAAAATTCCCTACCCTATTCTAAAATACAAATATTACAAGCTCTTTTACCTTACCAGCCCTGAACAGGGCCCTTTGCGGGGCATGCCCCAAGAATTTCAGCTCTTTTGCCTGTAAAAAAAAACATACAATACCCCCCCCCCAACATTACAACCCACCACCCACATACCCCTAATCTAACCCAAACCCCCCTTAAATAAACCTAACACTACCCCCCTGATGATCTTCCTACCTTGTCTTCACCATGCCAGGTTCACCGATCCGTCCTGGCTCCAAGATCTTCATCCACCCCAAGCGGGGGCTAGACATCCACTGAAGAAGTCCAGAAGAGGGTCCAAAGTCTTCCTCCTATCCGGCAAGAAGAGGACATCCGGACCGGCAAACATCTTCTCCAAGCGGCATCTTCTATCTTCTTCCATCCGATGACGACCGGCTCCATCTTGAAGACCTCCAGCGCGGATCCATCCTCTTCTTCCGACGACTAGACGACGAATGACGGTTCCTTTAAGGGACGTCATCCAAGATGGCGTCCCTCGAATTCCGATTGGCTGATAGGATTCTATCAGCCAATCGGAATTAAGGTAGGAATTTTCTGATTGGCTGATGGAATCAGCCAATCAGAATATAGTTCAATCCGATTGGCTGATCCAATCAGCCAATCAGATTGAGCTCGCATTCTATTGGCTGTTCCGATCAGCCAATAGAATGCGAGCTCAATCTGATTGGCTGATTGGATCAGCCAATCGGATTGAACTATATTCTGATTGGCTGATTCCATCAGCCAATCAGAAAATTCCTACCTTAATTCCGATTGGCTGATAGAATCCTATCAGCCAATCGGAATTCGAGGGACGCCATCTTGGATGACGTCCCTTAAAGGAACCGTCATTCGTCGTCTAGTCGTCGGAAGAAGAGGATGGATCCGCGCTGGAGGTCTTCAAGATGGAGCCGGTCGTCATCGGATGGAAGAAGATAGAAGATGCCGCTTGGAGAAGATGTTTGCCGGTCCGGATGTCCTCTTCTTGCCGGATAGGAGGAAGACTTTGGACCCTCTTCTGGACTTCTTCAGTGGATGTCTAGCCCCCGCTTGGGGTGGATGAAGATCTTGGAGCCAGGACGGATCGGTGAACCTGGCATGGTGAAGACAAGGTAGGAAGATCATCAGGGGGGTAGTGTCAGGTTTATTTAAGGGGGGCTTGGGTTAGATTAGGGGTATGTGGGTGGTGGGTTGTAATGTTGGGGGGGGGGTATTGTATGTTTTTTTTTACAGGCAAAAGAGCTGAAATTCTTGGGGCATGCCCCGCAAAGGGCCCTGTTCAGGGCTGGTAAGGTAAAAGAGCTTGTAATATTTGTATTTTAGAATAGGGTAGGGAATTTTTTATTTTGGGGGGCTTTGTTATTTTATTAGGGGGCTTAGAGTAGGTGTAATTAGTTTAAAATTGTTGTAATATTTTTCTTATGTTTGTAAATATTTTATTATTTTCTGTAACTTAGTTCTTTTTTATTTTTTGTACTTTAGATAGTTTATTTAATTTTATTTATTTGTAGCAATTGTGTTTAATTAATTTATTGATAGTGTAGTGTTAGGTTAATTGTAGGTAATTGTAGGTAGTTTATTTAATTATTTTATTGATAGGGTAGTGTTAGGTTTAATTATATCTTAGGTTAGGATTTATTTTACAGGTAAATTTGTAATTATTTTAACTAGGTAACTATTAAATAGTTCTTAACTATTTAATAGCTATTGTACCTGGTTAAAATAATTACAAAGTTGCCTGTAAAATAAATATTAATCCTAAAATAGCTATAATATAATTATAATTTATATTGTAGCTATATTAGGATGTATTTTACAGGTAAGTATTTAGCTTTAAATAGGAATTATTTATTTAATAAGAGTTAATTTATTTCGTTAGATAAAAATTATATTTAACTTAGGGGGGTGTTAGTGTTAGGGTTAGACTTAGCTTTAGGGGTTAATACATTTATTAGAATAGCGGTGAGCTCCGGTCGGCAGATTAGGGGTTAATAATTGAAGGTAGGTGTCGGCGATGTTAGGGAGGGCAGATTAGGGGTTAATACTATTTATGATAGGGTTAGTGAGGCGGATTAGGGGTTAATAACTTTATTATAGTAGCGCTCAGGTCCGCTCGGCAGATTAGGGGTTAATAAGTGTAGGTAGGTGTCGGCGACGTTGTGGGGGGCAGATTAGGGGTTAATAAATATAACATAGGGGTCGGCGATGTTAGGGGTAGCAGATTAGGGGTACATAGGGATAACGTAGGTGGCGGCGATTTGCGGTCGGAAGATTAGGGGTTAATTATTTTAAGTAGCTTGCGGCGACGTTGTGGGGGGCAAGTTAGGGGTTAATAGATATAATACAGGGGTCGGCGGTGTTAGGGGCAGCAGATTAGGGGTACATAAGTATAACGTAGGTGGCGGTCGGCAGATTAGGGGTTAAAAATTTTAATCGAGTGGCGGCGATGTGGGGGGACCTCGGTTTAGGGGTACATAGGTAGTTTATGGGTGTTAGTGTACTTTAGGGTACAGTAGTTAAGAGCTTTAGAAACCGGCGTTAGCCAGAAAGCTCTTAACTCCTGCTATTTTCAGGCGGCTGGAATCTTGTCGTTAGAGCTCTAACGCTCACTGCAGAAACGACTCTAAATACCAGCGTTAGAAAGATCCCATTGAAAAGATAGGCTACGCAAATGGCGTAGGGGGATCTGCGGTATGGAAAAGTCGCGGCTGAAAAGTGAGCGTTAGACCCTTTAATCACTGACTCCAAATACCAGCGGGCGCCCAAAACCAGCGTTAGGAGCCTCTAACGCTGGTTTTGACGGCTACCGCCGAACTCTAAATCTAGGCCTAAGATAGATAAGGGTAAATGACCTTACTGCACAATATGAACTATCTACATTTTTACTTATATAGAGATATCCCATTAGTTCTCCTTTAAGCTCTCAATATATCTGATGATCTAAAGCTGTACTAGCCCACAGGTTATTCTCCTATATTCTTAGACTTTTCTGTATAGACATCACTGCACACATAATACCAGGCTTAACCTATTGCTTACTACTAGCAGCTGTTAATAGGAGATAGATGTACTCAATAAGATAGATAAGGGTAAATGACCTTACTGCACAATATGAACTATCTACATTTTTACTTATATAGAGATCTCCCATTAGTTCTCCTTTAAGCTCTCAATATATCTGTTGATCTAAAGCTGTACTAGCCCACAGGAATACCTGAATATTATGTTTGATGTTAATTGTGATATGGAATACCTACTATGTCTAGCATTTTCATACACCTCTGATGTTATTTTGGTAGCATTGTTGTCAATAAGGGATATATATATATATTCATCCTCCTTCTTTGAGTTCTCTACCTCATAGAGTTAAATAGTCCTGTAGTCTGCACCTTTATAATGTTTTTATTGGCTCCGCCCTCCCGTCTCCCCTCTATTATGAGCGGCTTTGGCCCCCTGCTTCCCCCCCCCCTCATTTATACAGGCCTACGGGAGGCCTGACAACAGCCAACTCCCTACCTCTTACTTTTATTTGGCTTCTAGAACACCTTTATTGTAGAGTGGGGACCATTAGCTCTCAGTTATATAAAAAAAATGAGACTTCATCTATATATGTTCCAGTCACACATGTTTTCTACTTACAGTTTTACATTTCATATTAAAGATTACAATGGTGATACTATAATTTATGTTAACCCTTATTCTTTTGTTTTTGACCTAGCTATTTATTTCATGCCACTGATCCCAGCTTCCATACAAGTATGGCACTACTATGGATGGGTCACTGAGATAACAAGTGCTACATTAATACACCAATGTTTTAATCCTTGTTTACTCTTCATATGTGAACTGTATAAGTTTCTTTGTTTTTTGTTTTTTTTTTCGTTGTATCTACTGTTCTGTGCCTGGATTTATTCTTTGTGTTGTTTATACTCAATGCCTCAATAAAAAAATATTTAAAAAAAATAAATAAATACAAACTTGCCTGTAAAATAAAAATAAACCCTAAACTAGCTACAATGTAACTATTAGTTATATTGTAGCTAGCTTAGGGTTTATTTTATAGGTAAGTATTTAGTTTTAAATAGGAATAATTTAGTTAATGATAGGAATTTAATTTATATTTATTTAAATTATATTTAAGTTAGGGGGGTTAGGGTTAGACTTATATTTAGGGGTTAATAACTTTAATATAGTGGCGGCGACGTTGGGGGCGGCAGATTAGGGGTTAATAAATGTAGGTAGGTGTCGGCGATGTTAGGGACAGCAGATTAGAGGTTAATAAAATTTAACTAGTGTTTGCGAGGCGGGAGTTAATATATTTATTATAGTGGCGGCGATGTCCAGTTCGGCAGATTAGAGGTTCAATTATTTTTTTTAAGTGTTTGCAATGTGGGGGGGCCTCGGTTTAGGGGTTAATAGATAGTTTATGGGTGTTAGTGTACTTTTTAGCACTTTATAAGAGTTTTATGCTACGGCGTTGTAGTGTAAAACTCTTAACTACTGACTTATAGATGCAGTACCAGGCTTGACAGGAGAGGGTCTACCGCTCACTTTTTGGCAGACTCGTAATACCGGCGTTATGCAAGTCCCATTGAAAAAAATTGAAAAAAGAGGATACGCAATTGACGCAAGTGGATTTGCTGTGTTTCCGAGTCTGGCCCAAAAAGTGAGCGTACACCTGTACCTGCAAGACTCGTAATACCAGCAGTCGTTAAAAAGCAGTGTTGGGACCGGCCAACGCTGCTTTTAAGTCTAATGCAAGACTCGTAATCTAGCCGTTAGTTTTTAAATTGTTTTTGTTGCCATATATCTTTCTCCCTTATCATGCGGTGATAGCTGATATCTTATCACGATAACTTGGCAACCCTTCTTTTCTCAAATGTAAATATTCCCTTTGCGGCCTGCAGCTGGGACCGCAGGGGAGAGGATAGTAGAAAACACATACTTGAGGGGTCGCCTTTTTCTCTACACAGTTCTAAAACAAGATTATTGAATCGTAGCTACCTTTTCAAAAATAAAGTAAAAACTTTTATGTGTTCCCCTTTCTCTGTGTACCAATGTTTATCGATGTTTAAAACCACATGCTTAAACCATTTCATATTTTTAGCCCTTAGGGACAAGGCAACTGATGGCACAAGGTGTTAAGTATGTTCACATGTTTCTTATAACACTCACTGATGGCTCAACTTAGGTCTTTAGTTCTAACTGTTTTATTATTTTTGGCTTATTCAACTTTACTATTGTATATCTTATTTCAATAAGTAACCCTACATAACATTTAAAGGGACAGTCTAGGCCAAAATAAACTTTCATGATTCAGATAGAGCATGTAATTTTAAACAATTTTCCAATTTACTTTTATCACCAGTTTTGCTTTGTTCTCTTGGTATTCTTAGTTGAAAGCTTAACCTAGGAGGTTCATATGCTAATTTCTGAGACCTTGAAGCCCACCTCTTTCAGATTGCATTTTAACAGTTTTTCACCACTAGAGGGTGTTAGTTCACGTATTTCTTTTTTTTTTTTGAGTTTATAACAAGCTTTATTACGCTTTTCAACCCCTTCTGGGTCTTTTTCAAAAAGACCCAGAAGGGGTTGAAACGCGTAGAGGACTTACCTGCTACTGTTTGCGATTATTTGGAGGACCGAAGCTGAAGTGAACTCTCTGTACCCTGGCGTACAGAGGACATCCTGTGGAAACAAACACTTGCGCAAGTGGTCACCTAGGATCCGGAACCGGGTGACGTCACTCACGGGATTTTCGCTGAGCAGACATCTAAAGGAGCAGCCGGAGTGTCGGGCCAGGTAAGGAGATCGCTGGCAGACACTTGTAAGAAGGTAGGAGAGCCTCCCGGCTAAGTTATAAATACTTGATTGCCTTTAACTAAGAGAACATTAAGGAAGGAGCTCTATACCATCGTGGGCTTTTATTTGTGACCAAATAAGACTGGGGATATAACGGCACCATTCAGAAACATTAACATTTATATCTTTGGATTTACAATAATTAAACCTACATTGTCATTCCGGACCATCTTCTTTGGGGGATCCCCTTGAACTACTAACACCAAGATTAGAACACAGTCATTATAGGTGTTCTCCGCCAGCCCCATTTGATTTGGGGAATCTGAGGGGTTATGTATAGTGTGTATGTTTAACCGGTATTACTTTACTTTATTTTTTGTATGATTGATTGTTATATGGATTGTTTGTGTCAACCTTTTATGCATTGACTTATTAAATATCACATCTGTGTTTTACTAATTATTGTCACTTGATCATTGATTGCACTTTGATACTGCATTTATTTCACTTTGATTTTTCACTTGGATAAATTGTTTTTATATATATATATATACGTAGATATTTTCCTTTATTTTTAATTATCACCGATTTTTTATCACAGATTTTGCACATAAATAGTATTTTAACGTATCCCTTAAGGGTCATTGGGATTTTTGGATTTTTAATTTTTTGAATGTTTTAACTGGTCACGATACAGTGAATTTTACATTTATTTATATCTATATATCCTACGGCTCTATAGCGCCTCCTATATCCACTGATTTTACATTCTTAATTCTCTATTGTCTAGGGAGGAGACAATAACCTTTAGTGAGGCTAAGTAGGTTTTTGGTCTAGCGCTATACCCTATCCGTATCTGTCTTAGAAATAGTATTGCACCAGGGTACCAGCCGTCATGAAAGAGTGGCTACCTTAAAATCTAGCATTCCTCACTTGAGTTCTAAGAGTCTATAAACTAAAAAGTAGGAAGATCAAGTAGA
The DNA here is from genome assembly GCF_027579735.1 of Bombina bombina. Taxonomy (NCBI): domain Eukaryota; kingdom Metazoa; phylum Chordata; class Amphibia; order Anura; family Bombinatoridae; genus Bombina; species Bombina bombina. The sequence goes on along the minus strand of NC_069503.1, from coordinate 829,541,645 downwards.
CCCTATGACTTATGGTGAAGTAGAGCAACCTACCGTCCCCCCGGTCCTTCCCATGCTTTACGACTCTTGGGAATCAGTCATTCCTGTGTTCAAATATTCCTCCCATAAAAAACTAATAGAAGAATAATCATCTAGTCGATGTGTTTGCCCATAGTGGTATCTTTCTAGATGTAGATTACGTGTTACTGTGTCCTTCCATGTCGTGATTGTTGGAAGCTCCCTCTTTTTCCAGTTGAGAGGTATCAGTTTTTTAGCTGAGTTTATCATTAATGTTAATAATGCGAGTCTAAGCTTGCACTTAATTTTGGGGAAATGGTTAAAGAGGAAGATCCATATATTACAAGTCAAGGGGATTTGTAATGCTTGTTCAATTTCTTTCTTTATGGATTCCCAATATTCCCTTGCTATTGAGCAATGCCACCATATATGGAACTGTGTTCCCACTTCTTGGCAGCCTCTCCAACACAGTGCCGGAGTATTAGGAAAGAGCTGGTGCAAGCGTGCTGGGGTATAATACCACCTACACATTAACTTCAGATTCATTTCTAATGTGGATATAGATGAGGAAGACCTACTCATGTGGGTGAATATGGATAACCATGTTTGTGTAGGTAGAGTGTCCCCTATCTCTTTTTCCCATCTAGTCACATAAGTAGGCATGGTATTAGAATAAGATGTTACTATTTGTTTGTGTGTGAATGAAAGGATGCCTCTGCTAGGCAGCGGTGATGTACATAAGTTTTCAAAGGGAGTTAGGGCGCGTTTCAATTGTGTCTTGAAAGGGTGCGTAGACAAAAAATGATGGATCTGAGAGTGCGCCAACCAATTTTGAAATACATCTCCACAGTCAGAGATAATCTCGGCCTGTGTTTTAACTTTCCCATCTTGAAAAAATGTATAGGCTGGTAATGCCTCACCAATCCCTATACTATCCTGACCACGCACCTTGAGTTGTATTGGACATGTGGGATTCCCTAACATCGGGGTTAGGGGTGAGTATGTTGTGGAAATATGTTTGTGTTTCTTTATAATTGTATCCCAAATTTTGTAGGATTCTCTTGTGATTGTTGGGGTCGTACATAACAATATTCTATGGTTGGGTGGGAGCCAACATTGGCCACTTAAGGTAGTATTGTTAGTTAAGTTGTGTTTCAGCTGGACCCACTCTTTACTTGCTGCATGTTTGCACCAGTCCACTATCCTAGTTAGAAAAGTCACAAATCTATAGTGCAATATATTTGGGGCTCCCAATCCTCCCAGCTCTTTCTGGCAGTACATTGTGGCCATAGCAATTCGTGGTCGTTTATGCAACCATATAAAGGAGTTTAACATCTTCTGAAGACGATATATTATGCGGTCTGGGAGAGGTATCGGCAAGGTCTGTAGGAGGTACAATATTTTAGGCAAAATTATGATTTTAATTGCATTAAGTCTGCCGAGCCATGATAATAATTTATCGCTCCAGGTTTTAAACAAGGAGGTGATATGCATTGTGAGGGCTTTATAATTCAGTGTTAACGTTTCCTGCATGACTGGGGACATGTAGACACCAAGATATTTTATTGCTTTCTCCTGTATTCTGAAATGAAACCGTTGTTGTATATCTTTTATCGCTACAGGCTCTAAATGAACACTCAACAATTCCGACTTTGCGATATTAATTCGCAGGTTAGAATAGTGTCCGTATGTTTGTAAAAGCTGCATAAAAGCAGGGATGAATGAGTCAGGATTCGTGAGGGTGACAAATACGTCATCCGCATATAGTGTTATTTTATATTCGGTATTCCCTATAGCGTGGCCTGTAATATCTGCATTATTTCTCACATAAGAAGCTAATATCTCCATTGAAAGTACAAAAAGTAGCGGTGAGAGCGGGCACCCTTGTCTGGTCCCATTTGAGATCTGTAATGTTTCTGAGATAGTGTCGTTCAACTTAATTCTAGCTTGTGGTTTATTATATAAGGCAAAGATCTTTCCCACCAGTTCGTGATCAAATCCAAACCCAAATAAGGTTTGTTTCAGAAAAAGCCAATCCAGTCTATCAAAGGCCTTCTCTGCATCCATTGATACGAATGCGGAGGGGACCTGTTGTCTATATGCATATTCCATTATAGTCAAAATTTTTGAGGTGTTGTCTCTAGTTTCACGTGTAGGTATGAAACCAGCTTGGTTTATATGGATTATAGAAGGGAGAAGTGTATTAATTCGGGTCGCTATAATTTTAGCATACAATTTGATATCTACATTAAGTAGAGAAATCGGTCTAAAGTTTGCCGGTGTGGTTGGGGGCTTACCCGGTTTGGGGATTGTAGAAATTTGGGCTTCCAGCATTGAGGGAGGGAATGGATTGCTCTCAGAGACTTCATTAAAGGGCCACTGTAAGTAAATATTTTCTATGCCTGTTACTAACTAACTACCCCAAATACGCTTTTTATCAATAGCATTTCATTAACATATCTCTACCGTGTATCAGAAATCTTGCCTGCAAATTTAATTGTTTTCCAAACCCACTCCGTGGGTATCCTTTGCTCTGTACCAATCCGTTTACAATACCTAGGTTTCAAAATGGCGCTTTAAACACAAAGTTATTGGTTTAAGTATTTTGAACATGCAGTGCTGAAAATAGTGGGCAGGATAATGTGACATCATCGGTGAAAAAAAGATATAACTTTTAGAACGTCATGAAACTTCGTTTTGGAGAAAATATAGGTCAGTAGGTTTTAATTAATGTTTATTAACTTTAATATGTTAGTTGTTTAGCTTAAAAATTATAACAGAAAGTAATCCTTTAAAAAGGGAAGTAAGAATTGGGGAGAGGATTGAGGAGAAGGTTTTATAATATTTAGTTGAAAAACCATCTGGGCCCGGGCTTTTCCCATTAGGTAATGAGGTGATTGCACATTTTAATTCTTGCATTGAGATGGGTAGGTTCAAATCTTTTAGTTGGTCTTGCGTGATTTTAGGGATCTGGCACTGCGCAATATAAGAAGTGAGGTTTGATAAGTGTTCCTCAGAAGGATGTGTGTCAGCTATGTTGTAAAGCTTGGTATAGTACCTTTGAAAGGTCTGCAGAATATCCTTAGTGGTATTCTTTTTTAATGCGCGAGCTAAAAGTTTACCTGTTCTGTTGCTTTCATAATGAAATAGGCTATTAGTTTTCCTACAAAGTGTTTGATGCTCTATATCTAAAAATTTATTTAAAGCTGCGCGTGCCGAGTTATATTCTTGAGTTATTATGGGGTCGGTTGGATTTAGTTTGAATGTATGGTCAAGTCTTGAGAAGGTTTCAGATAATTCCTTATATAATAAACGGGCATGTTGTTGTATTTGCGCTTTCATTTTTATTAGTTCTCCGTGAACAACACATTTATGTGCTTCCCATATCTTATAGTTATCTGCTATAGAGTTAGTATTGAATATAAAATAATCCGATATGAGTGTGGAAAGGGTATCTACATGTTTTGGATCATTTAAAAGGGTTTCATCTAATTTCCTTAGGTATGGTTCAGTTGGTGTCTCGGGCCATGAGAATTTTAATCTAACTGCTGAGTGGTCAGTCCATGAGGTAGGTGAAATTTCACATTTATGAACGTAAGGAAGACCTATCTGATTAGTGAATATGTAATCTAGCCTACTATGTGTTTTTTTAGGATGGGAGAAAAAAGTGTAATCCCTTTTGTCATTGTGTATTAGGCGCCAGACGTCATACAGATTAAGATCTCTCAAATTTTTCCATAAGTATGTAGAAGTCTTTCTTGACACTGTAATTTTGGGGTTAGAGCTATCTTTTGCGGGTTGTAATGGAAAGTTAAAATCGCCTGCTAAATATACCGTGCCAACTGCTAAATCAAGTATTCTCTTGAACATGCTACGAAAAAAGGGGATCTGATCGGTATTTGGAGCATACACGTTCACTAAGGTTATGGGGTGGCCATACAGGAGCCCTGTAATGCCTAAGAATCTGCCTTCTCTATCCCTGTCCGCATGAGTTAATGAGAAAGGAAGGTCTTTTTTAATTAATATGCTAACTCCCGCTTTTTTACTAGGACCTGAGCTATGAAAATGTGTAGTGTATGTTTTCCCATAGAACTTCGGTTCCTTTTTTTGTCTAAAATGCGTCTCTTGCAAAAACACAATATCCACCTGTCGTTTTACAAGATCCAGCATTGCTTTAGAGCATTTGGCAGGTGAATTTAAGCCCTTAGCATTTTGCGTCACTAGGGTCAAATGATGTGTGTGACTACGCTTGGATTGAGTCATTTCTACCTGAGTAGAAGAGAATTAAGGAATGCGGCCTGGTACCTGGTGCAAAGTCTTGAGTTAGTCATGTTGCAAGTTGTATGTCCTGTAAAACTAAATTTAAACAGTACAAACAGCAACAAATTACAACTAAAAAGATAAAGTAAAATAACTATTGTTAGACAAACATACACGCCTCTTGTCCTAATATAGGGCATATCGAGAGTAAACTATTGGGGATGCTGGTTGCTAGCCCAAAGAGTATTTCTTTTAGAAAATCGTCTATTCCGGTAAATAGAGTTAGTAAGTAGGATATTAGTACCAATTGTAATTGGCACACTGAAGGCAAAGAAGGGTGCCAATCTAAATCATATGAATCTAATAATGATATCCCTAGGTGGGGCATTATCCGGAGGTTTCGAGCGCAGGGCTCTATGCGCCCTCACCCATTGTATATCTGTTGTATGTGATGTTTCTTTCACATGCTGGAAAAGGGCCGGCATATAGACTGGAAAATCACGTGGTAGAACTTCCTCAGGGACTCCCCTGATTCTCAGGTTCTTCCGCCTACTGCGGTTCTCCAAGTCCTCCAGCTTCTCTTGGAGGCCATTAATAACTTCTTGCTGTGATGTTACTTGCTCAGTCAGGGTGGAAACCTCCTCCTTAAGCTGTTCGTGGTTATTTTCTAACGATTCTACCTGGAATCCTAGTGCGTGAATGTCTTGTGACATTACCGCTAGCTCTTCCCTTATGCAGGTGCGGACTATGTCCGCTATGTCTTGTTTAGAGGGTAGGTTACTGAGCAGGGAGGCAGGGAGTTGTGACTCTGGGGTTAAAGGCATCTTATTAAGCTGTGTATTGAGGTTTGGAGATTGCCCTCCCTGGCTGGTTTCTATGTGAGAGTTCTCCCCAGCATCAGCAGTGTGCAGGAATGAAGTCATAGGAAGTGTTTTGATGGATGTTTGCTTAACTGACTTCTCAGCTCTAACCACGCGTCTAGCTGCCATCCTGATTGCTAGCGTAGTTCAGTGATTTAAATGGTAGTTAATGAAGACAGCTCTGCCTGTGTGATGTATCTTTACTGGCGTATAAGGAGTTAACCAATTCAGCAATCTGCTTCGCCACTAGCAGCCTATCTCCTTCTCCCTTTACCATACAATTGCACAGAGTGTGTCATCTATTTGGTAGTTATCGAGAGTAGCAAATTCAGTGACAAAGCAATGTCTCCTTATTGTGATCTAACTTGTCCCCAGTCTAGCTTAGCTATTCCGGTGCTCATTCCCTGCTGTGTGCTTGCTGCCCGTTATTGCTAGGTTGACGAACAAACAAATCAGTATCTCTCATCTAACAGAGAGTCTCTTGCTCTGTGGCGTGATCTCACCTTGCTCTATCAACATAGCCCGTCTTGCAGTCAGTAGCATGGTATCTACGCTGGGTCCGATAGGGCTAACATGTTGCGTGGTTAGTGCGGTATTGAGCTAGGTTTCCCGGTATCCTCCGGCAATTCATTACCATAGCTCCTGCCTTGATAATGGCGACAGCGGTTCAGCTTTACTTCCGGTGCCAGTGATGGCGCAGTTATGTGATGAGTGGAGCTTCAGTGGCCGTAAGTGCAGTTCTGCTGTTCCCTCTGCATTACAGATGGCTTCTGCCTTGTCAGTAGGGGTTCAGACGCCCATATCTGCCCTCTGTTATTTATATTAAACAGTGATTACTGGATTCTTGTAGTTTATTCTGGGCATAGTTCACTTAGCTCCGGATTTACACTGCGCTCATGGCAGCTTGCGGCTCCCCCCCCCCCCGTTAGTTCACGTATTTCATATAGATAACAATGTGCTCGTGCATGAGAAGTTATCTGTGAGCAGGCACTGATTGGCTAGACTGCAAGTCTGTCAAAAGAACTGAAAAAAGGGGCAGTTTGCAGAGGCTTAGATACAAGATAATCACATAGGTTAAAAGTATATTATTATAACTGTGTTGGTTATGCAAAACTGGGAAATGGGTAATAAAGGGATTATCTATCTTTTAAAACAATAAAAATTCTGGTGTAGACTGTCCCTTTAATTTTGCTTTCTCTAAGGACCCAAGAGAGGCCCGTTAAGACAATAGGGGAAAGATAAAGGTTTAAAAAATATTGCTTGTACTTTTTAAGCAATGGATATTATACATGAAATGGACGAGGGATTATTCCAGTGCCATATTTCTAGATTTTATATTCAGTACCCTAGTTCAGGATTGTTTGATTTTATTATGCACTCACTGAGTATCGTATAACTATAGCTGTTGTTCGTTATCCACATATATTAACTGTTTATTAAAACATCGAAATACGCCATGCTTATTTCAACTTTTTCTGTAAAACCTTAATTTCAATAAAGCTTTTTGAAAACTTAAAAAAAAATTATACCATAACCATAACAGAAATTAAAGGGACATTAAACCCAATTTTGTCTTTCATGATTCAGCTAGAGAATACTATTTTAAACAACTTTCTAATTTACTTCTCTTATCTAATTTGCTTCATTCTCTTGATATGCTTTCCTGAAAAGCATATCTAGATAGACTCAGTAGCTTCTGATAGGTGGCTGCACATAGATGCCTCATGTGATTGGCTCACCAATGTGCATTGATATTTCTTTAACAAAGGATATCTAAAGATTGCAGCAAATTAGGTAATAGAAGTAAATTGGAATGTTGTTTAAAATTGTATTCTCTATCTGAATCATGAAAGACAATGTTTGGGTTTAATGACCCTTTAAATCTGCTATGACTGGTTTTAAATGATCATTTCTTTGTATAATAATGAGTAAACATAAGTTACTTTTATATTCCTCTGGAAACGTTTCTAACTTTTGGCTATATTTAGGCAATTTAAAGGTAAATGTAAATAGAGAAAAATAAAAGGACTGTAATTGGCAGCTGCATGTGTTTGCCACTCCTAAAAAAAATGTGGGTGCTCTGCCACAGCTTTTGCCTTGAGGCCAAGTGAAGTCTAATTATGGCCTTGATAAGGCTCAGACATCTTTCTAAATAAAAATGGCTCAAAAGCACTGTAAAGGTAGTAGAATGCTGTGGATATGTTAAGAGCTGCTGGGGACAAACCTGATAATATAAAGATTAGATTGTGAAAAAGAGGATACACAGCTGTGTGATCATTCACTCTGGACTTCATCTGAGACCTTAAAGTGAAGGCAAAGTTTTGTTAAGCATCAATGGTATTTAGGATCCTTTTACTAACTCTAATCCAGTCGCTAGGTTTGTTTTTTTAAAATATTTAGTTATTTTGGTGTTTTTCTAACTATAGTTTGCTTACCGTTCCGTGCATATTCTCCTCCCATCCTCCATTTCCGGGTTTATGATACTGTGACGTATAGAGCAGTCCCACCCGCTCTATACGTGTCTTTTCAGCTCGTGCACATCGAGCATGGAATTACCGCGCATGCGCATAATTTTTCTTACTGATCTTTGCGCATGCGTTAATCGCGGTTGTTGCTCTATCTCAACAGAAAGAGTTTCTGTAGGTAATCGGACTATGACTACAAACTAAAGTTTATACTGCGCATGCGCGAAACGTGGACGCGAGCGCTTGGCAAATGTGAAGTAGAACATGTTACGCATGCGCATCAAGACCCATCTGCTGATGACGAAAATTGAAGGCCGCCTAAGGGCCAGAGAATCAATTGGATGGCTCAACAACGTGATCGTTTTTTATAAAAAAAAATAAATTATCGGGTTGATTTTTGGAAAGCCGATTACATGACAATAACATACGATATATAAGGTAATATAAATATTTGGAAATATTGATGAATGAAACTTATATTTATTTGCCTTGATATCTCTAATTGTTTATAATAGAGCGTTTGACTTTACCTTCACTTTAAAGGGACATTAAACCCAATCATTTTCTTTCATGATTCAGACAGAGAATACACTTTTAGCAAATATTCCTATTTACTTCTTTTATCTAATTTGTTTCATTCTTTAGATATCCTTTGTTAAAGAAATAGCAATGCACATGGGTGAGCCAATCACATGAAGCAAATATGTGTAGCCACCAATCAGAAGCTACTGAGCCTATCTAGATATGCTTTTCAGGAAGGAATATCAAGAAAATGAAGCAAATTAGATAACATAAGTAAATTAGAAAGTTGTTTAAAATGGTATTCTCTATCTGAATCATGAAAGAAAAAAATTGGTTTAATGTCCCTTTAACAATCAATATTATGAATTTGGGACCCTAATACCCAACAATGCATTATAGACTTAATCATACTTTTGCTGACAGCAATGTAAGTAAAATAATATTTGGAAAGTCTTATTTTAATGCTTTACAGAATCCTTAGAATAACACAGCAGAAACTAAATGCGCAGGAAGAGGTATTAGCAACAGAAAAAGTAAGGTACTTTTAATACTCTATATATCATTAGATCATGTTTTTTCCTCCACTATTCATTATGGCATTATTGCAAAGGGGTTAAACATATGGAGAAAGTCCTACACATAAACCACAGACAAACAGAAAACAACCAGTGAATGAATCCGCAGCAGTAGTTGCAGGAACCCATCAATCACTGACTTGTGTTGTAATCTCGCCCATAGTGGTTGAATGTTTGCAGTCTCTACAAAAGGAAGCATTGTAAGGCAGCTTCCATAATCCCCATCTTAAAAGTTGTGGAATTAAAGGGACATCATTTTTTTTTTTTTAAATGTCTATTTTTCATTTAAAAACAATGAAAATGAATGTCCCTGAGTTCAGTTTGTTGTGAATTTTTCTCTTTGTGGAGTTACCTCCCAGTTGTGAGTGCCATAGACAACCAAAGGTATGTGTGCCCAGAATAATTTATTTTAAATGTATCACATATTGAAATGTATTTTAGTAGCACTTGATTAAGGGAGTCATCATGCCCTTGGCAGGTAAACTCTTTCCTGCTTTGGACAAAATATATCATATTAAAAACTCAGGCCTAGATTTGGAGTTTGGCGGTAAAAGGGCTGTTAACGCTCTGCGGGCTTTTTTCTGGCCGCACCATAAATTTAACTCTGGTATCGAGAGTTCAAACAAATGCTGCGTTAGGCTCCAAAAAAGGAGCGTAGAGCATTTGTACCGCAAATGCAACTCTCGATACCAGAGTTGCTTACGGACGCGGCCAGCCTCAAAAACGTGCTCATGCACGATTCTCCCATAGGAAACAATGGAACTGTTTGAGCTGAAAAAAAACCTAACACCTGCAAAAAAGCAGCGTTCAGCTCCTAACGCAGCCCCATTGTTTCCTATGGGGAAACACTTCCTACGTCTGCACCTAACACTCTAACATGTACCCCGAGTCTAAACACCCCTAACCTTACACTTATTAACCCCTACATTTTTTTTTAAACCCTAATCTGCCGCTCCGTAAACCGCCGCAACCTACGTTATCCCTATGTACCCCTAATCTGCTGCCCCTAACACCGCCGACCCCTATATTATATTTATTAACCCCTAATCTGCCCCCCACAACGTCGCCGACACCTGCCTACACTTATTAACCCCTAATCTGCCGAGCGGACCTGAGCGCTACTATAATAAAGTTATTAACCCCTAATCCGCCTCACTAACCCTATCATAAATAGTATTAACCCCTAATCTGCCCTCCCTAACATCGCCGACACCTAACTTCAATTATTAACCCCTAATCTGACGACCGGAGCTCACCGCTATTCTAATAAATGTATTAACCCCTAAATCTAAGTCTAACCCTAACACTAACACCCCCCTAATTTAAATATAATTTACATCTAACGAAATAAATTAACTCTTATTAAATAAATGATTCCTATTTAAAGCTAAATACTTACCTGTAAAATAAATCCTAATATAGCTACAATATAAATTATAATTATATTATTGCTATTTTAGGATTAATATTTATTTTACAGGCAACTTTGTAATTATTTTAACCAGGTACAATAGCTATTAAATAGTTAAGAACTATTTAATAGTTACCTAGTTAAAATAATAAAAAATTTACCTGTAAAATAAATCCTAACCTAAGATATAATTAAACCTAACACTACCCTATCAATAAAATAATTAAATAAACTACCTACAATTACCTACAATTAACCTAACACTACACTATCAATAAATTAATTAATTAAACACAATTCCTACAAATAAATACAATTAAATAAACTAGCTAAAGTACAAAAAATAAAAAAGAACTAAGTTACAAAAAATAAAAAAATATTTACAAACATAAGAAAAATATTACAACAATTTTAAACTAATTACACCTACTCTAAGCCCCCTAATAAAATAACAAAGCCCCCCAAAATAAAAAAATTCCCTACCCTATTCTAGGGTATTCAATCAGCCAATCGGATTGAGCTCGCATTCTATTGGCTGTTCCGATCAGCCAATAGAATGCAAGCTCAATCTGATTGGCTGATTGGATCAGCCAATCGGATTGAACTTGATTCTGATTGGCTGATTCCATCAGCCAATCAGAAAATTCCTACCTTAATTCCGATTGGCTGATAGAATCCTATCAGCCAATCGGAATTCGAGGGACGCCATCTTGGATGACGTCCCTTAAAGGAACAGTCATTCGTCGTTCAGTCGTCGGTCCGGATGGATGTTCCGCGCTGGAGGTCTTCAGGATCCTGCCGCTTCGCTCCGGATGGAAGACCATAGAAGATGCCGCCTGGATGATGACTTCAATCGGATGGAAGATCCTCTTCTGCCCCGCTTGGATGAAGACTTTGACCGGATCATGGACCTCTTCAGCCCCCCGCTTGGGCTTGGATCAGGTCATCGGAGGAGCTCTTCAGGACGGATCGGTGAACCTGGATGGTGAAGACAAGGTAGGAAGATCTTCAGGGGCTTAGTGTTAGGTTTATTTAAGGGGGGTTTGGGTTAGATTAGGGGTATGTGGGTGGTGGGTTGTAATGTTGGGGGGGGGGGTATTGTATTTATTCTTTTACAGGCAAAAGAGCTGAAATTCTTGGGGCATGCCCCGCAAAGGGCCCTGTTCAGGGCTGGTAAGGTAAAAGAGCTTGTAACTTTTTTAATTTAGAATAGGGTAGGGAATTTTTTATTTTGGGGGTCTTTGTTATTTTATTAGGGGGCTTAGAGTAGGTGTAATTAGTTTAAAATTGTTGTAATATTTTTCTTATGTTTGTAAATATTTTTTTATTTTTTGTAACTTAGTTCTTTTTTATTTTTTGTACTTTAGCTAGTTTATTTAATTGTATTTATTTGTAGGAATTGTGTTTAATTAATTTATTGATAGTGTAGTGTTAGGTTAATTGTAGGTAATTGTAGGTAGTTTATTTAATTATTTTATTGATAGGGTAGTGTTAGGTTTAATTATATCTTAGGTTAGGATTTATTTTACAGGTAAATTTTTTATTATTTTAACTAGGTAACTATTAAATAGTTCTTAACTATTTAATAGCTATTGTACCTGGTTAAAATAATTACAAAGTTGCCTGTAAAATAAATATTAATCCTAAAATAGCTATAATATAATTATAATTTATATTGTAGCTATATTAGGATTTATTTTACAGGTAAGTATTTAGCTTTAAATAGGAATCATTTATTTAATAAGAGTTAATTTATTTCGTTAGATGTAAATTATATTTAAGTTAGGGGGGTGTTAGTGTTAGGGTTAGACTTAGATTTAGGGGTTAATACATTTATTAGAATAGCGGTGAGCTCCGCTCGGCAGATTAGGGGTTAATAATTGAAGGTAGGTGTCGGCGATGTTAGGGAGGGCAGATTAGGGGTTAATACTATTTATGATAGGGTTAGTGAGGCGGATTAGGGGTTAATAACTTTATTATAGTAGCGCTCAGGTCCGCTCGGCAGATTAGGGGTTAATAAGTGTAGGCAGGTGTCGGCGACGTTGAGGGGGGCAGATTAGGGGTTAATAAATATAATATAGGGGCCGGCGGTGTTAGGGGTAGCAGATTAGGGGTACATAAGGATAACGTAGGTGGCGGCGCTTTGCGGTCGGAAGATTAGGGGTTAATTATTTTAGGTAGCTGGCGGCCACGTTGTGGGGGGCAGGTTAGGGGTTAATAAATGTAATACAGGGGTCGGCGGGGTTAGGGGCAGCAGATTAGGGGTACATAAGTATAACGTAGGTGGCGGTCGGCAGATTAGGGGTTAAAAATTTTAATCGAGTGGCGGCGATGTGGGGGGAGCTCGGTTTAGGGGTACATAGGTAGTTTATGGGTGTTAGTGTACTTTAGGGTATAGTAGTTAAGAGCTTTATGAACCGGCGTTAGCCAGAAAGCTCTTAACTCCTGCTATTTTCAGGCGGCTGGAGTTTTGTCGTTAGAGCTCTAACGCTCACTTCAGAAACGACTCTAAATACCGGCGTTAGAAAGATCCCATTGAAAAGATAGGATACGCAAATGGCGTAGGGGGATCTGCGGTATGGAAAAGTCGCGGCTGAAAAGTGAGCGTTAGACCCTTTAATCACTGACTCCAAATACCAGCGGGCGGCCAAAACCAGCGTTAGGAGCCTCTAACGCTGGTTTTGACGGCTACCGCCAAACTCCAAATCTAGGCCTCAGTTTTTAAGTTTGGGGATAGTTTTTTCTCTTTTATTTAAAATTGACTGAAATTAGTCTTGACAACAGCCTATGAAAAGTGCGATTTTTGTGCAGGGTTTATTTTTCTCTTTTTCCTTTGTTCTATGTTTATTTTTCACTGTAGATATTTTACCTATATTATACAGACATTATATTACATTACACAACCTTAGGCACAAAGTTGTGGTTTCTTTGGTTCTCTGAGCTATGGCTGTAAACATGACTCCTACCTCACTAGCCATATTAATACTTTGGAATTATCCCATTCTCATTTCTATTAGTATATCAATGTACCAACTATAGTATCATATTCTATCTTGTAATAGAATGTCGGGTGTTAGAAAAAAAATGTCACTGCAAGTGCCTTTACATCAGGGGTAGGCAGACTTTTGTAAGGCAAGGGCTACCTCTAATTTTATTCCAAGTGACATGGTCACCTAACTAAAAAAAAAACACCAGTCTTGATAATAATAATTACAATAATGTATTTATTGAAAAAACACAAAATAGTATTTTTGCTACAAATAGGACCTGCTGGCTGAAAATTTTATATTTGCTACGAATAGGACCTGCTGGCTGAAAATTTTATATTTGCTACGAATAGGACCTGCTGGCTGAAAATTTTATATTTGCTACGAATAGGACCTGCTGGCTGAAAATTTTATATTTGCTACAAATAGGACCTGCTGGCTGAAAATTTTATTTTTGCCACAAATAGGACCTGATGGCTGAATATTTTATTTTTGACACAAATAGGACCTGCAGGCTGAAAATTGTATTTTTGACACAAATAGGACCTGCTGGCTGAATATTTTATTCTTGACACAAAGAAGACCTGCTGGCTGAACATTATATTTTTCACACAAATAGGACCTGCTGGCTGAAGATTGTATTTTTGACACAAATAATACAGCTTTAAAAATCAGCCGCTCTCTTTAACAAATACAGCCGTGTTCTGTCTTTACTCACTGAGAGAGCTCTCTCTTTAAGTCACTCTGGGACCGTCAAGCAAACTTATCTGTGTAACGCGCCTGCGTATGATAAGTAGTCTCACAATCAAGACGGCTCGAGACTCATTCTACAAAGTAATTTTATTGGCTGGACACCATATCAGGTTGATTAGGGGGCAGATCCTGTAACCAAAGCTGGGGCAGCGAGTTCAGCTACAGCCTATTCGCGCATGCTGAAGTACAGGGCCCATACTGCCGTCATAGACTCAGAGTCATAGCCGATTTCAAAAGTCTGCATAAGAGAGATATTTCTCACACATCTACGGTGGCAAGGGTCTTCACTCAGAATCTAGATTCTATCTAGAATTCTAGATTCTGAGTGAAGAGCTTAGCCGCCGTAGATGTGTGAGAAATCTTTCTCTTATTATGCAGACTTTTGAAATCTTACAGGAGGTCACCTAAAAATTCACTTGCGGTCCACTGGTAGACCGTGATCTACTTCTTGCCCACCCCTGCTTTACATAAATGCCAATGGAGGACTGTGTTTTCTATAAAAAGATTAGAGTTACCTCACAATTAAGCCTTATATTTCTTAAGAATTTACATTTTTAACAACAATTTCTTCAAGAATCTAATTTGTTGGCAGTTAGAAACATACACACCAACCAAGGTATAAATCTTACTAATTAGTTCACAAATATGAATTAATTGCCTCCCTTGGTAGTCCACTTCTGTAAAAAAAATGAATATCCTGAAATTTCTCACTAAATAAAATTACTACTTAAAACAGACTTGTTCATTGTTCATGAACAGATTCATGACACAGAGATTAAGAATTAACTATAATTTTTATTCCTAAAAGCAGCATTCAAAAGCATATATAAGCATAATATGAATCTAAACATAAAGGGCCAGTTTACGAGTGGAGCACTATCTTAACGTGCGCCTGCAAAGGGGCAAATTTGCTGTTAACGGGCACACGTTAAATAACCAGCCATTACAGGTGGCTGATTAATGTGACCACAAGATTGCAGTACCACTTTGCCCTAGAAATCATTAAAGGGATACTAAACCCAATTTTTTTCTTTCATGATTCCGATAGATTATGTGATTTTAAGCAACTTTCTAATTTACTTAATTTAATTTAAGGTTAGGAGCAGGCCCATTTTTGGTTCAGCACCTGGGTAGCACTTGCTGATTAGTTTGCTACAGTTAGCCACCAATCAGTAAACGCTACCCAGGTGCTGAACTAAAAATGGGCTGGCTCTTAAGCTTACAGTCCTGCTTTATCAAATCAAGATAGCAAGAGAACAATAAAAAGTTGATAATAGAAGTAAATTAGAAAGTTGCTTAAAATTGCCTGCTCTGCCTGAATCATGAAAGAAAAAAATTGAGTTTAGTATCCCTTTAACCAGAAATAAGATCTCTGGTTAATGAAAAAAGTTGCTGCAATGGCCCCCAAAATAAAGAGGACAGTAGAGTAACATTAAATAAAAATATGAGCACCTTTATTTTCTTTAATAAAAACTGCACAAAGCCATTATAAGGGGTTAAAGTGAGGGGATGTCGGGTGTTAGAAAAAAAATGTCACTGCAAGTGCCTTTACATCAGGGGTGGGCAGACTTTTGTAAGGCAAGGGCTACCTCTAATTGTATTCCAAGTGACGTGGTCACCTAACTAAAAAAAAAACAACAACACCAGTCTTGATAATAATAATTACAATAATGTATTTATTGAAAAAACACAAAATAGTATTTTTGCTACAAATAGGACCTGCTGGCTGAAAATGTTATATTTGCTACAAATAGGACCTGCTGGCTGAAAAATTTATTTTTGCCACAAATAGGACCTGCTGGCTGAAAATTGTAATTTTGCCACAAATAGGACCTGCTGGCTGAATATTTTATTTTTGACACAAATAGGACCTGCAGGCTGAAAATTGTATTTTTGACACAAATAGGACCTGCTGGCTGAATATTTTATTCTTGACACAAAGAGGACCTGCTGGCTGAACATTTTATTTTTGACACAAATAGGACCTGCTGGCTGAAGATTGTATTTTTGACACAAATAATACAGCTTTAAAAATCAGCCACTCTCTTTAACAAATACAGCCGTGTTCTGTCTTTACTCACTGCGAGAGCTCTCTCTTTACGTCACTCTGGGACCGTCGAGCAAACTTATCTGTGTACCGCGCCTGCGTATGATAAGTAGTCTCACAATCAAGACGGCTCGAGACTCATTCTACAAAGTAATTTTATTGGCTGGACGCCATATCAGGTTGATTAGGGGGCAGATCCTGTAACCAAAGCTGGGGCAGCGAGTTCAGCTACAGCCGCATCGCGCATGCTGAAGTACAGGGCCCATACTGCTGTCATAGACTCAGAGTCATAGCCGATTTCAAAAAGTCTGCATAAGAGAGATATTTCTCAGACATCTACGGTGGCAAGGGTCTTCACTCAGAATCTAGATTCTATCTAGAATTCTAGATTCTGAGTGAAGAGCTTAGCCGCCGTAGATGTGTGAGAAATCTTTCTCTTATTATGCAGACTTTTGAAATCTTACAGGAGGTCACCTAAAAATTCACTTGCGGTCCACTGGTAGACCGTGATCTACTTCTTGCCCACCCCTGCTTTACATGAATGTCATTGGAGGACTGTGTTTTCACTATAAATATATATATGTATAGGCTTATATACATATATATTTATGTGTTTATATGTGTATATACATATAACACAATGCGCTAGGTGGTTTGTTGTGTCTGTCGGCATGAAAACGAGGCTCCCATTGAAGCCTATGGAAGTGCGCTCTCATGAGCGCTTGGCTTCCAGGCAACTCGCATTGTGCTGCACTTGTAATACCAGTGAACATTTACGTGTGCTGGTATTACTGAGTGAAGCGCAAATATCACGCTTGCGTAAGATCAATATTGCGCTCCACTCATAATCTAGCACAAAATAATTAAACAGAGTAACAGTAAAACTATAACAAAGAAATAAATTGCGAACAAAACAGTGACCAATGAGGAAAGCAGTTTTGGGATAGTAGAAGGGGATAAGGCGATTGTATTACTCTCTTAACTGTCCTACTTCTTCTTTGCTGTGAATATGAAGAAATAAAAAAAACAGACCAAAGCAGAAACAGTCAATGTTGAGAACTCAGAAACAAACAATGAGATGACCAGAATGATAAAATGGAAGGACCATAAGATCGTAAGAAGGATGTCGCTCTTTGAAATGACAAAACAGAGTTGCCAGATTTCTTCAGATCATACTGAAAACATATTACAATACAGTTATTAAATTATAAAGTAAATTATGAAGGAAAACATACATAATGAAGCAAGGAAAAATAGGATTAGATTATGAGTGGAACGCTAACTGTAGCGCGCGAGCAATAAGGCGTATTTCTCTGTTTTTTGTGTGCAAAGGTTATCGCAACTTTAGAACTCTGGTTAACTGTTACACAAGACTAAAAAGTTGCACTTCAAGGACCAGTAAATACAGATTTCCAAAATAAACAAATGCATGATAACAAGACAATGCAATAACATTTATTCTGAATTTCAAATTAGTAGATTTTTTTTTCTATCATTCTATCAGCCAATCGGAATTAAGGTAGGAATATTCTGATTGGCCAATCAGCCAATCGGATTGAACTTGATTCTGATTGGCTGATTCCATCAGCCAATCAGAATATTCCTACCTTAATTCCGATTGGCTGATAGAATCCTATCAGCCAATCGGAATTCGAGGGACGCCATCTTGGATGACGTCATTTAAAGGAACCGTCATTAGTCGTTCAGTCGTCGGCCAGGATGGATGTTCCGCGTCGGAGGTCTTCAGGATGCTGCCGCTCCGCTCCGGATGGATGACGATAGAAGATCCCGCTTGGATGAAGACTTCAATCGGATGGAAGACCTCTTCTGCCCCGCTTGGATGAAGACTTCTACCGGATGGAGGACCTCTTCTTGCTCCGCTTGGATGAAGAATTTGGCTCGGCTGGGTGAAGACGACTCAAGGTAGGGAGATCTTCAGGGGATTAGTGTTAGGTTTCTTTAAGGGGGGTTTGGGTTAGATTAGGGGTATGTGGGTGGTGGGTTGTAATGTTGGGGGGGGTATTGTATGTTTTTTTTTACAGGCAAAAGAGCTGAACTTCTTGGGGCATGCCCCGCAAAGGGCCCTGTTCAGGGCTGGTAAGGTAAAAGAGCTTTGAACTTTAGTAATTTAGAATAGGGTAGGGCATTTTTTTATTTTGGGGGGCTTTGTTATTTTATTAGGGGGCTTAGAGTAGGTGTAATTAGTTTAAAATTGTTGTAATATATTTATAATGTTTGTAAATATTTTTTTATTTTTTGTAACTTAGTTCTTTTTTATTTTTTGTACTTTAGTTAGTTTATTTCATTGTAGTTATTTGTAGGTATTGTATTTAATTAATGTATTGATAGTGTAGTGTTAGGTTTAATTGTAGGTAATTGTAGGTATTTTATTTAATTAATTTAATGATAGTATAGTGTTAGGTTTAATTGTAACTTAGGTTAGGATTTATTTTACAGGTAATTTTGTACTTATTTTAACTAGGTAACTATTAAATAGTTCTTAACTATTTAATAGCTATTGTACCTGGTTAAAATAATTACAAAGTTGCCTGTAAAATAAATATTAATCCTAAAATAGCTACAATGTAATTATAATTTATATTGTAGCTATATTAGGATTTATTTTACAGGTAAGTATTTAGCTTTAAATAGGAATAAGTTATTTAATAAGAGTTAATTTATTTCGTTAGAATAAAATTATATTTAACTTAGGGGGGTGTTAGGGTTAGAATTAGCTTTAGGGGTTAAAAACTTTATTAGAATAGTGGTGAGCTCCGGTCGGCAGATTAGGGGTTAATTATTGTAGGTAGCTGGCTGCAACGTTTTGGGGGGCAGGTTAGGGGTTAATAAATATAATATAGGGGTCGGCGGTGTTAGGGGCAGCAGATTAGGGGTACATAAGGATAACGTAGGTGGCGGCGCTTTGCGGTCGGCAGATTAGGGGTTAATAAGTGTAGGTAGGTAGCGGCGACGTTGTGGGGGGCAGATTAGGGGTTAATAAATATAATATAGGGGTCGGCGGTGTTAGGGGCAGAAGATTAGGGTACATAGCTATAATGTAGGTGGCGGCTCTTTGCGGTCGGCAGATTAGGGGTTAATTATTGTAGGTAGCTGGCTGCGACGTTGTGGGGGGCAGGTTAGGGGTTAATAAATATAATATAGGGGGGTCGGCGGTGTTAGGGGCAGCAGATTAGGGGTACATAAGTATAACGTAGGTGGCGGTCGGCAGATTAGGGGTTAAAAAATTTAATTGAGTGGCGGCGATGTGGGGGGACCTCGGTTTAGGGGTACATAGGTAGTTTATGGGTGTTAGTGTACTTTAGGGCACAGTAGTTAAGAGCTTTATGAACCGGCGAATTAATTTTTTCCTTTGATGATAAAACCTACATGTTCCTGGAGATATATGGTCAGATGTAATTGGGATCTGTGACAGACAGGATCTATATATAATCAAGCTATTATCAATGTAAGTAATGACTTGAATTCTTCTCAATGTGAGCCAAGTCAACATTAGTTTTGCCACTAGTTTCATAATTTTTTAAATAAACCTATGGACAGAGCAAAGAAAACAGATTTTTATTTTTATTTATTTTTTTGTGAGAGATGGATAAGGACAGTGAGATAAGTCTTGGTTGGTCTCTCAAAAGATACCTTTCACTATGAAAAGGTGGTAATAAAAAAAGTAATTAAGATCTCTATTTATTATAGGACTACATTTTTCTAATTTTTTTACAAGCTTGTTTGTAATAGAGTTCGAGAGTTCTAGATTTAGGAGACGTGTGTCTTTTAAAAAAAAGAATAGGGGTAGAGGTTTTAAGGGAGGGAAGAAAACCAAGTAAATGCTTTAAATAATGTGAAGGACTAAAGTGACTGATTTTAGAAACAGCATAAGTCTTCCATTCACTCTTTTGGTGGAACAACAGTTGAGAAGAGGCAAAATTGTAATTACCTGTGAAGAAACGTGTTTTTTGATCTGGATCTCAAACCTATTGATTTCCAAGAGAAGCAATAAGTAAAAAGTTCATATAAGGATATGTGTATTCTTGTTGAGACTTCTGTGACTCTTGTGACTCTTTGTATCCTTGGAGTTTCTCAAAGAAAAGGAGAAAGAAATAGCAACATAGTGTAATTCTGTGATGATTATCAGAAATGTGTCAAGCTTGTGGCCAAATGCCTACTCACATGTACTAGAGCTTACGACCAAGCTCAGGGAAATGCGCACACCCACTTTATACTGATGGGTAAACAGTACTCTCACGGCAATGCAATATATAAAAGATTTATTTAAAATACAGTAAAAAAGCATCACAAATGCTATACAAAACACCTTATTCAGAGGTTAATAGAGCCATATATATGGATATTTGCTCATAAAAGTCAACTCCACTGCAGGATGTAAGTGGATTCAGGCAGCAGAAACTTAACCGCTGCACAGATCAACCTGACCCCAGATGGGAGTGGCTCCTCCTACCAGTGTATCAGCAAGTGTACAGACGAACAGGAGAGTAAAATTTCTAAAAGTTCCGACGATCGTTTCGTTTAACAAGCTTTTTCAAGGAGTTGAAGTGCGCATGTCCGTGTAGCCTTATATACCGGTCTTTGGATTTAGAACGGATATCCGGATTCTTCTATTGCTATTTTGGAAGAGGGCATAAATGTCCTCCAATCTATTAGTCATCTTATGTAGATTTGATATATTGCGCCCAGGGGGAAGTTTAGATGTAATTATTTTCCCAGTTGGCCATATAAAGATTGGCATAACTGGGCGCAAAAACCAGATTTGCGCCCAGTTATGCCAATCTTTGGCCTAGATTTAGAGTTCGGCGGTAGCCGTCAAAACCAGCGTTAGAGGCTCCTAACGCTGGTTTTGGGCGCCCGCTGGTATTTGGAGTCAGTGATTAAAGGGTCTAACGCTCACTTTTCAGCCGCGACTTTTCCATACCGCAGATCCCCCTACGCCATTTGCGTAGCCTATCTTTTCAATGGGATCTTTCTAACGCCGGTATTTAGAGTCGTTTCTGAAGTGAGCGTTAGAGCTCTAACGACAAGATTCCAGCCGCCTGAAAAAAGCAGGAGTTAAGAGCTTTCTGGCTAACGCCGGTTTATAAAGCTCTTAACTACTGTACCCTAAAGTACACTAACACCCATAAACTACCTATGTACCCCTAAACCGAGGTCCCCCCACATCGCCGCCACTCGATTAAAATTTTTAACCCCTAATCTGCCGACCGCCACCTACGTTATACTTATGTACCCCTAATCTGCTGCCCCTAACCCCGCCGACCCCTATATTATATTTATTAACCCCTAACTTGCCCCCCACAACGTCGCCGCAAGCTACTTAAAATAATTAACCCCTAATCTTCCGACCGCAAATCGCCGCCACCTACGTTATCCCTATGTACCCCTAATCTGCTGCCCCTAACATCGCCGACCCCTATGTTATATTTATTAACCCCTAATCTGCCCCCCACAACGTCGCCGACACCTACCTACACTTATTAACCCCTAATCTGCCGAGCGGACCTGAGTGCTACTATAATAAATGTATTAACCCCTAATCCGCCTCACTAACCCTATCATAAATAGTATTAACCCCTAATCTGCCCTCCCTAACATCGCCGACACCTACCTTCAATTATTAACCCCTAATCTGCCGACCGGAGCTCACCGCTATTCTAATAAATGTATTAACCCCTAAAGCTAAGTCTAACCCTAACACTAACACCCCCCTAAGTTAAATATAATTTTTATCTAACGAAATAAATTAACTCTTATTAAATAAATGATTCCTATTTAAAGCTAAATACTTACCTGTAAAATAAATCCTAATATAGCTACAATATAAATTACATTTATATTATAGCTATTTTAGGATTAATATTTATTTTACAGGCAACTTTGTAATTATTTTAACCAGGTACAATAGCTATTAAATAGTTAAGAACTATTTAATAGTTACCTAGTTAAAATAATTACAAATTTACCTGTAAAATAAATCCTAACCTAAGATATAATTAAACCTAACACTACCCTATCAATAAAATAATTAAATAAACTACCTACAATTACCTACAATTAACCTAACACTACACTATCAATAAATCAATTAAACACAATTGCTACAAATAAATACAATTAAATAAACTATCTAAAGTACAAAAAATAAAAAAGAACTAAGTTACAGAAAATAAAAAAATATTTACAAACATAAGAAAAATATTACAACAATTTTAAACTAATTACACCTACTCTAAGCCCCCTAATAAAATAACAAAGACCCCCAAAATAAAAAATTCCCTACCCTATTCTAAAATACAAAAATTACAAGCTCTTTTACCTTACCAGCCCTGAACAGGGCCCTTTGCGGGGCATGCCCCAAGAATTTCAGCTCTTTTGCCTGTAAAAAAAACATACAATACCCCCCCCCAACATTACAACCCACCACCCACATACCCCTAATCTAACCCAAACCCCCTTAAATAAACCTAACACTAATCCCCTGAAGATCTTCCTACCTTGTCTTCACCATCCAGGTATCACCGATCCGTCCTGGCTCCAAGATCTTCATCCAACCCAAGCGGGGGTTGGCGATCCATAATCCGGTGCTCCAAAGTCTTCCTCCTATCCGGCAAGAAGAGGACATCCGGACCGGCAAACATCTTCTCCAAGCGGCATCTTCTATGTTCTTCCATCCGATGACGACCGGCTCCATCTTGAAGACCTCCAGCGCGGATCCATCCTCTTCTTCCGACGACTAGACGACGAATGACGGTTCCATTAAGGGACGTCATCCAAGATGGCGTCCCTCGAATTCCGATTGGCTGATAGGATTCTATCAGCCAATCGGAATTAAGGTAGGAATTTTCTGATTGGCTGATGGAATCAGCCAATCAGAATCAAGTTCAATCCGATTGGCTGATCCAATCAGCCAATCAGATTGAGCTCGCATTCTATTGGCTGTTCCGATCAGCCAATAGAATGCGAGCTCAATCTGATTGGCTGATTGGATCAGCCAATCGGATTGAACTTGATTCTGATTGGCTGATTCCATCAGCCAATCAGAAAATTCCTACCTTAATTCCGATTGGCTGATAGAATCCTATCAGCCAATCGGAATTCGAGGGACGCCATCTTGGATGACGTCCCTTAAAGGAACCGTCATTCGTCGTCTAGTCGTCGGAAGAAGAGGATGGATCCGCGCTGGAGGTCTTCAAGATGGAGCCGGTCGTCATCGGATGGAAGAACATAGAAGATGCCGCTTGGAGAAGATGTTTGCCGGTCCGGATGTCCTCTTCTTGCCGGATAGGAGGAAGACTTTGGAGCACCGGATTATGGATCGCCAACCCCCGCTTGGGTTGGATGAAGATCTTGGAGCCAGGACGGATCGGTGATACCTGGATGGTGAAGACAAGGTAGGAAGATCTTCAGGGGATTAGTGTTAGGTTTATTTAAGGGGGTTTGGGTTAGATTAGGGGTATGTGGGTGGTGGGTTGTAATGTTGGGGGGGGGTATTGTATGTTTTTTTTTACAGGCAAAAGAGCTGAAATTCTTGGGGCATGCCCCGCAAAGGGCCCTGTTCAGGGCTGGTAAGGTAAAAGAGCTTGTAATTTTTGTATTTTAGAATAGGGTAGGGAATTTTTTATTTTGGGGGTCTTTGTTATTTTATTAGGGGGCTTAGAGTAGGTGTAATTAGTTTAAAATTGTTGTAATATTTTTCTTATGTTTGTAAATATTTTTTTATTTTCTGTAACTTAGTTCTTTTTTATTTTTTGTACTTTAGATAGTTTATTTAATTGTATTTATTTGTAGCAATTGTGTTTAATTAATTTATTGATAGTGTAGTGTTAGGTTAATTGTAGGTAATTGTAGGTAGTTTATTTAATTATTTTATTGATAGGGTAGTGTTAGGTTTAATTATATCTTAGGTTAGGATTTATTTTACAGGTAAATTTGTAATTATTTTAACTAGGTAACTATTAAATAGTTCTTAACTATTTAATAGCTATTGTACCTGGTTAAAATAATTACAAAGTTGCCTGTAAAATAAATATTAATCCTAAAATAGCTATAATATAAATGTAATTTATATTGTAGCTATATTAGGATTTATTTTACAGGTAAGTATTTAGCTTTAAATAGGAATCATTTATTTAATAAGAGTTAATTTATTTCGTTAGATAAAAATTATATTTAACTTAGGGGGGTGTTAGTGTTAGGGTTAGACTTAGCTTTAGGGGTTAATACATTTATTAGAATAGCGGTGAGCTCCGGTCGGCAGATTAGGGGTTAATAATTGAAGGTAGGTGTCGGCGATGTTAGGGAGGGCAGATTAGGGGTTAATACTATTTATGATCGGGTTAGTGAGGCGGATTAGGGGTTAATAACTTTATTATAGTAGCGCTCAGGTCCGCTCGGCAGATTAGGGGTTAATAAGTGTAGGTAGGTGTCGGCGACGTTGTGGGGGGCAGATTAGGGGTTAATAAATATAACATAGGGGTCGGCGATGTTAGGGCAGCAGATTAGGGGTACATAGGGATAACGTAGGTGGCGGCGGTTTACGGAGCGGCAGATTAGGGGTTAAAAGTGTAATGCAGGGGTCAGCGATAGCGGGGGGCGGCAGATTAGGGGTTAATAAGTGTAAGGTTAGGGGTGTTTAGACTCGGGGTACATGTTAGAGTGTTAGGTGCAGACGTAGGAAGTGTTTCCCCATAGGAAACAATGGGGCTGCGTTAGGAGCTGAACGCTGCTTTTTTGCAGGTGTTAGGTTTTTTTTCAGCTCAAACAGCCCCATTGTTTCCTATGGGAGAATCGTGCACGAGCACGTTTTTGAGGCCGGCCGCGTCCGTAAGCAACTCTGGTATCGAGAGTTGCATTTGCGGTAAATATGCTCTACGCTCCTTTTTTGGAGCCTAACGCAGCATTTGTTTGAACTCTCAATACCAGAGTTAAATTTATGGTGCGGCCAGAAAAAAACCCGCGGAGCGTTAACAGCCCTTTTACCGCCAAACTCTAAATCTAGGCCTTTATATGGCCAACTGGGAAAATAATTACATCTACAATTCCCCCTGGGCGCAAAATATCTGGTGTCCTATCACCGCTATATAGATGACCTGTTTCTAATATGGTCAGGGAGTGAGGGTCAGTTATTGGAATTTATGGAATATTTGAAAAATAACGAGTTCCAGGTGTCCTTAACTTGGAAATATAGCAAAGAGAAAATAGAATTTCTTGATTTAGAATTATACATTGAGGAGAACTCACTTAAATCAAGGAATCACTTTAAAAGTATAGATATGAACAACTATATAAATCTTAACAGTTGTCACCAACGCCATTGGTTAAAAAATGTCCCCAAAGGCCAATTTGTTAGATTAAGACGCAACTGTAAGGAAGAAGCGGAATACCAAACTCAGTCTAAAGTTTTAAAAAAGCGTTTCTTAGAAAAGAACTACTCAAATGGCTTTTTGGAAGAAAAAATAGAGGAAGTTAGGAATATGGACAGAAGTGAATTATTAAAGTATAAGAACCACAATACACAAGGTAACAAGAGAGAAAATACTAACATAGCTAACAGATTAATTTTCCAGCACAGCACACAAAGTAATGAGTTAAGAAATATTATTCATAGACATTGGGGCATCCTTACAAGAGATTCGGGATTAACAGAATTCCTTGGGGAAGGCCCAAATATTATGTTTAAGAAGGTACCAAATTTAAAATTACAGTTATCACATGGAAATAACAAGAAGAATAAACAGAGTGTAATATCTGCCAAGAACTGGCTGCCCACTCTACAGGTAGGGTTTAGAAAATGTCAATTTTGCAATGCATGTGAGAGAATGAAAAAAACATCAAAGTTATGCAATAAGTTCTATTCAACAGACAATAAAAAAGTTTATGAGATAAATCAATTCATTACTTGCAATAGCAAGAATGTAGTTTATCTACTACGCTGCTCATGCAATCTAATCTATATAGGTCGCACCTCTAGGCTCTTAAAAACAAGATTAAATGAACACATTTATAATATCGAGAAGGGCTATCAAAATCACACACTGTCAGCACATTTTGATAGGGTACACAGAAGGAAGGTTAGTGATTTAGAATTTCTAGGGATAAGAAAAATTGAACAAGATTGGAGGGGTGGTGACATACAGAATCAACTGGGACGCTTCAAAATGAAATGAATACACACTATGGATACTTTTATACCTAATGGTTTAAACAAAGATTTTGAATTACATCACTTCTTGCAATATAAATTTCTATCTAAATCTCAATGATAATATCATACGACATCCTAAACTTAGGTGATATCCATTCCTATCTTAGTAAAAATAATAAATAAAAGATTTTATAACTTGGGGCAGAAATAAATATAAAAAATATAATATAAAATCAATGCGGGATAGAAGTAGGAAGTAAGATGAACTATTGACTATAGATAGTCTAAATAACTAATAATTGATGTTAATAATTAATTGTAGACTATTAGATGGGTACATGAGTAGAAAGTAACATTCTTACTTATTATCATGTAATAGAGGATAGATCTGGGATATGTATTCTGTTGTTTGTAATAACTGTATTATATTGTTTGGATATGCATTCTGTGCTAGCGTAACCAAATTTACATACATTAAAATAAGAATAAAAAGGCCTATCTCCATGAAAGGTTAAAGGAATAGACGATAAAGATGTTTCAAATATAGTCAGATATAGATGGTTCTATTTAGCAAAATTGGGAAATTATGTATGACTGTAAAGACGCAATATAGTTATATCATAAATGGTATATTCTCCACAATGTAATGCAATATATTAGTATGTATTTGTGAATGTGGTAGCATTTTCCTTAATGACTGTAAGTATATATCAAATCTATATAAGATGACTAATAGATTGGAGGACATTTATACCCTCTTCCAAAATGGCAATAGAAGAATCTGGATATCTGTTCTAAATTCAAAGACCGGTATATAAGGCTACACGGACATGCGCACTTCATCTCCATGAAAAAGCTTGTTAAGCGAAACGATCGTCGGAACTTTTAGAACTTTTACTCTCCTGTGCGTCTGTACACTTGCTGATACACTGGTAGGAGGAGCCACTCCCATCTGGGGTCAGGTTGATCTGTGCAGCGGTTAAGTTTCTGCTGCCTGAATCCACTTACATCCTGCAGTGGAGTTGACTTTTATGAGCAAATATCCATATATATGGCTCTATTAACCTCTGAATAAGGTGTTTTGTATAGCATTTGTGACGCTTTTTTACTGTATTTTAAATAAATCTTTTATATATTGCATTGCCGTGAGAGTACTGTTTACCCACCAGTATAAAGTGGGTGTGCGCATTTCCCTGAGCTTGGTCGTAAGCTCAAGTACATGTGAGTAGGCATTTGGCCACAAGCTTGACACATTTCTGATAATCATCACAGAATTACACTATGTTGCTATTTCTTTCTCCTTTTCTTTGAGAAACTCCAAGGATACAAAGAGTCACAAGAGTCACAGAAGTCTCAACAAGAATACACATATCCTTATATGAACTTTTTACTTATTGATTCTCTTTTGAAACAACACATTTATTTTCACATTTGTTTTGGTTTGTGATGTTTGGTATATTTTTATTATTATTGATTTCCAAGGTTTGGCTGTAGTCCGGAAAAACAGACTTACATTTTAAGTTGGGTTTAATTGTTGTTTTGGCCAGGAAAAAGACACTTGCTTGATTTTGGTTTTGGCTCTATTGATTACATAAAGGTATTAAAACAATTGGAAAACTCTTTAAAAAATGTATAACAAAAGAGAAGGCCACCTTGTCCTTATTCAGAGGAGGGGTAATCTGACAATTTGGGATCTATGCTGCATAATATGTATCTTAGCTTTACAGCAGCAATACACACATTGGCATTGTCTATAAGGAATAAGGTTTTCTGTATCCATTTAGTAGTGCAAGAGGATATCTGCGCTAGTAAGAGATAAGCAATCATTTGCAAAAAAAACATAATTTATGTAAGAACTTACCTGATAAATTAATTTCTTTCATGGTGGTGAGTGTCCACAAGCTAGTAACTGATGGGATATACATTCCCACCAGGAGGGGGCAGTTTCCCAAACCTCAAATGCCTATAAATACACTTCCCACCTCACTCATACCTCAGTTTAACGTATAGCCAAGTTAGTGAGGTGTATAAGGAGTAAAAGCATAAAAAAGAGGAACAGGATAAATAATGTGCTTTATATAAAAAAATCATAACCCCCATAAAATGGGTGGGTCTCGTGGACTCTTGTCACCAAGAAAGAAATTGATTTATCAGGTAAGTTCTATAGAGAAAGGGATAAAATAAAAAACAGCTATTTCCGCTGAGAAATTAAATTAAAAAAAAATATTACGTTTTCTTAAAAATTCAAAAAACTTTGTACCAAAAGCTGCTTCCGAAGAAGCAAAAACATAAAAATTGTAAAATTTAGTAAATGTATGCAAAGTAGAACAAGTGGCTGCTTTGCAGATTTGTTAAACTGGCGCTTCATTCTTAAAAACCCAAGATGTGGCAACTGATCTTGTAGAATGAGCTTTTATTCTCTGAGGCGGAGACTGCCCCCCTCCAAATAAGCTTTGTAAATCAGAAGTTTCAACCAAGATGCCAAAGAAATGTCAGAGAAATGGCAGAGGCTTTATGACCTTTTCTGGAACCAGAAAAATAACAAATAGACTTTCTGAAATCTTTAGTAGCCTCAGCATCATATTTCAAAGCTCTTACCACATCCAAAGAATGTAAAGACTTTTCAAGAATATTCTTAGGATTAGGACACAAGGAAGGAACAATAATTTCCCTATTAATGTTAGAATTCACAACTTTAGACAAAAATTTAAACAAAATCTGCAAAACAGCTTTATATTGATGGATAATCATATAAGAAACCTCGCAAGAAAGTGCAGACAATTTAGAAACTCTACTAGCATAAGAGATAGCTAAGAGAAATAACACTTTCCAAGAAAATAGTTTAATGTCCAAAGATCCATGGGCTCAAAAGGAGGAGCCTGCAAAGTCTTTAAAACCAAATTAAGACTCCAAGGAGGAGAGATAGATTTTATAACAGGTTTGATATGAGTCAAAGGCCCCTATTTATCATGGTCTGTCGGACCTGATCCGACAGTGCGGATCAGGTCCGACAGACCTCGCTGAATACGGCGAGCAATACGCACGCCATATTCAGCATTGCACCAGCAGCTCACAAGAGCTGCTGGTGCAACGCCGCCCCCTGCAGACTCGCAGCCAATAGGCTGCCAGCAGGGGGGTGTCAATCAACCCGATCGGTGCTTGATACATATGCCCCATAGCCTGTACAAAACAGTGAACATCAGGAAGATTAGCAGTCTTTCTGTGAAATAAAACAGAAAGAGCAAAGATTTGTCCTTTCAAAGTATTGGCAGACAAACCTTTATCCAAACCATCCTGAAGATACTGTAGAATTCTAGGAATTCTAAAAGAATGCCAAAAATAATCATGAGTGGAACACCATGAAATTTAGGTTTTCCAAACCTTGTGATATATTTTCCTTGAAACAGGCTTACAAGCCTGAATCATAGTGGTAATCACAGAGTCAGAGAAACCTCTATGAATAAGGACTAAGTGTTCAATTTCCATGCCTTCAAATTTGGAGATTTGAGATCCATATGGAAAAAACGGGCCTTGAGACAGAAGGTCTGGTCTTAGAGGAAGTGACCAAGGTTGGCAACTTGACATTCTCACAAGGTCTGCATACCAGAACCTGTGAGGCAATGCTGGTGCTATCAGGAACTCATATGATTCTTCCATTATGATTTTTGAGATAACTCTTGGAAGAAGAACCAGAGGTGGAAAAAAGTAAGCAGGTTGGTAAAAACCATGGAACTGCTAGAGCATCCATCAATTCCGCCTGATGATCCCTAGACCTGGAGAGGTATCCGGGAAGTTTCTTGTTTAGACAAGAGGCCATCAGATCTATGTTTGGACTGCTGAGATTATCCGCTTCCCATTTGTCTACACCTGGTATATGAATCGCAGTGATTAGACAAGAGTTGGATTCCTCTCAAGAAAGTATTAGAGACCCTTTTTTTTAATTGTCAGGGGACTGCTAGTCCCCCCTTGATAATTAATATATGCCATTGTTGTGACATTGTCTGTTTGTAACCGAATATACGGTTCTCTCTTTAATAGAGGCCAAGGCCTCTATTTATCAAGCTGTCCAAAGCAAATATGCTTGAATTCCGCAGCGTATTTGTGGCGAGCCTGATTCGCCTTAGTTATCAAAGGCTAGAGACCGGCAAAAGTAGAATATAGTGACGTAACATACAATCCGCCAGACTCAGTCCGACACAGATCAATGGTTACATCACTCCAGATGTTCCTAACGCAAGTTCGGCACAATCTGACTACTTTTGGAAGTTATCAAGATCCTAGCAGGTACCCTCGGCACTTTTCCGGCCCAGCGTACCTGGTTTTCAATCCGCCGCCCTGGAGGCGACGGATGCCAAAGGAATCAATGGGAGTCTGACAGCAGCGAAAGCTCATGTTCGTTGCTGCCCAATATCCCATTGATTCCTATGGGAAATGTCTACACCTAACACCCTAACATGTACCCTGATTCTAAACACCCCTAATCTGCCCCCCCTACACCGCCGCCGCCACCTACATTATACTTATTAACCCCTAAACCGCCCATCCCGGAGCCCACCGCAACTAAATAAAGTTATTAACCCCTAAACCGCCGCACCCGGAGCCCACCGCCACTCTAATAAACTTATTAACCCCTAAACCGCCACTCCCGAGCCCAACGCAACTAAATTAACTTATTAACCCCTAAACCGCCGCTCCCAGACCCCGCCACCACCTACATTATGTTTATTAACCTCTAATCTGCCCCCCCTATACCGCCACTATATTAATTTTATTAACTCCTAAACCTAAGTCTAACCCTAACCCTAACACCCCCCCTAACTTAAATATTATTTAAATTAATCTAAATAAATTTACTATTATTAACTAAATTATTCTTATTTAAAACTAAATACTTACCTATAAAATAAACCCTAACATAGCTACAATATAATTAATAATTACATTGTAGCTATTTTAGGATTTATTTTTATTTTACAGGCAACTTTGTATTTATTTTAACTAGGTAAAATAGTTATTAAATAGTTATTAACTATTTAATAACTACCTAGCTAAAATAAAGACAAAAATACCTGTAAAATAAAACCTAACCTAAGTTACAATTACACCTAACACTACACTATCATTAAAATAATTACATAAATTAACTACAATTAAATAAAACTAATTACAATTAAATAAAATTAACTAAAGTACAAAAACCCCCCACTAAATTACATACATTAAAAAAAATTACAATAATTTTAAACTAATTACACCAACTCTAATCCCCCTAACAAAATAAAAAAGCCCCCCAAAATAATAAAAATCCCTACCCTATACTAAATTATAAGTAGCCCTTAAAAGGGCCTTTTGCGGGGCATTGCCCCAAATTAATCAGCTCTTTTACCTGGAAAAAAAGAAATACAAACCCCCCAACATTAAAACCCACCACCCACACACCCAACCCTACTCTAAAACCCACCCAAACCCCCCTTAATAAAACCTAAAAAAAAACCCTAAAAAAACACTAACCCCCTGAAGATCACCCTACCTTGAGCCGTCTTCACTCAGCCGGGCACAAGTGGACCTCCAGAGGGGCAGAAGTCTTCATCTGATCCAGGCAGAAGAGGACATCCAGACTGGCAGAAGTCTTCATTCAAGCGGCATCTTCTATCTTCATCCATCCGGAGCGGAGCGGGTCCATCTTCAATCCATCCGACGCGAAGCATCCTCTTCCATCGACGTCCTAATGGAGAATGAAGGCTCCTTTAAATGACGTCATCCAAGATGGCGTCCCTAGAATTCCGATTGACCTTTTGTCTGAGGAATCAAAAAACTTTTTGGTAAACTGATCCTCCAAACAACTTTTTGAAGAAACAACAGAAATTGTTTTGAGCGAGATTCTGCTAAATGAAAAGATTGAGCTAGTACCAAGATATCATCCCAATAAGGAAACACTGCAATACCCTGCTCTCTGATTACAGATAGAAGGGTACCTAGAACTATTGAGAATATTCTTGGTGCTGTTGCAAGGCCAAACGGAAGAGCGACAAATTGGTAATACTTGTTTAGAAAAGAGAATCTCAGAAATCGATAGTGATCTGGATGAATCGGATTGTGAAGGTAAGCTTCCTGTAAGTCTATTGTGGACATGAAGTGACCTTGCTGAACAAAAGGCAGAATAGTCCTTATAGTCATCATCTTGAAAGTCGTGACTTCCTATTTGATACCCCTTAGAAATTATATTCTTAAGCCACTGATTTTAGACAGAGTCTGTTAAAACGCTTTGAAATAGCTTTAGTCTGCCCCCTACCAGAAGAACTGGCTTGATGGCCGCACCTTCATGTAGGTTTAGGGGCAGGATTTGGTGTCTTATAAGGCTTGGATTTATTCCAATTTGGAGATGGTCTACAAATAGAGCCAGAGGCCTTAGGGAAAGGAGTGGTTTTCTGCTCTCTCTATTCTGATGAAAGGAACGAAAATGATTGGGAGCTTTAAATTAAACCTTAGATTTCTTGTCTTGGGGCAGAAAAACTCCCTTACCCCCGGTAACAGTGGAGATAATAGAATCCAATTGTGAACCAAAAGATTTTTACCTTGAAGAGAGATAATAATCCAGTTATAGACACTGTGTCAGCATTCCACGATTTAAGCCATAAAGCTTTTGTAGTTAGAATGGCTAAAAACATGGATTTGACATTGATCTTCATAACATCAAATATAGCATCACAAATAAAATTATTTGTATGTTGAAGTAAAACAAGAATGTTAGCTAATTCAGAATCTGAAGACAACTGATGTGCTAAACTGTCCAACCAAAAAGTAGAACCAGCAACAACATCAGCCATAGATATAACAGGTCTAAGAATATAGCCAGTATGTAAATATGCCCTTCTTAGATACGTTTCAAGCTTACTATCTAAAGGATCCTTAAAAGATGTACTGTCTTCCATAGGAATAGTAGTACATTTGGCAATAGTGGAAATTGCCCCATAAACTTTAGGAACTGTTTCACAAAGTTCTAAATTGGCTACAGGTAAAGGATACAATTTCTTAAACCTAGAAGAAGGGTTAAAAGAGTTAGCAGGCTTAGACCATTCTTTAGCAATCACATTAGAGATAGCGTAAGGAATAGGAAATACTTCAGGAGTAATAACAGTAGTCTTAAATACAGAATTTAGACAATTACTAGCTTTATCATCAGGAGGTTTAGACTCCTCAGTACCCAAAGTAAACAAAACGTCCTTTAAGAGAGAACAAATATTATTATTATTATTATTATTATCATTTATTTGTATAGCGCCGCCAAATTCCGTAGCGCTGGGTACAATGATAGGGGTATACAATGACAAAGCTTTGTGATACAATACAAAACATAACAAGACTAAACAAATCTAGCACAGGAGGAAGAGGGCCCTGCTCCGGAGAGCTCATAGTCTATAGGTTTAGGGTGCAGAGACATAAGGTTGGGGTAGCTTGTTACATCGGTTGTATTTGCAGCAGTCAGGCAGTTCATGTACATGTATTAGCTTGGTTCAGATGCGGGATGGAGGAGAGATGGTAAGCCTCTCTGAATAGGTGGGTTTTCAAGGATCTTCTGAAGCTATACAAGGTTGGAGACAGTCTGATGGAGCGGGGTAGAGAGTTCCAGAGGACAGGAGCAGCACGTGCAAAGTCTTTGAGGCGGGAGTGGGTTGTAGAGATAACAGGAGTGTAGAGACGTAGGTCAGAGGTCGCTCAAAGAGGACGGGATGGGGAGTATATTCTATCTTAAATAAAAAAGATTTGTTTATATCTGTATCTAACGTGGCATTCTCTGAATCTGAGGAAACCGCATCAGTAGAGGATACATCAGTATGCTGAAGGTCAGAACTTAATTCACTAGGTTTAGGAAAGTGTTGCAAAACCCTTTTACGTTTATTTGAAGGCGGAATAGCAGTCATTGCCTTCTCTACAGCTGCAGCAATAAAATCTTTCATTTCTACGGTAATGCTGAGATGGAATAACAGTGGGTGTGTTTGTACTTATAGATATACTATCAGCATTTAACAATTTGTCAATACAAGAGACATAATTGCAAAAAAACAAAATTTGAAAAACGTAAATTCATTCTGCAAATTTATATCCATGTTCCTATATATGATATATGTAACAGGCTTGAGAAAATGGGAAAAAGAGCAAACATTTATATAAAAAAAAAGAAAACTGATTCATAAAATGCTGCATGAAAGCTCTCTAACGCCTAGATTTAGAGTTCTGCGATAGCCGTCAAAACCAGCGTTAGGGGGTCCTATCTTTTCAATAGGATCTTTCTAACGCCGGTATTTAGAGTCTTGGCTGAAGTGAGCGTTAGAAATCTTACGACAAAACTCCAGCCGCAGATAAAAGCCAGGAGTTAAGAGCTTTCTGGGCTAACGCCGGTTCATAAAGCTCTTAACTACTGTGCTCTAAAGTACACTAACACCCATAAACTACCTATGTACCCCTAAACCGAGGACCCCCCACATCGCCGCCACTCTATTAATTTTTTTTAGCTCCTAATCTGCCGACCGCACAGCGCTGCAACCTACATTATCCCTATGTACCCCTAATCTGCTGCCCCTAACACCGCCGACACCTACATAATGACCCCTAATCTGCCCCACCCAACATCGCCGCTACCTTACCTACAATTATTAACCCCTAATCTGCCGACCGGACCTCACCGCTACTCTAATAAATGTATTAACCCCTAAAGCTAAGTCTAACCCTAACCCTAACACCCCCCTAAGTTAAATATAATTTTTATCTAACGAAATAAAATAAATCTTATTAAATAAATTATTCCTATTTAAAGCTAAATACTTACCTGTAAAATAAACCCTAATATAGCTACAATATAAATAATAATTATATTGTAGCTATTTTAGGATTAATATTTATTTTACAGGCAACTTTGTATTTATTTTAACCAGGTACAATAGCTATTAAATAGTTAATAACCATTTAATAGCTAAAATAGTTAAAATAATTACAAAATTACCTGTAAAATAAATCCTAACCTAAGTTACAATTAAACCTAACACTACACTATCAATAAATTAATTAAAATACAAATACCTACACATAAATACAAATAAATACACTAACTAAAGTACAAAAAATAAAAAAGAACTAAGTTACAAAAAATAAAAAAATAATTTACAAACATTATAAAAAATATTACAACAATTTTAAGCTAATTACGCCTACTCTAAGCCCCTAATAAAATAACAAAGCCCCCCAAAATAAAAATTAAAAAGCTCTTTTACCTTACCAGCCCTTAAAAGGGCCTTTTGCGGGGCATGCCCCAAAGAATTCTGCTCTTTTGCCTGTAAAAGAAAAACATACAATACCCCCCCAAGATTACAACCCACCACCCACATACCCCTAATCTAACCCAAACCCCCCTTAAATAAACCTAACACTAAGCCCCTGAAGATCTTCCTACCTTGTCTTCACCACGCAGGGTATCACCGATCCGTCCAGAAGAGGGTCCGAAGTCTTCCTCCTATCCGGGCGATGTCTTCATCCAAGCGGGGGCTGAAGAGGTCCATCATCCGGCTGAAGTCTTCATCCAAGCGGGGGCTGAAGAGGTTCATCATCCGGCTGATGTCTTCATCCAAGCGGGGGCTGAAGAGGTCCATCTTCCGGCTGAAGTCTTCTATCAAGCTGCATCTTAAATCTTCTATCTTCCGGCTCCATCTTCATCCCGCCAACGCGGAACATCCTTCCTCCACGACGAACTTCCGACAAATGAAGGTTCCTTTAAGGGACGTCATCCAAGATAGTGTCCCTCAAATTCCGATTGGCTGATAGGATATTATCAGCCAATCGGAATTAAGGTAGGAAAATTCTGATTGGCTGATGGAATCAGCCAATCAGATTCAAGTTCAATCCAATTGGCTGATTGGATCAGCCAATCAGATTGAGCTCACATTCTATTGGCTGTTCCGATCGGAATTCGAGGAACGTCATCTTGGATGACGTCCCTTAAAGGAACCTTCATTCGTCCTAATTCTCCTGAAAGCTACCGCCCCATATCACTGCTTCCACTAACATCAAAACTCCTTGAAAAACTAGTTTACAATCGCCTAACCCACTTCCTGTCCGCCAACTCCTTGCTTGACCCACTGCAATCCGGATTCCGCCCAAAACACTCAACTGAGACAGCCCTTACCAAGGTTACAAACGATCTTCTCTCTGCAAAAAATATTGGCCACTACTATATACTCATCTTACTCGACCTCTCAGCTGCCTTCGACACAACTGACCACCCCCTCCTCCTACAGACCCTTAGCTCTTTTGGCCTCTTTGACACTGCTCTTTCCTGGATTCACTCCTATCTTTCTCACAGGTCTTTTTCTGTGTCATTTGCCGGCGACACCTCCTCTCCTATGCCTCTGTCTGTTGGAGTACCTCAAGGATCTGTTCTGGGTCCTCTACTCTTCTCCATCTATACTTCTTCGCTGGGTAAACTTATCAACAGTTATGGCTTCAAATATCACTTCTATGCTGATGACACCCATATCTACCTCTCCACCCCTGCTCTCTCTCCCTCTGTCCTTTCTCATGTCAGCGACTGCTTATCTGGTATTTCTTCCTGGATGGCCTCTCACCACCTAAAGATTAACATGTCCAAGACTGAGCTCCTTCTTATCCCCCCTCAAGTTGTACACCGACTTCTGACTTCTCTATCCCTGTTGACGGCATCACCATTTCCCTATCGCCCCAAGTCCGCTGCCTCGGAGTCACACTTGACTCAAATCTATCTTTCGTCCCCCATATCCAATCGCTTTCTACATCCTGCTGCAACCATCTACGCAATATTTCCAAAATTCGCCCTTTTCTTGGACACCACAAAGCAAATAATCCACTCCCTTGTTATCTCCCGACTTGACTACTGCAATAACCTACTCGCTGGCCTTCCTCTTTCCCGCCTCTCCCCCCTTCAATCCATCCTAAATGCCTCTGCCAGGCTGATCCACCTTTCCCATCGATCTGTATCTGCTGCCTAACCCACTTCCTGTCCGCCAACTCCTTGCTTGACCCACTGCAATCCGGATTCCGCCCAAAACACTCAACTGAGACAGCCCACGGCATCACCATTTCACTATCGCCCCAAGTACGCTGCCTCGGAGTCACACTTGACTCAAATCTATCTTTCGTCCCCCATATCCAATCGCTTTCTACATCCTGCTGCAACCATCTACGCAATATTTCCAAAATTCGCCCTTTTCTTGGACACCACAAAGCAAATAATGCACTCCCTTATCTCCCGACTTGACTACTGCAATAACCTACTCGCTGGCCTTCCTCTTTGCCGCCTCTCCCCCCTTCAATCCATCCTAAATGCCTCTGCCAGGCTGATCCACCTTTCCCGTCAATCTGTATCTGCTGCACCTCTCTGCGAGTCCCTTCATTGGCTCCCCATTCACAGCAGAATTAAATTCAAAATTCTCACCCTTACATACAAAGCTCTCACCAAAAGGATAGCAATTTACCTTCCAGCGGATCTCGTCACAAAATTCAGTGGTTCTCAGTGATCGTATACTATTGTTGCAGCAATGTCTGAAATTCTGCCCTACAGTGAGGATAAGATGGGGCATTACGGCTCTGATGCTGAGGTTGGGCAAATATCATTAAGCTGCCACCTGCAGGATACCAGTTCCTTTTTGGGGGGAAATCAGCAGAAGAGCCCCCCCCAACCTGGGACAGATCGGTAAAGCTAAGAAAGGTAAGGGGGATGTAAACACCTGTTGGATAGAATGATGTCTGCATAATTTCCCAAACCTTTTGTCTCCATTCATTCATCTATTTCACTTGAATTTTCTCTCATTCTCTCTTCTGCAATTTGCTGCTCTCGCCCCCTGCACCCTCTAATGGGTTTGTGTCGTATATGGCATGGGGTGCATATGTCCAATTTAACCCTTTGGCTACCAAACAGAACTGATACACTTTTATGTTCGATTCATGGAACCACTGTGGCAGCCAAATAGTTAACTGAGCCTCGGATGCTTATAATATTTTTGGGTTATAATATGATTTCCAACAGGTTATTCCTTTATACCCTTAAACCACTATTGTAAAGCCTGAAGTGGATTAATATAACGTAATTACCTCCAGGTCTCTCTTGTATGCCCATAAAAAATATTCTGAAGGCTGCATGAGTCGGTATGAACACAGACAATTTTTTTATGCCCATAAAACATTCTAAAGTCTGAAGAGCTGATTTGAGGTGCTTGCCTCCATGCTGTTCCTGTGTTGGTAAGGCTCAATATGATGCTAGGGTGTGATTTTAATGTAAAGCAAAATTAAAGTATTTAATTTTTAAATATCATTTGTTTCCGTTTTTTAATGTGCCCCTTTGATTAAACACTGGCCCCACCAGTAAAAAAAAAAATTGATTTAGCCCTTGTGACATAAAGTACAACCTTACCAATAATTTGTAATTTGTTTCAAGAATTTGAGATGATATTGAGGATGTAGCTAAGCCCTGAGAGGCATGATGTCACCATTTCTTGGTAAGCAGTTTTGGTAGCTCATTGTGGCATGAGGTAAAATAGAGAGATGACCTGTTCACCTGTGAGAGTAATTGATAAGGTGAAAGACTGGGGTCTACTTCAGCGCCAATGAAAACCTAACAGCCCAGGGGTGGTGATCCTTAGCTATCACTGCAAAGGTAAAATAATAAGAAAAAGAGTGTACCCAGGCACCAAACCTGACGGAGGCTAAGGTATAAAATAGGTATTTAATAAATTGATTAAAATGTTTCAAGTTTAATCAATAAAAACAGAAAATACAAATTCAATTTATAAAAACTAAGTACATGGATCCATGCAAAAAGTACAATAAAAATAAGTGTAATACAATAAAATGTGATACACAATAAAATTAGTAACAGTTAAAACATAAATGGTAAGACAGGATATCTACACAGGTATTAGCCAAAAATATAAAACAGGAGAAATTAGAAATGAGTGGTAAAAAATCTTGATGCAAGCAGGTGGTCCTGGTGTGGACAATTAAAAAAACAATGTGAAAGGTTATGAAATATCAGTGAGTCAATGATCCTTGTCAAATGTAACAGTTATCCAAAGGGGAACAATGTTCAAAAATTGTAAAAAAATGTATGTTCAAAAATTGTATAAAAAGTATCCAAGAAGAGATCCAAAAAATAAAAAATAAATAGTGATATCAATGTGTTGCAATATCCAAAGCAAATAAAAACAAATCCAATATTGTGTCCAAATGTCTAGAATCCAAACGTTAACAGAAGAGTTATAATAAAAGATGAAACAATGTGCTGCTCACACAAAATGCTAAAAGTGAAGTGCCAAAAACAAAACAATAGGACAAAAAGAGGCAATGTCTCTATGCTCCTTGAAACTGGCAATCAACAGGTGACTACTGGGCTAGAGTGGAAATAATCCTGTGGGGAAAAAAGATAAAACAAAATGTGTAGAACATTCACAAATCAATTATCCAAATGAAATAAGGCTTACCAGTGCAGGTCTACGCGTTTCAGCCCTTACTAGGCCTTTTTCAAGACTCAAGACTCAAGGTGCGACTGATAGGTGGAATTGTGAAACACAATCTTCCAAACGGTGTGACCGATCTGAGGAAGGAGGTTCTATGTTTGCGGGTGTTTATGTAATGGATAACTTAGTAATAACAAAACCATAATAATTCAATTTTTTCATTTATTTATTTAGTTTGTTTTCTTGGCATACTTTGTTGCAAAAAAGGCATGTGCATTTGTAGGCAAGCTTTTTAAAATGATATGCTCTATTACAAAATTAGGTTTCATATGCCTTTAAAGGGACGTCAACACAAGAATTGTTGTTGTTTAAAAAGATAGATAATCCCATTATTACCCATTTCCCAGTCTTGTATAACCAACACAGTTATAATAAAACACTTTTTACCTCTGTGATTACCTTGTGTCAGGGTTTTTTCCCTGTTTTGTTTGCCATGTGCTGCTGGCAGCCATTTTACTCACCTCTCTTGCTGACTATGGTGATTTGTGGGGGATGCTGCTCATTTCCTGCACTTCCTTTTATGACCAGACTGGTGTGCATCATCTATGTGAGACAGGATGCAGTCTCAGAATTGTGATGTCATCACTTATTATTTAAAGGGCCTC
This sequence comes from Bombina bombina, assembly GCF_027579735.1. Lineage (NCBI taxonomy): Eukaryota > Metazoa > Chordata > Amphibia > Anura > Bombinatoridae > Bombina > Bombina bombina. Next base: position 829,501,457 of record NC_069503.1, on the reverse strand, counting down.
TGTTCAATATGCTTTGCCTTTGCGTTGTCTCAGACCTGTTTGTGAGAGTTCCTGTGTATTACCTGGCTGTCTGACGTCCTTCCTGGTTCCTGATCCCTGGCTTGTACCTGACTCTGCTGTTTTCCTTGTTCCTGATTCCGGCTTGTCTGACTACTCGCTTTGGCTCCTGATTCAGCTTGTCTGACTATTCGCTTTGGCTCCTGAGTCGGCTCGTCTGACTACCAGCTCTAGTTTTGTCTCCTGGCTTGTTATTTGACTTGTGGACTTTTTAATTATTATTGTTATTAATAAAGGTGTGATTATTTTTGTGATTATTTTTGCATTTCTCGTCTCAGTCTGATTCCTGGCACCCTGACACCTTGTATTTAAGCCTCTGCAAACTGCCCTCTTATTTCAGTTCTTTTGACAGACTTGCATTTTAGCCAATCAGTGCTCACTCTAGGGTAACTTCACGTGCATGAGATCAATGTTATCTATATGAAACACATGATCTAATGTCCTCTAGTGGTGAAAAACTGTCAAAATGCTTTCAGATTAGGAGAATTAATTAATATCACAATATTAATATTGTGGTGTTTTTTTTATTTGATACCTAGTCTAGACCATCGGAAATTCTAGGCGGTGGCTATACGACAAATTTCTCAACACACCAGGGGTAGCACAGTCAGAGATGGGCTGCAATAGCTTGAGCTCTGCTGGGGCATCTAGTAACACTACACCACTGAATTTGTAACTAACCTAGAGGTGAATAGTGAACATAGATCTGATATCAAGAAAACTGTGGAGGACTATGAGAAACACATACAATAACTAATAACTCAGCACTTTCTATGCCTAGAGACACAATTTAGATCTGAGCTAACTTTGCTGTCTGGAGACCCTGAGCAACATGAATTAGATAACCTTATATCAGCTGCTGAAACAGATGGAGTACCTAGGTCTGAGAGAGCATCTGATGCTGCTGACAAAAGGGTGCAAATAGGGGATGAATCCTTCTGGATGCGGCAGCTCTCCTCCTGTGAAGATAAATGTGGTGCAGGTTATAGAGCTGGACATTCTGCTAACATTCCCTGAGGTATTTGTCTCAAATGCGCCCTGCAAAATTTTGGGTCACTCTAGAAGATTAGGCTGACTTTAAGAATAGCCTTAGACTCCCACTCCTTAATGCTAAGGTTGTATAATTTAATGTTCCTGTATGCTTTATAATTGTTCCTCTTGTCATAATGATTATGTTATCTCTGTTATGACGTATCTTTTTTTTATATATGCATAATATGGATGATATGCTCTGAGACTTTGATCGCTGTGTATAAAAGAGCAGACATTAACACAGAAATTAGTAATTACTATGCATATATAGGCTCTGTAATCAGCAGTAAGTCTTGTTTGTTTGTGATAACTGGTAAAATTATATGTATACTTTTAAGAAAAAGCACTATATTTACTTCCATAAACTCACTGCTTATTGTCGTATTTTAAGTATTTTATTACCTTGCTCTAGTTCATATGTGCAAACAATGCTAGTTTTCCGACTGTTATGAACATACTGACAATTTGAATTTTAGTAGATTAACTTTCACATGTTGTTCATGTTAGAACTATACTGATAGCTAATTAGCAAGGCTGCATATTTCAGTGGAAGTAGATGTCAGTTTGGAGTGAACTTTGTTATACTTTGAGGATCTGCTATATTTAGTTATTATTTTCACAAGACATTAGCAGTAATTTCTATATAGACGGACATAAGTGCATTCCTTTTTAGTCATGAATCCGCCCTAACTCTCTGTAGAAGACCAAGTTGGTTCAATATTAAATGGGGTAATTATTAATTTGGCCTTTTTGACAGGAGAGTTAGTATTCCTGTTTGTTATTATGCCCTAATTTACACCTAGATTAAAAGTTGTGTGCTAAACCGGGTGCATAAAGAATGCAAAAAAACTAGCGTTATCACACTTTCCATGGCACTGCCATTACGAGTTACTGAAAAACCTCCTTGTGCTGTGCGTTATGGTGCATAAGCTCCATACCGCACAAAAGCCAAGGGCTGAGTTTACGTGCTCGTGCACGCTTTCCCCCATAGACATTAATGGGGAGAATGTGTTAAAAAAACTAACACCTGCGATCGCGGAATGGAGATCGCTGTAACCAACCCCATTGATGTCTATGGGGAAAAGAAAGTTATTTTAAAACTGTCAGGGTTTTTCCCTGTTGTGTTGGCCATGTGCTGCTAGCAGCCATTTTACTCACCTCTCTTCCTGACCAGTGGCGTCACTAGGGTTGGTGTCACCCGGTGCGGTAAGTTATGGTGTCACCCCCCCCCCCGGAAAGCAGACACACACAAAAACACAGGCAAACACACATACAAACACTCAGACACACTTAAAAACATACTCAGATGCACACACAAACACTCGGAAACACACTCAGACACACACACAAAAACACTGAGACACACACACACACAAAAACTCAGACACACACTTACAAAATATGTAAACTGCACTGCATTAATTATGAAGCTCATGCCTAGAGCTGCTCCCTGGCTCAGCAGAGCATCAAATGAAAAATAAACAGAGCACTCTAAAAATAAATCACTAAAGAAAAGGTTTAGGCGCAAACTATGAAAATTCTGCTCTCTGACTCTGTTCTAAGCCTGTCAGTGCACAACCCCGGGCCGCGTGCCTACCGCTTCTTATGGCCAATCACCTCTGCACTCTGCCCACCCCCAGACCCCCGCCCGCCCTCCTACCTGTTCAGTGTGCACTTAGTGTACCGTAACCGTAATGGTCTGGTGGGCATCATACGTGGCTCCTTCACTTTAAAGACAGTGTCAAACAGTCATGCGGTCAGGTGCCAGGCATCCCCTCATGATTTGCCAGTTCCCGTTTAGAGCAGCAGTGAGTGACTCCACTGCTCCACATGTCACTGAGCAGTGAGCACAGAGAGGCAGGCAGGTTTAGGCTAGCAGCGCAGCTTTGCAAGCCCCACGGCATGCCCACAACATTCATAGCGAAATTGGGCAGGGGAGAAGCAAAGTACAAACAAGCAAAAGCAGCCGGGAAAACTATTTGTTGAAATTGCAGCACTGGCTCAAGGGGCAAACAATTGTGTGTCTACAACTTCCCCAGTCCCACCAATGTTCCCAAATGCCAGCCCCTCTCATAAAAAAAAATCTATGCATCTCAACATTGTATTTCTTTGAATTTCAATAAAATTTAAAAAAAAAAAAAAAAAAAAAAAAAATTTTTTTTTTTTTTTTTTTTTTTGGTGTCACCCCCTGGAGGGTGTCACCCGGGTGCGGCCCGCCCCCCCCGCCCCCCCCTAGTGACGCCACTGTTCCTGACTATGGTGCGTTGTGGGGGATGCTGCTAATTTCCTGCACTTCCTTTTATGGCCAGACGGGTGTGCATGATCCATGTGAGACAGGATGCAGTCTCAGAATTGTGATGTCATCACTTATTATTTAAAGGGCCTCTGTTCAGCATGCTTTGCCTTTGCGTTGTCTCAGATCTGTTTGTGAGAGTTCCTGTGTATTACCTGGCTGCCTGACGTCCTTCCTGGTTCCTGATCCCTGGCTTGTTCCTGACTCTGCTGTTTTCCTTGTTCCTGATTCCGGCTCGTCTGACTATTCGCTTTGGCTCCTGACTCGGCTCGTCTGACTACCAGCTCTGGTTTTGACTCCTGGCTTGTTATTTGACTTGTGGACTTTTTATTATTTTGTGCTATTAATAAAGGTGTGATTATTTTTGCACTTCTCGTCTCAGTCTGATTCCTGGCACTCTGACAAAAACCTAACACTCTAATATAAACAACAAATCTAAACACCCCTAATCCGCCGCTCCCAAAATTGCTGACACTAAATAAAATGATTAACCCCTAAACCGCCGCCCCCGAAAGTGCTGACACTAAATAAAATGATTAACCCCTAAATCGCCGGCCCCCACATCACAACTAATAAAATAAACCTATTAATCCCTAAACCGCCAGCCCCCCTCATCGCTACAATGAATATAAATGTATTAACCTATTACCACTGGCCCACACATCGCAACTACTAACCTAAACCTATTAACCCCTAAACTGCCTGCCTCTCACATCGCAAAACACTAAACTCCAATCTCAACAATGACATCAACGACATCCAGCCCTCCCAGGACCTCTGTGATAACCGGGCAACATACTTCCACCGCAAGATCATCGTGCCCTAGAACTCACCCACCACCGCCGACCCACCAACTCCCATGATACCTCACCCAAATACACCACTGCATACCCCCCACGGGCCATCTGGAGCCCCCTCACCACAGAGGACACCATCAGAATCATGAGATCGATCCACTCCGGAGCACCCTCGGACCATGCCCGCATCACATATTCAACAAAGCAGGTAACACCATCACCCCCGAGCTCTGCAACACCATCAACTGCTCCATCGAAACCGGCACCCAGATGATTGGTAGCACACAGAATTAAAACCCCTACTGAAAAAATCCACGACTGACCGCAATGATCCGAAGAACTACCGCCCCACCTCTCTGCTCCCCTTTACGGCCAAAGTAATTGAAAAGTCCATCAACGCGCAACTCATTGCCCACATCGAGGCCAACCACACCCTGAACCCCTCCAAATCCGGTTTCAGGAGCAACCAAAATAAAAAAAACTCAGCTCTTTTACTGCCCATCCCTAATCTTAAAAAAACCCACATTAAAAATGAAAAAAATAAACTATCTCTAACCACAGAAAATCTAATCACAGTTCCTTAAGTCCGGACATCCATCTTCATCCAGGTGGTGAGAAGTCTTCATCCAGGCGGCAACATCTTGATCCATCATGGGGGCTGTTACGGTTGCCTCCAGGCTGGCTGGAAGTTGGACCGTAGAAAAGGATGCTCCTAGCGCTCACCAAAGGATCATCAGCACCGTAGACACCATAACTACTGCGTAGCCACCATAAGTAATGCAGACTCTACGAACCACCGCTGCTGGGCTGGTATCTCGCCGTCTGCTCTGCATCCTGGACCTATGACCAGGCTCCAGTAGGGAACCTCTTCCTTCTGTAGAGCGAATCAGGATCAGGAACAAGAGTTCTTACAAGAGCTCAGTGGCTAAGGGGGTATGAAGAGCATAGCAATCCCTGTAGTGATTATAGCTGTCCCCTACAAACATAAGTTATGCGGGGCTGAGGTCGGTTTGTCTGTGTGGTACTTGGTTCAGTAAGCCCTATTTACTGAACCAAGTGGGAGAAAGCCAGGGACAAGTTATTTTACAGGTCTGGGGACATAGTCTTAAAGGGGCATTGTTCACCAAAGTCACAATATGTCCCCAGACGGTTCTTAAAGGGCCATACACACCCAATAAAAGTTAATAAGTTTTCAGGGGCACAATCTTCCAGGGGCCATAGTCATGAGGAAGGAGTGTGGCAAATAGGCTTCTCCACAATCCAGGGAAGCAGGGCAATTTTCCATTTAAAGGGTCAGTTACAAATAGCAGTTTGTAACAGGGGCATCTTCTTTCTTCATCCCGGTGGCATGGAGCTGTGGAAATGCGGAGTTGTGAAGGCGCGGATCGTCTTTGCCAGTGGCGCAGACATCCAGTGTGGAGGATCCTCTTCATACGATCACCGTTGTACACTGAAGCTTGAATGCAAGGTACCCATTTAAAAATGAGGTACCTTGCACTCCTATTGGCTGACATTTTCAAGTCAGCCAATAGGATGAGAGCTACTGAAATCCTATTGGCTGATTTGAACAGCCAATCGGATTTCAGTAGCTCTACCGCCGCAACTTGTAATATTGGAGACCTGCCATTCCACGCTCAATGGCCAATTTTTCAACGGTATAGCCATACCGCACCATAACACAAAACTTGTAATTTAGTTTTTAGTTTCTTCAGTCTGCACTTAATACTTTAGTTTCTCAGCAACAAAGAAGTTTAGAGAAGCACTGGCTAAATAAAAGTTCATCTTTGTATTTTGACATCATTAAAACAGAGTCACCAACATGATAGGCAAATAAAATAAGAGGTCAGATCCAGCTGACGTGTTTCGGCTAGTGGCCGTACTCCAAGTTGCTCAAATGTGTTAAGAACAACTCCTCTATTTAAAGGACATTCTCTACCCCTTATTAGTTAATTGTTTTCTTTCCAACAAACCCCAAAAGAACTGGGGAGAAAGATAAGGTTTATTCTAGCACTCTTCCTCTATTGAGAATATATACAGGTATAAAACTTAACCTTTAATAAGTAAATATTGTTATAAAAAGCAGGTAATCCTACTAGATAGCCACCACCACTTTAAGAAAAGCTATAACTGAGCCTTTATAAAGAGGTTTTTTTGGGGCATTTCTATTAAAGTTACTCCTTGTTAGGTAGTCCCTTATATTTTTTTATCTCCTAAAGGTGAACATAGGGTTATCTGCAACCAAAGTTTTCAGCTGTTCATCTGCCTTTAATACATGCCAATGTTTGGAAAATATATTTTAAATCTAAGCACTTTCAGGGGAGTATGTGGAGATAAATCTAATGGGGTTAGTTGCGACACTTACTTTAGGTTTCAACAACTCTCTCGTATCCTTATTTAAGGCTTTCTTATATGCTCTGGCTAGGGACTTCCATGAATAACCCCTAAGTAATAGTCTATCTTGTAAGTCTTGTGCTGCTATTTTGAAAAACTCAATTTCTTCTGATACGAAGATATCCCTCAACCGGCAACCCTTTTATTGTAGATGGTCGGTGACTGCTCTCTGCACATAGAATATTATTTGTAGCTGTTGGTTTCCTATCAGAATCTGTTTCCAATGTGTTATTAGTGTTTCTAATAACAAGATCAAGAAACTCCACTTTTTTTTTATCTGCTGTATATGTTAGATATAGACCAAATGGGTTAGAGTTTAATTATTTTTATTTTTTATTTTTTTAATCAAGATTTTTTTATTGAGGTGTTTCAACAACATGCAATTAACAAATACAATACATATTTCGTAGAATTATAGCATGTATTTACTCATAACATATAATTTATCTATATAAAATATAACTAACATCTCAGATACCACCTCCCCCTCATTTGCCACAAAGAGGGAGAGTCAGGGACATTTTATGTGAGTACAAAGTATTTGAATCATAAGTCACATTCACCTCTTTTACATTTAGTTTCCTATGCTGAGACAAAATAAACTTTATGCTAATTAAACAACCTTGAAAACCTATACTTCTTATAGAGTGATATTTTGTATGTAATAAAAATGTATTCATTATCTAAGTCTTTACATAATAGAAGAAATCAGTACAGGTAGTTCCCATTCAAAACATGGGAACACCCTATAACAGTATGATAGGAGTAGCGGATAAACACTGCTTATGTGTTCACCTATTTAAGGGTGAACTCTATATAGAAAATGCTTCTCTTTTATTAATGAGATAACAAAATACAATAACCTATTGATAAAATAAATGTGTCTGATTATGGGAGAGACACTACTATTACATAAGACACTGGATAATATCCTTATATATATGCCTGGCTAAGCAGGGTCAATGAGCTTTCCTAGTGGAGACACAGCGCACATTAGTGCTTTTAGATAGGCTGGTGAGGGGCCTGTGAAAAAAATAAAATAAATATAGTAGATAGACGTAACATATGCCAGACACCAACTAAACTGTGATATGTGCCATGCTTGTCGTTAGTGTCAAATTGTGCATCAGGTACTTTAATGTATGGAAATAGAAAGGTGACCACAGAATCTATGTCAGCTGTACATTACCCCTCTGTTCTGTCCTAGATGTCCAGCAAAGCCTATTATATTAAGGGACCCACATAAAACACATTAAGACTGATATACCCATTAACACAAAGGAGGGAGGACAAAAGTAGTTGAAAAACATTGTGGGTAGTAACTGCATAATGTAGTCTAAGGGAGTAGAGCAACATCCATGAGACCTATGTTAGAAACTGTGACTTTCCAATCATCTCACTTGGGTATCCAAAGATTTCAATGATCCCTGTTTCCTGATAGACATATATAGCCCACTACTGAGCAACTTCAGGAGATTAGGTTACATTAGTATTATAAACTGTTCAGAGGCTATTAGGTGTTTCACAGATTCACAGACACTGTGACATTTACACTCAGATAGAGAACATCATAAAATACACAATTACTTAAACAGTTAACTAACTGGAATAAACACACTATATAAATGGCAAACGTTATTGGACATTATAGAAGTAAGTCCCTCTTTTTTGTGTAGAATTTAGCTATCCACTATTAGCAGGGTTTCTTTAAGTGTCACATATAAGCAATATTGTAAAGAGATATTGTTAAATCCTCACTGTCCCAATGCACCACTGAACGCTTGCAATGAGCAAGCCAGAGCTTCCCTTTTAGCCCACTCCTAAACGGATCCAGCTTAATATGTTACGATAGAGATCCCAGTCGCAAGTGAAACTGAAGAAAGGTGAAAGTTTTAAAGCTACCGGGAACAACCATGCTCTCCACTCCTTCTTGATGTTACCTTTGGGTAGGTAATGCTTGCGATCCTTCATCTGAACCCAGTCGCGGGAGCCGGCCGCACTCCCACAACCTGGCGCCATGATCACAGGCTCTAAGTGCGGAACCTGTGAGTGGTCACTATATATCCCTGTAGCGGACATTGAAAGCAAATCGTACCCAGTAAGTTCCACTGCTGTAGCGGTAAAAGAATTTTGCCCTGGACTAGGTAGAATCATATGTGAGGTCTCCAAAAATGGCACAACAACCAGACTAGTAACCGGACATTCTGCTATCTGCGCAGTTGAAATTGTCCCCTGCAAACTTTGAGATTCGGATCCTTCCTCTGTTCCGCCATTTTGAACAATTTCTGTGAGATCCTTAAAACGCAGATCCACTTGATTCTCCAGCTCTGACAATAAAGTAAAAAGCCTTGAGTAGTATCCCTCCATTGTGAGGTTGTAGCGATGTGTTCCTTGTTTACCCGGGGAACCCGGGGGGGGGGGGTTCTTTTAGGATTATATTTAGGCCGCTTCCTAACAGTATAAACCATCCAGCTTTCCGGCTTCCAGGCTTTGTAAAGTACTGTGCAGGCACTCTGAGCAAAGCACCAATATCTTACAACATAAATTCAGCTTAGTGATAGTCTGAGGATGGAAAAATCAGCTTGTTATAGGTAATAAGTTAGGAGCTTCCAAATTTGCGACCGCTCCTGTCGGCCTCTAGACCACCGAGTTTAATTATTTTATGAAATCCTGCAGTCTATCCACTGGTCCGTTCCACACAAAGAACACATCATCAATGTATCTGGAGCACTTTGTATATTCTTTCACAAAATCATGATTAACTACTGTTTCCTCCCACCATCCCAAGTAAATATTTGCATAGGGGCACACGATGTACCCATCGCTGTGCCCATAACCTGGAAATAAAATCTATCATTAAAAACAAAATAATTGTGTTCCAACACAAATTTGACCAACCTGATGAGAAACTCCTTAGTTTCATCCTTCATGTTTGTGTGCTACTGCCTTACACCCCCACTGTGTTTGTATACTGGTGTACAAGGATTCAACATCACAGGTTGCTAAGATTGAATCTTTCATAATATTAAGATCTTTGATTTTATTCAGGATATGCATGGAATCTCTAGTATGGGACGGGAGTGAATTCACAATGTGTCTTAACCTCACAAATAGATATATGCTTGCCTTTTCTGTAATAGATTCTATCCCTGGTACAATGGGTCTTCCAGGGGGACAGGAAATGTTTTTATGCACTTTGGGAAGCATATAAAATGTGGCTATTTTTGGGGTTAGTTACACGTAAGAATTTGAATTAAGATTAGTCAATCAATCCTTCAGTAAGGGCACGCTTAATGAGTCTTTTTTACTGCTCTATAAATCCCTCTGTAGGGTTACCTAACAATTATCTGTAGTTCTTAGTATCGGTCAACTGTCCCATTGCCTCTTTCGTGTACAGGTTATTTGGCCCTAGAACTATATTTCCTCCTTTGTCACTATTTTTTATCTGAACATTAGCCATAACAGCCAGTTCTTTCAATGCATCCCTCTATGATTTTGTTAAGTTATCTTATGGGATTGTACTTTTATTAGGCATAGATAAGATATCATTGCACATCAGATTTAGAAAAGTGAGGGCATTGTGCGACACATTATTAGGAAGCACAAAGAGTGATTTTGCTTTTAAAATTGTTCGCCAACTATTGTCCTGATTACATATATTAGAGGGTTCAGATTAATCTTGCAGAGTGATTAAATAATCAGTTGTTGCTAGATCATCCTTATCCAGTATCCCAACCTCTGAATTACATGAACAGTAATTGGGCCATTTGAGGGTTTGTGTATAATCGGACTTCTCCCATTGGGTCTTACACAAAATGATTAATTGTTTACATCTTATGCTCATATTTTACATATTCTAGCAAGTAAATCTCGATATGCGTATATTAATCCATGATAATAATAGTTTAAACATAATAATTGTGTATTCTACCAATAGCCCTAGTTTATAACGTGTAGGTAAACTTTTATGAACTTTGTGCAGACAATTTTGTCCCGTTTACGTTGTAGACATTCAGGGTTAAGAAATTACTAGGACTATAAAACATTGTGATTCCATAGTGAAGAGAGCATCCAAAATAAAATAAAACATCCTCTTAACTAGAACCATTAACTGCATTAAGTCCTAAAGAGAGTAACTATTAGAGGGCCACATCCAAAACTAACCAATTCTGTTGTGTTGTCTCTTAATACCATCCTCTCAATGCAATGTAATATTTTTAACCCCAACCTACCTATCGTGTAAATGAGTGGTATATACTAGTGTAAAAAATCATACACCACACATTTTACAGGAAGACCCAGTAGTTGCTGGATTTATTCATGCCCTTGTGCATCACACACTCCAACCTAAAAATCCACTTGGTTTCTTGTTTAAGCAGCTGATTTTCAAAATCTCGTCTCCTGATGCCTGGTTTCAATTTTTCCAAACCCCAACATCTTAAAGCTCTTGTATCACCATTATGGTGTTGCAGAAAGTGTCTTGCAACACTGGTGATTTTCTTGTCTAGCTGTCCTAATGTTGCTCGAGTGTTCTGTGATTCTGGTAACAAGTGACCTTGTTGTCATGCCTACATAAAAAATGTTGCAGCTACAGGAGATACAATAAATTACATTTGTACTTTTACAATTAATGTAATTAATGTAATCATTAATAAACCATGTTTTATTGAATCTATCCTTTATTGTCTTCTTTTTTACCATATGCTGGCAGACTTTACATGAGCCACATTGGACTGAGCCTTTATAAAGTTTTTTTTTGGCATTTCTATTAAAGTGACTTCTTGTTAGGTAGTCCCTTAATTATTTTCTTGTAATATTAATTGTTCTTAACACATTTGAACAGCTTGTAGTACTGCCACAAGCTGAAACTTATTTTATTTGCCTATCATGTTGGTGACTCTGTTTTAATGATGTTGAAATAAAGATGAACTTTTATTTAGCCGGTGCTCCTCTGAACTTCTTTTTTGCTGATTCATTGACCAGAAGGAGTTGAGCACAGCTGCTGCATTGGCAGCCTTGGAAAGTCTCCACCGCATTGGATTGGTTATCCTCGGATGAGTGACAGCGCTATCCACCTATCGCAATCAACCGCAAAGAGTGACGTCTGAAAGAGAATATTGTGGAGGAGTAAGAGATGCTCACCCTGGAATTAGTGGCTCCAATGAATTTATATAATGTCTATATATGTGTACATATGTATTTATGTGTATATATGTCTTTAAATACATATATGCACATATAAATACATATGTACACACACACATATATACAGTATATACAGTGGATATAAACAGTATATACACCCCTGTTAAAATGTCAGGTTTCTGTGATGTAAAAATATGAGACAAAGATAAATCATTTCAGAATTTTTGCCACCTTTAATGTGACCTATAAACTGTACAATTCAATTGAAAAACAAACTGAAATCTTCTAGGTGGAGGGAAGTAAACAAACAAAAAATAATAATAAGAACACCCCCTTAAAACTGGGGATGTAGCAGTGTTCAGAATTAAGCAATCACATTTAAAATCATATTAAATAGGAGTCAGTACACACCTGTCATCATTTAAATTGCCTCTGATTAACCCCAAATAAAGCTCTGCTGTTCTACTAGGTCTTTCCTGACATTTTCTTAGTCGCATCCTACAGCAAAAGCCATGGTTCGCAAAGAGTTTCCAAAGTATCAGAGGGATCTCATTGTTAAAAGGTATCAATCAGGAGAAGGGTACAAAAGAATTTCCAAGGCATTAGATATACCATGGAACACAGTGAAGACAGTCGTCATCAAGTGGAGAAAATATGGCACAACAGTAACATTAGCAAGAACTAGATGTCTTCCTATGTCTGGACTATGGGGTAGAGTGGCAAGAGGGAAGCATTTTCTTACGAAGAAAAACATCCAAGTCCAGCTACATTTTGGAAAAACACATCTGAAGTCTCCCAAAAGCATGTGGGAAAAGGTGTTATGGTCTGATAAAACCAAGGTTGAACTTTTTGGCCATAATTCCAAACGATATGTTTGGTGCAAAAACAACACTGCACATCACCAAAAGAACACCATACCCACAGTGAAGCATGGTGGTGGCAGTATCATGCTTTGGGGCTGTTTTTCTTCAGCTGGAACTGGGGCCTTAGTCAAGGTAGAGGGAATTATGAACAGTTCCAAATACCAGTCAACATTGGCCTCTGCTAGAAATCTGAACATGAAGAGGAACTTCATCTTTCAGCATTACAACAACCCAAAGCATACATCCAAATCAACAAAGGAATGGCTTGACCATAAGAAGATTTGGAATGGCCCAGCCAGAGCCCAGACTTGAATCTGAGCGAAAATTTGTGAGGTGATCTTAAGCGAGCTGTGCACAGGAGATGCCCTCCCAATCTGACAGATTTGGAGTGTTTTTGAAAAGAAGAGTGGGCAAATCTTGTAATAAAATCAAAAGGTGCTTCAACAAAGTATTAGTATGCAACCATATTTTTTATTTTTTTATTTTTACTTCCCTCCACCTAAGAGATTTCAGATTGTTTTTCAATTGAGTTGTACAGTTTATAGATCACATTAAAGGTGGAAAAAGTTCTGAAATGATTTATCTTTGTCTCATTTTTTACATCACAGAAACATGACATTTTAACAGGGGTGTGTTGACTTTTTATATCCACTGTATATATACAGTACATACAATCATATCCATCTTTAGGTTTAAGTATGTATCTCTATGTTAATGTCAGGAACACAGGCAATATACATGACTAAGGACCTATAGCAGGTCTGAAACGTTGTATGTTTGTCAAAAGACCCTATATGAAGAAATAAAGGTTTTTTAACTATTGGTGGCTGGAACAAATCTTTTTTGCTACTTGAGGAACACAGGCAATGCCTGAAATAAAACAAAGTTTGGGTTGGACCACAGCCACTGAAATAATATTATAATGAGTAGTTGTAGCAGAGTAGTGCAGAGGGCAGTTACATAGACATTACCCCAAAGTAATGTGTAATAGCCCAACATGCACAGGTAGCAGTTGATATGTGAATAGAGGCTCACAGGTAGGTAATGTCTGTTGCAGCATGTGTGGTGAGATTGGAATACAGCAACCTGACAGTGAGCTTGAAGTCAGAAGTTTAGACAATAACACGGTGTTAAGCTGATATTATGCGCAATGTAAAAGAAGTGAGCATGGCCATAAAAGTAACATGAAATACAAAGTAACCCGTGTGGGTTAAATACCTGGTAGGCTGAGGCAAGATTCGGTAGAGCAGAGTTTAGAGGACAGCTCGGGTGCAGCGGTTGTGCTGTGAGAGGAGAGCTGAGAGGTGCCCTGCTTGGCGTGTGACGTCACAGAGGCGGCAGATCCGTTAGCGCTGTGAACAGAACTGACAGGCAGTAGAGACTAGCCGATGCAGGAGTGACTCAGTAGAGCTGAAGAGCTAATCAGGATGCAGCTTAGCTAGTTGCAGACAAACAATACCAAGCAAGGAAGGAAGTGGAATGCTGGTATTTAAGATGATACTGGGAAATTTGTTAAAGGGGCAGTAAGACAGGCTAATACATGACAGGACTCCCCCTCCAAGGAGCAACTCTGGTGCTCAAGAACCAGGACGATCAGGGTTCCGTTGATGGAATCTGGAGACCAATCTAGGAGCTGATATGTTGGATGATGGCTCCCAGGAGTTATGTTCCGAGGAATAACCCTTCCATTTGATCAAGTACTGAAGAATGCCTCTGCGACGTCTAGAGTCTAGTATGTCATCAACTTCGTACTCCATATTGGGGTCAATAGAGACCGGGGGTAAGGATTGTCCAGTTAGATGGTCACGTAAATGTTTGTAGGGTTTGAGCAATGACACATGGAATGTAGGGTGTATCTTGAGCATGGGGGGTAGAGTGAGACGAATAGCATTACAGTTGATGATGCGCTGGATAGGAAAAGGTCCTATGAACAAAGGCGAAAGTTTCCTTGAGGGTGTACACAAACGAAGGTTTCTGGTGGAGAGCCAAACAAGGTCACCAACAGAGTAAGCTGGTGGAGGAATATGCTTACGATCGTAATATCTCTTTTGCACAACTTTAGCATTATCAATGGTTTGTTTGATGTTTGCGAAGTTGGTGATAATTGTGGATGTGAGATCAGAAATGTGTGGATGATCTGGAACATTTTCGGGGAGATATTGGAATTTAGGGTGAAACCCATAGTTGGTATAGAAAGGAGTCTGTTAGGTAGTGGAGTGTACAGTATTGTTGAAGACAAATTCGGCATAATGAAGGTATTGGGACCAAGTGTTTTGTGCGGTATGACAGTAAGAGCGTAAAAACTGCTCTACCCACTGGTTGCTACGCTCTGTTTGTCCGTTAGTCTGTGGATGGTAGGAGGAAGACAATCTCTTCTCAATGCAGAATTGTTTACAGAACGCAGACCATAGGGCACTGGTGAATTGCGATCCACGATCTGTGAGTATTTTCGTGGGTAAACCATGTAGTTTAATAACGTTAGTCATTAACAGGTGTATGGTTTCAGCAGCTGTTGGTAACTTATGATATGGTATCAGATGGAGCATTTTGCTAAATAGGTCCACAACAACAAGAATTGTTGTGTAGTTACCTGATTGAGGTAAGTCGACGATGTAATCAAGAGCAATGTGCTGCCATGGCTTATCAGGAGTAGGTATAGATAATAATAGACCGAATGGTGGTCTTTTAATTCTCTTTGTAGTAGTACAAATGTGACAGGAGTTAACGTACATGGCCACATCAGATGTGATGGTAGGCCACCAGTAGGATCTGAGTAGTAAATCCTTGGTTTTAGTTAAACCACAATGTCCACCCATAGGTGAGTCGTGAGCAGATTTCAGTAGCTGGTTACAAAGTGATGGTGGGATGTATATCTTTCCCTGGTAGCAATAAAGGTCTTCAGTGTTCTTCAGTAATAGGTTTAATGGTATAGTTGGATCTTTAGTTTGTTCTGTCCGTAGATACGGAATGGTATCAACTAGGAAGAGAAGAATGTTTTCTTTGGGGATGACAAGTTGAGGGGTAAATGAGTGATGCTGTATATCTGGCAAGCGGGATAGAGCATCTGCCTTACCGTTCTTGTTAGCTGGTCGGTAAGTGATGAGGTAATTAAACCTAGAAAAGAAAAGGTTCCAACGAACTTGGCGTGCTGAGAGAGTTCTGGTGGTCTTCAGGTATTGCAGGTTTCGGTGATCTGTATATACTATGGTGGGTGTGGTTGACCCTTCAAGGAGGTGTCTCCAATGTTCGAATGCTGCTTTTATCGCAAGAAGCTCTTTTTCCCCGATGGGGTATTGCCTTTCTGCATCAGTAAGACTCCTGGAGTAGTAGGTGACTGGATGTAAAGGTTGTTGAAAGGCATCTCTTTGGGAGAGCACTGCACCGAGAGCAAAGTCAGATGCGTCCACTTCCAATGTAAAGGGTAAATCTGTGTTAGGATATCTGAGTATGGGAGCTGTAGTGAAACTCTTTTTTAGGAGGTCAAAAGCGTGTTGAGCGGAGGATGTCCATTTGAATTTGATGTTCTGTTTGGTTAGGTTAGTAAGGGGTTTTGCGAGCATGGAATAGTTCTTAATAAACTTTCTATAGAAGTTGGCGAATCCTAGAAAGCTTTGGACTTCTTTCCTAGTGGTAGGAACTGGCCAATTCAAAACTGCCAGGATTTTGTTGTTATCCATACAAATGCCTTTGTCCGATATGATGTATCCAAGGAAAGGGATGCTGTTGGTATGAAAGATACATTTTTCTGCTTTCACAAACAATGAATTACTTTGAAGACGTGCGAGGACTTGGCGGACATGGTTCTTATGTTCTGCTAGGGATTTAGAAAAAATGAGAATGTCGTCCAAATATATTACCACGAAGGAGTCCAATATATCCTTGAAAATATCGTTGATCAGATGCTGAAATGTGGCAGGGGCATTGAAAA
Source organism: Bombina bombina (assembly GCF_027579735.1). Lineage (NCBI taxonomy): Eukaryota > Metazoa > Chordata > Amphibia > Anura > Bombinatoridae > Bombina > Bombina bombina. The sequence continues at coordinate 829,484,951 of NC_069503.1, read as the reverse complement.
GACCGAATGGCATAACGACATATTCGAACAATCCATAACGTGTACGGAATGCCGTCAGCCATTCGTCTCCTGCCCGCATTCTGATCAAATTATAAGCTCCGCGGAGATCCAGTTTGGTGAAAATTTTGGATCCCTCTAGACGTTATATTAATTCGGAGATAAGGGGCAGAGGGTAGCGATTCTTTATAGTAACTTTATTTAGTTGTCTGTAGTCCACAATCGGTCTGAGAGAACCATCCTTGTTTTTCACAAAGAATATTCCTGCAGCCGATGGAGAAGTTGAGGGTCTGATGAAGCCTTTTTTCAAGTTATCATCAAGATATGTTCTTAGGTGTTGTAACTCAGGCTTAGACAGTGGAAAAATATGTCCACATGGTATGACTGCTCCAGGTAGTAGATCTATTGGGCAGTCATACGGTCTGTGGGGAGGAAGATTCTCAGATTCAGTTTTACTGAATACATGGGAGAATTCTTCATAGTCTGTAGGAATGGTAGGAATATGACAATCTGTGGGAGGTTGTAGAAGTAAATGGGGAAAGCAAGTGGATTTACAATAATTGGAGTTAAATTGAATTGAAAGAGAGGACCAAGAGATACAAGGGTCGTGTTGCCGGAGCCACTGTAAGCCTAAAATTAGAGGGAAGTCAGGTGATGTGATTACATTGAATTTAAGAAATTCTCTATGGTTACAGGGGGTTGACATGAGGATAGGGATGGTTTCATGTAACACAGGACCTGCGGACAAGACCTCGCCATCAATACCCCTTAAAGGAACAGGACACAATTTTTTGAGCAGGGGTATTTTATTTACTTTACAGAAATTTACATCCAAGTACGAAAGAGAGGCTCCTGAGTCAATAATCCCTTGGACGTTCACTCGTGATTGGTCCCACTGTAAAACAAGAGGTATATTGCAATAATGGCTGCATTTTAGTACAGTTTTAATAGAGGAAGAGGGTGTTTTTTGCTTACCCTTTTTCTGGCGGGTGAGAATAGGACAGTCTTTTACCCCATGTTCATCTGAGGCACAGTACATGCATAAGTTCTGGGACCTACGTCTTAACTTCTCCTGAGTACTTAGGGGTCCACGTAGAAAAGCAATATCCATAGGTTCTGGTAGGGATTTAGAGTGTGTATTGGCTGCAGTTGGAGTGGTTTTTGACCTAAATTGTGAGTCATGGGTGGATTTATTGTGGTGTCTTTCCCTAAGCCTCCTATCAATGCAAATACTGAGGTCAATAAGCTGTTCTAGGGTTGGTGGTATTTGGGTACGTGACAACTCATCCTTAATGGCCTCGGACAGTCCTAGCCTAAATTGATTTCGGAGGGATAAGTTGTTCCACTGGGTGTCAGGGGCCCACCTCTTGAATTCAGCTATATATTCTTCCACCTCTCTTTTTCTCTGCTTTAGGGACCTCATTGCATTTTCAGTGGTTTGTTGTTTGAAGGGATCCTCATATATTTGTGCTAAAGCAGAAAAAAAGGAGTCTAGAGAGTTGAGAATGTCATCGTTATGTTCAAGAAAAGTATTTGCCCAGGCCCTGGGCTCAGCTCTTAGATAGGAAATTGTAGTCATTACTTTTACCCTGTCATTGGGGTAAGTAAAAGGCTTAAGGGTAAATAATAAGTAGCAGGAGTTTTTGAATTCCCTAAAAACGTTTCTGTCCCCAGAGAAGGGTTCAGGGGAGCTGATATGGGGTTCTTGTGGAGGGGGTTTCCTATCCACAACTTCCTTGATGTATGTTTTTAGATTGTCATTTTCTAGCTTAAGTGTAGTAAGTCCTTCAGTTAGGAGATCTACTTTGTTAGTAAGTGTTTGTATATGTGAGGCCATTTCAGTTGGGTCCATGTTATTGGGCTTGGTATTTCTGTCAGGAACACAGGCAATGCCTGAAATAAAACAAAGTTTGGGTTGGACCACAGCCACTGAAATAATATTATAATGAGTAGTTGTAGCAGAGTAGTGCAGAGGGCAGTTACATAGACATTACCCCAAAGTAATGTGTAATAGCCCAACATGCACAGGTAGCAGTTGATATGTGAATAGAGGCTCACAGGTAGGTAATGGCTGTTGCAGCATGTGTGGTGAGATTGGAATACAGCAACCTGACAGTGAGCTTGAAGTCAGAAGTTTAGACAATAACACGGTGTTAAGCTGATATTATGCGCAATGTAAAAGAAGTGAGCATGGCCATAAAAGTAACATGAAATACAAAGTAACCCGTGTGGGTTAAATACCTGGTAGGCTGAGGCAAGAGAGATTCGGTAGAGCAGAGTTTAGAGGACAGCTCGGGTGCAGCGGTTGTGCTGTGAGAGGAGAGCTGAGAGGCGCCCTGCTTGGCGTGTGACGTCACAGAGGCGGCAGATCCGTTAGCGCTGTGAACAGAACTGACAGGCAGTAGAGACTAGCCGATGCAGGAGTGACTCAGTAGAGCTGAAGAGCTAATCAGGATGCAGCTTAGCTAGTTGCAGACGAACAATACCAAGCAAGGAAGGAAGTGGAATGCTGGTATTTAAGGTGATACTGGGAAATTTGTTAAAGGGGCAGTAAGACAGGCTAATACATGACAGTTAAAGACCTTTGCCTGCCTTTTTTTTCTAATACCTGAGATTTCATATCTTTGAACCCTTATACCTTTTGTGTGCAATATTTATTTTGAATAATATTTATTAGATAGTGTTCTAGCATAAATCGCAATGGCTCTCAAACAATCGCGTTTACTTTAAACTTGTAATGTCAGTGGTAAGCCCGACAAGCGCAAACCCCTGAGATAAAACCCTTAGTGCACGGACGCTCACAATTGCGCTCTACTCGTAATCTGGCCCATAATATGCATTTCATAAATATAAAAATGGATTATATTTTGTAATAGTTTAAATAATCTATACGCAATCTAAGTTTCACAGTAAATTCAGTATATTTCTTACAATTTCTCATCTCACCTCTGAACGGGCCAAACAGGCATGTTTGAAAATGTTCAGCTAAGCTTGTGAGTATTGTTGAAGCAAAGCTTCCTCATACAGGTTACTCCTATGGAACACCTATAAAATTAACTATATAATACGTTTATTCTTTTACTTTTAATAACATGTTTGGTACAATGCAACTGCAATTTTAGAAGTAAAACTGTTTAATACTTTATAAACTTACTTTAACTCCTTCTGCCTATTAGACTACTATGCCACTGGGTACTTTGCTCAGCGTACCCTGTTGACTTAGTAGCAATGTCCAACCTTCTGCCTCATGCTGTGGTCCTGGCTGTCAGCTTTGAAAGCTAAGCCTGCAGCCAGAGACAGAAGGCTTCTGCCTTCATATGGTAAGGGAGCGCTGATCATGCTCCCTTTACCATATGAGGGTAAATCACAGATGCAAACAGTGACACTCTGCAGTGGGTCGTGTGGGAGGGAAGGAGGAAGGCAGACAGGTGGGCGGCACATCGTGGGAGGGAGGGAATTTCCTACTTACAGAAAAATAAATGATTAGTGAGGGAGGGGGAATGTTGGGTTCCCTACACTATGGAAAGGGGTGAGGGAGGGGGGTCCTTCATACAATCGTTTGGGGGAGGTGGGATCGCTACGCTACAAATATGTATTTTTTTAATAAATAATAGAAAAAAATCCCTACAAACTGGGTGCTGTTTTTTTATTATTATAATATAAACTTTAATTAAAGTATGTAAGTTTTTTAATCATTTGCAAGTGGAAGCTTTTTTTCTTACTCTGAAGCAAGTGGTTTCTATTAACCAGGAGTGAGCTAGCTGGGAAACTCGGCTGTCTCAGCCTATGTATATTACCCCTTCTTGGTGAATGAAGATTGTGACTATCTCCTTTCATTATAGATTATGATGCTGTGCAGCAACCCTTTTCTATGTTGTTTTTCTACACCAGTAACAAGTCTAGATTAATTCTTCCAAATAAGCCAAGGGGATTGACTGGTGATAAACAATTACAGCAAACAAGGTGTTAATTTTTTTGAAAACTTTCACACTCATCTTATATATTAATATATTGCTGGGCAACAGACATTGTAAGATGTTTTTTTGTCACTTTAAGCCAGTTTCGTTTATATGTATATTTATATACATTCTCCTCTAATAAATATAATGGATGAAATATATTGTATAGTACTTGTTTCTATTTTGCTTATAGTTGCTAATGTATTGCATTATAATTTTGTACTGATAGACTGCACAATGGAATATTAGACAAGGGGGCCTATCTATCAAGCTCCGAACGGAGCTTGACGGCCCGTGTTTCTGTTGAGGCTTCAGATTTTCCAGAAACACAAGTTATGGAGCAGTGGTCACAAAGACCGCTGCTCCATAACCCTGTCCGCCTGCTCTGAGCAGGCGGACAGGAATCACCGGAAATTCAACCCGATCGAGTACGATCGGGTTGATTGACACCCCCTGCTGGCCGCGAGTCTGCAGGGGGCGGCGTTGCACTTGTGAGCTGCTGGTGCAATGCTGAATACGGAGAGCGTATTGCTCTCCGCATTCAGCGATGTCTTGCTGATCTGATCCACACTGTCGGATCAGGTCTGCAAGACATTTGATAAATAGGCCCCATTGTATCAATGTTTTCCTATTACAGAAAGATTTACCAAACTGGTGTGCAGATTATATACACATCTTATTTTAATCTTGCTTCTATTTGATCTCCATGTCACAAAAAAGAATAAGCAAGTGCTGAGTGAGTGGTGCAATTGGTAAATGAATTGGAAATGATGAATTTCCAATAGTAAAAACCTTGCTCGGGGGCGGAGCCTACAGCCGGAGCAACAGGTTGTGTTTCAACGGAGCTCCTGACATTATGCTACAATATTGAGCTATTTAATTTATTTCTGGAAGCTAAAGCTTAAACTAAGCTCTTCATATCTTTAAGAAACTATACTAAGCACGACCTAAGTATACAGTGGTAAATCTCAAGCTCCTTTACTCTGTCTGTACATCTTGGTCGTGACACGAGACTGTTGCCTATTTGGGGCCTCACAAAGCCACAAAGTAGTTCTCTAAAACTTATACACTCTTAAATATGTCTGGACCTAGAGAGATCACAGCTGCGCTCGACGTTTGGGAAGCCGAGGTACAGGATATCTTGTACCGCCATTTTGCTGAACTAAAAAATGAACTTTGCCAAATCCTGACACTAGCTGCGCCAGTTCCCCTTATTGATCCTAACAGGGGTGTAGAGGAGGCGACTAATGTTCCGGCACAAGAGGTACTTATGGCAACCTGGACCCTACCTGAAATGGAAGAGGGAACTAGTCCGCTCCCTGTGGACAACGCGGTATGCAGGCCCCCTCTGAGAGATTATACTACCGCATCGGAACTAGTGGATGGAACTACCTGCTCTAGGAGGTGGCCGGCCTTTGATCAGCCAACACCACCGACACACAATAACATAAGAATAAAGAATGATCCACTAGTCAAACCTCCGAGGATGCCAGATTGGATAGAAACAGCTTTGGAACCGGGTGGACAGGTCGGCTCAAGCTCACAGACCTCTAGTTATTTCAAGGAGCCACATGGAGTTCCCGTAACCAGTATGGAGTTATTGCATGGCAGGCCCCAGGTAACGGCAGCGAATTATCGCCATGCGGCGATCTATAGAGAGCCAATGCAATGTGACAATACCGGAGCCAAGATTGAAGAAATTCAGAGATCTGAACCTACAGGAAAATCGGCCCATCACAGTTGGGATTCGATTAATTTATTTGCCCTGCATCTTGACTTTCAACTGCGAGGGTGTCTGAACACAGTTAACTGCCCTAAGTGTGAAAGTTTTTGTAGGAGAGTGGGCATCGGCTGAAATACCTGGTGTTTCGGGTTGGATTTGAGGGCTTAACCGGATGATCTTCTGACTACCCACAAGCTGATTGTTAAGAATTGAACTGTTTTGAATACCTCTTGCACATGTTTCTCCTGTTTTGTGGCAACTTTTAAACTGTCTGCTATCTGTTATTAGAGTTATAATACATAAGGTCTAGTATATTTTCTATTTACTAATGTTTTTACTTTTTATTAGCCAAAGATTGGGATATGTCTTGATATGATGGTTCCTCCACTCCTCTCATGCTTTGATTCCAAACCTGTACTATGCTGGTCATTTGAGTGCCCTGCACTAGGTCTAATTACCCCTATCTCTAACAGTATAACCTCCCAGCATTCCTATCGCACTAGCTCAATATATTACACGTGGATAACACATACATTCCCTTAAAATGTCTATGCTCTCTAATTTCACATGTCTAGACAACGAACTACATTCAGCGTTTCTTGTCATATCAACATAGCATACAGTATTATCCTTGGAGTTACATAAGAGCCTCTAAAATAGTGTTATAAAACATAAGAGGATCCATGACCTGACTAATACCTTGTGTTTTTCTTATACACTAACTGCATAAACTGAATTACTGAATTATGGCTTATAATCTGCTGTTATGATTAGTGCACTAGTTGGTCATCTCCTATTTACAGATAAACGTGTTTGTTTTTTAGCCACCTCCTGTTTTCTTATAAGCAATGGCTGGGGGATTAGAATCTTCTGCGCTAGAAATACGCCCAAGACCCCTGTTTAACAGCAAGTCAGGTGTGGGCTAATCTCCATTTATAAGCTATACAACAGTTGACTCAATGCTGCTTGTATATACATTATAAGTTTTAATGATACATGTGTATGGAGTAGCACGCATGCTTTGTTCTCAGTTAACATCTATTGCCGACCATCCAGGAGGTTCACAATGCATCGCCACATGTATATTTTGCTCATGCTCTTGTTTATTGCTGTCTATATATATATGTTTGAACATAACCTATTCTTGCATTACCTATTTAGACTCCTACAAGTATACAACTCAGGGTGAAGTCCCTTTTCTCTAATTACATTATCCTACTTTCAGTAATAATTTTCACACTGTGGCAAGAGTTAGGAGAGCTGGAATATATGCTTAATGTGACAGTATCAGAATATTTGTAGAAAAATTGATTCGGCTATTATCCCTTCTACATTCACAAGACTCCCGCTATTATAGCCCAATGCTAATGGAAATAAAATCACATGGAAACAGTCCTCTGGCTAACAACTTTCCTATATATCTCCCACACTTTCCTATCTTTTTTACACACATCACTGGCCCCACACCTGACTAAGCACTTGTGCCAATCTACCCTCAGTATATACTGGTATAATTTTCCATGGGTAATCCCTTTAGGGAATCACGCCAAACACCCTATACGCAGATACATTTAGAACTCCTGCAGCCACCGCAGATTCACATTTCTATAGGCTCCGCCCCCCGCTTTCCCCCTTTTGAGCGGCTCTTGTCCGCTGGACTCCCTTCCCCCACATAATCTGGTCCATGAGTGGCCAGACAAAAGCTAACTCCCTATCTGTCACCATCATTAGATTTTTGTTACTATAGGGACCATTAGATATCTGATATATAAAAAAAGAGGTCTCATTGTTATATGTCCTAATTACTTATATTTATCATCAACTAGTTTATACTTTCTAATCACAATCCTAGAAATAGTGACATAGCCCATATCAGCGACTATACTCTTACTACTGAGCCTTCTATGTTGAATAATATCAACCAACATTTATATGTATATGACACTGTTTCTAGTTAGACAATGATTATAAATGTCAAATCGATACCTTACTGTTTTATTTCAAGCTTATTGGATACATGCAAATTGTATAATTACTCTTATCACTTCTGTTCCGTTTCGGGGCATATTTTGTGTTGTATTACTGTTATTCATTACCTCAATAAAAAATATATTTGGAGAAAAAAAAAAAAAAACCTTGCTCAATTGCCATATTGTTTTTTTAAGTCTCAGACCTTCTCCAAGTGCCTCAGGCATAAAAAAATTAGATTTCTGGGACAACAAAAAAGAAAAATTAGCCCATTCCCAGAGCTGTGTAACATTAAATATAAAAGTGCATATTTTTAACTAATTTATGTCATATTTTGATATTGATAATCAGATAACAAAATAAATATAACTCTTATATTTGTTGTACAAAATTAAAAATAGAGGCCCTTTATATTCCAATCATCAATTCAAGAAGGAAATATTGATTTGCCTTCTAAATAAATGTTCACACGTGCTCAATTTTTCGGATAGCTAATAAATGCCATGTTCTTGTCAATGAATGCTGTATTTAAATAAAAGATGCAAGGCTAATTGAACTACAATATTTATACTGAGTAAATACCCTCTTATAATTATAAGAAATAAACTGTCTTAAAGGGACAGTCAAGGCCAAAAAGAAACTTTCATGATTCAAATACGGCCTACAATTTTAAACAACTTTCCAATTTACTTTTATCACCAATTTTGCTTTGTTCTCATGCTAATTTCTTAGACCTTGAAGGCCACCTCTAATCTGAATGAATTTTGACCACTAGGGGGCGTTAGTTCATGTGATTCATATAAACAAGAATGAGCTCATGCACGTGAATTTACAGAGGAGAGAGCTCTGATTGGCTAAAATGCAAGTCTGTCAAAAGAACTGAAATAAGGGGGTAGTCTGCAGAGGTTTAGATACAAGGTAATTACAGAGGTAAAACGTGCATTATTATAACTGTGTTGATTATGCAAAACTGGGAAATGGGTAATTAAGGGCTTATCTATCTTCTAAAACAACAAACATTCTGGTGTTGACTGTCCCTTTAATTATGAATAGCGTTCACAATGTTATGTATCACATTCCAAACGAATCCTGTTGTTCAGCAAATAAGATAAATAAAAGATACATATAAACAGCACTCATTCCTCAAAAGGCAAATGTATATAGCAAGATTTGAAGGATGGAAACTAAATTATAAAACTTAACCTTTAATATGCATAAAGAAAAAAAAACATAAATTATGCTTACCTGATAAATAATTTTATTTCATGTTGAGAGTCCACGATCCATTACTCATGGGAATTACTCTTCTCTATCACTAGGAGGAGGCAAGGATTCCCAAACCCCAAGAGCTCTATAAAACCCCTCCCACCTCACACATGCCTCAGTCTAACGTATAGCCAAGCAAGCGAGGTAAGAAAAAGGAATAAGAGCCATAAAAGGAGCAGGGGAAAAAGATGTGCTGAAAAAAATCTAACCACAAAAAAACAGGTTGGGGTCTTGTGGACTCTCACCACCATGAAAGAAATGAATTTATCAGTTAAAGGGACAGTCAAGTCCAAAATAAACTTTCATGATTTAAATAGGCCATGTAATTTTAAAAAACTTTCCAATTTACTTTTATCACCAATTTTGCTTTGTTCTCTTGGTATTCTTAGTCATGTGGTTAACTTTGTAATTGTTACCAAGATGTCTTTCAATAAAAAATGCATAGAAAAAAAATAATAAACCCTCCCACCTCACACATACCTCAGTCTAATGTATAGCCAAATAAGTGAGGTAAAAAAAGAACAGCCAATAGGATTTCAGTAGCTCTCATCCTATTGACTGTTTTGAACAGCCAATAGGATTTTAGAAGCTCTCATCCTATTGGCTGATTTGAATTTAAAGACTCAAATCAGCCAATAGGAATGCAAGGTACGCCATTTTGAAACGGGTATCTTGCATTCAACTTCAGTGTACGGCGGTGATCGTATGAAGAGGACGCTCCGCACAGGATGTCATCTCCCTCCAGAATAGATCTGCTCCGCACCGTCGGGATGAAGATAGAAGACGTCACCGACATCGATGAAGATGTCGCTGCCTGGATGAAGACTTCTCGGCGCCTGGATGAAGATGGATGTCCGGACTTCAGGAACTGTGAGTAGATTTTATGGGGTTAGTGTTAGGTTATTTTTTTATTTTTTTGGGTGGTTTTTTTTTTAGATTAGGGATGGGCACTTATAAAAGAGCTAAATGTCGGGGGCGGCGGAATAGGGGTTAATAACTTTTATTAGTGTCGGCGATGTTGAGGCGGCTGATTAGGGGTTAATAACTTTTATTAGTGTCGGTGATGTTGGGGAGCGGCGGAATAGGGGTTAATAAAATTTATTAGTGTTGCCGATGTCGGGGGCAGCGGATTAAGGGTGTTTAGACTTGGGGTTTATGTTAGGGTGTTAGGTTTAAATGTAACTTTCTTTTCCCCAAAAAGAATTATGCCTGCAAAAGCAAGGAAACTAGTGAAAGATCTGTCCCAGGACCAAGTAAATTACACACAAGATTGCTTGAACACTTGAGAAATATAAAAAATGCACCTAAAGTAAACTATTACTACAGTAGCCCACCATTTGTTTTTTCAAGTATCATCAAGCCAAAAGAACAGCTCTTAAGTGAATTGAAATCCAGAAAGTCTCTCTAGGGACTAGAAGTGGAGATATTGAAAATGCTCTACTTTAAAAAAAAAAAAGAGATTAAATGGATGTATTTATTCAATTCTGTCCAACACAAGGGCTTAAATATAAAGAATAATTTTGTATCTTATTTAAGCTCATGCTCATACTAGAACTTGACAGAGGCATATGCAGCACAACTTACTCATAATTTATAAATTATTTTTTATTTTTCCAATTATTATTTTCTTCATGGAGATTAAATAAATAAGGAATTCATATTTTTATTTCACAGACATGATTATAAAAGTATTATACACTTAGAGGCCCATTTATCAAGCTCCGTATGGACCTTGTGGGCCCGTGTTTCTGGCGAGTCTTCAGACTCGCCAGAAACAGCAGTTATGAAGCAGCGGTCTTGTGAGCTGCTGCTGCAATGCTGAATACGGAGAGCGCATTGCTCTCCGCATTCAGCGAGGTCTTGCGGACCTGATCCGCACTGTCGGATCAGGTCCGCAAGACCTTTGATACATAGGCCTCAATGTCACGAAACAGTGATTCTGCACGGTTTCACCAAAAACATTTTATTTTAAGGCAATAGAACATAATGCAAATGATTAATATTCTTCTAAACTCAACACATATCACATTTTAAGTCTGAATTGCTCTTATCTTTCTTCCTAGTCTCACTTTTAAGTTTCCGCTAATTTTCAATATATGCATCATTCACAGTTCACATGCAGTATATTTTTAATTTCATTCAACTAATTCATCGCATATTATTGTTCACAATTTCAACATTTAATATTTTCCCCTATTTTCATTCATATTTGTCAGTATAAGATGAATACTGATCCATCTAGTTCAATATTATACAAGTCAAATTCCTTACAGTTATTCAGACCATTAATGTACATAGCATAAATATTAACACATTCAATATCTCTGCCATCTTTATTTTTACCCCGTAGGGCCACGTTATGAATGGCCATCCACTCAAGGACAGGATGGCATGGATTCGCTAAGGATTGAGAACATCATGGAAGAGGCTGAGACAAAACAGAATTAAATACACTAAATTTTTGGTTGTTTATTGGTGGGTACATTTATCCACCAATCAGCAAGAACAACCCAGGTTGTTCACCAAAGTGACCTGGCTTCTAAACTTACATTCTTGCTTTTCAAATAAAGATACCAAGAGAATGAAGAATATTTGATAATAGGAGTAAATTAGAAAGTTGCTTAAAATGGCATGCTCTATCTGAATTACGAAAGAAAAAAGTCTAGATACTGTGTGTAACTACAAGCTAATACAGATGCAAATAATTGATATTCTATAATAGTTTGGAGTAGAATCATATCATTTACTTCCTGATATGTTTCATTTACATATTAATTAATAACTCAGAGCACAGTCCTCCAGTTTGTCAGCAGTTATAAATATGTATTATTTGAGATTATTATTAAAGGGACAGTCTACACCAGAATTTGTATTGTTTTAAAAGATAGATAATCCCTTTATTACCCATTTCCCAGTTTTGCTTAACCAACACAGTTATAATAATATACTTTTAACCTCTGTGATTATCTTGTATCTAAGCCTCTGCAAACTGCCCCTTTTTCAGTTCTTTTGACAGACTTGCAGCCTAGCCAATCAGTGCCTGCTCCCAGATTACTTCACGTGCACGAGCAGTGTTATCTATATGAAATATGTGAGCTAACACCCTCCAGTGGGGAAAAACTGTTAAAATGCAATCTGAAAGAGGTGGGCTTCAAGGTCTAAGAAATTAGCATATGAACCTCCTAGGTTAAGCTTTCAACTAAGAATACCAAGAGAACAAATCAAAATTGGTGATAAAAGTAAATTGGAAAATTGTTTAAAATTACATGCTCTATCTGAATCATGAAAGTGTATTTTGGCCTAGACTGTCCCTTTAACTCATAGTTGTGTGGCTATAGATTTACAACATCCTAGGTAATTTGACTAATGAAGTTTAAGGCATACTTTTCATTTCATTATATGGATGACTTTTGAAAATCGTTTTTGTGGTTTTAATATCACCCAATTTTAATTTATGCATATTAAAGGTTAAGTTTTATTATTTAGTTTCTATCCTTTAAATTTTGCTCTATACATTAGCCTTTTGAGGAATGAGTGCTATTTATATGTATCTCAAATGCTTTATTTAATATCATTCACTTAAAGGGACAGTCTGGTGCAAACTTTATAGTGTAAAGATGCAATATGATGTCTGATAAAAACAAAACAATACAAGAATACATTTATTTATATAATATTTGATATTGCCACCATTTACACTCAAATGCTGTGCTGATCTGTGAGCATACAAAGCATCTGTTTAGTTCAGCACATGCACTTGATTGACCGGCAAGTGGGTGCATGGTGTGTATGCACCAATCAGAAGATATAGTGCACCTCATGAAAACATCTCATTTAGATAATAGAGTTTAAAAAAAAAGCTTTTTTTAAAGGGACATTAAAGTAGAAAAACTATTTGATCATATTTGCTAGAGCATATCATTTTAAGACCAGACCTTTGACCTTTGCAAGCAATGACCTCTATGTGCTTAAATGGACAGTATACACCAATTTTCATATAACTGCATGTAATATACACTACTATAAAGAAGAAAATGTACAGGTACTGATCTGAAAATCCAGTATTAAACCTTTTAAAAACTTACTTAGAAGCTGCAAGCTTAGCACTGTTGATGAGGTTAAGCTGAGACACCCAGTGAAAGGGACTGGGAAAACAGGAACAGCAGACGCTCCCCCCTCCCCTGCATATAAAAAGACAGATTATACAAACAGGAGCTACAGGAATCTGTAGCCATCAGAATACATCTAAATCTTTTGTGTTTTCTTTAAGAGTCTGAAATTCAGCACAATGTTATTAAAAGATAAGCAAAATTATATTTTTTCCCCAATAAAACACTCCCAGCTATATACAGTAAGGTCTGTAAATAATTAGACACTGACACAATTTTCATAATTCTGGCACTGTACCCATCTTAATGTATTTGAAATGAAACAACTGAGATTCAATTAAAATGTGCAGCATTTCATCTTTAATTCAAGGGTTTGAACAAAAATATTGTATGAAATGTTTAGGAATTGCAACCATTTTCATACACAGTCCCCTTATTTCTAGGGCTCAATGTAATTGGACAAATTAACACAATCATAAATAAAATGTTCATTTTTAATATTTTGTTGATAATCCTTTGCAAGCAATGACTGCTTTAAATCTGGAACGCATGGACATCATCAAACGCTTGGTTTCCTCCTTTGTGATGATTTGCCAGGCCTTTACTGCAGCTGTCTTCAGTTGTTGATTGTTTCATAGGTATTTCTGCTTTAAGTTTTGTCTTCAGCAAGTGAAATGCATGCTCCATTAGGTTGAGATAAGGTGATTGACTCGGCCATTTCAGAATATTTCACGTCTTTGCCTTTAAAAAACTCTTGGGTTGCTTGCGCAGTATTTTTTGGGTCATTGTCCATCTGTAAAGTGAAGTGACTTTCAATCTACTTCTCTAACTTTGGCTGAATCTTAGCAGACAATATATCCCTTCCTGGGAGAGGAGACAGTCGGTCTTTCTCCCCAGCGGCAGAGCCAGGAGCCGGGAGAGGAGACAATCGGTCTCTCTCCCCAGTGGCAGAGCCATCATCTGGTAGCGGAGGTAGTCGTCCTCCCTCCCCGTAAACAGAACCCCTTCCTGGGAGAGGAGACAGTCGGTCTCTTTCCCCAGCGGCAGAGCCAGGAGCCGGGAGAGGAGACAGTCGGTCTCTCTCCCCAGTGACAGAGCCAACCCCTGGGAGCGGAGGTAGTTGTCCTCCCTCCCCGTAAGCAGAACCCCTTTCTGGGAGAGGAGACAGTCAGTCTCTCTCCCCAGCAGCAGAGCCAGGAGCCGGGAGAGGAGACAGTTGGTCTCTCTCCCCAGCGGCAGAGCCATCCCCTGGGAGCGGAGGTAGTCATACTCCCTCCCTGTAAGCAGAACCCCTTTCTGGGAGAGGAGACAGTCGGTCTCTCTCCCCAGCGGCAGCACAGTTTCCCATGGAGCGGAGGTAGCAGACCTCCCTTCCCAGCAGTAGATCTCCTTCTCGGGAGAAGAGAAAGACAGTCTTTCCCCTCAGTAGCTTGGCAGGGTCTATACCCTTTTCTTGTCCTGGAGTATATCTCACAGGGGGCAGGCCAGGGGGTACCCGCTCATGCAGTTGGTGCCACAAGTTTGGGCACCCGCGTTTTGCCTGCCCCACCAAGGAGCAACTTTCACCAACAGCCAGGAAACCGACAATTGCTTTGTTGGATACCTGCCCCTGCATTTGGTGCCACCAGTTTGGGCACTCGAGTCTTGCCTGCCCCACCAAGGAGCAACCTCAACCTACAGTCTGGGGTGGGTATACAGTCGGGAAACCGGTACTGGCTTTGTTTGTGGGTGGGTCATCCGGTACTCAACAGAGTGTCACAGAGGGAGACAGTTTGGCCATGGAACTTAACACTGGAACTTGTGGAACAGCAATTGTTTGGGAGCCGGTCTTAGCAAACCTGTTTGGGACTTTGCATTATGTGACTATCCCTGCGCCCTGGGCGCAGGGTATAAACGCAGCAGGAACCCCCCAGGATGCCCCAAGCTCAGGAGAGATGGGAAAACCTCTCCCAGCAACCGAGAAGTGGAGGGCCACTGTTGGACAGCCCCAGGCCGACCCGTTAAGAGTCTAGCCGGGTCTGCCGAACTGGAGGGGGGGAGATGATACCAGACAGCTAAGGCTATCCCCTACCCCCTACAACCTCACCCCTGTTGTTTCTCAGTGTTTTTGGGCTCCTCAGAGCAACCACCATCTCTGGAAGCTGTTTGTTTGCTTTGTTTTGGCTTGTTTTTGTCTTCAGAGAAGAGATGGTTTATGACCAGGAAAACACTCCTAGGCTGGCCGGGCTCCTGGAACTCCTGGTCGGCCGCCTCCCAACGGACACCCGCCTAACCCCTCTCAGGCTGGCCAGGCTCCTGGAACTCCCGGTCGGCCACAGGACAGCAGAACACCCGCTAACTTTAACCCAGGTTGCTCCAGCAACCATGTGCCCCCCAGAGCTCCGCTATTTTTGGGGATTAGTAGCCCCTGGGGAGTACAAGGGGTGGGGGAATTACCGGAGGGGAGCTCCTTTGGAAACCGGGGGTTTTGGACACCCCTAACCCCATAACTTCAACGGACTGTAACTCCGGTCCCCAGTAACGAATCATGCTGCTTTTTGGACTGTGGATCACCCGAAACCGCCACCACTAGTTATTGGGATTATGTGAGACTGTGGCTCCTATGGAGGTGCCGGGCTGTCTGGAGGGGCGGGAATGGTGGGAAAATTGTGGGATTGTCCTTTGTGTTATCAAGATGCTTTACAATAAAATCAGTTCCTGTTTAACCTGAATGCTAGTTGGTCTAGATATTTGGATTGGCTCCAGCTAAAATCACTTTCCTGAGCTACATAGCAGCCTGTTCCAGGCAGAGGAAGGACACGCTGGAAGAGCTACCTAGTCTGGGTAATTCATATGTAAATACAGGAATGGTAGAAGAATCCTACTCACAAAGTGTAAAGCACAGATGTGCAATACCAGCAGTCCGGAACCACACGTCGTCCGGTAGACCAGTAGGTAGAAACGGAATCCTCGTCTCGCCAGGAAGAGTCCAGAGAAACCACAGAAGAGTTCTGTATGGTGATGGTCAGTCCCACAAGTCCTAAGGCGTGGGGAGAGAATCCAAAGCTCCAAATGGAAGGATGGTTCCCAAGTGTGGGAAATGATAGTCGGCAGCAAATAGAGGGTTAATATTCTAATTGTTAAAAATGTATTAAAATGATAAAAACAACAGCTGTTTCTGTTTAACCTGAATGCTAGTTGGTCTAGATATTTGGGTTGGCTCCAGCTAAAATCACTTTCCTGAGCTACATAGCAACCTGTTCCAGGCAGAGGAAGGGCACGCTGGAAGAGCTACTTAGTCTGGGTAGCTGGAGTCTGCCACAGGATGGGACCCTGAGTAATAGTGCTGTTGGGCATCAGGGGTGGCTACAGGCTGTGGTCACTTGCCAGCTACATAGCTGGAGTCGGCAGGAAGGAAGCAGGACCCGTTTGGCGGAGCTACCCAGTCAGGGTAGCCTGGGTATCCATCACATTGGCTGGCAGCGGTGGGATCTGCTTCTTCCACAAGATTCCTGCTGACAGAGAAGGGCCACAGTAGCTGGTAACTATGGAAGTCGAGTACCTAAGGAGAGTACAGGAGGCACTGACCCAGCTGGACGATCCTGGTTCTGCACTGGACCAGCTGAGCTGCAGGAGCATTGTCCGCCGGCAACTATGGAGGGAGAGGCTTCAACAAGAAAAGGATTGTGATGGAAAGGTCCTCCCCACAGATGATGAGAGGTACTGGGTCCGGTGGCACTTGCGAGTGCTTTTCCTGGGAAAGCAGCCCATGGAGGAATGGCTATTGCATCTAGATTGACTGGTCCGGGCAGAGATGTGGGTGGAGGATGGCTACCGGGACCTCCAATGGCTCGTTATGCAAGCACGCCCATGGCTGGAGGATTGCTCCCCCACAGAGGGTTTTGGCTTTGGCGGCCCTGAGTTACTATTAGAAAAGTTGACAGAAGACCCAGAATTTGGGAGCGGGGCGAAACTGAGAGCAATGAACATTTACCTCTCCCGAGAGCAGATGTTGGATCTCTCAGGGGTACCCTGGCTGGTATCCGATATGGTATTGCTTATTGTCCAAGAAAAGGAACTGGAAAAGGCATACAAGAGGCTGCTAGACTGAGTTCTGCAGCATGCCACGGAGTCTGCACGGAGCTGTGGTGCAGCACTGTGGGAATCATTGAGGTTGACCTCAGATGAGTGGCCACAGAGCATAATCGACGACGAGCTGCTAGATACAGATCAGCAGCCTGGGCCCGAGCTTATAGACCTGGACAAAGGAGCCACCCCAGTAGAAGCGCTGGCAACAGGGCAGAGAGCCGCCGGCCTCTGCCCAGCAGCTGTAACACCCCCAGGAAACCAGGGAGAGGAGGTAGGCGCCCTCCCTCCCCTTACAGAGATCCCCTTGCAAGGAGAGATGGATGTCAATAACTCTCAGCAGCAGAACCCCTTCCTGGGAGAGAAGACAGTCGGTCTCTCTCCCCAGCAGCAGAGCCAGGAGCAGGGAGAGGAGACAGTCGGTCTCTCTCCCCAGCGGCAGACCCATCCCCTGGGATTGGAGGTAGTCATCCTCCCTCCCCGTAAACAGAAACCCTTCCTGGGAGAGGAGACAGTCGGTCTCTCTCCCCAGCGGCAGAGCCAGGAGCTGGGAGAGGAGACAATCGGTCTCTCTCCCCAGCGGCAGAGCCATCCCCTGGGAGCGGAAGTAGTCGTCCTCCCTCCCCGTAAACAGAACCCCTTCCTGGGAGAGGAGACAGTCAGTCTCTCTCCCCAGCGGCAGAGCCAGGACCCGGGAGAGGAGACAGTCAGTCTCTCTCCACAGCGACAGAGCCAACCCCTGGAAGCGGAGGTAGTTGTCCTCCCTCCCCGTAAGCAGAACCCCTTTCTGGGAGAGGAGACAGTCGGTCTCTCTCCCCAGCGGCAGAGCCAGGAGAGGAGACAGTTGGTCTCTCTCCCCAGCGGCAGAGCCATCCCCTGGGAGCGGAGGTAGTCGTCCTCCCTCCCTGTAAGCAGAACCCCTTTCTGGGAGAGGAGACAGTCGGTCTCTCTCCCCAGCGGCACCACAGTTTCCCATGGAGCGGAGGTAGCAGACCTCCCTTCCCAGCAGTAGATCTCCTTCTCGGGAGAAGAGAAAGACAGTCTCTCCCCTCAGAAGCTTGGCAGGGTCTATACCCTTTTCTTGTCCTGGAGTATATCTCACAGGGGGCAGGTCAGGGGGGTACCCGCTCATGCAGTTGGTGCCACAAGTTTGGGCACCCGCGTTTTGCCTGCCACATCAAGGAGCAACTTCCACCAACAGCCAGGAAACCGACAATTGCTTTGTTGGATACCTGCCCCTGCATTTGGTGCCACCAGTTTGGGCACTCGAGTCTTGCCTGCCCCACCAAGGAGCAACCTCAACCTACAGTCTGGGGTGGCTATACAGTCGGGAAAACGGTACTGGCTTTGTTTGTGGGTGGGTCAGCCGGTACTCAACAGAGTGTCACAGAGGGAGACAGTTTGGCCATGGAACTTAACACTGGAACTTGTGGAACAGCAATTGTTTGGGAGCCGGCCTTAGCAAACTTGTTTGGGACTTTGCATTATGTGACTATCCCTGCGCCCTGGGCGCAGGGTATAAACGCCAGCAGGAATGCCCCAGGATGCCCCAAGCTCAGGAGAGATGGGAAAACCTCTCCCAGAAACCGAGAAGTGGAGGGCCACTGTCGGACAGCCCCAGGCCAACCCGTTAAGGGTCTAGCCGGGTCTGCCGAACTGGAGGGGGGGAGATGTCACAGATACCAGACGGCTAAGGCTATCCCCCACCCCCTACAACCTCACCCCTGTTGTTTCTCAGTGTTTTTGGGCTCCTCAGAGCAACCACCATCTCTGGAAGCTGTTTGTTTGCTTTTTTTTGGCTTGTTTTTGTCTTCAGAGAAGAGATGGTTTATGACCAGGAAAACACTCCTAGGCTGGCTGGGCTCCTGGAACTCCCGGTCTGCCGCCTCACAACGGACACCCGCCAAACCCCTCTCAGGCTGGCCAGGCTCCTGGAACTCCCGGTCGGCCACAGGATAGCAGAACACCCGCTAACTTTAACCCAGGTTGCTCCAGCAACCATGTGCCCCCCAGAGCTCCGCTATTTTTGGGGATTAGTAGCCCCTGGGGAGTACAAGGCGTGGGGGAATTACCGGAGGGGAGCTCCTTTGGAAACCGGGGTTTTTGGACACCTCTAATTGACACCCTGGAAGTGCCGCCGCTCCACCGGGATCATGCGAAACCGCCACCACTAGTTATTGGGATTATGTGAGACTGTGGCTCCTATGGAGGTGCCGGGCTGTCTGGAGGGGCGGGAATGGCGGGAAAATTGTGGGATTGTCCTTTGTGTTATCAAGATGTTTTACAATAAAATCAGTTTCTGTTTAATAGGAAAATACTCTAGTGACCGTGTCCGTCACTATAGTACTTGTAAAAGGCGCCTAGGATCACGGGTAAAATTCCTTAAAATATAATATAAAATGTAAAGTATATAGTGTGATGTAATATTATATTATGTTGGTAAGATGGTAATAACCCAATAGATAAAAATATAAAATTATAAAATTAAAGGATATGTATATAACAATAAGAAGAAAATATGTAAAAATATATAAACTAGTATTCAACAAACCATATATGTATAAATATACAAACTAGTAATCCAAAGGATGATGAATTGTAATAAGGCAGTCCTTTATTTTGATACTAGATTGTCCCAAAGGATGTCACTCTCATACAGTAGGCTGCTCCTCTAGGGTGTCGTGCCGTCAACACAGGTCCAGAGAATCGAAACAAATCAGAATAGAGGGCGCCACATAGTGCAGATCATAAGGTAATTCATATGTAAATACAGGAATGGTAGAAGAATCCTACTCACAAAGTGTAAAGCACAGATGTGCAATACCAGCAGTCCGGAACCACACGTCGTCCGGTAGACCAGTAGGTAGAAACGGAATCCTCGTCTCGCCAGGGAGAGTCCAGAGAAACCACAGAAGAGTTCTGTATGGTGATGGTCAGTCCCACAAGTCCTAAGGCCTGGGGAGAGAATCCAAAGCTCCAAATGGAAGGATAGTTCCCAAGTGTGGGAAATGATAGTCGGCAGCAAATAGAGGGTTAATATTCTAATTGTTAAAAATTTATTAAAATGATAAAAACAACAGCTGTTTCTGTTTAACCTGAATGCTAGTTGGTCTAGATATTTGGGTTGGCTCCAGCTAAAATCACTTTCCTGAGCTACATAGCAACCTGTTCCAGGCAGAGGAAGGGCACGCTGGAAGAGCTACTTAGTCTGGGTAGCTGGAGTCTGCCACAGGATGGGACCCTGAGTAATAGTGCTGTTGGGCATCAGGGGTGGCTACAGGCTGTGGTCACTTGCCAGCTACATAGCTGGAGTCGGCAGGAAGGAAGCAGGACCCGTTTGGCGGAGCTACCCAGTCGGGGTAGCCTGGGTATCCATCACATTGGTTGGCAGCGGTGGGATCTGCTTCTTCCACACGATTCCTGCTGACAGAGAAGGGCCACAGTAGCTGGTAACTATGGAAGTCTAGTACCTAAGGAGAGTACAGGAGGCACTGACCCAGCTGGACGATCCTGGTTCTGCACTGGACAAGCTAAGCTGCAGGAGCATTGTCCACCGGCAACTATGGAGGGAGAGGCTTCAACAAGAAAAGGATTGTGATGGAAAGGTCCTCCCCACAGATGATGAGAGGTACTGGGTCCGGTGGCACTTGTGAGTGCTTTTCCTGGGAGAGCAGCCCACGGAGGAATGGCTATCGCATCTAGATTGACTGGTCCGGGCAGCGATGTGGGTAGAGGATGGCTACCGGGACCTCCGATGGCTCGTTATGCAAGCACGCCCATGGCTGGAGGATTGCTCCCCCACAGAGGGTTTTGGCTTTGGCGGCCCTGAGTTACTATTAGAAAAGTTGACAGAAGACCCAGAATTTGGGAGCGTGGCGAAACTGAGAGCAATGAACATTTACCTCTCCCGAGAGCAGATGTTGGATCTCTCAGGGGTACCCTGGCTGGTATCCGATATGGTATTGCTTATTGTCCAAGAATAGGAACTGGAAAAGGCATACAAGAGGCTGCTAGACTGAGTTCTGCAGCATGCCACGTGGGTCTGCAAGGAGCTGTGGTGCAGCACTATGGGAATCATGGAGGTTGACCTCAGATGAGTGGCCACAGAGCATAAGCGACAACGAGCTGCTAGATACAGATCAGCAGCCTGGGCCCGAGCTTATAGACCTGGACAAAGGAGCCACCCCAGTAGAAGCGCTGGCAACAGGGCAGAGAGCTGCCGGCCTCTGCAAAGCACCTGTAACACCCCCAGGAAACCAGGGAGAGGAAGTAGGTGCCCTCCCTCCCCTTACAGAGATCCCCTTGCAAGGAGAGATGGATGTCAATAACTCTCAGCAGCAGAACCCCTTCCTGGGAGAGAAGACATTCAGTCTCTCTCCCCAGCAGCAGAGCCAGGAGAAGGGAGAGGAGACAGTCGGTCTCTCTCCCCAGCGGCAGAGCCATCCCCTGGGATCGGAGGTAGTCATCCTCCCTCCCCGTAAACAGAAACCCTTCCTGGGAGAGGAGACAGTCGGTCTCTCTCCCCAGCGGCAGAGCCAGGAGCTGGGAGAGGAGACAATCGGTCTCTCTCCCCAGCGGCAGAGCCATCCCCTGGGAGCGGAGGTAGTCGTCCTCCCTCCCCGTAAACAGAACCCCTTCCTGGGAGAGGAGACAGTCGGTCTCTCTCCCCAGCGGCAGAGCCAGGAGCCGGGAGAGGAGACAGTCGGTCTCTCTCCCCAGCGACAGAGCCAGCCCCTGGGAGCGGAGGTAGTTGTCCTCCCTCCCCATAAGCAGAACCCCTTTCTCGGAGAGGAGACAGTCGGTCTCTCTCCCCAGCGGCAAAGCCAGGAGCCGGGAGAGGAGACAGTTGGTCTCTCTCCCCAGCGGCAGAGCCATCCCCTGGGAGCGGAGGTAGTCGTCCTCCCTCCCTGTAAGCAGAACCCCTTTCTGGGAGAGGAGACAGTCGGTCTCTCTCCCCAGCGGCACCACAGTTTCCCATGGAGCGGAGGTAGCAGACCTCCCTTCCCAGCAGTAGATATCCTTCTCGGGAGAAGAGAAAGACAGTCTCCCCCTCAGTAGCTTGGCAGGGTATATACCCTTTTCTTGTCCTGGAGTATATCTCACAGGGGGCAGGCCAGGGGGGTACCCGCTCATGCAGTTGGTGCCACAAGTTTGGACACCCGCGTTTTGCCTGCCCCACCAAGGAGCAACTTCCACCAACAGCCAGGAAACCGACAATTGCTTTGTTGGATACCTGCCCCTGCATTTGGTGCCACCAGTTTGGGCACCCGAGTCTTGCCTGCCCCACCAAGGAGCAACCTCAACCTACAGTCTGGGGTGGGTATACAGTCGGGAAAACGGTACTGGCTTTGTTTGTGGGTGGGTTAGCTGGTACTCAACAGAGTGTCACAGAGGGAGACAGTTTGGCCATGGAACCTAACACTAGAACTTGTGCAACAGCAATTGTTTGGGAGCCGGCCTTAGCAAACTTGTTTGGGACTTTGCATTATGTGACTATCACTGCGCCCTGGGCGCAGGGTATAAACGCCAGCAGGAACGCCCCAGGATGCCCCAAGCTCAGGAGAGATGGGAAAACCTCTCCCAGCAACCGAGAAGTGGAGGGCCACTGTCGGACAGCCCCAGGCCGACCCGTTAAGGGTCTAGCCGGGTCTGCCGAACTGGAGGGGGGGGAGATGTCACAGATACCAGACGGCTAAGGCTATCCCCCACCCCCTACAACCTCACCCCTGTTGTTTCTCAGTGTTTTTGGGATCCTCAGAGCAACCACCATCTCTGGAAGCTGTTTGTTTGCTTTGTTTTGGCTTGTTTTTGTCTTCAGAGAAGAGATGGTTTATGACCAGGAAAACACTCCTAGGCTGGCCGGGCCCCTGGAACTCCCGGTCAGCCACCTCACAACGGACACCCGCCAAACCCCTCTCAGGCTGGCCAGGCTCCTGGAACTCCCGGTCGGCCACAGGATAGAAGAACACCCGCTAACTTTAACCCAGGTTGCTCCAGCAACCATGTGCCCCCCAGAGCTCCGCTATTTTTGGGGATTAGTAGCCGCTGGGGAGTACAAGGGGTGGGGGAATTACCGGAGGGGAGCTCCTTTGGAAACCGGGGGTTTTGGACACCCCTAACTTCAACGGACTGTAACTCCGGTCCCCAGTAACGAAACATGCTGCTTTTTGGACTGTGGCATCTGGGGACCGAGAGCTTTAAAATGACACCCTGGAAGTGCCGCCGCTCCACCGGGATCACCCGAAACCGCCACCACTAGTTATTGGGATTATGTGAGACTGTGGCTCCTATGAAGGTGCCGGGCTGTCTGGAGGGGCGGGAATGGCGGGGAAATTGTGGGATTGTCCTTTGTGTTATCAAGATGAGCTCTGTGTATAAAAGGAGTGTATGTTTTACAATATAATCAGCTCCTGTTTAACCTGAATGCTAGTCTGTCTAGATATTTGGGTTGGCTCCAGCTAAAATCACTTTCCTGAGCTACATAGCAGCCTGTTCCAGGCAGAGGAAGGACACGCTGGAAGAGCTACCTAGTCTGGGTAGCTGGAGTCTGCCACAGGGTGGGACCCAGAGTACTGGTGCTGTCGGGCATCAGGGGGTGGCTACAGGCTGTGGTCACTTGCCAGCTACATAGCTGCAGTCGGCAGGAAGGAAGCAGGACCCGTTTGGCGGAGCTACCCAGTTAGGGTAGCCGGGGTATCCGTCACAGATAATATGCCTACCTCCTGTATAGTGTTCTTGACTTGGCTGGATGTTGTGAAGGGTTTTTTTTTATCATGAAAAAGGATACGACGATCATCCACCACTGTAGTCTTCCGTGGACGTCAAGGCCTCTTTGTGCTGCATAGCTTACCAGTGCATTCTTTTTTTCTCAGAATGTACCAAACTGTTGATTTAGTAACTCCTAATGTTCCTATGTCTCTGATGGATTTCTTTTTTTGCAGCCTAAGTATGGCTTATTTCACTTGCATTAAACGCTCCTTTGAACGCATGTTGTGGGTTCACAGCAACAGTGTCCAAATGTGAATGCCACGCCTGGAATCAACTCCAGACCTTTTACCTGCTTAATTGATGATGAAATAATGATGGAATAGCCCACACCTGTCCATGAAGCAACTTTTGAGTCAATTGTCCAATTACTTTTGTTCCCTTGAAAAAGAGGGGGCTTCATACTAAAGAGCTATAATTCCTAAACCCTTCCTCCAATTTGTAAATAGCCTCAAATTAAAGCTAAGAGACTGCAATTTATTTTCAAAAACAACCGAAATAACAAAACTTGTGTCAGTGTCCAATTATTTCCGGACCTAACTGTAAATCAATCACCTGCAAAACATTTATGCAAATAAAAATCCAGTGTACAATGTCCCTTTAAAGGCACAGACTAGTCAAAATTAAATTTTCATGATTCAGATAGGGCGTGCAATTGTAAACAACTTTTCAATTAACTTTTATCATCAAAATTTGTTTTGTTCTCTTACGCCTAGATTTAGAGTTTTGCGGCCAAAGGGGTGAGTTAGTTACGCTGGCTTTTTTTCTCCCGCACAGAATGGCTGCGTTAGGCTCCAAAAAAGGAGCGTAGAGCATATTTACCGCAACTTCAACTCTCGATACCAGCGGTGCTTACGGACGCGGCCAGCTTCAAAAACGTGCTCGTGCACGATTCCCCCATAGAAAACAATGGGGCTGCTTGAGCTGAAAAAAAACCTAACACCTGCAAAAAAGCCGCGTTCAGCTCCTAACGAAGCCCCATTGTTTGCTATGGGGAAACACTTTCTACGTCTGCACCTAACACTCTAACATGTACCCCGAGTCTAAACACCCCTAACCTTACACTTATTAACCCCTATTCTGCCGCCCCCGCTATCGCTGACACCTGCATATTTTTTAACCCCTAATCTGCCGCTCCGTAAACAGCCGCTACTTACATTATCCCTATGTACCCCTAATCTGCTGCCCCTAACACCGCCGACCCCTATATTATATTTATTAACCCCTAATCTGCCACCCACAACGTCGCCTCCACCTGCCTACACTTATTAACCCCTAATCTGCCGAGCGGACCGCACCGCTATTATAATAAAGTTATTAACCCCTAATCCGCCTCACTCCCGCCTCAATAACCCTATAATAAATAGTATTAACCCCTAATCTGCCCTCCCTAACATCGCCGACACCTAACTTCAAACATTAACCCCTAATCTGCCGACTGGAGCTCACCGCTATTCTAATAAATGTATTAACCCCTAAAGCTAAGTCTAACCCTAACACTAACACCCCCCTAAGTTAAATATAATTTAAATCTAACAAAATAAATTAACTCTTATTAAATAAATTATTCCTATTTAAAGCTAAATACTTACCTGTAAAATAAATCCTAATATAGCTACAATATAAATTATAATTATATTATAGCTATTTTAGGATTTATATTTATTTTACAGGTAACTTTGTATTTATTTTAACCAGGTACAATAGCTTAATTAAATAAAATACCTACAGTTATCTACAATTAAACCTAACACTACACTATCAATAAATTAATTAAATACAATACCTACAAATAAATACATTTAAATAAACTAACTAAAGTACAAAAAATAAAAAAGAACTAAGTTACAAAAAATAAAAAAATATTTACAAACATTACAAAAATATTACAACAATTTTAAACTAATTACACCTACTCTAAGCCCCCTAATAAAATAACAAAACCCCCCAAAATAAAAAAATGCCCTACCCTATTCTAAATTACAAAAGTTCAAAGCTCTTTTACCTTACCAGCCCTGAACAGGGCCCTTTGCGGGGCATGCCCCAAAGAATTCAGCTCTTTTGCCTGTAAAAAAAACACATACAATACCTCCCCCCCCAACATTACAACCCACCACCCACATACCCCTAATCTAACCCAAACCCCCCTTAAATAAACCTAACACTAAGCCCCTGAAGATCTCCTTACCTTGTCTTCACCACACCGAGTCCCGATCTGTCCAGAAGAGCCTCCGATGTCTTGATCCAAGCCCAAGCGGGGGGCTGAAGAGTGACGTCCATCCTCGCGCTGAAGTCTGGATCCAAGCGGCGGCTGAAGAAATCCATCATCGGGCTGAAGTCTTGATCCAAGCGGGCGCTGAAGAAGTGCATCATCGGGATGAAGTCTTCTATGAAGCAGCATCTTCAATCTTCTTTCTTCCGGAGCCATCATCTTCCAGCCGACGCGGAACATCCTCTTCTACCGATGCCTACTCGCCGAATGACGGTTCCTTTAAATGACGTAATCCAAGATGGCGTCCGTTGAATTCCGATTGGCTGATAGGATTCTATCAGCCAATCGGAATTAAGGTAGGAAAATTCTGATTGGCTGATAGAATCAGCCAATCAGAATCAAGTTCAATCCGATTGGCTGATCCAATCAGCCAATCAGATTAAGCTCGCATTCTAATGGCTGTTCCGATCAGCCAATAGAATGCGAGCTCAATCTGATTGGCTGATCGGATCAGCCAATCGGATTGAACTTGATTCTGATTGGCTGATTCCATCAGCCAATCAGAATTTTCATACCTTAATTCCGATTGGCTGATAGAATCCTATCAGCCAATCGGAATTCGAGGGACGCCATCTTGGATGACGTCCCTTAAAGGAACCGTCATTCTTCAGTTGGACGTCGGAGGAAGAAGATTGGTCCGCGCTGGAGGTCTTCACGATGGAGCCGTTCCTCATCGGATGAAGATAGAAGATGCCGCTTGGATCATGATGGTTGCCGGTCTGAATCGCCTCTTCTTCCCGGATAGGATGAAGACTTTGGAGCCTCTTCTGGACCTCTTCAGCCGCAGGATTATGGATCGCCAGCCCCCGCTTGGGTTGGTTGAAGATTTTGGAGCCAGGACGGATCGGTGTGATACCTGGCGAGGTGAAGATAAGGTAGGAAAATCTTCAGGGTCTTAGTGTTAGGTTTATTTAAGGGGGGTTTGGGTTAGATTAGGGGTATGTGGGTGGTGGGTTGTAATGTGGGGGGGGGTATTGTATGTGTTTTTTTTACAGGCAAAAGAGCTGAATTCTTTGGGGCATGCCCCGCAAAAGGCCCTGTTCAGGGCTGGTAAGGTAAAAGAGCTTTGAACTTTTGTAATTTAGAATAGGGTAGGGCATTTTTTTATTTGGGGGGGCTTTGTTATTTTATTAGGGGGCTTAGAGTAGGTGTAATTAGTTTAAAATTGTTGTAATATTTTTCTAATGTTTGTAAATATTTTTTTATTTTTTGTAACTTAGTTCTTTTTTATTTTTTGTACTTTAGTTAGTTTATTTAAATGTATTTATTTGTAGGTATTGTATTTAATTAATTTATTGATAGTGTAGTGTTAGGTTTAATTGTAGATAATTGTAGGTATTTTATTTAATTAATTTATTGATAGTATAGTGTTAGGTTTAATTGTAACTTAGGTTAGGATTTATTTTACAGGTAATTTTGTAATTATTTTAACTATTTTAGCTATTAAATAGTTCTTAACTATTTAATAGCTATTGTACCTGGTTAAAATAATACAAAGTTACCTGTAAAATAAATATAAATCCTAAAATAGCTACAATATAATTATAATTTATATTGTAGCTATATTAGGATTTATTTTACAGGTAAGTATTTAGCTTTAAATAGGAATAATTTATTTAATAAGAGTTAATTTATTTAGTTAGATTTAAATTATATTTAACTTAGGGGGGTGTTAGTGTTACGGTTAGACTTAGCTTTAGGGGTTAATCCATTTATTACAGTAGCGGCGAGATTAGGTCGGCAGATTAGGGGTTAATAATTGAAGTTAGGTATCGGCGATGTTAGGGAGGGCAGATTAGGGGTTAATACTATTTATTATAGGGTTATTGAGGCGGGGTGAGGCGGATTAGGGGTTAATAACTTTATTATAGTAGCGGTGCGGTCCGCTCGGCAGATTAGGGGTTAATAAGTGTAGTTAGGTGGAGGCGACGTTGAGGGGGGCAGATTAGGGGTTAATAAATATAATATAGGGGTCGGCGGTGTTAGGGGCAGCAGATTAGGGGTACATAGCTATAATGTAGGTGGCGGTGGTGTACGGAGCGGCAGATTAGGGGTTAATAATAATATGCAGGGGTCAGCGATAGCGGGGGCGGCGGATTAGGGGTTAATAAATATACTATAGGGGTCGGCGGTGTTAGGGGCAGCAGATTAGGGGTACATAGGGATAACGTAGTTGGCGGCAGTGTACAGAGCGGAAGATTAGGGGTTAAAAAATTTAAATATAGTGGTGGCGATGTGGGGGGACCTCGGTTTAGGGGTACATAGGTAGTTTATGGGTGTTAGTGTACTTTAGAGCACAGTAGTTAAGAGCTTTATAAACCGGCGTTAGCCCAGAAAGCTCTTAACTACTGACTTTTTTTCTGTGGCTGGAGTTTTGTCGTTAGATTTCTAACGCTCACTTCAGCCACGACTCTAAATACCGGAGTTAGGAAGATCCCATTGAAAAGATAGGATACGCAAATGACGTAAGGGGATCTGCGGTATGGAAAAGTCGCGGCTGGAAAGTGAGCGTTAGACCCTTTCCTGACTGACTCCAAATACCGGCGGTAGCCCAAAACCAGCGTTAGGAGCCTCTAACGCTGGTTTTCACGGCTACTGCCCAACTCTAAATCTAGGCCTTAGTATTCTTAGTTGAAAGCTAAACCTAGGTAAGATCATATGCTAATTGCTAAGCCCTTGAAGGCTGCCTCTTATCTCAGTTTTTAGAGGGTGTTAGTTCATGTGTGCCATATAGATAACATTGTGCTCACGCCCCCGTGGATTTACTTATGAGAGGGCACTGATTGAATAAAATGCAGGTCTTTTAAAAGAACTGAAATAAGGGGGCAGTCTGCAGAGGTTTAGATACAAGGTAATCACAGAGGTAAAAAGTGTATTAATATAACTGTGTTGGTTATACAAAACTGGGTATCTGGTAATAAAGACTGTCCCTTTAAGGCCCGTAAAGAATAAGAAGAACGGCTTTGGAATTGCAGAACACTGCTGCAGCTGATCCAATCAGCATGGCTAGTTACACAGCTGGGTTGTGTGACTAGTGCTGCTGATTGGATCAGCAGCAGTTTCCAAGTGGGATCAGCAGTGCTTTGAGCATCTCAAGCAATACTTCATCCCACGCAGTACTTTGCGGGGGTTACAAACATAGAAGTGCAGGTTTGCTAGTCTTAAGATTAAATGCTCTAACCAATAAGAGCATCTCATTTTTTGACTACAATGGCCCCTTAACAGAAAGTACATTGCATAGATCCAATTTTGCAGTATGGCTCAGGTTTGCAGTTCTATCTTGCTGTTCCTCCTATAGATTCTCCTACCCTTCATAAGTCACGATTTTACAAAGTGAAACAAGGGCTGGCTATCCCCACACAGAAACACTCACTTCCAAACCACCCAGTCATACCCCTAGACACACCTTTGGACTAAACTGACCCTGCCAACAGCTTACACTGACACTGTTTTGCCTCCTTTATCCCACTGCTGGTTGAAGAATATGAATCTTGGGAGATATAATATTGAAAAGTTAAATAGAAAAATATTTTGACAATACAGAGTGCTAGAACAGTTTGCACTAGAAAGTCAATTACTTTGTAAAACTTAATAATTCTTCAGTTCAATCTGGTTGTCTGGGATATTTATATTTCAAGTTGTATCAATGAATTTGAAGCTGGTGACAATAAAATAACAAATTGAAAAAAACAATATCAGTTTTATAATA
The DNA here is from genome assembly GCF_027579735.1 of Bombina bombina. Classification (NCBI taxonomy): domain Eukaryota; kingdom Metazoa; phylum Chordata; class Amphibia; order Anura; family Bombinatoridae; genus Bombina; species Bombina bombina. The sequence goes on along the minus strand of NC_069503.1, from coordinate 829,455,118 downwards.
GGTAAGAATCCAGTTGGAAGAAGTGAGAATAAAAAACACCTAGACATGATGGCAAGCTAGGCAAACTCAATTAGTTGTCTTTCTGTATACTAAATGATTTGCAAGACTGACAACCTATCAAATTGTTATAAGAAAAGGGATAACATTTGAGCAGGAAATAGCACTCAGATAACAAAAAGGCAGTACTGACATGACCAGAGTACAGAGTAGGAATTTTCTTGTATCGGCTGTGTTCATCTTGATATGTGTTATGTGATTCTTTTTGTCAGGATATGATGTTATCATATATATCACTTTTCAGCAAGGAAATGACTGACACATTACACAGGTTTTTCACAATCTTATAATAACAATGATGGTTTATTCTGCAACATAATCATGGAAACAAAATACCACAAACCACTATTCATACTTATAACACTCTATGCAATTGCAATGCTTATATAAACAATTCTAGATACAACTATCTATACAGTTTTCAGTTACATTTAGTTGCCTGCGCAACGACTGATAACAATCTTATGTTGTATTACCACTAAAACAAGTCTAGCTAGTTTTAAACAATTCTAGATACAATTATCTATACAGTTTTCCGTTACATTTAGTTGCCTGCGCAACGACTGATAACAATCTTATGTTGTATTACCACTAAAACAAGTCTAGCTAGTTTTAAACAAACAAATTACTACATCACCGTGATCTCTGTTTGCATCATCCTATCCTGCCGCTTCTGGGGCGCAATGGGAGGGGACATCTGGGCAATCTTTGGACCAGGAGAAAAACAGGCGATCAGCGGGAAACAACACCGAGGATGCGTCCATCCATGGGTCCCAAAAATACACTCAAATACACACACCACAAATACTCAGACTGGCTCAGACATCAGACATGACAATCAATACACAATCAGACAACTCACTGATCAGATTGCCTAGATGTACCCCTCTTTATACTGTTCACTTGTGTAACAGTTTTGGCGCAACTCCACAGATCCTGAGACCGCACCCTCTGAGATTGGCCCTGGCCCAAGACATCTGGCCAGTCTGTCTTTAGCCTCAACCAAGCTTATCAGGGCATACTCAGGTACTATCTCTGACGTATTCCTAAACTGCAATGCCGTCATCTTTAGTTTCAACAAACATGTTTTTCTGCCTGTTATGTGGTCTTATGCAGTTACTTTTGTCAACTCTCAATAATGATTTTAACAATCTTTCTATAGATATAATTAATAGCTAAACATCAATAATGACTTTATTACTTAGCCTATTGCAATTAATATTACTTAGCCTATTGCACTTAATAATAATTAACAATATTACCATGGCTTTAGCCCCTATACCAATGTGTTCCTTAATGTCAGTAAGTGACCCCTGCCAAGGTTACACCCTTGTTCTGTCTGGGTTTTGACTTCTTATCATCAGCATCCATCGGTTGTTTACCACTTGTAGCATGACTTAGCAAAATTCAGTGTCATCTACTTGAAGTTAATTAATGTCTTTTACTCTGTTAAAGGCACACTCTCTTAAAGGCAAAGTCACCCAAGTTAGTGCAATGCTTTCACTCTCTTAAAGGCAAAGTCACACAAGTTTAAGCAAGTGTTATATGAGCAATTACTGCAACCACTTTCCTTACATTATGTCATTTTTCTACGGCTTGAAAGAAACCATTGCAATACTCAGAGGAGTAGACATCTAATATGCCAACATGATCATTTAATATGCCCTTGTGCAGTGCCAAGCAATACTAACAGAGATTATAATTGGGACTTGGCAAACACAGTCATTAAATCTGCCTCAATCCTGCAATTACGTTGCTTAGAAATTGCAGAAATTACAATAAATAAGTGTTTAGATTTAGTTTACATTATAAAATACCTAAACCTTTTATCCATAGTAATGCAAGTAAAAGTTCAGCAAGAGAGTTGGTTAAAAATTAACAGCTTTCTGGAACAGTCTGATGCATATTTAAAATCTAGGACTTAGTCATTTGTTTTGTTGTTTTGCTCTGTGCTACAATTAGTGGGCATTTATCTTGCTTGAAAACCCCTTTGTGCTTAATTTTGCATACCAATAAAGAACATGATTCAGATACGCCTTTTTGTTTATTTCAAAGGAGAGAATCTCACATAAAAAACCTTGTGTTTAATAAAAGAAAAATGAATTCCGGGAATAAATAAACTGAAGTCTGAAAGTTTTATGGGGACATTTCACAAAGGGCAAACATATGCAAAAAACATTAATGGCTAGATTACGAGTCTTGTGTTAGGCTTAAAAAGCAGTGTTGGCCGGTCCCAACGCTGCTTTTTAACGCCCGCTGGTATTACGAGTCTTGCAGGTACAGGTGTACCGCTCACTTTTTGGCCAAACTCGGAAATACCGCAAATCCACTTACGTCAATTGCGTATCCTATATTTTCAATGGGACTTGCATAGCGCCGGTATTACGAGTCTGACAAAAAGTGAGCAGTAGACCCTCTCCTGTCAAGACTGGTACCACATTTAAAAGTCAGTTGTTAAGAGTTTTATGGTACAACGCCGTAGCATAAAACTCTTAACTAAAGTGCTAAAAAGTACACTAACAACCATAAACTTCCTATTCACCCCGAAACCGAGGCCATCCCGCATCGCAAACACTAAAATAAATATTTTAACCCCTAATCTGCCGAACCGGACATTGCCGCCACTATAATAAATATATTAACCCCTAAACCACCGCACTCCCGCATCGCAAACACTAGTTAAATATTATTAACCCCTAATCTGCCGGCCCTAACATCGCCGCCACCTACCTACATTTATAAACCCCTAATCTGCCGTCCCCAATGTCGCCGCCACTATAATAAAGTTATTAACCCCTAAACCTAAGTCTAAAACCACCTAACTTAAATATAATTTAAATAAATCTAAATAAAATTACTACAATTAACTGAATAATTCCTATTTAAAACTAAATACTTACCTATAAAATAAACCCTAACTATTAGTTACATTGTAGCTATCTTAGGGTTTATTTTTATTTTAAAGGCAACTTTGTATTTATTTTAACTAGGTACAATAGTTATTAAATAGTTATTAACTATTTAATAACTACCTATTTAAAATAAAGACAAATTTACCTGTAAAATAAAACCTAACCTAAGTTACAATTACACCTAACACTACACTACAATTAAATTAATTACCTAAATGAAATACAATCAATTACAATTAAATAAAATTATCTAAAGTACAAAAACAAACAAACACTAAATTACAGAAAATAATAAACAAATTACAAGATTTTTAAACTAATTACACCTAATCTAATCCCCCTACCAAAATAAAAAAGCCCTACCCTACACTAAATTAAAAGGGCCTTTTGCGGGTCATTGCCCCAAAGTAATCAGCTCTTTTACCTGAAAAATAAATTACAATTCCCCCCCAACATTAAAACCCACCACCAACACAACTAACCCTACTCTAAAACCCACCCAATCCAACCTTAAAAAACCTAACACTAGCCCCCTGCAGATCACCTTACTGGGAGATGTCGTCATCCAACCGGGCAGAAGTCCTCAACGAAGCCGGGAGAAGTCTTCATCCAAGCCGGGCGAAGTGATCCTCCAGACAGCATCTTCTATTTTCATCCATCTGGCGAAGCAGGTCCATCTTCAAGACATCCGACGTGGACCATCCTCTTCTTCCGACGTCTAAACACAGAATGAAGGTTCTTTAAATGACGTCATTCAAGATGGCGTCCCTTCAATTCCGATTGGCTGATAGAATTCTATCAGCCAAGCCGAATTAAGGTAGAAAAAATCCTATTGGCTGATGCAATCAGCCAATAGGATTGAAGTTCAATCCTATTGGCTGATCCAGTCAGCCAATAGGATTGATCTGGCATTCTATTGGCTGTTCCAATCAGCCAATAGAATGCCAGTTCAATCCTATTGGCTGATTGCCCCGCAAAAGGCCCTTATAAGGGCTATTTTGTAATTTAGTGTAGGGTAGGGCTTTTTTATTTTTGGGGGGCTTTTTTATGTTGTTAGAGGTATTAGATTAGGTGTAATTAGTTTAAAAATCTTGTAATTTGATTATTATTTTCTGTAATTTAGTGCGTTTTTTTTTTTTAATTGTAATTAATTGTATTTAATTTAGGTAATTAATTTAATTGTAGTGTAGTGTTAGGTGTAATTGTAACTTAGGTTAGGTTTTATTTTACAGGTAAATTTGTCTTTATTTTAACTAGGTAGTTATTAAATAGTTAATAACTATTTACTAACTATTGTACCTAGTTAAAATAAATACAAAGTTGCCTGTAAAATAAAAATAAACCCTAAACTAGCTACAATGTAACTATTAGATATATTGTAGCTAGCTTAGGGTTTATTTTATAGTTAAGTATTTAGTTTTAAATAGGAATTATTTAGTTAATTGTAGTAATTTTATTTAGATTTATTTAAATGATATTTAAGTTAGGGGGGTTAGGGTTAGACTTAGGTTTAGGGGTTAATATGTTTATTATAGTGGTGGCGACGTTGGGGCGGCAGATTAGGGGTTAAAAAGTGTAGGTAGGTTGCGGCGACATTAGGGGTGGCAGATTAGGGGTTAATAAATATAATGTAGGTGTCAGCAATGTTGGGGGGCAGCAGATTAGGGGTTCATAAGTATAATGTAGGTGGCGGCGGTGTCTGGAGCGGCAGATTTGGGGTTAATAATATAATGTAGGTGTCGGTGATGTTGGGGGCAGCAGATTAGTGGTTAATAAGTGTAAGATTAGGGGTGTTTAGACTTGGGGTTCATGTTAGGGTGTTAGGTGTAGACATAAAATGTATTTTCCCCATAGGAATCAATGGGGCTGCGTTAGGAGCTTTACACTGCTTTTTTGCAGGTGTTAGGTTTTTTTCAGCCGGCTCTCCCCGTTTATTCCAATGGGGAAATCGCGCACGAGCACGTTTTACCAGCTCACCGCTAACATAAGCAGCGCTGGTATTGAGGTGAGATGTGGAGCAAAATTTTGCTCTACGCTCCCTTTTTTGCGGTTAACGCCGGGTTTGTAAAGACCCGTAATACCAGCGCTGTCTGTAAGTGAGCGGTGAGCATAAACTGCTTGTTAGCACCGCACCCCTGTTAACGCAAAACTCGTAATCTAGGCGTAAGTAAATAAAGCTGTTTCCTAAATAATGCAGAAAACAATATATGGACTTTAAACTAGAAAAGTAAAAAAGGGTACACATTTTACAGAAATCTCTTACTCTATTCTTTTATTTTATAGCAAATGAAATACAAAAGGGTGGGTTAAAAACTGTTACGGCAAATATATCAGTCTTGAAATCTCATTGCATGCATTTGCATATTTTATAAATCTCAGACAATTGTCACAGTACTTTTGTGTTTTACTCTAAGGAAACCTAGGAACACTTAAAGGGCTCTTAAGGTTTTTTGAGAACATTGAGTTTGCTGTAACAGATAAGTATTTATTTGTCAATGTAATCCATGAATCCTGTGCCTGAATATATGTTGAGGCTTTGTTCCTAAATCTTGTAAATCATCTTGGTCTGTTTTTCATTTTTATTATTATTTGGAGAGTAACATTTTAAAGTATATGACTGATGTTATTATAATACATTAGAACATATCGCCTAATAAACATTTTGATTGGTGACTTCTTTTCAAAATAACAGTTTTACAGAGTAATAGTAATAATAAAAAAGGAATAGATACATAAAAAAGAGATGTTATGGGACAATATCAAAATAACAATTTTGAGTGGGATTGCATTATATTTGAATATTCTGTTATTATGGTTTTATATATTTTTAAACTTACCGATCATGCAAATCGCTTTCAGGAAATACAATTAAGTTTATAGTACGTTGATTATTTAGACCCATTTTAAATTTGTACTCTATTTAAAAAAATGTTTGTCTTTGTTTAAGCTTTATTCCCGCAAATAATACTGAATTTAAGGCATTGATAATCTAAGAAGCATTAGGAAACAATCAACTTTTTGGGACCTCAATCTAAGAGAATACCTGTGGAATCACTCTATTTGAGTATTCCACATAAAAAGTGATTAGAAGATATTCAGACTAGAAGAATTTCATTATATTAAGATTAGACATTGTAAAATCTATAATAATGTTATGTTTTATTTGGATTCATATATCACTTCTAAATTTCCAAAATCTTAAGGTGATCCTATTACAATGAGTGTTATAATGGAATTGTCTTTGGTGTCTTAATAGGTAATGTCTTTTTGTGGCGTATTATTCATACTTTGTAAACATATTGTTTTTTTTTATTCTTATATATACAGTTATGAATATTCAGACATTCTTTTTGTGTATTAATGTTTCTGTATTTTTACACAATGTAAAAATGATAATGTCTGTAATGTCATTATTATCTTTGGTCAAGAGGGCTCTCCAATGATGAAATACGTTCCCACAAACAAATATTACAAAAACAAGTGTAACTATATACTCACAAACGAGTAGCGCTCAGTCATGCAGAAGAGGCAAGCTAAACCATCAGATCAAGGACAAGCACTGGAATTCACAGACTGTGATGTCAAACGCTCCCAGAGATAAAAACTGGGGTCTCTAGAAAGACCTGTGTGGGGTCCCAACAAAGCTGGTAGACAGAAACAACTTCACAACGTGTTTCTAAGTTATACAACTGTTTCCTTAGGTGATCTTGGCAAAAAAAACTATTCTCTGCAGTGAGGGCAGCTGAATGAAAGTTTCAGCTGCCCTCACTGTATAACTGAGAAACGCGTTGTGAATTTGTGTGTTTATTGTTTTCATAAACACCTTTGTTTTTTATTGAGTATTTAGAGTCATCTGCGGGTTGAAGCGTCTTTTGTCTCCTCTCCTACCAGCTTTGGGCTCGCTTCCATTGAGCCATTAAAAATGGAGCCATAAGCTACCGAAGCAGCCGACAGCTAAAAGTAATTTACAGCTCTATTTTAGTACCAGGTTTCCATTCAAAAGGATAGCGTGTTGCGTGCAGTCGCTCTTTTTGACTGTACATAAGTTTGCGCTGCCAATCGATGTCGGATTCAACGAAAAGCGCATCATAACAAGTGCATTGCCATGGTAACCCAATATCTGTCTATAAGAATAACGGTTTGTGCCTGCCACGGGAGCTAGTTATACTGGTAGGCGTTTAGTGGTTTTGAGAGTTAATGGTGAGTTTGATATTTTATTATATATATTATTATTGTAGGCCTCATATAATATTAGGAACACACATTAGTTTATACACACAAACACATACACACACACTTTTATTTGATACAAACACATTCACATTTTTCTTTTATTTCATTAACCCCCCATATCCCCATCTTCCTTTATTACCTCTTTCATTAACCCCCTATCCCACTTCCCATCTCCCCTTCCCTTAAAGGGACATTAAACCCAATTTTTTTCTTTAATGATTCAGATAGAGAATACAATTTTAAACAACATTCCAATTTACTTCTATTATCTAATTTGCTGCAATCTTTAGATATCCTTTGTTAAAGAAATAGCAACGCACATTGGTGAACCAATCACATGAGGCATCTATGTGCAGCCACCAATCAGAAGCTACTGAGCCTATCTAGATATGCTTTTCAGGAAAGAATATCAAGAGAATGAAGCAAATTAGATAATAGAAGTAAATTAGAAAGATGTTTAAAATGGTATTCTCCATCTGAATCATGAAAGAAAAAAATGAAGGTTTAATGTCCCTTTAACCACTACATAACTTTATTTTCCTTTTATACATTTCACCCATCCCTTTTTTGATTTAGATCCCATATTTTTTTTGTTTTTTTTTCTAATCTCATATATTTTCTATTTTTTAAATATTTTTTTTTACTATTTAGCCCATCCCTTTTTTCATTTACATCCCTTTGTTTAATTTTACCCCCACATTTTTATTTGCAGGGATAGGTAGTTAGTTTTGGGGATATTTAATTTAAGGTTTAGTTATGTGAATTAGTGTAGTTAGGTAAGCTAGGGACTAGTGTTAGGTTAGAGTTAGGGAGGAAGGAGAAAGGGATGGATAGGTCTAGTGGAGTTGGGAAGGGGGTGGCTAGGGGGGAGGGCAGTGGAGAGGGGGGAAATAGGGAGTAGTATGGGTTGTACTAGGGTCTGAGGTTTGGGTGGAGGATTTGTCCTTCCTCAAACCCTGGCAGAGGAGGGAAGGAGAGAGGGTGGAAGCATGGAGGTGGGAGGAGTCAGCCTCAAAGAAGAGGGAGAGTGGGGCAGACTGTGGCAAATGGGGTGGGGCTGGTGGTAGCCTGTCACAGCCTGCAGGGACAGAGGAGGTAGAGAGGGCTGGTCCCCAGTCACAGGAGGGAGAGTCTGTGTCTGCTGGTCCTTCAGGTGTAAAGGGCAGGCTAAGAGAGGACAATGGACATATCAGTGCCAGCTGAAGAGGTCAATGAAGGTGAATATTAAATATCATATGTAATAAATGTTTTATTTCTAACAGATATAGGTTAACATTAGAAATATACATAGGCTTTGTGCTTGAAATATCAATGTAATCATGCACATGTGTAATACAGAATATAGAATGTTCCTATTTTACATATGGTTATTAATAAACTGTTTTCCCAACATCAGTGGAAAACATACCTAGGGAGGTTGAGGACAAATAATATATTACATGGTGCAAAGTATGATTTGCACATTAACTTAAAGGGATAGTAAACCCATTTCTTTTATTTCATGATTCAGATAGAGCAGAAATTTTAAGCAACTTTCTAATTTACTCCTATTATCAATATTTCTTTGTACTCTGGTATCTTTATTTTAAAAAGCAAGAATGTAAGCCTGCACATTTTTGGTTCTGCACCCTGGCTAGCGCTTGTGATTGGTGGCTACATTTAGCCACCTAAAATAGCAAGAGCAACCCAGTTTCTGAACTAAAAATGGGCCGGCTCTTAAGCTTAACATTCTTGATTTCTAAATAAAGATACCAAGAGAAGGAAGAAAATATGATAATAGGAGTAAATTAGAAAGTGGCCTAAAATTGCATGCTCTGTCTGAATCATGAAAGTTTAATTTTGACTTTACTGCCCCTTTACGTGCATCTTAACATAGTTGTAATGGATACATCCATCATGATTTCTGGAGTAGCTATCTGCTCAAACAAGCAAGGGTATATAATTTAATTCTTTCTATCTATATAATATATAGGGACTATGTGTAATATTAAAGAGTCACTTTGAGGCACAATCTTTAAATATACACTTCTGGTTAAATATGTTTAAGTTTATATAGAAATAATCTATCTATCTATATATAACTATATCTAAATATATCTATCTATCTATATATATACTGTATCTATATATATATATATATATATATAACTATATCTATATATACACATAGAGAGAAATGCACTCACAGGAACGAACAACCAGCTCAATACTATTGTTAGCCTGTTCTATGGTGATTTACCACCTGGGTGCAACTTCTTTTAGCCCAGTAATGCTTTTCACAGATTAGAACTTTCCTGTAGTATATTAGTCTGATCCCGCCTATTACGGTCAGTCCAGCAATTCCTCTCTGAACAAGGAACACAGCAACCCCAGACAATCGTTTCGGCCTTCATTTGGCCTCGTCAGTGAGGTGTAGCCATATTCCTCTAAGGACACTGAGCAAGGACTCCATGTCTGGTTTCCCCTTTTCCCATAGGGAGACTAAATATACACAGAGAGAAGTGCACTCACAGGAACGAACAACCAGCTCAATACTATTATTAGCCTGTTCTATGGCGATTTACCACATGGGTGCAACTTCTTTTAGCCCAGTAATGCTTTTCACAGAGTAGAACTTTCCTGTAGTATATCAGTCTGATCCCGCCTATTATTGTCAGTCCAGCTCCAAAATACCAGGCAATTCCTCTCTGAACAAGGAACACAGAAACCCCAGACGATCATTTCGGCCTTCACCTCACTGACAAGGCCAAATGAAGGCCGAAACGATCGTTTTGGGGTTGCTGTGTTCCTTGTTCAGAGAGGAATTGCCTGATATTTCAGCGCTGTGAAAAGCATTACTGGGCTAAAAAGCTGCACCCAGGTGGTAAATCGCCATAGAACAGGCTAACAATGGTATTGAGCCAGTTGTTCGTTCCTGTGAGTGCACTTCTCTATGTATGTATTTAGTCTCCCTATGGGAAAAAGGGGAAACCTTGCTCTGTGTGCTTAGCAATATGGGTACACATCACTGACGAGGCCCAATGAAAGCCGAAACGATCTGTCTGGGGTTGCTGTGTTCCTTGTTCAGAGAGGAATTGCCTGGTATTTTGGCGCTGGACTGACCGTAATAGGCGGGATCAGACTGATATACTACAGTAAAGTTCTACTCTGTGAAAAGCATTACTGGGCTAAAAAGCTGCACCCAGGTGGTAAATCACCATAGAACAGGCTAACAATGGTTTTGAGCCAGTTGTTCGTTCCTGTGAGTGCACTTCTCTCTATGTATATAAATATATATATATATAGATATATATAGCTATCTATATATTTGATTTCAAATGTAATATGTTTCATCAGATTAATTAATCATGACAATTTATGTTTCAGAATCTGAACATGTGTATGATTTCTCAACAAGACCGGAGGCCAGTGATGTTCCAGAATTCAGTGAGGAGGATTATTAAAATCGAGGGCACTTTAATTCATCAAAATTGACATTTCACTGTTTACTTCAAAAACTTACCTTTTAATCCTTGCAGCAGCTCCAGCGATTCCCCTGGCTGTCGGAAGCCTCTGCAGACGTCAGAAATGACGAATCAGGCTTCCTCCAATCACAGCTTCCCCCCTGGGGTAATCTTGGCCTGATGCAACGCTGTGGTTGGAGGAAGCTGGATTCGTCATTTTAGACCCGAGAAGACGGCTTGTGACGGGCGGAGGAAGTGCTGGAGCGGCTGCCAGGATTAAAAGGTAAGTTTTTGAAGAAAAGAGTGAAATGTCTATTTTGATGAATTAAAGTGCCCTTGTTTTTAATAGGTTTATTAAAAACTGGGCACTAATTCATCAAAATGGACCTTAACTTTAAGTGTGATTTCCATCTCATAAATGAAATATATTTTCTAATTTGGATTAGAAAAATATATGCATAATATTTTTTTTACTAGCTGTTTATTTTCTAAACATTAACAGCTTTATTCATTTTTATTTCACATGATGTCAATTAATATGCAGGTGTACATTGTTAATAAATGTATGTGTACTTCTATCAAGAATATTATGCCATTTAAGAATACTTGAGGATAAGTGTCTGAAATCAATACAGTTTATGGTATATAACATTAGTCAATGTGGTGTAATTGTTATGATTAATATTACACGAGCATATGTTGTTTGCTCCTTCAGATGAAGCTAATAAGGGTTATCCAATTGCAGAAGAGTTGTAAAGTAAATATTCCTTCCTGTTGATATGGTTAAATACCTTGCATTCATGCATATAGTCACGTGTGGAATGTAATATCTGAAACCTACACCTATCATGACTTTTTGTCAAGAATATTGTTAAATATTTAGACTAATTAGAGAAATGTATCACTATGATATTTAAGCACTGATGTATGCACAACATATATGTGATTGCCATGATATAGAGGTGATTAATACATTTTAATTTACATCATATGAATAGACACAGACTCCCCCTGGGACCAATACACAATGCACTTTTAAATTGTTTTAATGACTCCATGTTAAAGACAATACTTCATATCTCTTGAAGTATGTAATATTTAGCATTTATGTATTTTGGTTAATATTCTAAATATTGCAAATGTATTCTCTGCTTTAGCAGACATGATATTACATATATTTTATAAATATTAGTACTATGCCACATTATACTTTAATGTGTCATTGTTTTTGTATTGAATAAATATGTTCAATTATTTTCACATTGAAAATTACATATGAATGAGGGTAAATCTGTAATAATAAAACTCATCTTCATAAACAAATTATTTCCTTTTGACTTATTTTTCTATAATATTTTCTGTCAGGTAACCATGCCATCAAAGTGTGCAATCTCAGGGGATTGTGTGTATTGATAATGTATGTTTATTTTAAGAATTATGTTATATCTGTATTTATCTCTTTAAAATGAGGATTTTACATATTTCTTAAAGGGATAGTCTATTCAAAATGATATTCATGAATCAGAGCTTGCAGTATTAATATACTTAAATATGTACTCCTATTATCTATTTAACTTCATTATCATCTGTAATGTTGTAAAGCATGTAAGCTTAGGAATATACCCATTTTGATCCTGCACATAGGGAGTGCTTGATGATTGTTGTCTAAATGTAGCCAACAATCAGCAAGTGCAACACAGGTGCTGAACATTAAATGAAATGCCTCCTAAACTTAAATACATAATTAAAATAAGAAAGATAACAGAATTAAATTGACTATGAGTACATATGTAAGTTGATTGGAATTGAATGTTTTATCTGATTCCTGAATGTTTAATTGTGAATACATTATCCCTTTAATTTAAAGTGACATAACACAAATATTTGATTCCATTATTTTGCTAGAACGTATATATTTACAAACAAATCTAATATAATTATATGGTTTATATAGCTCAAAGATGTATATATAATTATCATACATATATACATGTATGTGAAGATTATTATTAGATATAATTATATTTATATATGTATTGAGAATATATATAGCATCCCTGGGCAAAGGTTGCATTTGGAATAGGTGATATATGCTTGCATCTATTTTCTATGTACATACATATGGATATTTCAATTAAAACATAGGTGCAAATATTCCTATACTTAGGACTAATAAATGTAGCATATATAATATTTTTTACATTGAAACACACATAAATGTTTTTAGGATTTGCAATTTCAATGAGAAACAGGCCTCAAAAAGCTAATTTTCCTTCCTTTACACCTAGTTGAGCTGGGTGTAATATTTCTCAATGAAAGGTTAACTGATATAATTTATCGATTAACGGCTTCTATTACTTTTTATGGGACGCAAAGTTTTTTTTCAGCAGCCGGAGTTTGGCTACCGTTATCGAGGTATAACGCACCATTGGAAGCAGTCGATAAACGATATTGCTTGCGACAGCATATTTATCGGTTTGCGAGCACACGCAAACCAAATTACGGCTCAATGGAAGCAAGCTTTTTATTGGGACTCCACACAGTCCTTTCTAGAGACCCCAGTTTTTATCTCTGGGACTGTTTGGCATCACAGTCTGTGAATTCCAGTGCTTGTCCTTGATCCATTACCACGGCTACAAGTGACCCAGTGGAGACCGGAGGGTGAGCTAGCTGGACAGCTCTGATGGTTTAACCTGCCTCTTCTGCATGATTGAGTGCTACTCGTTTGTGAGTATATACTTACACTTGTTTTTGGAATATTAGTTTGTGGTAACGTATTTCACCATTGGAGCACCCTCTTTTCCTTTTTTCACTTCTTAGATGACAACTTTTCCTTGCACGGAATCGTTTGACTGAAGAGGAAGCAGCACCTGATCCTTGAGTGGACTTATTTATATTACCTTTTTATCACTTTATTATCATGTTTTTATAATTGTATGACTATTTTTTGTTTATTTCATGTGATAAGTATATTCACTATTGTTGTTGTGAGTACTTTGGGATAGATATTCCCTAATGTTTCCTTGTTGTTTTTATCCCACTATTTTTTGGCGCATACAGTTTATTGGGGTTTCCCTTTTATTTTGTCTTTTAGTCAAGAAAGAACAAATACATTTTTTTTTTTAAAAGTGAGATTAGAAGCAGTCAAATATTTTGGCACAATATTACTCCGAGTCTGAATTTGGGATTTGTATTCGGACGTTTCATTATAAAACAAATTCCAAATATGGCTGCTGCCGGTAGCATTTGGCTGTTTTCAGAGACGGATTGCTTCTTGTGAAAGTGCAAAACACTAAGATATGTCAAATCTAGATCTTAGTATGTTTTGACAAGAGGAAATCTAGCTCCAAAAATAGCCAAATTCCGCTGGCAGAGGCCATATTCAGCATTTGTTTTATAACGAACGTCCTTGTCTGAATCAATTTTTAATTTACATAATTTTTAAATGGTCTTTTATGAGATTAATTATATATTGCATTATATATTGTATTGTTGTTATAATCTTTTTGTTTTGCTGAATTTTTGATTAAAAGGGATATGAAACCAAAAATGTTTATTTTGTGATTCAGACAGAACATACCATTTAAAAAAGTTTGCAGACTACTTCTATTATCAAATTTGCTTCATTCCCATGATATTCTGTGTTGAAGAGATACCTAGGTAGGCATCTGGAGCACTACATGACAGGAAAACATAAATAATGCTTACCAGATAATTTCCTTTCCTTTTGTATGAGTAGAGTCCACAGCTTCTTTCCTTACTTGTGGGAAATACTGAACCTGGCCACCAGGAAGAGGCAAAGACACCCCAGCCAAAGGCTTAAATATCTCCCCCACTTCCCTTATCCCCCAGTAATTCTGCCGAGGGAACAAGGAACAGTAGGAGAAATATCAGGGTATAAATGGTGCCAGAAGAACAAAACAAAAATTTAGGTCCGCCCAACGGAGACTACGGGCGGGGGCCATGGACTTTCCTCATACAGAAGGAAAGGAAATTATCTGGTAAGCATAATTTATGTTTTCCTTTTTAATATGAGGAGAGTCCACTGCTTCATTCCTTACTTGTAGGAAACATATACCCAAGCTCTAGAGGACTCTGAATGAACAGGGAGGGCAAAAAAGAGAGGCGGACCCTATTCTTAGGGCACCACAGCCTGCAAAACCTTTCTCCCAAAAGCTGCTTCAGCCGAAGCAAAAACGTCAAACTTGTAAAGTTTTGAAAAAGTATGTAAGAAAGACCAGGTAGCCGCCCTACAAATCTGATCCATAGAGGCTTCATTCTTGAAGGCCCAAGAGGAAGCCACAGCTCTAGTTGAATGAGCTTTAATAATCTGAGGAGGCTTATGTCCCGCTGTCTCATAAGCTAAGCGAATAATGCTCCTTAAACTAACTACATGCATAGGCTCAAACAGAGCCTTTTGCAAAACTTTAAGATCCTGATTTAAACTCCAAGGAGGAGTGCTAGATCTAAACACAGGCCTGATTCTAATCAGAGCCTGAATAAAAGACTGGACATCTGGAAGCTCAGCAAGCCTCTTGCGTAGTAAAACAGATAGGGCTGAAATTTGTCCCTTAAGGGAGCTAGCAGAAAGGCCCTTTTCCAGACCATCCTGGAGAAAGGAAAGAATTCTGGAAACCCTGACCTTATGCCAAGGGAATCCACGCTCTTCACACAAGAATACGTAGGTCCTACACACCTTATGATAGATAGAGCGAGTAACCGGCTTACAAGCTTGAATGAGACTATCAATAACTCTCTCCAAGAAACCTCTCATGGCTAGGACTAAACGTTCAATATCCACGCAGTCAGCCTCAGAGAATCTAGATTTTGATGAACAAAAGAACCTTGCACCAGCAGATCCCTGCAACAAGGTAACCTCCATGGAGGAGATGAGGACATCCCCACCAGATCCGCGAACCACATCCTCTGTAGCCACAATGGAGCAATTAGTATCACTGATGCTTGCTCCTGTTTGATGACACGAGGGAGAAGTGGTAACGGTGGAAAAATGTAGATCAGGCTGAACCTCCAAGGCACTGCTAATGCATCTCCACCTGAGGATCAATGGACCGCCACCCATATCTGAGTAACTTGGAATTGATTCAGGACGCCATGAGATCTATCTCCGTCGTCCCCCATCTGTTGCAAATCTCCACAAACACCTCGGGATGGAGAGAACATTCTCCTAGATGAAAGGATTATCTGCTGAGAAAATCCGCTTCCCAGTTGTCCACACCCGAACAGCGAGCAGTTGTGGGCCTCCGCTCATTCCAGAATTTGAGATACTTCCCTCATTTCTAGGGAGCTCCTCGTTCCCCCCTGATTGTTGATGTAAGCCACCAAGGTTCTGTTGTCCGATTGGAATCTGATAAACTGGGCCGAACCCAGAAGAGGCCAAGCCGTCAGAGAATTGAAGATAGCTCAAAGTTCCAAAATGTTGATCGGGAGGAGAGGTTGCTCTCGAGTCCACAGGCCCTGTGCCTTCCTGACACCCCAAACAGCTCCCCATCCTGTGAGGCTAGCGTCCGTAGTCACAATCTCCCAGGATGGTCTCAAGAAGGATGTCCCTTGGGACAGGTGATCTGGACAGAGCCACCAGGAGAGCGATTCTCTTGACCGGTTGTCCATAGAATAATCGCTGTTCCACTGTGTCAGCATGCACAGCTGAAGAGGTCTCAGATGTAATCTGGCAAAAGGAATGATGTCCATGCAGGACACCATGAGACCAATTACCTCCATACACCGAGCCACAGAGAGCCTTAAGAAGGTCTGGAGGGCAAGACAATTGGAAGTTAGCTTGTTACATCTCTTGTCTGTAAGAAATATCCTCATGGATATGGAGTCTATTATCATAACTAGGAATTCCACCCCTGTACGCGGAATGAGAGAACTCTTTTCTAAGATTATCTTCCATCCATGAGATCGAAGAAGAGAAAGAAGGGCTTTTGAATGGTCCTCTGCCGAGACGATAGGATGGTGCTTGAACCAGAATATCGTCTAAGTATGGCGCCACTGCTATACCTCTGGTTCTGGACACTGCGAGCAGAGCCCCCAGAACCTTCGTAAAAACTCTTGGAGCAGTAGCTAGAACAAAAGGAAGTGCAATAAAATGGAAGTGCTGATCCAGGAATGCAAATCTTAGGAACGTGAAGTGTTCCTTGTGTATAGGGACATGAAGGTAGGCATCCTTCAGGTCTATCGTGATCATGAACTGTCCTTCCTGGACTAAGGGAAGAATGGCCCTTTTTGTCTCCACCTTGAACGAGGGGAAAGATAAGAATTTGTTTAAACACTTTAGGTCCAGAATCAGGTGAAAAGTACCCTCCTTCTTTTGGACCACAAAAAGGTTTGAGTAGTATCCCAGACCTCTCTGCTGGAGGTACCGGTACAATGAACCCCAGAGAGAAGAGGTTTCTCACACACCCTAGAAAAGCCTCTCTCTTTTCTGGCCTTAAAGACAGGTTTGATAAGATGAATCTGCCCCTGGATGGATGAGATTTGAAATCTATCCTGTATCCCTGAGCGATGATCTCCAGGACCCACGGGTCTTGCACATCCCCTACCATTTCCAGAGCCGGGGCCACCCCTTCATGCTGACTTTGACTCGGCGCGCTTCTTGTTCTGCTTGGATTTATTCCAGGACTGAGTCGGTTTCCAAGTTCCCTTGGACTGCTCAGGCTTTGCAGAGGGCTTCTGACATTGGGATTTATCCGAACGAAAGAAATGAAAATTAGGACCCTGTCCCTTAGGCTTGTTCTTCTTATCCTGCGGTAAAAAGGCACCTTTGCCTCCAGTAACCGTGGAGATGATAGAGTCCAGGCCTGGACCAAAAAGGAGGGAAAGAAGTCTAGATTTCAAAGTCATGTCCGCAAACCAAGACTTTGGGCTAGTACAGAAAAATCTGAAGCCTTGGCATTCAGGCGAATAATCTGCATATTAGCATCACAAATAAAAAATATTAGCTACCCTTGATCAACTCAGATAAGGAGTCGCACCAGTAGGTAGCCGCTCCAGCAACCACAGCGACAGCTGCTGCAGGTTGAAACAAATAACCTGTATGCCGAAACATTTTTCTTATCCATGGGCTCCTTATCCATGGGCTCTTTAAACGACAAACTATCCTCAAGCTGGATAGCAGTCCATTTAGCCAGAGTGGAGATAGCTCCATCCACCTTAGGGACGAAACCCCCACAACTCTAAATGAGAGTCTGGAACCGGGAACAATTTTTTAAAAGAAGAATAAGGGGAAAAAGAAGAGCCAAGTCTTTTCCATTCGTTCTTAATAATGCCATCTTAACAGGAACCGGGAAAGTTTGTGGTACAAGGTTCCTCAGGTAATTTAGGTTCTGGAACTTCCAAAGTAGTTAAAACTTCCTTTAGCAGAAAGCGTAAGTGTTCAATCCTAAATCTAAAGTCTGGTTCCTCCGCAGCTGGAGGCTTAGAGGCAGCAGATTCCAACCCAGAAAGAGCATCCTCTGAAGTATCAGAGGTGTCTTCATCAGTGGATAATCTAGTATCAGATAAATCCAATAAGCTAGTAGATGACCCCTGGTAACGATTGCAATATTTGACTTTTCGCTTGCACTTTTCGCTTGCGAGGTAAAGCAGTGAAGGCCGCAGACACTGCCGTTTGTAACTGCTCAGCAAAGTCTGGTGGTAAAAGGGCCCCTCCAGATGGAGGAATAGGAGTGCTACAGGAAGCTGCATGTGTATTAGGAGATGACTGTAGGGTGCGCACCTCATGGGACGGAGACTCCTCAGAGGTTGATGGCTCAGTAGTACTAAACATATTAGCTTTCTTTGATATAATTACTTTATCAAGGCATGTGGAACATAAATGAGCAGGCGGGTATACCGTGCCCTCCTCACAATATAGACAGCCATTGGATTTTGGTAAAGAGGGAGTACCCTCTAACATATCAAAGTCCTACATAGCTTGCGCTTATAAAATGGAAAAAAGAAAAATGGCATCTTTATACCGCCAAATGGCTGGGGCACTCACCACCTCCTATTACCCAGGCAAAACAGAGAAACCGCTTTGTCTCTGGTAAACCGCACGGTCAGGAAGAAGAGAAGATCAATATGACCACACCCGGTCACGAGGTGCGCCACGCAGGACCGCCCCTGCTGCAGGTAAAAGTATGCTAAGCCTAACAGGCTGCGCAGCGAAATCAAAATGAAAGTAAAAACCTGTATGTTCCACATCTGCCTGAGCCTCATTTAACACATATTGCAGCATAAACACAATATATATATATATATATATATATATATATTATGTGTAAAAAGCAGGCAGTGAAACTCATCAACACTGATTGATAAGTAGCTGTTAATACGAGTCTGGATGGGTTCGTAGAAAGACTCTCCCTGCATCTCCAGACTCTAACATTCGTCAATGCTCCCACTGAGAGGCTGACAAGACTACTTAAAACTCCAGTCCCATTCCGAAGGGTAGATACCCTTCATAAGGAACTACACTGTATCTTCTGACACTTCTCAGCCAACCTCTAGTGACAAAATGCAAAGAATGACTGGGGGATGATGGAAGTGGGGGAGGTATTTAAGCCTTTGGCTGGGGTGTCTTTGACTCCTCCTGGTGGCCAGGTTCAGTATTTCCTACAAGTAAGGAATGAAGCCGTGGACTATCCTCATATTAAGAAGAAAACAGTGTTGTCAACTAGAGCTCTTGCAAATGAATAACATTCTAAAAAAAAGTGCTCCAGAAATGGACCGGCTCTTAAACACTTTAACTTTCTCTACTATAATGTTGCTTTTTACTAACCTGGTGTAGCTTTTTATATTTTATATGCTTTGTAATAAATTGTTTATACTTGATTAATAGTAAGTTTTTAAATACATTTTTAGATGACTATATATGCTTTGCTTATATGGTAGTTATTTTACATTTTGCAGTAGTCTAGTGTGCTATATAGGGATCTCTTTTTTTTTTCAATTTTTAATACCAATTAGCAAGTTGTAATGAATTTAAAAATATATGTGTAATTATTTTATTAATAAATATGAGGCTTCCTGACAGGATTGTTTGTTAGCAGATACTTACTAAATAAGGAGCAGCTGCTGTAGGAAATTATTTATTGTGACAGGAAAAGGTTCATACAACAATGGATTATGGTTTTCATAACTAGGAAACACTGTTACACAAATATATTGTCAGTTATTTGTCTGGAAAGAGGCATTGTCATATGTTTATGACAGGACAGCTTCATTGCTGCTTTTGTTACCTCAGACTCACTCACACATACATGGGCAACGGGCTCCCACAAAGACAGCATCATGTAATCTCTCATACATACAGGGGGAGGGGCTCCAACAAAGACAGCATAATGTGATCTCTCTCACACAGCAGCTCCACTACATCACTTTCCTTCTCAAAAATAATATAAATAACAAAATTCTGATACATTACAAACAATACAATAAAATAACATAACTGTCTTTTGAAATGTTTTTCTTTATTTCTCCAATACTTTTCCTACTTCTCTCCCACACAGGCCTCTTTCTTCAGCCCTTTTTGCCCATTTTAATTCATGAATATGTCCTGAATAGTCTCTAATCTTTTCTGTGCTCTGGTATCTAACTGGTGGTGATCTAACTCTAGTGGATTGTCTTCTGACATGGACTTATTAGCTTACATTTCAGCTTTATCCCTGGCTTCCTCTGGATGATCAGTTTTAGGATTTGTTGCTTTAGCTTGTGGACTGCATGGATCATGTCGTACTCCATGTCAGATATATTCATGTTCTTCACATTGACTTGAACCCTTAATGTATTTTTGCTGCATATTCTTATTCATCAGCATGTCTTCTTACCAACTGTCCATTATTATTATTATTGTGCCCAGTAATTTAGAGACAGTTGCTGGTAACCATTTAGTTAATTGTGAATTAAACTTTTTAACCCAATCCTGATCTCCAATTTTAAAACTATGAAAAGACCCCTTTTTTGCAACTGTTTGTCTGCTACTCTAAATGGAACAGAATTGTCATGTTTTGTTTTAAGGTTTAATTGTGTCTTTAATTTTCTTCCAAGCAGAAGCATAAATGGTGCTATCCCTGTTGTTGGGTGCAGCATACTCCAATAATGTACCAGAAAGTACTCCAGAGATTCTTGTTTGTTTGCATCCATGACATCTGTTGTTTTTATGTGTGCTTTTAACAAAACTCTCAACCTGACAGGTGACTCACGGTGATAAGGAGCCATTATTAACTCTTTGATTCCATACTCAGCCAGAAATGTGTTCAACTCTGTAGAAACAAATTGAGGACCATTATCTGATACCAGTGTGTTTGGTAATCCAAACTGAGAAAACAATCCCCATAGTACTTTAATTGTATTGACTGATGTTGTTGTTGACATAGGCAATCCTTTGGCCATTTAGAATGTGCATCAATTATAACCAAATAACTTTGACCTGCCAAACGTTTTTTCTACCAATGGCCAAGGTTGTATGCAATATTTAGGTAGGTTTCTTTTCACCTGGTTCCAACCCTTACAATTATTCATACATTTATCTATACCCACATCCATTCCCAGCCACCAGAAGTGACTTCTAGCTTTTTACTTAATTCTTATAATTACAGAAGACGTTTTTCAGGAATGACAATCATCTATTAATATGATTTCCATCCTTCGGTTAAAATATGGTTTCAGTTTTTTTTACTACTGGTATCTGATGTCATAAACATAGCCACTTAAAAATAGTGCCTAACTCTGTAACCGGCTAGCTGTAGCTATTGAAATTCCTTTGCTTGGGCTGAATATTAATAATAAGGGCTTGTGATCAGTTATTAGTGTGAACATACGCCAATACAGATAAATATTTTTTTTTTACGGCCCAAACTATGGCCAATGCTTCTCAGTCTATTTGTGCATTTTTTTCAGTCTGAGTGATTAATCTAGAAGCAAATGCTATCTGTCTTTCTGTGCCATCAATCATAAAGTGTGATAATACAGCCCCCAGTCCATATGGCAAGGTGTCATCTGCTATTGTTCTCTGGACTTTTATAACCAATGGATGGATTCGGATTGTATTTTTCAGAAAGCCACTGTATTAGGTGAAACCTATGCTGGATTGTTTTCTTACATCACCAAGAAGGGAAAATCATGTGATCTAACACTGTATCTCCATAGAGACAGTATTTAAGGAGTTTGCTACAAAATAGAGACTTACCCCTTAACAAGTTGTTCGGTGTATTTATACACAACTTTTGAGTAACTTTTAATAATTATACGTATCAAAGTTCTAAAAGGTAGGAAGTTCCTGATTAACTGTTATTTTATCTAAGTATCTTGTGGACTCCATGTACTTACCACAAGTTAAGAAGCAGTGGTCGTATGATCCCAATACTCACGTACAGATATATATCCAAAACTTTGTTGGCAACACTTAAGTTTAGGTGTTTCAGTAATACCCATTGTTAACAGGTACACAAAAAAAATCACAAATAGTCCAGCACACCTTGAGTTCTATGCATGCTGCAGGGAAGACGGCAATCCCCTCAATTCAAATAAATCCACAAATACGGCATCACAATTACCTTATACCATTTATTGGCACCCAACAATCACAAGGTTTCAGGAGTTACCCCTTAGTCATATGATTTGTGAGTGCCAATAAATGGTATAAGGTTATTGTGCTGCTGCCTCTTAACAAAGCAAGGTCCATGATGTGAAGGAAATCTAATGGCTTGACCTCAACACACTGAGGATGAAATTAAATGCTGATTGTGAGCAAGACCTTTTCGTCTAGCATTAGTGCCTGACCTCACAAATGCTCTTTTGGCTGAATGAGCACAAATTCCTACTGTTGTTAAAACCACAAAGGGGGGACTCCATATTAATGCCCATGGTTCTCTAATGGTATGACCAAAAAGCTTGTATTTGTATGATGGTAAGGTGTCCACAAAGTTCTGATCCACAAAAAAAATTGGAAGTGCCACAGAAGGCCAAAGTGTGATTGGGATAATAAATACTTTTATGTTTAATTTATAAAATCACATTATAAAAATATATATAAAATAAATGTGCATACATTAAGAAATAGAAAAGACATACACAATATATATAACAGTAATGTGATTAAAAAATATTGTACAAGCGATATATAGATACACAGTATCTCACAAAAGTGAGTATACCCCTAACATTTTTAAAAATATTTTATTATATCTTTTCATGTGACAACACTGAAGAAATTACACTTTACTACAATGTAAATTAGTGAGTGTACAGCCTGTATAACAGTGTAAATTTGCTGTCCCCTCAAAATAGCAACACACAGCGATTAATGTCTAAACCATTGTCAAAAAACCCCTAAGTGGAAATGTCCAAATTGTGCCCAAAGTGTCAATATTTTGTGTGGCCACCATTATTTTCCAGCACTGCCCTAACTCTCTTGGGCATGGACTTTACCATAGGTTCACAGGTTGCCACTGGAGTCCTCTTCCACTCCTCCATGACGACATCACAGAGCTGTTGGATGTTAGAGACCTTGTGCTTCCCCACCTTCCATTTAAGGATGCCCCACAGATGCTCAATAGGGTTTAGGTCTGGAGACATGCTTGACCAGTCCATCACCTTTACCCCCAGCTTCCTTAACAAGGCAGTGGTAATCTTGGAGGTGTGTTTGGGGTCGTTATCATGTTGAAATACTGCCCAGCTGTAGCACAGTCTCTGAAGGGAGGGGATCATGCTCTGCTTCAGTATGTCACAGTACGTGTTGACATTCATAGTTCCCCCAATGAACTGTAGCTCTCCAGTGTAAGCAGCACTCATGCAGGCCCAGACCATGACACTCCCACTACCATGCTTGACTGTAGGCAAGACACACTTGTCTTTGTACTCCTCACCTGGTTGCCGCCACACACGCTTGACACCGTCTGAACCAAATAAGTTTATCTTGGTATCATCAGACCACAGGACATGGTTCTAGTTATTCATGTCCTTAGTCTGCTTGTCTTCAGCAAACTGTTTGCAGGCTTTCTTGTGCATCATCTTTAGAAGAGACTTTCTTCTGGGACGATAGCCATACAGTCCAATTTGATGCAGTGTGCGGTGTATTGTCTGAACACTGACTGGCTGACCCCCCCCACCCCTTCAACCTCTGCAGCAATACTGGCAGCACTCATACTTCTATTTCCTAAAGACAACCTCTGGATATGACGCTGAGCACATGCACTCAACTTCTTTGGTCGACCATGACGAGGACTGTTCTGAGTGTAACCTGTTCTGTGAATCCGCTGTATGGTCTTGTCCACCGTGCTGCAGCTCAGTTTCAGTGTCTTGCAATCTTCTTATAGCCTAGGCCATTTTTATGTAGAGCAACAATTCTTTTTTTTCAGATCCTTTCTTTGCCATGTTGAACTTCCAGTGACCAGTATGAGAGAGTGTGAGAGCGATAACCCCAGGTTTAACACACCTGCTCCCCATTCACACCTGAGACCTTGTAACACATGACACCGGGGAGGGAAGATGGCTAATTGGGCCCAATTTGGACATTTCCACTTAGAGGTGTACTCACTTTTGTTATTGATAGTCACTTTTGTTATTGATAGCTATTTTGAGGGGACAGCACATTTACACTGTTATACAGGCTGTACACTCACTACTTTACATTGTAGCAAAGTGTCTTCAGTGTTGTCCCATGAAAATATATAATAAAATATTTAAAAAAATGTGAGGGTGTACTTACTTTTGTGAGATACTGTATATATAATAAATATATAAATATATATATTATGGTAATGTTTAGTGTGCACACTCTCCCCATACAACAACAACCACCAGGGTGCTATAAGTATTCAAATATATAATCAGTAAATAAGCACTCACTGGTCTTCAGCCGTCAAAGTATAGTTCCGAAGAAGGGACTGTGTTTTGTCCCGAAATGTCACTAAATAAAATATTCACTATACTTTGACGGCTGAAGACCAGTGAGTGCTTATTTACTGATTATTATATACACACACACTCCACTGTGGGAAACAGTATAAAAAGTGTTCAAATAAAGTATTAATTTGGATAAAAAGCCTCCAAAATGAAATATTCTAATCAGTGCTCTGGGTTGAAAGTATATCAGAATGTAATCTATTTGGTGGGTAGACAACATCAGCACAATTACTTACTTTGATGACACCCACTGTCTGGGTCACATTAGAACATCCATTAGATAGAGCATTCAGGACTCACAACTTATACTCTGCAACATTAAGATATTCAGATGGTGGTAAATCTTTAAAACCGTCTTCATCCAGCATCAATGTGTAGACTTCACATGTTTCTTTTAAACCAGAAAATGTGCATCTGGCACAATGCTGCTGGATTACCAGATGCAGGTAACCAACATCAACAAGTCCAGTCTGTGGTTCTATACTCCTCCACTGGTCAAGTTACTGTTGCTGCATCTCTGCTTATATTAACATTACATTTGGTGGGGTTCATTTTTATACACAGTTTAAAAAGTATAGAGTAAACCTACTGATTTATAAGACCCATTGATTTGTTGTGAAAAGTCTATTCGTTGCTACAATTCATTATATCTTATTTGCAGTAGTCTATTGACATACTGTATACATTTTTAATGGAGTTAAAACTCACTACATCATTTAAGAAGCCATTACCTGCACCATTATTAATCACAAGGTGAAAGGAATACTATAGGTGTAATTTACTATTTTTAGCAGTCAGCCAACTAGACAAACATATAAATGTACATATTTATATTACACCAGAAATGTACTGAATTATATTTTTTGTAAATAGATATATACAGCAGGATTTATTTACAAGATTATATGACAATAAAAAGTGCAGGTCTTTTTAGATCAGATGCTGATTTGAGATATTATAAGTTATTGGCCAGATAACAAGTTGTGTGCTATTTAGCAATTTTGGTGTTTGTGCACATGGGTTAGCACAAGGGATTACAAATTGAAAGTAAAACTATTGAACTCAAGTAAAACCATACACATGTTAACTTCAGGACTTTGGATACCCGCTAACTTATTCTCCCCATAGACTTCAATGGAGAGAACAAAATAAAAAAATACATAAAATTATGCTTACCTGATAATTTAATTTCCTTCTGTATGAGGAGAGTCCACGGCACCAGTCCTTACTGTTGGGAAATGCTGAAGCTGGTCACCAGGAGGCAAAGACACCCCAGCCAAAGGCTTAAATACTCCCCCTACTTCCCTCATATCCCAGTCATTCTGCCAAGGGAACAAGGAACAGTAGGAGAAATATCAGGCCAAGGGAGCAAGGAACAGTAGGAGAAATATCAGGGTATAATAAATTGTGCCGGAAGAGAAAAATTAATTTTGGTCTGCCCATCAGAGTATACGGGGACTCTCCTCCATGGACTCTCCTCATACAGAAGGAAATTAAATTATCAGGTAAGCATAATTTATGTTTTCCTTCTTATGAGGTCTAAAAGAGGCTGATCCTGGGTGGTAAATCGCCATAGAACTAGTTTTCCTCTGTGAAAAGCACACTGTGCTGTGTGCTTTCCTGGTAGAGCGCTTCTCTCTTTGTATGTAAAAGAGACCCTAATCTGAGGGCACCAAAGCATGCAAATCCTTTCTCCCAAAAGCTGCAAAAACGTCAAACTTGTAGGATTTAGAAAAAGTATGTAAGGAGGACCAGGTAGCCGCCTTACAAATCTCATCCATAGAGGCCTCGTTCTTAAAGGCCCAAGAGGAAGCCACCGCTCTAGTGGAATGAGCCATAATCCTCTGAGGAGGTCTAAGTCCCGCTGACTCGTAAGCTAAGCGTATAACACGCCTCAAACAAAAAGATAAGGAAGTCAAAGAAGCCTACAGACGCTTACGCTTCCCAGAGTAGATAACAAACAGGGAAGTTTGTCTAAAATCCTTAGTAGCTTGAAGATAAAACTTCAAAGCTCGAACCACATCCAGATTATGAAGTAAACATTCCTTTGAAGAAGAAGGTTTAGGACACAAGGAAGGAACCACAATCTCCTGATTGATGTTATGATCAGACACAACCATAGGGAGAAAACATAAGCAAGTACGTAGGACAGCCTTATCAGTGGCTCACATTGCAAGGCAGCTATTTCAGAAACTCTGCGAGCCGACGCAATAGCCAATAGAAAAAGAACCTTCCAGGACAACCGAATGCATAGGCTCAAACGAAGCCTGTTTCAAAAACTTAAGAACAAGATTTAAACTCCAAGGTGGAGCATTAGATCTAAACACAGGTCTGATCCTAATCAGATTGCACATCAGTCAGCCCTGCAAGTCTCTTGTGCAGCAAAACAGATAGGGCCGAAATCTGTCACCTCAGGGAACTGGCAGAAAGACCCTTCCCCAGACCCTCCTGGAGAAAAGAAAGTATCCTGGCAGCCTTAACCTTATGCCAGGCTAAACCACGCTCTTCACACCAGAATAAGTAAGCTCTCCACACCTTATGATAGATGCGATGAGTAACAGGCTTACGAGCCTGAATGAGAGTATCAATAACCCTCTCAGAGAAACCAGAATCCCTGATGCCTGCTCTTGCTTGATGCGGGCCACTAAACAAGAAAGAAGTGGTTATAGCAAGAAAATGTAAATCAGATTTAACCTCCAAAGCACTACTAATGCATCTTTTAGCTCCGCTTTAGGATCCCTGGAAAGTGACACATATGTCTGCTGAGGAAATCCGCTTCCCAGTTGTCCACACCCAGAAAGTGAATTGCTGAAAGCGAGCAGTTGTGGGCCTCCGCCCACTCCAGAATCCGAGATACTTCCCTCATTGCTAGGGAGCTTCTTGTTTCCCCCCTGATGGTTGATGTAAGCCACCAAGGATATGTTGTCTGATTGGAATCTGATAAACTGGGACGAACCCAGAAGAGGCCAAGCCTTCAGAGCATTGAAGATTGCCCGAAGTTCCAGAATGTTGATCGGGAAGAAGGATTCCTCTCGAGTCCACAGGCCCTGTGCCTTTCTGGCACCCCAAACAGCTCCCCATCCTGTTAGGCTTGCGTCCATAGTCACAATCTCCCAGGTTGGTCTCAAGAAGAACGTCCCTTGGGACAGGTGATCTGGACAGAGCCACCAGAATCACGATTCTTTCGACCGGTTGTCCAGAGAAATCTGTTAAGACAAATCTGAATGTTTGCCGTTCCACTGTCTCAGCATGCACAGCTGTAGTGGTCTGAGTTGGAATCTGGCAAAAGGAATGATGTCCATGCTGGACACCATGAGACCAATCACTTCCATACACCGAGCCACAGAGGGCCTTAAGGAGGTCTGGAGGGCAAGAAAAGCGGAAGTTAGCTTGTAACGTCTCTGGTCTGTTAGGAATATCCTCATGGATATTGGTGCTTGAACCAGAATATCGTCCAAGTATGGAGCTACTGCAATACTTCTGGTTCTGGCAACTTCTAGCAGAGCCCCTAGAGCCTTCTTAAAAAAACCCTTGGAGCAGTAGCTAGACCAAACAGAAGTGCAATAAACTGGAAGTGCTGGTCTAGGAACGCAAACCTTAGGAACTTGAAGTGTTCCTTGTGGATTGGAACGTGAAGGTAAGTATCTTTCAGATATATAGTGGTCATGAACTGTCCTTCCTGAACTAAGGGAAGGATGGACCTTATCGTCTCCATCTTGAATGAGGTGACAGATATGAATTTATTTAAGCACTTTAGGTCAAGAATCGGGCGGAAAGTTCCCCCCTTCTTTGGGACCACAAAAAGGTTTGAATAGTATAGTAGTACCTATTTCTGCGAGAGGTACAGAGACAATGACTCCTAGGGAGGAGAGATCCCTCACGCACCCAAGAAAGGCTTCTCTCTTTTCTGGCTTTGAAGACAGGTTTGATAGGAGGAATCTGCCCCTGGGTGGATGAGACTTGCAACCTATCTTGAATCCCTCAGCGATGACCTCCAGGACCCACAGGTTTTGCACATCCCCAAACCAAGCGTCTGAAAAGAACGACAGTTCATGCCGACTTCATACCGACTTTGTCTCGGCAGGCTTCTTGCTCTGCTTGGATTTATTCCAGGACTGAGCCGGCTTTGCGGAGTGCTGCTGACGCTGGAATTTATTAGAACGAAAGAATGCTTGGATTTATTCCAGGACTTTTGCTCGGGCTTTGTGGAATGCTGCTGACGCTGGCATTTATTAGAATGAAAGAAACGAAAATTTGTCCGTTAGGCTTGTTCTTCTTATCCTGTGATAAAAAGGCACAATTGCCTCCGGTAACCGTGGAGATAATTGAGTCCAGGCCTGGACCAAATAAAATCTTTCCCTTAAGGGGGAGCGAAAGAAGTCTGGACTTAGAAGTCATGTCCGCAGACCAGGACTTCAGCCAGAGTGCCCTACAGGCTTTAACAGAAAAACCTGAAGTCATATGCATAATTTGCATAGTTGTATCATAAATAAAAGAATTAGCCACCCGTAAGGCCTAAATTCTTTACTGGATCACATCGAGGGGACCCTCCACCTTGATCAACTCAGATAAGGAGTCGCACCAGTAGGTAGCTGCTCCAGCAACCGCAGCAACAGCTGCTGCCAGTTGAAACAAATATCCCGTATGTTGAAACATCTTTCTTAACAGAGTTTCTATATTCTTATCCATGGGCTCTTTAAACAACTAACTATCCTCAAGCAGGATAGTAGTGCGTTTAGCAAGCATGGAGACCATGCCATCCACCTTGGGGATGGAACCCCACAACTCCAATTGAGAGTCTGGGACCGGGAACAATTTCTTAAAGGAAGATGAAGGGGAAAAGGAAGAACCAATCCTTTCATTCTTAATAATGTTCGCCCTCTTTACAGGAACCAGGGAAAGTTTGTGGTACAACCCTGTCCTCGTAGACCTTATCTAATTTAGGAATCAAAGGTTCCTCAGGCAATTTGGGCTGTGGAACCTCTAACGTAGCCAAAAATGAATTCAACAGAAAGCGTAAATGTTCAATCCTAAATCTAAAATCTGGTTCCTCAGCAGCTGGAGGTTTAGAGGCAGCAGATTCCGACCCAGAAAGAGCGCCCTCGGAAGTATCAGAGGTGCCTTTATCATTGGATAATTTTGTATCAGATAAATCCAATAAACTAGGTGATGACCCCTTGGAAGGATAGTAATATTTGACTATTCGCTTGCGCTTTGCAGGGAGAGGTAAAGCACTAAAGGCTGCAGACACCGCCGTTTGTTACTGCGCAGTAAAGTATGGCGGTAAAAGGCCCTCTCCAGATGGAGGATTAGGAGTGCTACAGGAAGCTGCATGTGTATTAGGAGATGACTGTAGGATGCACACCTCACGTGATGGAGACTCCTCAGAGGTGGATGGCTCAGTGGTATCAAACATATAAACCTTCTTTGACATGATTACTTAATCAAGGCATGTGGAACATAGTTATCGGGCGGGTATACTGCGGCTTCCTCACAATATAGGCAGGTATTAGACTTAGGTAAAGAGGGAGTATCCTCTAACGCATCATAATCCTCCATAGATTGCGCTTACAAAGCAGACTATTGATTAATAAGAAAAAACGGCACCTTTATACCCCCAATGGCTGGGGCACTCACCACCTCCTATGACCCAGGCCAAACAGAGAAACCGCTTCTTCTCTGGTAAACTGCACGGTCAGGAAAGAGGAAATAAGTGTGACCACACCCGGTCACATGGTGCGCAATGCAGGACCGCCCGTGCTATATAGCAAAAAAAAGCAAGCCAAGCCTTTCATGTTGCGCAGCTCCCAAAAACGAGAGTAAAACCTGTACGTTCCAACATCTGCCTGAGCCCAAAAACCATCTCACACATATCACAGCATAATCAAATAAACTTATGTGATTAATCCCCACTGTTCAATAATCTCCCTCAGGAGATATTAACCCTTGATTCCATACAGATAAAAGGAGCCACATTGTGACCCTGTTTTCTGGCATTATTATATGAGTAAAAAGTGAACCGATCTTACCGTGGAACCGATCTTACCATGGAACAGAAACACAGCCTTATCAAGTTTGACAGTCTTGTAGCATTGCTCCTGACATTGGACTTGAGTGATGAAACTTGTCAACACTGATTGCTTAGGAACGGTTAATACGAGTCTGGATGGGTTTGCAGAAAGACTCTCCCTGCATCTCCAGATTCTAACTTCTGTCAATGCTCTCACTGAGAGGCTGACAAGACTACTTAAAACTCCAGTCCCATTTTGAAGGGTAGATACCATTCATAAGGAACTACTATGAATCTTATGACACTTCTCTGCCAAGCTCCTGTGACAAAAAGCAAAGAATGACTGGGATATGAGGGAAGTAGGGGGAGTATTTAAGCCTTTGGCTGTGGTGTCTTTGCCTCCTCCTGGTGGCCAGGTTCAGTATTTCCCAACAGTAAGGAATGATGCAGTGGACTCTCCTCATATTAGGAGGTAAAAAACACTTATAGCTTGCACACTAACCCATCAGGAGTTATTAATATTTCACATTCCAATGTTCTTCACATACAGGCAAATCTTATTTTTATTTTAAATATATATTTGTGTATATATATATATATATATATATATACACACTTATACCTGTATTCTATTTGAAGAACATTAGAATGTAAAATATGCATAAGAATTAGTTATCTTAAGGCAGGTTATGTAAATATTAAATAAAAAATGTATATAGTTACTGTAAAATATATATATACTGTTGATTTTTTAGAATATTTTACTACATCTATTTTAATTATTTACATTAATTATTAATATTTTTAAATATTTTATATTTAATAAATACATAACACACCTTATTATAACTCATGTCGCGTTAGCGCACTTGAAGAATTAGTGTACTCCTGTTGGGCCTATGTGTGCTAACCCTTCACCACATTAGACCTACAGCTCACAACCTAAAGCGCGTCACTCAAATTTTACATTTTAATGTTCTTCACATAGAAAAAATATAAATTATGCTTACCAGATAATTTCCTTTCCTTCTGTACAGGGAGAGAACACAGCTGCATTCATTACTTGTGGGAAATACAAAACCTGGCCAACAGGAGGAGGCAAAGACACCCAAGGCAAAGGCTTAAATACCTCCCCCAGTTCCATCCTCCCCCAGTCATTCTGCTGAGGGAACAAAACAATGAATAGTAGGAGAAATATCAAGGTGAAAAGGTGCCAGAAAAACAAGTTAAAATTTAGTGCGGCCCAACAAAGAACACGGGCGAGAGCTGTGGACTCTTCCTGTACAGAAGGAAAGGAAATTATCTGGTAAGCATAATTTATGTTTTCCTTCTTAACCCCTTAAGGACCACAGCACTTTTCCATTTTCTGTCCGTTTGGGACCAAGGCTATTTTTACATTTCTGCAGTGTTTGTGTTTAGCTGTAATTTTCCTCTTACTCATTTACTGTACCCACACATATTATATACCGTTTTTCTCGCCATTAAATGGACTTTCTAAAGATACCATTATTTTCATCATATCTTATAATTTACTATAAAAAAATTATAAAATATAAGGAAAAAATGGAAAAAAACACACTTTTTCTAACTTTGAACCCCAAAATCTGTTACACATCTACAACCACCAAAAAACACCCATGCTAAATAGTTTCTAAATTTTGTCCTGAGTTTAGAAATACCCAATGTTTACATGTTCTTTGTTTTTTTTTTTTTGCAAGTTATAGGGAAATAAATACAAGTAGCATTTTGCTATTTCCAAACCACTTTTTTTCAAAATTAGCGCTAGTTACATTGGGACACTGATATCTTTCAGGAATACCTGAATATCCCTTGACATGTATATATTTTTTTTTAGAAGACATCCCAAAGTATTGATCTAGGCCCATTTTAGTATATTTCATGCAACCATCTCACTACCAAATGCGATCAAATAAAAAAAATGTTCACTTTTTCACAAATTGTTTCACAAACTTTAGGTTTCTCACTGAAATTATTTACAAACAGCTTGTGCAATTATGGCATAAATGGTTGTAAATGCTTCTCTGGGATCCCCTTTGTCAGAAATAGCAGACATATATGGCTTTGGCATTGCTTTTTGGTATTTAGAAGGCCGCTAAATGCCACTGAGCACCACACGTGTATTATGCCCAGCATTGAAGGGGTTAATTAGGGAGCTTGTAGGGTTAATTTTAGCTTTAGTATAATGTAGTAGACAACCCAAAGTATTGATCTAGGTCCATTTTGGTATATTTCATGCCACCATTTCACCGCCAAATGCGAACAAATAAAAAAAAGCGTTACATTTTTCACAATTTTAGGTTTCTCACTGAAATTATTTACAAACAGCTTGTGCAATTATGGCATAAATTATTGTAAAAGCTTCTCTGGGATCCCCTTTGTTCAGAAATAGCAGACATATATGGCTTTGGCTTTGCTTTTTGGTAATTAGAAGGCCGCTAAATGCCACTGCGCACCACACGTCTATAATGCCCAGCATTGAAGGGGTTAATTAGGGAGCTTGTAGGGTTAATTTTAGCTTTAGTGTAGGTATCAACCTCCCACATGACACATCACACCCCTTGATCCCTCCCAAACAGCTCTCTTCCCTCCCCCACCCCACAATTGTCCCCGCCATCTTAAGTACTGGCAGTAAGTCTGCCAGTACTAAAATAAGAGTTTTTTGGGGATTTAAAAAAAAATAAAAATAATAATTCTGCTCTGCTAACAGAAAGTGGCAAAGAGCACCACAGCAGAGCTGTATATATAGCTTCTCCCTTCTCTCCACCCCCATTCATTCGACTGAAGGTATAGGAAGAGAAAAAAAAAAAAGCTAAAAGGTGCAGAGGTGACTGAAGTTTTGAAAAACAAAAATATAATCTGTCTAATCTGACAGGGAGGGCCGTGGACTTGTCGTATCGTAGAAGAAATCAATTTATCAGGTAAGCATACATTTCCTTTTCTTCTACTACATACGACAAGTCCACGGATTCATCCTTACTTGTGGGATACAATACCAAAGCAACAGGACACAGATAAACGGGAGGAACAAGACAGATACCTAAACGGAAGTCACCACTTCTTGAAGAACTTTTCTCCCAAAAATAGCCTCAGAAGAAGCAAAAGTATCAAATATGGAAAATTTGGAAAAGGTATGAAGGGAGGACCAAGTCGCAGCCTTACAAATCTGTTCAACAGAAGCATTGTTTTTAAAAGCCCATGTGGAAGCCACCGCTCTAGTAGAATGAGCTGTACTTTTTTCAGGAGGCTGCTGTCCAGCAGTCTCGTATACCAAACGGATGATGCTTTTCAGCCAAAAAGAAAGAGAGGTAGCCGTAGCTTTTTGACCCCCTACGCTTTCCAGAATAAACAACAAATAGAGAAGATGTTTGACGGAAATCCTTGGTCGCTTGTAAGTAAAACTTCAAGGCACGAACCACGTCCAAGTTATGTAACAGACGCTCCTTCTTAGAAGAAGGATTAGGACACAGAGAAGGAACAAAAATTTCCTGATTAATATTCTTATTTGAAACAACCTTAGGAAGTAATCAGGATTTAGTATGCAAAACCACCTTAAAAGAATGGAATATAAGATAAGGCGAGTCACATTGTAACAAAGAAAGCTCAGAAACTCTTCGAGCAGAAGAGATAGCAACTAAAAACAAAACTTTCCAAGATAACAGCTTAATATCTATGGAATGCATGGGTTCAAAAGGAACCCCTTGAAGTACATTTAGAACTAAATTCAAACTCCATGGCAGAGCAACAGGTTTAAACACAGGCTTGATTCTAAATAAAGCCTGACAAAAAGACTGAACGTCTGGGACATCCGCCAGATGCTTGTGTAGTAAAATCGACAAAGCAGAAATTTGTCCCTTTAAGGAACTAGCCGATAATACATTCTCCAAAACTTCTTGGAGAAAGGCAAAATCCTAGGAATCCTAATCCTACTCCATGAGTAGCCCTTGGATTCGCACCAATAAAGATATTTACGCCATATCTTATGGTAAATTTTCCTAGTGACAGGCTTTCAAGGCTGAATCAAGGTATCAATGACCGACTCAGAGAATCCCCGCTTAGATAAAATCAAGCGTTCAATCTCCAGGCAATCAGCTGCAGAGAAATTAGATTTGGATGTTGGAACGGACCTTGAATGAGAAAGTCCTGTCTCAGTGGCAGTTTCCACGGTGGCAGAGATGACATTTCCACCAGATCTGCATACCCAGTCCTGCGTGGCCACGCAGGCGATATAAAGATTACCGAAGCCCTCTCCTGTTTGATTCTGGCAATCAGACAAGGTAGGAGAGGAAAAGGAGGAAGCACATAAGCCAGGTTGAACGACCAAGGTACTGCTAGAGCATCTATCAGTACTGCTTGGGGATACCTTGATCTGGACCCGTAACAAGGAAGTTTGGCATTCTGACGAGATGCCATCAGATCCAATTCCGGTATGCCCCATTGACGGATCAATGTCGCAAACACCTCCGGATGGAGCTCCCACTCCCCCGGATGAAAAGTCTGACGACTTAGAAAAAAGATGCAGAGGTGACTGAAGTTTTGAAAAACAAAAATATAATCTGTCTAATATGACAGGGAGGGCCGTGGACTCGTCGTATCGTAGAATAAATCAATTTATCAGGTAAGCATACATTTCCTTTTCTTCTACTAGATACAACTAGTCCACAGATTCATCCTTACTTGTGGGATACAATACCAAAGCAACAGGACACAGATGAATGGGAGGGACAAGACAGATACCTAAACGGAAGGCACCACTGCTTGAAGAACTTTTCTCCGAAAAATAGCCACAGAAGAAGCAAAATTTCTAGAGGTCCCTACTTACACCAATGTTTTTCCAGTACCTAAAAGGATTTCAGACATTGCTACTAAGGAATGGGATAGACCAGGCATTCCGTTCTCTCCCCCTCCTACATTTAAGAAAATGTTTCCCATATCTGACACCATTCGGGATTCCTGGCAGACGGTCCCTAAGGTGGAGGGTGCTATTTCTACCCTGGCTAAGCGTACAACTATACCTATTGAGGTCAGTTATGGTTTCAAAGATCCTATGGATAAAAAATTAGAGGGTCTGTTAAAGAAGTTGTTTATTCACCATGGTTTTCTTCTACAACCTATAGCATGCATTGTTCCAGTTACTACTGCAGCAGCTTTTTGGTTTGAGGCTCTAGAGGAGTCTCTTAAGGTTGAGACCCCATTAGATGATATTTTGGATAGAATTAAGGCTCTCAAGCTAGCTAATTCTTTTATTACGGATGCCGCTTTTCAAATGGCTAAATTAGCGGCTAAAAATGCAGGCTTTGCCATTCTAGCGTGTAGAGCATTATGGCTTAAGTCTTGGTCTGCTGATGTGTCATCAAAATCTAAACTTTTAGCTATTCGTTTTAAAGGTAAGACTCTATTCGGGCCTGAACTAAAGGAATTCATTTTCGACATTACTGGAGGTAAAGGTCATGCCCTGCCTCAGGACAAGACCGTTAAAATGAGGGATAAGCAAAATAATTTTCGCTCCTTTCGAAACTTTAAAGGCGGAACCCTCTCCTTCCTCCTCCGCCACAAAGCAGAAGGGGAATTTTGCACAATCCAAGTCAGTCTGGAGACCTAACCAGACCTGGAATAAAGGTAAACAGGCCAAAAAGCCCGCTGCTGCTACCAAGACAGCATGAAGGGGCAGCCCCCGATCCGGGACCGGATCTAGTAGGGGGCAGACTTTCTCTCTTCGCTCAGGCTTGGGCAAGGGACGTTCAGGATCCCTGGGCATTAGAAATCATGACCCAGGGGTATGGACTAGAATTCAAGGATTTTCTCCCAAGAGGGAGATTTCATCTTTCACGTTTGTAGACCAGACAAAAAGAGAGGCGTTCTTACGCTGTGTAGAAGACCTCTATACCATGGGTGTAATTTGTCCAGTTCCAAAACTAGAACAGGGGCAGGGATTTTACTCAAATCTGTTTGTGGTTCCCAAAAAAGAGGGAACCTTCAGACCAATTTTAGATCTCAAATGTCTAAACAAATTTCCCATCGTTCAAGATGGAGACCATACGAACAATTTTACCAATGATCCAGGAGGGTCAATATATGATCACCGCAGACTTGAAGGATGCGTATCTTCACATTCCTTTCCACAAAGATCATCACCAGTTTCTCAGGTTCGCCTTCCTGGACAAACATTACCAGTTTGTGGCCCTCCCTTTCGGGTTGGCAACAGCTCCCAGAATTTTCATAAAAGTGCTAGGGTCCCTTCTGGCGGTTCTAAGGAACATTCCTTGGGACAGATGATCCTGTGACAACCACCACATAAGAAGCAAAAAAATGAGGTGTTCCAGCTTAAATTTAAAGGCCATCACGTCCAAGTCTGTTTGAGGGAACACATTTCCTGAGTCTGAAAGTTCTCCCTCAGACAGCAATTCCCCTACCCCCAACTCAGAACACTGTGAAGGTACATCGGAGATGGCCAATAAAGCGTCCGAGGGCTCAGCATTTACTCTAGTACCGGACCTACTGCGCTTACCCTGTAAACCTGGCAGTTTAGATAATACCTCTGTAAGGGTAGTAGACATAACTGCAGCCATATCTTGCAGGGTAAAAGAATTAGACGCACTAGATGTACTTGGTGTCGCTTGAGTGGGCGTTATAGGTTGTGACACTTGGGGAGAATTGGATGGCATAACCTGATTCTCTATTGTAGAAAAGAGCAGCAGCACCACACTTTAGGAAATTTTAACTGCTTTTAATGATGAAACATACAGAAAGACAACGACGTTTCGGTCATCAACTGACCTTAATCATGTTGTATAAAGAAGTAGCTAAATACACTGTTTAAATAGCTATATGGGGAGGGGTTACAAATACCTGTGTGGGTGTGTACCCTTATAGTTAATACTTTCATATACCAAACATAGTATGATTCTCAAACTCCCTCTAAGTGGACAAAGGTACTTCATTTTAAACTTCTATAGTGACCTATAAGACAAAATATAAATATATACATTATAAAAACATCAGTTTACGGTATTATAATATCGCAAGAAACAAATGTTACAGAAACAATATATCTACATTATCACCTCACTTATAACAACATATCCAGATCTTTGTATAACATATTAATACAGTATATTCACAGCGTTACTTGCCAATCTATTTCCTTATTCATTCCTAGAGGGGCAAGAGTTTGTAATGTATAAATCCAAAATGTCTCTCTGCTTTTGAGTATAGATTGTCTATCCCCACCTCTCCTAGGCCTCCTGATCTGTTCTATGACCTGGAATCTCAATTGGGAGATAGTATGGCCTGCCTGCAAGAAATGGTTAGAGACTGGAGAGTCCCTATTCCCACATCTTATGTTAGATTTGTGTTCAACAATTCTATCCCTTACCCTACGTGTAGACTCACCTATGTAAATCTTTGAGCATGGACATTTGATTAAGTAAATCACATACTCTGAGTTACATGTAAAGTAACCAGGGATTTTATATTTCTTGACGGTCAGGGGATGCAAGAAACAGTCACCTCTAATTACATTATTGCAATTACAACACCCTAAGCATGGGAAACATCCAAATTTTGGTGTAGATATATATGTCTGTGTCTGTTTCTTACTAGAGCCTAAGTCTGCTCTTATTAATCTATCCCTTAGGTTTTTACACCTTCTATAAGCTGGCATAGGTGGTAATTCAAATTCTATAATTTGAGGGTTAAGGTCTTTAATAACAGACCAGTGTTTCCTAATAATGTTGTTAATGTTTTTGCTAAGAGGGTTGAATTGTGAGACAAAGACCATACGTTTGTTATCTTGTTTCTGCTTTGTTGTATTGCCTCTCAGGATAGAATGTCTAGGAATTTCACTGACTTCTTCTATCTGTTTCTGGATAAGTTGTTTGGGGAAACCTCTCTCAATAAATAATCTACCCATTTCAAGTAATCTGGTATGTGCTGTACTGTCACCTGAGACAATTTTCTTGACCCTCAGGAGTTGGCTCCTAGGAAGGCTATTGATCAAATGGGAGGGGTGGGCACTTTCATACCTCAGAAGACTATTTCTGTCACTCTCTTTCCTATATAGGTCAATTTTTAATGTCCTCCCATCTTTGATTACCTTAGTGTCTAGGAAAGCCACTGACTCCTCACTAAAGGTCAATTTAAATTTGATGTGTCTAGTAGACACATTCAAATCAGCCACAAATTCCTGCAGGGAGTCAATGTCGCCCCCCCATATTCTCTTCAGACTGAGAATCATCCCTAGACATACTTTTATCACTTAAAATATGTTCTTTGCAATGTAGGGCCCTTTCAAGACATGAGGGACACATCTTAAGAGGGGGTTCCACAATGGCTTCTAAACACATAGAACATTGACTTTCCTCAATGTCAGACATGTTGAACAGGCTAGTAATAACCACAAAAAGTCTTGAAAACACTTTATTTAGTGAAAAAAAACAATCTGAAAAAACGGTACTGCGCCTTTAAGAGTAAAAAAGCATACAAGTTTTCCAAAACTGTCTTAAAATGTAGTAAATATCACAATTTTAACATATATGTGTGTAATTTTGTCAGCTAAGACTGCACCACAAGTAAGGAAAGCTAACCCTTTACAGAAAAAAACATTACTCAAAAACGTTTATGAAAAGTAATAAAGCAACCCCCTGCACCTCGCCACATCTCTGCTGTGGTGCCTAACTGCCCTCAGGGGTCTGCAAGACACACTATCTCCTTCGTTTAGTCTAAATCTGCAGCCTAGGCCCACCGAAGCTGGAGCTTGCTGTCTTCATAATCATTTCAACTGTGCATCAAAGGCGCGAAAATAGGCCCCGCCCATCAATATCGATGTCTCTCTGCCTAATGGGAACCACTCTAAAGCGGTCTAGCAAACTAGCCATGTGGGTTTTCATATAACTCATCTATTAATGAAAGCCATGTGAACCCTTAGGGGCCTAGTTATCAAGCCGTCAACCTCAAATACGCTGGAATTCCGCAGCGTATTTGTGGCGAGGCTGATTCGCCTTAGTTATCAAAGGCTCGAGACCGGCAAAAGTAGAATTTTGTGACATAAGCTTCGATCCGCCGGACTCAGTCCGACACAGATCAATTCTTACGTCACTCCAGATGTTCCGCACACAAGTGCGGCACATTCTCACTACTTTTGCTAGTTATCAAAAAACTAGCAGGTACGCTCGGCACTTTTACGGCCCAGCGTACCTGGTTTTCAATCCGCCACCCCTGGAGGCGGCGGATCCCATAGGAATCAATGGGAGTCTGACCATAGCGAAAGTACAAGTTCGCTGCTGACAGACATCCCATTCATTCCTATGGGAGCTGTCTACACCTAACACCCTAACATGTTCCCCGAGTCTAAACACCCCTAATCTGCCCCTCTACACCGCCGCAACTAAATAAAGTTATTACCCCCTAAACTGCCGCTCCCGGAGCCCACCGCAAGCTACTCTATACATATTAACTCCTAAACCGCGGCTCCCTGACCACGCCGCAACTATAATAAATGTATTAACCCCTATACTGCCCCCCCTACACCGTCGCCACCTATAATAAATTTATTAACCCCTAATCTGCCCCCCCTACACCGTCGCCACCTATAATACATTTATTAACCCCTATCCTGCCCCCCACTACGCCGCCGCCACTGTAATAAAATTATTAACCCCTAAACCTAAGTCTAACACTAACCCTAATGCCCCATAACTTAAATATTAATTAAATACATCTAAATAATATTTATATTATTAACTAAGTTAATCCTATTTAAAACTAAATACTTACCTATAAAATAAACTCTAATATAGCTACAATATAAATAATAATTATATTGTAGCTATCTTAGGATTTATTTTTATTTTACAGGCAACTTTCAATTTATTTTAACTAGGTACAATAGCTATTAAATAGTTATTAACTATTTAATAGCTTACCTAGCTAAAATAAAGAGAAATTTACCTGTAAAATAAATCCTAACCTAAGTTATAATTACACCTAACACTACACTATACTTAAATAAATTATTCCTATTTAAAACTAAATACTTACCTGTAAAATAAACCCTAAGATAGCTACAATATAAATAATAATTACATTGTAGCTATATTAGGATTTATATTTATTTTACAGGTAACTTTGTATTTATTTTAGCTAGTTAGAATAGTTATTAAATAGTTATTAACTATTTAATAACTACCTAGCTAAAAGAAATACAAAATTACCTGTAAAATAAATCCTAACCTAAGTTACAATTAAACCTAACACTACACTATCATTAAATTAATTAAATAAACTACCTACAAATAACTACAATTAAATACAATTACATAAACTAACTAAAGTACAAAAAATAAAAAAAGCTAAGTTACAAAAAATTAAAAAATAAGTTACAAACATTTTAAAAAATATTACAACAATTTTAAGCTACTTACACCTAATCTAAGCCCCCTAATAAAATAACAAACCCCCCAAAATAAAAAAATGCCCTACCCTATTCTAAATTAAATAAAGTTCAAAGCTCTTTTACCTTACTAGCCCTTAAAAGGGCCATTTGTGGGGGCATGCCCCAAAAAGTTCAGCTCTTTTGCCTGTAAAAGAAAAATACAACCCCCCCCAACATTAAAACCCACCACCCACATACCCCTAATCTAACCCAAACCCCCCTTACAAAAACCTAACACTAATCCCCTGAAGATCATCCTACCTTGAGTCGTCTTCACTCAGCCGAGCAGCGATGGAACCGAAGTGGACATCTGGAGCGGAAGAAGTTAATCCTCCAAGCGGCGCTGAAGAAATCTTCCATCC
Organism: Bombina bombina; assembly: GCF_027579735.1. NCBI lineage: Eukaryota > Metazoa > Chordata > Amphibia > Anura > Bombinatoridae > Bombina > Bombina bombina. The sequence goes on along the minus strand of NC_069503.1, from coordinate 829,413,743 downwards.
AATGAAGTCATCATCCAGGCGGCGCTGAAGAAGTCTTCGATCCGGGCGATGTCATCTTCCAAGAGGCGCTGAAGAAGTCTTCTATCCTTGCGATGACATCTTCCAAGCCGGGTCTTGAATCTTCCTCCCGCCGACGCGGAACCTCCTTCTTCACCGATGGACTACGACGAATGAAGGCTCCTTTAAGGGACGTCATCCAAGATGGCGTCCCCTCAATTCCGATTGGCTGATAGGATTCTATCAGCCAATCGGAATTAAGGTAGGAAAAATCTGATTGGCTGATGGAATCAGCCAATCAGATTCAAGTTCAATCCGATTGGCTGATCCAATCAGCCAATCAGATTGAGCTTGCATTCTATTGGCTGTTCCGATCAGCCAATAGAATGCGAGCTCAATCTGATTGGCTGATTGGATCAGCCAATCGGATTGAACTTGAATCTGATTGGCTGATTCCATCAGCCAATCAGATTTTTCCTACCTTAATTCCGATTGGCTGATAGAATCCTATCAGCCAATCGGAATTGAAGGGACGCCATCTTGGATGACGTCCCTTAAAGGAGCCTTCATTCGTCGTAGTCCGTCGGTGAAGAAGGAGGTTCCGCGTCGGCGGGAGGAAGATTCAAGACCCGGCTTGGAAGATGTCATCGCAAGGATAGAAGACCTCTTCAGCGCCTCTTGGAAGATGACATCGCCCGGATCGAAGACTTCTTCAGCGCCGCCTGGATGATGACTTCATCGGATGGAAGATTTCTTCAGCGCCGCTTGGAGGATTAACTTCTTCCGCTCCGGATGTCCACTTCGGTTCCATCGCTGCTCGGCTGAGTGAAGACGACTCAAGGTAGGATGATCTTCAGGGGATTAGTGTTAGGTTTTTGTAAGGGGGGTTTGGGTTAGATTAGGGGTATGTGGGTGGTGGGTTTTAATGTTGGGGGGGGGGGTTGTATTTTTCTTTTACAGGCAAAAGAGCTGAACTTTTTGGGGCATGCCCCCACAAATGGCCCTTTTAAGGGCTAGTAAGGTAAAAGAGCTTTGAACTTTATTTAATTTAGAATAGGGTAGGGCATTTTTTATTTTGGGGGGGGTTTGTTATTTTATTAGGGGGCTTAGATTAGGTGTAAGTAGCTTAAAATTGTTGTAATATTTTTTTAAATGTTTGTAACTTATTTTTTTATTTTTTGTAACTTAGCTTTTTTTATTTTTTGTACTTTAGTTAGTTTATGTAATTGTATTTAATTGTAGTTATTTGTAGGTAGTTTATTTAATTAATTTAATGATAGTGTAGTATTAGGTTTAATTGTAACTTAGGTTAGGATTTATTTTACAGGTAATTTTGTATTTCTTTTAGCTAGGTAATTATTAAATAGTTAATAACTATTTAATAACTATTCTAACTAGCTAAAATAAATACAAAGTTACCTGTAAAATAAATATAAATCCTAAGATAGCTACAATATAATTATTATTTATATTGTAGCTATCTTAGGGTTTATTTTACAGGTAAGTATTTAGTTTTAAATAGGAATAATTTATTTAAGTATAGTGTAGTGTTAGGTGTAATTGTAACTTAGGTTAGTTTTTATTTTACAGGTAAATTTCTCTTTATTTTAGCTAGGTAAGCTATTAAATAGTTAATAACTATTTAATAGCTATTGTACCTAGTTAAAATAAATTGAAAGGTACCTGTAAAATAAAAATAAATCCTAAGATAGCTACAATATAATTATTATTTATATTGTAGCTATATTAGAATTTATTTTATAGGTAAGTATTTAGTTTTAAATACGATTAACTTAGTTAATAATATAAATATTATTTAGATGTATTTAATTAATATTTAAGTTAGGGGGGTGTTAGGGTTATTGTTAGACTTAGGTTTAGGGGTTAATAATTTTATTACAGTGGCGGCGGTGTAGTGGGGGGCAGGATAGGGGTTAATAAATTTATTATAGGTGCCGACGGTGTAGGGGGGGCAGGATAGGGGTTAATAAATTTAATATAGGTTGCGGCGGGTTCAGGGAGCGGCGGTTTAGGGGTTAAACTATTTTTTTATTTGCGGCGAGGTGCGGGATCAGCAGGATAGGGGTTAATAACTTTATTACAGGGGGCGGCGGTATAGGGGGGGCAGGATAGGGGTTACTAGGTATAATGTAGGTGGCAGCGGTGTCCGGGAGCGGCGGTTTAGGGGTTAATACATTTATAAGACTTGCGGGCGTTGTCCGGGAGCGGTGGTTTAGGGGTTAATACATTTATAAGACTTGCGGCGGGGTCTAGGAGCGGCGGTTTAGGGGTTAATACATTTATAAGACTTGCGGCAGGGTCTAGGAGCGGCGGTTTAGGGGTTAGTAACTTTATTTAGTTGCGGGGGGCTCCGGGGGCGCCGATATAGGGGTTAGAGCAGTGTAGTTTAGTGTGAGTGCTTAGTGACAGGCTAGCAAGAAAGCTGTCAAACAACCGGAGAGCAGCGAGATCGGATGAGTGATAACTCTCACAGTCCGCTGCTCATCGCCCCGCGGCTTTTTGACAGCTTTTTTTGATAACTTAGGCGTATTTTTTTCAGGTCCGTGGCGGCGAAGGTAGGCGAGCTTAGGCGGGCGTATTGGGCCGGCGAAGGCAGGAAAGTAGACACGTTGATAACTACCCCCCTCTCAGTGCCATCAGCCACAAAAAACGTTCATATATAAAAACATTAAGTATCCCCAAAACATGAAAACCTTTTGCCAACAAAACATTATGATACCAGTGTCAAACAAATTGTTCCATAATAAACAAGTTCCAGTAATACCCCCTTCATTACATGTAGGATTACTGCTTACCCCTTCCCTTAAGGGAACTATGTCAGCCAGTTCTGAAATACCACAGTCTCTCCAGAAAAAAATGACTGAACATACCTCAATGTTTGCAGCATGAAAAACGTTCCTCACACTGAAGCTTCTCAAGTACTCCTCAGCCATTCTGTGGGAACTACTCTGGTTCTTAGTGACAACTGCTAAGATCATCAGTCTCCAGGCAGAAATCTTCATCCATCTGCTGCCTGAGAAAAAATAGCACTCACCGGTACCATTCAAAATAAAAAAGTCTTGCTTGAAGAAAATAAAAACTATCATTTTATCACCTCTTTCACTTTACCTCCTCCTATTACTTAGTATAGGCAAAGAGAATGACTGGGGGTGGAGAGAAGGGAGGAGCTATATATACAGCTCTGCTGTGGTGCTCTTTGCCACTTCCTGTTAGCAGGAGGATAATATCCCACAAGTAAGGATGAATCCGTGGACTCGTCGTATCTAGTAGAAGAAAAGAATGTAAGGAAGACCAAGTAGTCCATCCAACAAAACTGATCCATAGAAACCTTATTTTAGAGGCCCCAGAGACCGTCACTGCTCGAAAAACTGAGCCGTAAACCTCTGAGGAGGCTTGAGTTCTGCTAACTCATGTCCCAAGTGGAAAATACACCTCAACTAAAAAAATAAGGAAGTCTAAGGTGTCTTCTGACCCTTACGCTTCCCAGATAGATAGTAAACAGAGAAAACTGTCTATTCTTAGATAGCCTGAAAATAAAACTTTAAAGCACGATTCTATAAAATGTAGTAAACTTTTCTTCGCAAAGAAGGAACAGGATATAAAAACATAATTTATGCTTATCTGATAAATTTATTTCTCTTGTGGTGTATCCAGTCCACGGATCATCCATTACTTGTGGGATATTCTCATTCCCAACAGGAAGTTGCAAGAGGACACCCACAGCAGAGCTGTCTATATAGCTCCTCCCCTAACTGCCATATCCAGTCATTCGACCGAAAACAAACAGAGAAAGGAGAAACCATAGGGTGCTGTGGTGACTGTAGTTTAAAAATTAAAAAATACCTGCCTTAAAATGACAGGGCGGGACGTGGACTGGATACACTACAAGAGAAATAAATTTATCAGGTAAGCATAAATTATGTTTTCTCTTGTAAGGTGTATCCAGTCCACGGATCATCCATTACTTGTGGGATACCAATACCAAAGCTAAAGTACACGGATGAAGGGAGGGACAAGGCAGGTACTTAAACGGAAGGTACCACTGCCTGTAAAACCTTTCTCCCAAAAATAGCCTCCGAAGAAGCAAAAGTATCAAATTTGTAAAATTTTGAAAAAGTATGAAGCGAAGACCAAGTCGCCGCCTTGCAAATCTGTTCAACAGAAGCCTCATTTTTAAAGGCCCATGTGGAAGCCACAGTTCTAGTAGAATGAGCTGTAATCCTTTCTGGAGACTGCTGGCCAGCAGTCTCATAGGCTAAGCGGATTATGCTTCTTAGCAGATGTTTGACGAAAATCTTTAGTAGCTTGTAAGTAAAACTTTAAAGCACGAACCACGTCCAGATTGTGTAATAGGCGTTCCTTCTTTGAAGAAGGATTAGGACACAAAGACGGAACAACAATCTCTTGATTGATATTCTTATTAGATACCACCTTAGGTAAAAACCCAGGTTTGGTACGCAGAACTACCTTGTCTGCATGGAAGATCAGATAAGGAGAATCACATTGTAAGGCAGATAACTCGGAAACTCTACGAGCCGAGGAAATAGCTACCCAAAAAATAACTTTCCAAGATAAAAGTTTGATATCTATGGAATGAAGAGGTTCAAACGGAACCCCCTGAAGAACTTTAAAAACCAAATTTAAGCTCCAAGGTGGAGCAACAGGTTTAAACACAGGCTTGATTCTAACTAAAGCCTGACAAAATGCCTGAACGTCTGGGACATCCGCCAGACGCTTGTGCAAAAGAATAGATAGCGTAGAAATCTGTCCCTGTAAGGAACTAGCTGACAATCCTTTCTCCAATCCTTCTTGGAGAAAAGATAATATCCTGGGAATCCTGACCTTACTCCATGAGTAGCCCTTGGATTCACACCAATAAAGATATTTATGCCATATCTTATGATAGATTTTCCTGGTGACAGGCTTTCGTGCCTGAATTAAGGTATGAATGACTGACTAGATCTGCATACCAAGTCCTGCGTGGCCACGCAGGCGCTATCAAGATCACCGATGCTCTCTCCTGCTTGATCTTGGCAATCAGACGAGGGAGCAGAGGAAACGGTGGAAACACATAAGCCAGGTTGAAGGACCAAGGCGCTGCTAGAGCATCTATCAGCATTGCCTTGGGGTCCCTGGACCTGGATCCGTAACAAGGAAGCTTGGCGTTCTGGCGAGACGCCATGAGATCCAGTTCTGGTTTGCCCCAACGATGAACCAATTGTGCAAACACCTCCGGATGGAGTTCCCACTCCCCCGGATGAAAAGTCTGTCAACTTAGAAAATTCGTCTCCCAGTTCTCTACACCCGGGATATGGATAGCTGATAGGTGGCAAGAGTGAATCTCTGCCCAGCGAATTATCTTTGAGACTTCTAACATCGCTAGGGAACTCCTTGTTCCCCCTTGATGGTTGATGTAAGCCACAGTCGTGATGTTGTCCGACTGAAATCTGAAATCTAGCTGAGGCCAAGCTTGAAGAGCATTGAATATCGCTCTTAGTTCCAGAATGTTTATTGGAAGGAGAGACTCCTCCTGAGCCCACGATCCCTGAGCCTTCAGGGAGTTCCAGACTGCACCCCAACCTAGAAGGCTGGCATCTGTCGTTACAATTGTCCAATCTGGCCTGCGAAAGGTCATACCTTTGGACAGATGGACCCGAGATAGCCACCAGAGAAGAGAATCCCTGGTCTCTTGTTCCAGATTTAGTAGAGGGGACAGATCTGTGTAATCCCCATTCCACTGACTGAGCATGCCGAGTTGCAGCGGTCTGAGATGTAGGCGTGCAAACGGCACTATTTCCATTGCCGCTACCATTAAGCCAATTACTTCCATGCACTGAGCCACCGAAGGGCGAGGAATGGAATAAAGAACACGGCAGGAATTTAGAAGTTTTGATAACCTGGACTCCGTCAGGTAAATTTTTATTTCTACAGAATCTATCAGAGTCCCTAGGAAGGAAACTCTTGTGAAGGGGGATAGAGAACTCTTTTCCTCGTTCACCTTCCACCCATTCAACCTCAGAAATGCCAACACTATGTCCGTATGAGACTTGGCAATTTGGAAGTTTGACACCTGAATCAGGATGTCGTCTAAATAAGGGGCCACTGCTATGCCCCGCGGCCTTAGGACCGCCAGAAGCGACCCCAGAACCTTCGTAAAAATTCTTGGGGCTGTAGCTAACCCAAAGGGAAGAGCTACAAACTGTTAATGCCTGTCTAGGAAGGCAAACCTGAGAAACCGATGATGATCTTTGTGTATCGGAATGTGAAGATAAGCATCCTTTAAATAGACTGTAGTTATGTATTGACCCTCCTGGATCATAGGTAGGATGGTACAAATTGTCTCCATCTTGAATGATGGAACTCTGAGGAATTTGTTTAAGATCTTTAGATCCAAAATTGGTCTGAAGGTTCCCTCTTTTTTGGGAACTACAAACAGATTTGAGTAAAATCCCTGTCCCTGTTCCTCCTTTGGAACTGGATGGATCACTCCCATAACTGGGAGGTCTTGTACACAGTGTAAGAATGCCTCTCTCTTTATCTGGTTTGCAGATAATTGTGGAAGGTGAAATCTCCCTTTTGGTGGGCAAGCCTTGAAGTCCAGAAGATATCCCTGGGATATAATTTCCAACGCCCAGGGATCCTGGACATCTCTTGCCCACGCCTGGGCGAAGAGCGAAAGTCTGCCCCCTACTAGATCCGTTACCGGATAGGGGGCCGTTCCTTCATGCTGTCTTAGAGGTAGCAGCAGGCTTTTTGGCCTGCTTACCCTTGTTCCAGGTCTACAACAATCAACAAATGTCCACAGCGCTTCTTAGGTTTACTCAAGTTTCTTTATTGGTTACCCAGACATCCAACTGATAAGCGACGTTTCGGGTGACAACTCTTACTCATGCTTTCCAGGTCTCCAGACCGTCTTGGACTGAGCAAAAGTTCCCTCTTGTTTTGCATTAGAGGAAGTTGATGCCGCACTTGCCTTGAAGTTTTGAAAGGCACGAAAATTAGACTGTTTGGCCCTTGATTTGGACCTATCCTGAGGAAGGGCATGACCTCCAGTGATATCAGCAATAATCTCCTTCAAACCAGGCCCGAATAGGGTCTGCCCCTTGAAGGGAATGTTAAGCAGCTTAGACTTTGAAGTAACGTAAGCTGACCATGATTTAAGCCATAGCGCTCTACGCGCCTGGATAGCAAAACCAGAATTCTTAGCCGTTAGTTTAGTCAAATGAACAATGGCATCAGAAACAAAAGAATTGGCTAGCTTAAGTGCTCTAAGCTTGTCAAGTATGTCATCCAATGGAGTCGCTACCTGTAAAGCCTCTTCCAGAGACTCAAACCAGAACGCTGCAGCAGCAGTGACAGGAGCAATGCATGCAAGGGGCTGTAGGATAAAACCTTGTTGAATAAACATTTTCTTAAGGTAACCCTCTAACATTTTATCCATTAGATCTAAGACAGCACAACTGTCCTCGACAGGGATAGTAGTACGCTTTGCTAGAGTAGAAACTGCTCCCTCCACCTTAGGAACTGTCTGCCATAAGTCCCGTGTGGTGGCGTCTATTGGGAACATTTTTCTAAAAATAGGAGGGGGAGAGAACGGCACACCTGGTCTATCCCATTCCTTAGTAATAATTTCTGTAAACCTTTTAGGTATTGGAAAAACATCAGTGCACACCGGCACTGCATAGTATTTATCCAGTCTACACAATTTCTCTGGCACTGCAATTGTATCACAGTCATTCAGAGCAGCTAAAACCTCCCTGAGTAACACGCGGAGGTGTTTAAGCTTAAATTTAAATGTAGAGATATCAGAATCAGGTTGCATCATCTTCCCTTAGTCAGAAACATCACCCACAGAAAGAAGTTCTCCTTCTTCAGCTTCTGCATATTGCGAGGCAGTATCAGACATAGCTCTTAAAGCGTCTGTATGCTCTGTATTTCGTCCTCCAGAGCTATCTCGCTTTCCTCTAAATTCAGGTAGTCTGGCTAATACCGCTGACAGTGTATTATCCATGACTGCCGCCATGTCTTGTAAAGTAAACGCTATGGGCGCCCTAGATGTACTTGGCGCCATTTGAGCGTGAGTCCCTTGAGCGGGAGTCAAAGGGTCTGACACGTGGGGCGAGTTAGTCGGCATAACTTCCCCCTCGTCAGATCCCTCTGGTGATAAATTTTACGATCGTTTACGAATACGATTGTTATTGCTTAAAGTGAAATCAGTACATTTGGTACACATTCTAAGAGGGGGTTCCACAATGGCTTTTAAAACATAATGCACAAGGAGTTTCCTCTATGTCAGACATGTTTGTACAGACTAGCAATGAGACTAGCAAGCTTGGAAAACACTTTAAATCAAGTTAACAAGCAAATATAAGAAAAAGGTACTGTGCCTTTAAGAGAAACAAATTTTGTCCGAATTTGAAAAACAGTGAAAAAAGGCAGTAAATCAAACGATTTTTTTACAGTGTGTATAATAAGCTAACAGAGCATTGCACCCACTCCAAATGGATGATTAACCCCTTAGTTCAAAAAACAGATAAAAAAAACGATATTGACGTTTTTTAACAGTCACACCAAACTGCCACAGCCTTGCTGTGGGCCTACCTTCCTGGAAAGCCTCAGGAAACTGTTTCTAGGCAAATTTAAGCCAGCCATGTGGAAAAGCTAGGCCCCAATAAAGTTTTATCACCAAAGTATATATAAAAACGTTTAAACATGCCAGCAAACGTTTTATATTGTAAATATAAAAGAGTATTACCTCAGAAAGTAAGCATGATACCAGTCGCTATTAAATCACTGTATTCAGGCTTACCTTACATAAATTTGGCATCATCAGCATTTTCTAGCATTCACATCTTCCAGAAAAATCTTAACTGCACATACCTCATAGCAGGATAACCTGAACACCATTCCCCCGCTGAAGTTATCTCTCTCTTCAGTCATGTGTGAGAACAGCAATGGATCTTAGTTACAACCTGCTAAGATCATAGAAATCACAGGCAGATTCTTCTATTTTTCTGCCTGGAACAAAATAGTACAACTCTGGTACCATTTAAAAAAAATAAACTTTTGATTGAAGTAAAATAACAGATACATTTCACCACTTCTCTCTTACTACCTCCATGTTTGTTGAGAGTTGCAAGAGAATGACTGGATATGGCAGTTAGGGGAGGAGCTATATAGACAGCTCTGCTGTGGGTGTCCTCTTGCAACTTCCTGTTGAGAATGAGAATATCCCACAAGTAATGGATGATCCGTGGACTGGATACACCTTACAAGAGAAAAAGGACCACAAATTCTCGACTGAAGGTGTGATTTGACACAATCTTAGGAGGAATCTAACTAACTTTGTAGAACAGCCTTACTATCGTGGAACAACCGATAAGGAGGGTCGCATTGCAAGGCCGTAAACTCAGAGACTTCTGCACGCAGAAGCAAAATTTAGACGTAAAGAGCCTTCTAAGATAACAACTTAAAGACATCCCCATGCATAGGAGAACAGGTAGCCAGATGCAAAAACCATAAAACAGGATCCAAAACCCCAAGAAGGAGCCTCAGAACTACACACCGGTCTGAACGCAGTCAGAGTCTTAACCAAACTGTATGTCTAGAAGTACAACGAGTCTCTGGAACCTAAAAAAAGACAGGACCAAACCTGTCCCAACCAGGAACTAACTAAGAGGCCCTTACCCAGATTATCCTGGAGGAAAAAAAAGAATCCTGGCAGGACTGAATAGTGTGCCAGGATGAACCACTCTCTTCTCGGTCAGGAAATGGAAACCATGACCACTCCCGGTCACACGGTGCGCCTTGCAGGAACACCCCTGCTAAAGGAAAAAGCACGCCAAACTTAATAAAACTGCACAGCTCTCAAGTAATAAAAAGGCAACCTGTACGTTCCGTATCAGCCTATGAGCTCAAAAACATTTCACCACATAAGGCAGCAGAAATCACAAATATGATAAAACCCCACTGTTCAACAATTCCGCTAAGGAGATATTAACCCTTGATTCCGTAAAGGATAAAAGGAGTCCCATTGTGACCCTGTCTTTTAGCGTTAACATATGTGTAAATAATGAAACGATCTTACCGGAATCTATGCCGTGGAACAGAAACACGGTCCTTCAAGTGTGACAGATTGAAGCATCGCTTCTCACATGGACTTGAGGCTGACAAGACTACTTAAAACTCCAGTCCCATATCGAAAGGTAGATTACCTTTCCTGAGGAACTACTCTGAAATCTTCTGACACCTCTCTGCCAAAATGTGACGAAAGGCAAAGAATGACTGGGGGAGGATGAAAGTGGGCTAGGTATTTAAAGCAAAAGATGAATAGCAGCACTCCAATAGAGTTATCTCCAAGCTTTATTTCATATCCAGGAGTACAAAACAGACAGCAACGTTTCGGACTACATGTCCTTCATCATGCCATACATACATCACTTCCTCCACCTCCTTATATACCCCTTAGAACACACCCAACAAAAATATTTAACTCTTTCCACAATCCTAATAATGTTATTACATTTGCATATGTAGGTATCCTAACCATTAAACATCATAGATACTAAACTAATTACCAATTCACCTATATGAAACATAAAAAGGTGAAATATTACACAGAATTTTTTGAAAGCATCAACAATATTTAGAAAAATCTATTTAAAGAAAAAAGTCATACTTGAATAGGTTAATTTCAATTTCAGTTTTCCTTATATCATTACTTTTTTCTTTTCTCCTTTCACATAACATCACCAAAATTCTCAGGGTCTGGGTGACATCTAACTTCATATACAACACTGATCATACAAGAAAAAGAGAGACAGAGATAGAAATTAATAAAAAAATCAAAGAAAGCAATTTTTTTAAAGAAAAGGTATTTAAGCCTTTGGTTGGGATGTCTTTGCCTCCTCCTGGTGGCCAAATTCTGTATTTCCCACAAGTAATGAATGCAGCTGTGGACTCTCCCTGTATTAAGAAGGAAAAGTTTTTTTTATTATTGAATATATATATATTTGATAATGTTAATGTATATATATATATATATATATATATATATATATATATATATGAATATATATTTTAAAAAATAAACAAAAATTACCAACCTCATATTATGTCCATGATCGTAATCAGATCGAGACACAAGAATCTCAACATGGAAAACAGCATGCATTAAAAACACAGTTTAGATTTCTGATGAAAAAAGTGCAGCAGATCTCGATAGCTAACAAACAAGAACAAACTCCAAACAATAATATCACATTCACAACATTATTGCTGAAAGAAATTGTATTTAAAAACAAAAAAAGTACTATAACAATATCTAAAAAATGAAATAAAAAAATAAACAATTTAAGAACATGATTGCTAAACAGCTTTTTTTTAATATCTTGGCATAGATATTTCTTATGTTTCCTGCAGACTTTGATGTACGAGATAACGCATATGTAAATTATAGGACCGCCTACTTATGATGGACGATACAAGAGAGATAGAGGGGTCAATTTATCATTGTGCGGACGGACATGATATGATGTACTGCTTGTGCAATAGAGCCCCCTGCAGATTTGTGGCCAATCGGATGCTAGCAGGGGGTGTCAATCAACGTGATCGTTTTCGTTCGGGCTGATTGCTGTCCGCCACCTCAGAGGTGGCAGACAAAATAAGAAGCAGCGGTCTTAGGACCGCTGCTTCTTAACTTCGGCTTCAGGCGGAACTGAAGCGGAGTGGGTCGGAAGCAGCATTCGCTGCTTATTAAATCGACCCAGAAGAGAGTTTTAATTAAAGGAACATTAAACTTCTGAGTAGAACTACAGTAACAGGGTTATTACCCACCATAATATTGTTTTACTTTTGTCCCTGCAGCTCTCTTTAATGTTGTTCCATTATTTTAACCCATTACAGAATCCAGCTGGTAATGATCTGCATTTTATACTGGACGCTGCCATCTTGTAGCTCATGCAGGGGCGTATTTTGGCCTAGGCAAACAAGGCACTTGACTAGGGCAGCAGATTGAAGGGGGTAGCACATTTTTGTGGCTATATTTGTAAAAAGCTTACAGGTTTTATTTAAAGTATGATACAGATGTATAATGAGAGATTTTGCCCAAGGAGCTTACATTCTTGGGGGCTGGGGGGGGGGGAGAGATAACATAATTTATGTAAGAACTTACTTGATAAATTCATTTCTTTCATATTAGCAAGAGTCCATGAGCTAGTGACGTATGGGATATACATTCCTACCAGGAGGGGCAAAGTTTCCCAAACCTCAAAATGCCTATAAATACACCCCTCACCACACCCACAAATCAGTTTAACGAATAGCCAAGAAGTGGGGTGATAAGAAAAAAGTGCGAAAGCATAAAAAAACAAGGAATTGGAATAATTGTGCTTTATACAAAAAAATCATAACCACCACAAAAAAGGGTGGGCCTCATGGACTCTTGCTAATATGAAAGAAATGAATTTATCAGGTAAGTTCTTACATAAATTATGTTTTCTTTCATGTAATCAGCAAGAGTCCATGAGCTAGTGACGTATGGGATAATGACTACCCAAGATGTGGATCTTCCACACAAGTCACTAGAGAGGGAGGGATAAAATAAAGACAGCCAATTCCGCTGAAAAATAATCCACACCCAAAATAAAGTTTAAATCTTATAATGAAGAAAACTGAAATTATAAGCAGAAGAATCAAACTGAAACAGCTGCCTGAAGTATTTTTCTACCAAAAACTGCTTCAGAAGAAGAATACACATCAAAATGGTAGAATTTAGTAAAAGTATGCAAAGAAGACCAAGTTGCTGCTTTGCAAATCTGATCAATCGAAGCTTCATTCCTAAACGCCCAGGAAGTAGAAACTGACCTAGTAGAATGAGCTGTAATCCTTTGAGGCGGAGATTTACCCGACTCGACATAAGCATGATGAATTAAAGATTTCAACCAAGATGCCAAAGAAATGGCAGAGGCCTTCTGACCTTTCCTAGAACCGGAAAAGATAACAAATAGACTAGAAGTCTTTCGGGAATTCTTAGTAGCTTCAACATAATATTTCAAAGCTCTAACTACATCCAAAGAATGCAATGATCTCTCCTTAGAATTCTTAGGATTAGGACATAATGAAGGAACCACAATTTCTCTACTAATGTTGTTAGAATTCACAACCTTAGGTAAAAATTTAAAATAAGTTTGCAACACCGCCTTATCCTGATGGAAAATCAGAAAAGGAGATTCACAAGAAAGAGCAGATAATTCAGAAACTCTTCTAGCAGAAGAGATGGCCAAAAGAAAACAAAACTTTCCAAGAAAGTAATTTAATGTCCAGTGAATGCATAGGTTCAAACGGAAGAGCTTGAAGAGCCCCCAGAACCAAATTTAAACTCCAAGGAGGAGAAATTGACTTAATAACAGGTTTTATACGAACCAAAGCTTGTACAAAACAATGAATATCAGGAAGAATAGCAATCCTTCTGTGAAAAAGAACAGAAAGAGCAGAGATTTGTCCTTTCAAGGAACTTGCAGACAAACCTTTATCCAAACCATCCTGAAGAAACTGAAAAATTCTCGGAATTCTAAAAGAATGCCAGGAAAAATGATGAGAAAGACACCAAGAAATGTAAGTCTTCCAGACTCGATAATATATCTTCCTAGATACAGATCTACGAGCCTGTAACATAGTATTAATCACAGAGTCAGAGAAACCTCTTTGACTAAGAATCAAGCGTTCAATCTCCATACCTTTAAACGGAAGAGTCCATGGTTGACAAGAAGCCATGCGGACAAGATCCGTATACCAAAACCTGTGAGACCATGCTGGAGCCACCAGCAGAAAAAACGAGCATTCCTTCAGAATCTTGGAGATTACTCTTGGAAGAAGAACTAGAGGCAGAAAGATATAGGCAGGATGATACTTCCAAGGAAGTGACAATGCATCCACTGCTTCCGCCTGAGGATCCCTGGATCTGGACAGATACCTGGGAAGTTTCTTGTTTAGATGAGAAGCCATCAGATCTATTTCTGGAAGTCCCCACATTTGAACAATCTTAAGAAACACCTCTGGGTGAAGAGACCACTCGCCCGGATGTAACGTTTGGCGACTGAGATAATCCGCTTTCCAATTGTCAATACCTGGGATATGAACCGCAGAGATTAGACAGGAGCTGGATTCCGCCCATACCAGTATTCGAGATACTTCTTTCATAGCCAGAGGACTGTGAGTCCCTCCTTGATGATTGATATATGCCACAGTTGTGACATTGTCTGTCTGAAAACAAATGAACGATTCTCTCTTTAGAAGAGGCCATGACTAAAGAGCTTCTGAAAATTGCACGGAGTTCCAAAATATTGATTGGTAATCTCACCTCCTGAGATTTCCCAAACCCCTTGTGCTGTCAGAAACCCCCATACAGCTCCCCAACCTGTCAGACTTGCATCTGTTGAGATCACAGTCCAGGTTGGAAGAAAAAAAGAAGCCCCCTGAACTAAACGATGGTGGTCTGTACCACGTCAGAGGGTGTTGAACAATCAGTTTTAAAGATATTAAATGAGATATCTTTGTATAATCCCGGCACCACTGGTTCAGCATACAGAGCTGAAGAGGTCGCATGTGAAAATGAGCAAAGGGAAACACGTCCAATGCACCAGTCATAAGAACCTAGAATTTCCATGCATAAGGCTACCGAAGGGAATGATTGAGACTGAAGGTTTCGATAAGCTGAAACCAATTTCAGACGTCTCCTGTCCAACAGAGACAGAGTCATGGACACTGAATCTATCCGGAAATCTAAAAAAGCTTACTCTTGTCTGAGGAATCAACAAACTTTTTGGTTAATTGATCCTCCAACCATGTTCTTGAAGAAACAACACTCATAAAAAGATGGAAAGGATCTTTCCATTGAAAATGAGCAAAGGGAATTGAATCCAATGCTGTTAAAACTTCTATGCATATATGGCAACTGAAGGAAATAATAGAGACTAAAGGTACCGACAGACGGAACCCAATACAAATTGTCCCTTGTCTGATAGAGACAAAGATAGTGACATAAACCATCCGGAAACCTAAAAAAAGGTGACCCTTGCGTGAGGAATCAAGAGCTTTTGAAAAAAGATCCTCTAACTATGTCCTGAAGAGCAAGTGAAACATATGAGAATCCGCATCCTCAGGAAATAATCTGAATGAAAACAGAAAAATTAAGAATACGCATTTATTGTATCTAAAGAAAACAAATAATGCTATCAATGACCACAAAAAGGCAAAATAGCTTGAATAAAACTCCAAAACCCAGTTCCTAGAAAAGGAACTGGAATAAAAACCCCAGAAGATTCCAGGTCTGAGCAGCGCTTGAACCCCATGGGTACCCAGCCATGCCTCAACAGTATCCAAAATATATAGGACAGAAACACACTGAAAGAAAGTGTTAGCCTTACTGGAATAAAATCAAAGAAATTTGGACAAAATAGAACCAAATAAATTTCAAAGAAGTCTTAACCTGCCCCTTACCAGCCAAGCTGGAATACGGCACGTGCATCGCAACATTAGGGAGCTAATTTCGAACCCCAATTAAAAACATGTTACTTGGGAAAGAACTCAGGATTCGTTCCTTAAGAAGAACAACCAAACTAGTATAAGCTTAAAGTTTTAGTCTTAGAACTCAATCTTGAAGCCCATAGTAACAGTTAAGAATTGAATCCAATTATAATTGATTATCTTAGAACAAAAGAAATATGGATTTTCTTTTTTTTTTTTTTTTTTTTAAAAATCACAGAATTCTTCTAGCTAAAATAGCTAAAGACATAGATTAACCCTCATTTGCAAATATATTCAATAAAATGAAGACACAAATGAAATCATTAGCATGATAGTCCAGTTTAAAGGACCAGTCAAAACAGAGGACTTGCAAAATGCAAAACAACAAGACAAATGCAACGGCACCTAGTCTAGTAAATGTTGTCCCTTAACAATGCTAAAATAAATCATGATCTGATACTTGATCTTAAAGTAAACAGAAAAAATGAAGCAATTGCAATATCACAGGACCAAGAAAAGTACCTGAAACTTAAATAATTTTCCAAAAATAAGATACAACTATATAAAGGAAAATAAATACTATTTTGCTATAAAAACAATAGCATAATTAGTAGGAGTAGAGATAGCTCCAATAAATTGGAGAACCCTCCAAATTGAATTTAACTGCTGACGAAGAATATAGTTTAAAAATAAAAGAAAATTCTCAGCCTATTCCATTCCCTAGTATGGGGAATTGGAAAGAAAACCTCTGAAATCACAGAAGAAATAAAAAGGCAGAAATAGTGTCAGCTAGTCTTAAAGAACTAGTTACCTTAATATCCAAAATAATCAACACCTCTTCAACAAAGAACAAATGTACTTTAATAATAAAAAAAATTATATAAAAAAGTAGATTTGTTAGTGTCAATATCTGATGAAGAGAATTTCTGAAAGAGAAAAAAACATCATCAGAGAAGGATAAATCAGTATGTTGTTGGTCATTTGTAACTTCAATAATTAAAAAAGAAGTGAAAAAGACCTAAAAATCGTATTAGAAGGCACGAAGTCAGACATAGCCTTAATCAGAAAAAATATTTCTTTATAAATCTTCTAAACATTTCTTGCACTTAAGAATGGAAATGTATAAAGCATAAATACTAATGGAATCTGCATGTAAAAGTATATCATAATAACTTATTACAAACCATAGCTAAAGATAAACATTTATAACATTTAAAATAAATGAACTTAGCTTTGGTAGAACTGAAACTCAGTTAAGCATTTTTCCAGAAGTGGCTTCTGACTCAGGGACAAACGGAGACATCTTGCAATATGTAATAGAAAAAACAACATATAAAACAAAATTGATCAAATTCCTTAAATGACAGTTTCAGGAATGGGAAAAAAATGCCAGTGAACAAGCTTCTAGCAACCAGAAGCAATAAATAATGAGACTTAAATAATGTGGAGACAAAAGTGACGCCCATATTTTTTAGCGCCAAAAAAGATGCCCACATTATTTGCCTTGACTCAGGATGTTCAACATTCCTTATTTCAGACAGTCAGTTTCATATTTGGGATAATGCATATGAATTAATCAATTTTTTTCTTACCTTAAAATTTGACTTTTTCCCTGTGGGCTATTAGGCTCGCGGGGCTGAAAATGCTTCATTTTATTGCGTCATTCTTGGCGCAGACTTTTTTGGCGCAATTTTTTTTTTCTGTTTCCGGCGTCATACGTGTCGCCGGAAGTTGCGTCATTTTTTTTACTTTTTTGCGCCAAAAGTGTCGGCGTACCGGATGTGGCGTCATTTTTGGCGCCAAAAGCATTTAGGCGCCAAAAATGACGCCACATCCGGAACGCCGACACTTTTGGCGCAAAAAAACAGAAGAAAAAAAATTTTGCGCCAAAAAAGTCCGCGCCAAGAATGACGCAATAAAATGAAGCATTTTCAGCCCCCGCGAGCCTAATAGCCCACAGGGAAAAAGTCAAATTTTAAGGTAAGAAAAAAATTGATTAATTCATATGCATTATCCCAAATATGAAACTGACTGTCTGAAATAAGGAATGTTGAACATCCTGAGTCAAGGCAAATAAATGTTTGAACACATATATTTAGAACTTTATATAAAAGTGCCCAACCATAGCTTAGAGTGTCACAGAAAATAAGACTTACTTACCCCAGGACACTCATCTACAAGTAGTAGAAAGCCAAACCAGTACTGAAACGAGAATCAGTAGAGGTAATGGTATATATAAGAGTATATCGTCGATCTGAAAAGGGAGGTAAGAGATGAATCTCTACGACCGATAACAGAGAACCTATGAAATAGACCCCGTAGAAGGAGATCATTGAATTTAAATAGGCAATACTCTCCTCACATCCCTCTGACATTCACTGCACGCTGAGAGGAAAACCGGGCTCCAACCTGCTGCGGAGCGCATATCAACGTAGAATCTAGCACAAACTTACTTCACCACCTCCATAGGAGGCAAAGTTTGTAAAACTGATTTGTGGGTGTGGTGAGGGGTGTATTTATAGGCATTTTGAGGTTTGGGAAACTTTGCCCCTCCTGGTAGGAATGTATATCCCATACGTCACTAGCTCATGGACTCTTGCTAATTACATGAAAGAAAAGAGACTGCCCATGGATCTTACAGTTTAGAGGTAGCTCTGAACATTTAATATATTTAGCTAGCTATTGCCTTTAGTTCTGTTGGCTTTCAGTAATTAGTTTTTGGTTTGGGGAAGCATTGTTTTAAGAAATCTGTGTGTGTTTGTTTTTTTAATATATTTTGCAGCAATAGATAGATGTGTGTATATAGGTGTTTGTACGTGTAAATGTGTTTTTGCATATGTATAACTCTGTGTATGTGAATGCAAGTTCTTCTTTGGAAATGCCATGAAAAAAAAAATTCACATTACTCCCTGCCAAAAACATATTATGGTCAAAAAAGGCCTAAACCTTAGGGGTGGATAGGAGTAGGGGGGAAGCAAAATTTGGAGCGCCTAGGGGAGCACAAAACCTAAAAAAAAGCCACTGAGCTCACGTATTGTTGCATCCTGTTACAGAAGCAGTGATGCTACTGTTTTTTTGACAACTGCACCTTGCACTTCAGTTTAGTTAACATAAGAGAGAACGCAGTTTTTTGTACAGTTTAAAAACAGAATTTATGTTTACCTGATAAATTTCTTTCTCCAACGGTGTGTCCGGTCCACGGCGTCATCCTTACTTGTGGGATATTCTCTTCCCCAACAGGAAATGGCAAAGAGCCCAGCAAAGCTGGTCACATGATCCCTCCTAGGCTCCGCCTACCCCAGTCATTCGACCGACGTTAAGGAGGAATATTTGCATAGGAGAAACCATATGGTACCGTGGTGACTGTAGTTAAAGAAAATAAATTATCAGACCTGATTAAAAAACCAGGGCGGGCCGTGGACCGGACACACCGTTGGAGAAAGAAATTTATCAGGTAAACATAAATTCTGTTTTCTCCAACTTAGGTGTGTCGGGTCCACGGCGTCATCCTTACTTGTGGGAACCAATACCAAAGCTTTAGGACACGGATGAAGGGAGGGAGCAAATCAGGTCACCTAAATGGAAGGCACCACGGCTTGCAAAACCTTTCTCCCAAAAATAGCCTCAGAAGAAGCAAAAGTATCAAACTTGTAAAATTTGGTAAAAGTGTGCAGTGAAGACCAAGTCGCTGCCCTACATATCTGATCAACAGAAGCCTCGTTCTTGAAGGCCCATGTGGAAGCCACAGCCCTAGTGGAATGAGCTGTGATTCTTTCGGGAGGCTGCCGTCCGGCAGTCTCGTAAGCCAATCTGATGATGCTTTTAATCCAAAAAGAGAGAGAGGTAGAAGTTGCTTTTTGACCTCTCCTTTTACCTGAATAAACAACAAACAAGGAAGATGTTTGTCTAAAATCCTTTGTAGCATCTAAATAGAATTTTAGAGCGCGAACAACATCCAAATTGTGCAACAAACGTTCCTTCTTTGAAACTGGTTTTGGACACAGAGAAGGTACGATAATCTCCTGGTTAATGTTTTTGTTAGAAACAACTTTTGGAAGAAAACCAGGTTTAGTACGTAAAACCACCTTATCTGCATGGAACACCAGATAAGGAGGAGAACACTGCAGAGCAGATAATTCTGAGACTCTTCTAGCAGAAGAAATCGCAACTAAAAACAAAACTTTCCAAGATAATAACTTAATATCAACGGAATGTAAGGGTTCAAACGGAACCCCCTGAAGAACTGAAAGAACTAAATTGAGACTCCAAGGAGGAGTCAAAGGTTTGTAAACAGGCTTGATTCTAACCAGAGCCTGAACAAAGGCTTGAACATCTGGCACAGCTGCCAGCTTTTTGTGAAGTAATACCGACAAGGCAGAAATCTGTCCCTTCAGGGAACTAGCAGATAATCCTTTTTCCAATCCTTCTTGAAGGAAGGATAGAATCCTAGGAATCTTAACCTTGTCCCAAGGGAATCCTTTAGATTCACACCAACAGATATATTTTTTCAAAATTTTGTGGTAAATCTTTCTAGTTACAGGCTTTCTGGCCTGAACAAGAGTATCGATAACAGAATCTGAGAATCCTCGCTTCGATAAAATCAAGCGTTCAATCTCCAAGCAGTCAGCTGGAGTGAAACCAGATTCGGATGTTCGAACGGACCCTGAACAAGAAGGTCTCGTCTCAAAGGTAGCTTCCAAGGTGGAGCCGATGACATATTCACCAGATCTGCATACCAAGTCCTGCGTGGCCACGCAGGAGCTATCAAGATCACCGACGCCCTCTCCTGATTGATCCTGGCTACCAGCCTGGGGATGAGAGGAAATGGCGGGAACACATAAGCTAGTTTGAAGGTCCAAGGTGCTACTAGTGCATCCACTAGAGCCGCCTTGGGATCCCTGGATCTGGCCCCGTAGCAAGGAACTTTGAAGTTCTGACGAGAGGCCATCAGATCCATGTCTGGAATGCCCCACAGGTGAGTGACTTGGGCAAAGATTTCCGGATGGAGTTCCCACTCCCCCGGATGCAATGTCTGACGACTCAGAAAATCCGCTTCCCAATTTTCCACTCCTGGGATGTGGATAGCAGACAGGTGGCAGGAGTGAGACTCCGCCCATAGAATGATTTTGGTCACTTCTTCCATCGCTAGGGAACTCCTTGTTCCCCCCTGATGGTTGATGTACGCAACAGTTGTCATGTTGTCTGATTGAAACCGTATGAACTTGGTCCTCGCTAGCCGAGGCCAGGCCTTGAGAGCATTGAATATCGCTCTCAGTTCCAGAATATTTTTTTATTTTTTTTTCGGTAGAAGAGATTCTTCCCGAGACCAAAGACCCTGAGCTTTCAGGGATCCCCAGACCGCGCCCCAGCCCATCAGACTGGCGTCGGTCGTGACAATGACCCACTCTGGTCTGCGGAACGTCATCCCTTGAGACAGATTGTCCAGGGACAGCCACCAACGGAGTGAGTCTCTGGTCCTCTGATTTACTTGTATCTTCGGAGACAAGTCTGTATAGTCCCCATTCCACTGACTGAGCATGCACAGTTGTAATGGTCTTAGATGAATGCGCGCAAAAGGAACTATGTCCATCGCCGCTACCATCAACCCGATCACTTCCATGCACTGAGCTATGGAAGGAAGAGGAACGGAATGAAGTATCCGACAAGAGTCTAGAAGTTTTGTTTTTCTGGCCTCTGTTAGAAAGATCCTCATTTCTAAAGAGTCTATAATTGTTCCCAAGAAGGGAACCCTTGTTGACGGGGATAGAGAACTCTTTTCCACGTTCACTTTCCAGCCGTGAGATCTGAGAAAGGCCAGGACAATGTCCGTGTGAGCCTTTGCTTGAGGAAGGGACGACGCTTGAATCAGAATGTCGTCCAGGTAAGGTACTACTGCAATGCCCCTTGGTCTTAGCACCGCTAGAAGGGAGCCTAGTACCTTTGTGAAAATCCTTGGAGCAGTGGCTAATCCGAAAGGAAGCGCCACGAACTGGTAATGTTTGTCCAGGAATGCAAACCTTAGGAACCGATGATGTTCCTTGTGGATAGGAATATGTAGATACGCATCCTTTAAATCCACCGTGGTCATGAATTGACCCTCCTGGATGGAAGGAAGAATAGTTCGAATGGTTTCCATCTTGAAAGATGGAACCTTGAGAAACTTGTTTAAGATCTTGAGATCTAAGATTGGTCTGAACGTTCCCTCTTTTTTGGGGACTATGAACAGATTGGAGTAGAACCCCATCCCTTGTTCTCTTAGTGGAACAGGATGAATCACTCCCATTTTTAACAGGTCTTCTACACAATGTAAGAACGCCTGCCTTTTTATGTGGTCTGAAGACAACTGAGACCTGTGGAACCTCCCCCTTGGGGGAAGTCCCTTGAATTCCAGAAGATAACCCTGGGAGACTATTTCTAGCGCCCAAGGATCCAGAACATCTCTTGCCCAAGCCTGAGCGAAGAGAGAGAGTCTGCCCCCCACCAGATCCGGTCCCGGATCGGGGGCCAATATTTCATGCTGTCTTGGTAGCAGTGGCAGGCTTCTTGGCCTGCTTTCCCTTGTTCCAGCCTTGCATTGGTCTCCAAGCTGGCTTGGCTTGAGAAGTATTACCCTCTTGCTTAGAGGACGTAGCACTTTGGGCTGGTCCGTTTTTACGAAAGGGACGAAAATTGGGTCTATTTTTCGCCTTGAAAGGCCGATCCTGAGGAAGGGCGTGGCCCTTACCCCCAGTGATATCCGAGATAATCTCTTTCAAGTCAGGGCCAAACAGCGTTTTCCCCTTGAAAGGAATGTTTAGTAGCTTGTTCTTGGAAGACGCGTCAGCCGACCAAGATTTCAACCAAAGCGCTCTGCGCGCCACAATAGCAAACCCAGAATTCTTAGCCGCTAACCTAGCCAATTGCAAAGTGGCGTCTAGGGTGAAAGAATTAGCCAATTTGAGAGCATTGATTCTGTCCATAATCTCCTCATAAGGAGGAGAATCACTATCGAGCGCCTTTATCAGTTCATCAAACCAGAAACATGCGGCTGTAGTGACAGGGACAATGCATGAAATTGGTTGTAGAAGGTAACCCTGCTGAACAAACATCTTTTTAAGCAAACCTTCTAATTTTTTATCCATAGGATCTTTGAAAGCACAACTATCCTCTATGGGTATAGTGGTGCGTTTGTTTAAAGTAGAAACCGCTCCCTCGACCTTGGGGACTGTCTGCCATAAGTCCTTTCTGGGGTCGACCATAGGAAACAATTTTTTAAATATGGGGGGAGGGACGAAAGGAATACCGGGCCTTTCCCATTCTTTATTAACAATGTCCGCCACCCGCTTGGGTATAGGAAAAGCTTCTGGGAGCTCCGGCACCTCTAGGAACTTGTCCATTTTACATAGTTTCTCTGGGATGACCAACTTTTCACAATCATCCAGAGTGGATGATACCTCCTTAAGCAGAATGCGGAGATGTTCCAACTTAAATTTAAATGCAATTACATCAGGTTCAGCCTGTTGAGAAATGTTCCCTGAATCAGTAATTTCTCCCTCAGACAAAACCTCCCTGGCCCCCTCAGATTGGGTTAGGGGCCCTTCAGAGATATTAATATCAGCGTCGTCATGCTCTTCAGTAACTAAAACAGAGCAGCCACGCTTACGCTGACAAGGGTTCATTTTGGCTAAAATGTTTTTGACAGAATTATCCATTACAGCCGTTAATTGTTGCATAGTAAGCAGTATTGGCGCGCTAGATGTACTAGGGGCCTCCTGAGTGGGCAAGACTCGTGTAGACGAAGGAGGGAATGATGCAGTACCATGCTTACTCCCCTCACTTGAGGAATCATCTTGGGCATCATTGTCATTATCACATAAATCACATTTATTTAAATGAACAGGAATTCTGGCTTCCCCACATTCAGAACACAGTCTATCTGGTAGTTCAGACATGTTAAACAGGCATAAACTTGATAATAAAGTACAAAAAACGTTTTAAAATAAAACCGTTACTGTCACTTTAAATTTTAAACTGAACACACTTTATTACTGCAATTGCGAAAAAACATGAAGGAATTGTACAAAATTCACCAAATTTTCACCACAGTGTCTTAAAGCCTTAAAAGTATTGCACAGCAAATTTGGAAGCTTTAACCCTTAAAATAACGGAACCGGAGCCGTTTTAACACTTTAACCCCTTTACAGTCCCTGGTATCTGCTTTGCTGAGACCCAACCAAGCCCAAAGGGGAATACGATACCAAATGACCCTTCAGAAAGTCTTTTCTAAGTATCAGAGCTCCTCTCACATGCGACTGCATGCCATGCCTCTCAAAAACAAGTGCGCCACACCGGCGCGAAAATGAGACTCTGCTTATGCTTTGGGAAAGCCCCAGAGAAATAAGGTGTCTAATACAGTGCCTGCCGATATTATAATATCAATAAACCCAGATAAAATGATTCCTCAAAGCTAAATATGTTTTAAAACTGAATCGATTTAGCCCAGAAAAGTCTACAATCTTAATAAGCCCTTGTAAAGCCCTTATTTACCATCGTAATAAACATGGCTTACCGGATCCCATAGGGAAAAATGACAGCTTCCAGCATTACATCGTCTTGTTAGAATGTGTCATACCTCAAGCAGCAAGAGACTGCACACTGTTCCCCCAACTGAAGTTAATTGCTCTCAACAGTCCTGTGTGGAACAGCCATGGATTTTAGTTACGGTGCTAAAATCATTTTCCTCATACAAACAGAAATCTTCATCTCTTTTCTGTTTCTGAGTAAATAGTACATACCAGCACTATTTTAAAATAACAAACTCTTGATTGAATAATAAAAACTACAGTTAAACACTAAAAAACTCTAAGCCATCTCCGTGGAGATGTTGCCTGTACAACGGCAAAGAGAATGACTGGGGTAGGCGGAGCCTAGGAGGGATCATGTGACCAGCTTTGCTGGGCTCTTTGCCATTTCCTGTTGGGGAAGAGAATATCCCACAAGTAAGGATGACGCCGTGGACCGGACACACCTATGTTGGAGAAAGTTACATAACAATATGGCAGTGTCCAGTGTAAAGATGCAGAGCTTCTCTATCTTATGATTGTAAGGGTTTAAAATAAGATAACTTTCAAGACAGCTGCAGGCACAGGAGGAAAACAATAGTTGTTTAACATCCTTTTAATCTAGACCATACATTCATATATACATATATCAGACAATTTAGGAGGGACAGTAAACAGCTTAAGATTTTAATAGAAAATGTTTAGTTGTGTGAAGCAAAACAATTTTAGAATTTGCTTTTATTATCTCTTTTGCCTCCTTATTATGTAATTTAGCTCTACAAATTGTAGATTTCCTAATTCTTAGAAATTAAAATGCACCCTGCAGACTTCTCAAGGCTAACCCGCTACATATCTTAAGTGGCTTAAGCAGATAAGTATAATGCAGTTTATAGTAACATAACAAATGAGACTTAGCTGATGTGTTACTCTACAGCAAGACAACAGAAATGTTTTGGAATAAAGTTGTGTGTGTCCCTAAAAGGGACAGTCTATACCAGAATTTTTATTGTTTTAAAAGATAGATAATCCCTTTATTACCCATTTCCCAGTTTTGCATAACCAACACAGTTATATTAATATACTTTTAACCTCTGTGATTATCTTGTATCTAAGCCTCTGCAAATTGCCCCTTTTTTCAGTTCTTTTGACAGACTTGCAGTCTAGCCAATTAGTGCCTGCTCCCAGATAACTTCTCGTGCACGAGCACAGTGTTATCTATATGAAATAGGTGAACTAACACCCTCTAGTGGTGAAAAACTGTTAAAATGCAATCTGAAAGAGGTGGGCTTCAAGGTCTAAGACATAAGCACATGAACCTCCTAGGTTAAGCTTTCAACTAAGAATACCAAGAGAACAAAGCAAAATTGGTAATAAAAGTAAATTGGAAAATTGTTTAAAATTGCATGCTCTATCTGAATCATGAAAGTTTATTTTGGCCTAGACTGTCCATTTAATATATGTAATCTGCTTTACTTCAGTATTTTAAGGGTATAATATTAAATTTTTCACAGATGTTTTTTTTTTATATATACTTGTTGGCAGATGTAAATAACCGACAAAACATATTTACTTGGATCTGTTCCTTTAATTTTAGAAAGAAAAAAACAAAGAAACAAAAAAACATTGCTCCAAAAATCAAAATAGTACAAGACTGAATTGT
Source organism: Bombina bombina (assembly GCF_027579735.1). NCBI lineage: Eukaryota > Metazoa > Chordata > Amphibia > Anura > Bombinatoridae > Bombina > Bombina bombina. Next base: position 829,388,000 of record NC_069503.1, on the reverse strand, counting down.
TAACACATAAACAGTAGGTCATTTCTTCATTAAAATGTTTATTTCAATTTACATTAAAGCAATTTTAGTACAGCAATTCTGTCTCTGAAATCTGTAAAACAGGTTTATAAAATTATTATTACAAATGGCAAACTCTCTGCATAACTAACGACATCTTGATAAATAACCAAAGAGATCTTTTTCGTCTGTAAATTTAACAATGGCTTTATGCATCATGGAATATTTATTGCAGTTAATAATGTCTGTATGCGGAATAGTTAATCTGGGACACAAGTAAACATCAATGTAGATATAAAATTAAAAAAAAATCTGTTTCTTTTTACACATATTTAATGGAAAATATCAACAAAGAAGAAAATGAGGAAAAGAAAAATCATAAATCAACACCTGAGGCCATTGTCTTTCATGAAACTTAATAATTTTATATTGTGACTGCAAAATGGCAAAAAATGTGACAAATTATCTTTTCATCCAAGAGGGAAATATATATTGCACTGCAATTTTATTTAGATGTTTATCAGAACATAAGGCAGTGGCACAGATCAATCTCTTTCATATTACCTACATGGTTAACCTTTCTGTGCCAGAATCAATTGCAGTAATGGAGTATTATAGTCTTTTTTTGTTGCTAGGATTTTTTCACTCTAAAACATATCTGAAGAAAAGGAAAGAAATGTTTATTGTGTATTATACATAGTTATCCACTTTGCTTGCCTATTTGAATTTGCCCTTTTCCAAGTGTTTTGTCCGTTCAGAAATCTCAAGGGGAACAAAGTAATCCATGTGCTGGAATTTGAGAACCTCGTTTCCCCAGCTGGTCCACCTTGGCTGCAGGTTACGGGCAAACAGCTCCAAACACTCAGCATTTGGTTTGACATATTCTTTCAATACCTCTGTTCGAAATATAAGAAAAACAAAGAAAAGGACAGTGATGAAGAAGAACAAAAATCAATCTTCTTTCAGCTATTGGGAGATGAAAAAGTGGAGTATTTCATTAAAAAGAAGACAGCAAATTAATTTCAAGGATTTCATCAACAGCCTTTGCTATTTATAGGCAGGAAATCATTTGAAATAAGCGCCCTTGAGATTGTGAACAATACAGTCATAGGCTTCAATAGGTCTGATTTATCGGTTTTCATTTAGAGACAGGGAATGAGGATTTCACCGCCTACACAGGTGACTTTTCAATTTTTCAATAGAGTCATCATAGAACTCACAAGAAAGAAGTGACAATGTTTCAATATTTGCTGGATGATGGGAACAAAACACCACTGTGAAGGACAGTACAATTAGTACAGAGCGATCAGGTTAAAGTCTGAGGACAATGATTCTGAGGAATACAAAGATAAAAAAAAAATCTTATGAGTCAGGAACCTTGCACGGCGCTGTGCTGCAGTAAGTGCAGGATCCTATTCAAGTATTTTTACTATACAGAACAGTAACTTCTTTGGAGCACTAAGAGACATGCTGCTGTTTTGAAATACAGTACTGAAATCATTTCAGCTGGATAGCATTGATAAGTGCTAAACAACTGATACACTGTTCTTCTATTTGGACAGCTGTGTTAGTATTCCAGCCCTGAGCTTGACCTTTCCAGCAGACAGAGATATCACTTCACTGATTCTTAACTAAAGGTGTATCCTCGTCAGTAATCAATGAAAAGGAAGATGTTATAGATGTGCAGAGATGTGATATTGCTAAGCTATTAAAGCCATAGCTCTGCTATAGAACACACACTTGGTTAAAATGCCTTTAAGTTTCAAGAAAAAGATTCAATTCAATGTAAACACTTCAGTGGCATTAGGTGGATAAAGGATATTTTATGTCAGATATCAGCACATATATCATATATCTTCTATATTTTAAAATTCAAAACAAAACAATTGAAATAGTTTTATATAATTCTGCAAAGCAAAATAAAAACACTCTCTACCAGGAGAATAAATCTAAGAATTGTTTTTGATATATTGATATATATCACTTATATACATAAACATATATAACAGCAGAGCAAATTGTGAAACAAAAATATTTTACAAATGTTAGGTTACTAATTATTAACAGCACCAGTAGAGAAAAATAAAGTATTGTATCGGAATTGAATGAAGATGTAAATAAATGTCTAAATTAAGTCAATTAACTTATTTTTCTGTGTATGTTTAAGAAATCATAAATATAATTCACTTTACAAAGGAGTTTCAGTTTGGCAGACAAGGATGTAAATATTCACCCTGGAGTGAAGCTTACTGGCAAAATCATTGCCAAGCTATTCAAAGGAAAGGTTAGATCAGATCAGGGGAGACTTTTGAGGAGCGCTTGGGGAAAGGGGTGGTGCAGCTTTAAAAGTTATAAATAGTTTTAAAGTGGCTCCCTTAACAGAAAATCAGGTATACTAAAGTACCAGATTTTAACATTTCTTTTCTCTCATGATCTATTCACAAGTTAATGACTATTCTGTAAAGTTTAGTTTCCAAGCAGTACAAAATAATACTGATTATTTTCAGAATTTGAATGTATTCTCTAGAGATACTGTATCAGGTTCTGCTTGCCCTGAGTTAAAACAGGGTCAAACTTTATTAAATTCTGTACTCTGCAAATCAAAAGTGGATTTGCAAAGCAGTAACATCTCATATAGCTGTAGACTGTTTGAAAAGGCTTGTAACCATGGATACAAAGTTTTAAAAGTACAATGCACAGAGCAGCTGCCAAAGAGTTATATGTATGCAAACGTCAACATTAATATGGCCTTGTATTACCGAAGAGCACTTTCAAATTGAACTGAATACAAAAACAAGCCTGAATAATAGAAATCCCATGTACTGTACATTCTAGATTCTGAAGGCCATGACTCCCCCAAGTTCAACATATATTCAGAAGAATAAATGCCTACAAATAAGCAGTGTGTTTCATAATAGGCTCATTTAGCAATAGTATTTAAATCATTAAACTAATTAATTGTTAAGCTAATATATAGGGTATGTAAGATGTGGGTTCACTAACAGAACTACTCATAAAGATGTAGTGCAGATTAAATTAAAATAATTTCAATGGTGATGTAATTACCTAGAAATGTGCACCCCCCAAAATGTATTTATTTATTTTGGGGACACGGAAAAACATTTTGAGAGACATGACCATTTTCAAAGATTAAATGAGTGTACTGCATAATATTGTTACATTTATATAATATTTATAAACAAGGTTACACAAGGTGTGTTACGTGTTAGTTTTATACCTATAATTTGTGTAGGTTATTTACACACATGAGTTACAGACATTGAATAATTGATTTACTGTTAAAACATATCCTCATGTAGATTATTTGTGTAAATTAGTTCAATCACGTGACAGTTGCATACTTTGAATAAATGATTTACTGTTACAGTATATAATTACAGATGGCCCTCGTTTTACAACGGTTCAATTTACACCGTTTCAGAATAACAACCTTTTTTTCCAGTCATGTGACTGCTATTGAAAAGCATTGAGAAGCAGTGCATTTATTAAAATAGCCAGTAGGTGGAGCTGCCCGCTTGTGTTGCAGCAAAGCCAAGCAAGCTGAGATTAATCAGTTTAACCAGACCTGAGCTATTGAGCAGATTTCAAAGGAACAAGATCTTCCTGTCTATAAATCAGTCCAGATTGGAATGCATAGAAAGAACTGTTTGCAGAAAAATGCAAGTGAAGTCTGTGTTGTGTGATTATTTTATTAGGTTTATAATGCTGTTTAGCAAATGTTTTTGTGCATTTAACTTAGTTTAATTATATATTCTGTGTGTGTGATTATTTTATTAGGTTTATAATGCTGTTTAGCATTTAAAGTCTTCATTTCAAAGCTTTAAAAATAATGTATTAGGTGTTACTTATGACAATTTTGAGAGGGGCCTGGAACCTAACTTCCTCACTTCCCATTGACTTACATTATAAACTGGGTTTCAATTTACAACGGTTTCGATTTACAACCATTCCTTCTGGAACCTAACCCCGGCGTTAACTGAGGGCTACCTGTATAATATAATAAATTATGATCTGCTTATACAAATAACATGCATATATAGACAAAGGGATTGCCACAGGTTGAAAGCTGTTGTTGCCCCTACAGCCCCTTTGTAACTTGCCAATTTTACATGCTGCATGCGTCCGTGGAATCCAGTGATGCATATGTTATACAAATAATATTATGAAGTGTAGAGGGGGGCAACATGCATTATGATACATGAACTAGATTCATCTACACTCAGGGCTACTAGCAGATTACTATTGGGCTTTTCTGCCATTGATATAAATAGTTCTGTTACATGGCCTAACACATGATATATCATGCACTGGAAAGGAAAACCACTAGCAACAATAATTACATCAGCAACACATGTACTTGTTAAATATTTGCATGTGTGTTTTCTTAGGAAATTGTGGCTGCATAAAATGGAACAGAATGAGGGACTAAACCACAACTCTGCATGTGGGACTTTGAAAGACTGATTGCCTGTGTAAAGTATCTCATCTTGCAGTTATGTCTCACTATGCCAAAGCTAACAAGGTTGTCTTGATTTTCATTTTCTCTTTTTTTCATCTTTTCTTTTGTGCATTTGTTAGTGTGATCTGTTTTAGAGACAGTGGCCTAGATTTAGAGTTGGGCGGTAGCCGTCAAAACCAGCGTTAGAGGCTCCTAACGCTGGTTTTTACCGCACGCTGGTATTTGGAGTCAGTCAGGAAAGGGTCTAACGCTCACTTTGCAGACGCGACTTTTCCATACCGCAGATCCCCCTACGCCATTTGCGTATCCTATCTTTTCAATGGGATCTTTCTAACGCCGGTATTTAGAGTCGTGGCTGAAGTGAGCGTTAGAAATCTAACGACAAAACTCCAGCCGCAGAAAAAAGTCAGTAGTTAAGAGCTTTCTGGGCTAACGCCGGTTTATAAAGCTCTTAACTACTGTGCTCTAAAGTACACTTACACCATAAACTACCTATACACCCCTAAACCGAGGTCCCCCCACATCGCCGCCACTCTATTAAATTTTTTTAACCCCTAATCTGCCGCTCCGTACACCGCCGCCAGCTATGTTATCCCTATGTACCCCTAATCTGCTGCCCCTAACATCGCTGACCCCTATATTATATTTAGTAACCCCTAATCTGCCGCCCCGCTATCGCTGACACCTGCATATTATCATTAACCCCTAACCTGCCGCTCTGTACACCGCCGCCAGCTATGTTATCCCTATGTACCCCTAATCTGCTGCCCCTAACACCGCCGACCCCTATATTATATTTATTAACCCCTAATCTGCTGCCCCAAACGTCGCCTCCACCTACCTACAATTATTAACCCCTAATCTGCCGACCGGATCTCACCGCTACTATGATAAATGTATTAACCCCTAAAGCTAAGTCTAACCCTAACCCTAACACCCCCCTAAGTTAAATATAATTTTAATCTAACAAAATAAATTAACTATTATTAAATACATTATTCCTATTTAAAGCTAAATACTTACCTGTAAAATAAAACCTAATATAGCTACAATATAAATTATAATTATATTGTAGCTATTTTAGGATTAATATTTATTTTACAGGCAGCTTTGTAATTATATTAACCAGGTACAATAGCTATTAAATAGTTAATAACTATTTAATAGTTATCTAGTTAAAATAATTACAAAATTACCTGTAAAATAAATCCTAACCTAAGTTACAATTAAACCTAACACTACACTATTAATAAATTAATTAAATAAAATACCTACAATTAAACCTAACACTACACTATCAATAAATTAATTAAATACAATATCTACAAATAAATACAAAGAAATAAACTAACTAAAGTACAAAAAATAAAAAAGAACTAAGTTACAAAAAATAAAAAAATATTTCCAAACATTAGAAAAATATTACAACAATTTTAAACTAATTACACCTACTCTAAGCCCCCTAATAAAATAACAAAGCCCCCCAAAATAAAAAAATGCCCTACCCTTTTCTAAATTAAAAAAGTTCAAAGCTCTTTTACCTTACCAGCCATGAAAAGGGCCCTTTGCGGGGCATGCCCCAAAGAATTCAGCTCTTTTGCCTGTAAAAAAAACACATACAATACCCCCCCCCAACATTACAACCCACCACCCACATACCCCTAATCTAACCCAAACCCCCCTTAAATAAACCTAACACTAAGCCCCTGAAGATCTTCCTACCTTATCTTCACCTCGCCGGGTATCACACCGATTCGTCCTGGCTCCGATGTCTTGATCCAAGCCCAAGCGGGGGGCTGAAGATGTCCATGATCCGGCTGAAGTCTTCATCCAAGCGGGAGCTGAAGAGGTCCATGATCCGACTGAAGTCTTCTATCAACGGCATCTTCAATCTTCTTTCTTCCGGATCCATGTTCATCCCGCCGACGCGGAACATCCATCTTCACCGACGACTTCCCGACGAATGACGGTTCCTTTAAGGGACGTCATCCAAGATGGCGTCCCTCGAATTCCGATTGGCTGATAGGATTCTGATCAGCCAATAGAATGCAAGCTCAATCGGATCAGCCAATCGGATTGAACTTGATTCTGATTGGCTGATTCCATCAGCCAATCAGAATTTTCCTACCTTAATTCCGATTGGCTGATAGAATCCTATCAGCCAATCGGAATTCGAGGGACGCCATCTTGGATGACGTCCCTTAAAGGAACCGTCATTCGTCGGGAAGTCGTCGGTGAAGATGGATGTTCCGCGTCGGCGGGATGAACTTGGATCCGGAAGAAAGAAGATTGAAGATGCCGTTGATAGAAGACTTCAGTCGGATCATGGACCTCTTCAGCTCCCGCTTGGATGAAGACTTCAGCCGGATCATGGACATCTTCAGCCCCCCGCTTGGGCTTGGATCAAGACATCGGAGCCAGGACGGATCGGTGTGATACCCGGCGAGGTGAAGATAAGGTAGGAAGATCTTCAGGGGCTTAGTGTTAGGTTTATTTAAGGGGGGTTTGGGTTAGATTAGGGGTATGTGGGTGGTGGGTTGTAATGTTGGGGGGGGTATTGTAAGTGTTTTTTTACAGGCAAAAGAGTTGAATTCTTTGGGGCATGCCCCGCAAAGGGCCCTTTTAAGGGCTGGTAAGGTAAAAGAGCTTTGAACTTTTTTAATTTAGAATAGGGTAGCGCAGTTTTTTATTTTGGGGGGCTTTGTTATTTTATTAGGGGGCTTAGAGTAGGTGTAATTAGTTTAAAATTGTTGTAATATTTTTCTAATGTTTGTAAATATTTTTTTATTTTTTGTAACTTAGTTCTTTTTTATTTTTTGTACTTTAGTTAGTTTATTTCATTGTATGTATTTGTAGATATTGTATTTAATTAATTTATTGATAGTGTAGTGTTAGGTTTAATTGTAGATAATTGTAGGTATTGTATTTAATTAATTTATTGATAGAGTAGTGTTAGGTTTAATTGTAACTTAGGTTAGGATTTATTTTACAGGTAATTTTGTAATTATTTTAACTAGGTAACTATTAAATAGTTATTAACTATTTAATAGCTATTGTACCTAGTTAATATAATTACAAAGTTGCCTGTAAAATAAATATTAATCCTAAAAAAGCTACAATATAATTATAATTTATATTGTAGCTATATTAGGGTTTATTTTACAGGTAAGTATTTAGCTTTAACTAGGAATAATTTATTTAATAATAGTTAATTTATTTCGTTAGATTTAAATTATATTTAATTTAGGGGGGTGTTAGGGTTAGACTTGGCTTTAGGGGTTAATACATTTATTATAGTAGCGGTGAGATCCGGTCGGCAGATTAGGGGTTAATAATTGTAGGTAGGTGGAGGCGACGTTGGGGGCGGCAGATTAGGGGTTAATAAATATAATATAGGGGTCGGCGGTGTTAGGGGCAGCAGATTAGGGGTACATAGGTATAATTTAGGTTGCGGCGGTGTACGGAGCGGCAGATTAGGGGTTAATAATAATATGCAGGGGTCAGCGATAGCGGGGACGGCAGATTAGGGGTTAATAAGTGTAAGGTTAGGGGTGTTTAGACTCGGGGTACATGTTAGGGTGTTAGGTGCAGACTTAGGAAGTGTTTCCCCATAGAAAACAATGGGGCTGCGTTAGGAGCTGAACGCTGCTTTTTTGCAGGTGTTAGGTTTTTTTTGAGCTCAAAGAGCCCCATTGTTTCCTATGGGGGAATCGTGCATGAGCACGTTTTTGAAGCTGGCCGTGTCCGTAAGCACCGCTGGTATCGAGAGTTGCAGTGGCGGTAAATATGCTCTACGCTCCCTTTTTGGAGCCTAACGCAGCCCTTATGTGAACTCTAAATACCAGCGGTATTTAAAAGGTGCGGGAGAAAAAAAGCCAGTGTAGCTAACGCACCCCTTTGGCCGCAGAACTCTAAATCTAGCCGAGTGTTTTTTTAGTTAGTTTTGTATTTCTTTTTTTTATTGTGGTACCAGCATCCTTGTCACTGCAAGTCATTCTATTTGGCATGAAGTTAGCAGTTTGCAAGATTGACTCTATTGATTTTCCATTGATGTGGAAAATCAATAGAGTCAATCACTAGCTCATGGACTCTTGCCAATTACATGAAAGAAAACATAATTTATGTAAGAACTTACCTGATAAATTAATTTCTTTCATATTGGCAAGAGTCCATGAGCTAGTGACGTATGGAATATACAATCCTACTAGGAGGGTCAAAGTTTCCCAAACCTCCAAATGCCTATAAATACACCCCTCGCCACACCCACAATTCAGTTTAACGAATAGACAAGTAGTGGGGTGATAAAGAAAGGAGTAAAAAGCATCAACAAAGGAATTTGGAAATAATTGTGCTTTATACAAAAAAATCATAACCACCAGAAAAAGGGTGGGTCTCATGGACTCTTGCCAATATGAAAGAAATGAATTTATCAGGTAAGTTCTTACATAAATTATGTTTTCTTTCATGTAATTGACAAGAGTCCATGAGCTAGTGACGTATGGGATAGCAATACCCAAGATGTGGAACTCCACGCAAGAGTCACTAAAGAGGGAGGGATAAAAATAAAAACAGTCATTTTCCACTGAAAAAATTAATCCACAACCCAAAAAATAAGTTTATTCTCATAAATGAAAGGAAACAACTTAAATCAAAAGCAGAAGAATCAAACTGAAACAGCTGCCTGAAGAACTTTTCTACCAAAAACTACTTCTGAAGAAGCAAACACATAAAAAAGGTAGAATTTAGTAAATGTATGCAAAGAAGACCAAGTTGCTGCTTTGCAAATCTGATCAACTAAAGCTTCATTCTTAGAAGCCGACGAAGTAGATACTTGTATAGTAGAATGAGCTGTAATTCTCTGAGACGGGGCTTGACCCGACTCCAAATAAGCTTGATGAATCAAAAACTTTAACCACGAAGCCAAGGAAACAGAAGATGCCTTCTCACATTTCCTAGAACCAGAAAAGATAACAAATAGACTAGAAGTCTTCCTGAAATCTTTAGTAGCTTCAACATAATATTTCAAAGCTCTTACCACATCCAAAGAATGTAAGGATCTCTCCAAAGAATTCTTAAGAATACCAATAGAATACCAATAGAATACCAATAGAATTTATGAGAAGAACACCATGAAATGTAAGTCTTCCAAACTCGATAATTAATCTTTCTAGAAACAGATTTACGAGCCTGTAACATAGTATTAATTACTGAGTCAGAGAAACCTCTATGACTAAGCACTAAGCGTTCAATCTCCATACCTTCAAATTTAATGATTTGAGATCCTGATGGAAAAACGGACCTTGATATAGAAGGTCTGGCCTTAGTAGAAGTGGCCAAGGTTGGCAACTGGACATTCGGACAGGATCCGCATACCAACACCAGTGAGGCCGTGCTGGAGCTACCAGCAGCACAAACGATTGCTCCATGATGATCTTGGAGATCACTCTTGGAAGAAGAACTAGAGGCGGGAAAATATAAGCAGGTTGATAACACCAAGGAAGTGTCAATGCATCTACTGCTTCCGCATGAGGATCCCTGGACCTGGACAGGTACCTGGGAAGTTTTTTGTTTAGATGAGATGCCATCAGATCCATTTCTGGAAGCCTCACATCTGAACAATTTGAGAAAACACATCTTGGTATAGAGACCATTCTCCCGGATGTAAAGTCTGACGACTGAGGTAATCCGCTTCCTAATTGTCTATACCTGGAATATGAACCGCATAAATTAGACAGGAGCTGGATTCCGCCCAAACAAGTATCTGAGATACTTCTTTCATAGCTTGAGGACTGTGAGTCCCACCCTGATGATTGACATATGCCACAGTTGTGACATTGTCTGTCTGAAAACAAATGAACGGTTCTCTCTTCAACAGAGGCCAAAATTGAAGAGCCCTGAGAATCGCACAGAGTTCCAAAATATTGATTGGTAATCTCGCCTCTTGAGATTTCCAAAGTCCTTGTGCTGTCAGAGATCCCCAAACAGCTCCCCAACCTGAAAGACTCGCATCTGTTGTGATCACAGTCTAGGTTGGACGGACGAAAGAGGCCCCTAAAATTATACGATGGTGATCTAACTACCAAGTCAGAGAAAGTCGAACATTGGGATTTAAGGATATTAATTGTGATATCCTTGTATAATCCCTGCACCATTGGTTCAGCATACAAAGCTGGAGAGGTCTCATATGAAAACGAGCAAAGGGGATCGCGTCCGATGCTGCAGTCATGAGACCTAAAACTTCCATGCACATAGCTACTAAAGGGAATGACTGAGACTGAAGTTTCCGACAGGCTGCAACCAATTTCAAACGTATCTAGTCTGTTAGAGACAAAGTCATGGACACTGAATCTATCTGGAAACCTAAAAAGGTTGCCCTTATCTGATGAATCAAAGAACTTTTTGATAAATTGATCCTCCAACCATGTCTTCAAAGAAACAACACTAGTTGATTCGTGTGAGATTCTGCAGAACGTAAAGACTGAGCGAGTACCAAGATATCGTCCAAATAAGGAAACATCGCAATAGCCCGCTCTCTGATTACAGAGAGTAGGGCACCTAGAACCTTTGAAAAGATTCTTGGAGATGTCGCTAGGCCAAAAGGAAGAGCAACAAATTGGTAATGCTTGTCTAGAAAAGAGAATCTCAGGAATTGATAATGATCTGGATGAATCGGAATATGAAGATCCTGTAAGTCTATTGTGGACATATAATGCCCTTGCTGAACAAAAGGCAGAATAGCCCTTATAGTCACCATTTAGATCCAAAACTGGTCTGAATGAATTCTCTTTCTTTGGAACAATGAATAGATTTGAATAAAACCCCAGACCCTGTTCCTGAAATGGAACTGGCATGACTACCCCTGATAACTCCAGGTCTGAAACACACTTCAGAAAAGCCTGAGCCTTTACTGGGTTTACCGGAATGCGTGAGAGAAAACATCTTCTCACAGGCGGTCTTACTCTGAATCCTATTCTGTACCCCTGAGAGACAATACTCTGAATCCAATGATTTTGGACCGAATTGATCCAAACATCTTTGAAAGATTTTAATCTGCCCCCTACCAGCTGAGCTGGAATGAGGGCCGCACCTTCATGCGGACTTGGGGGCTGGTTTTGATCTCTTAAATGGCTTGGGTTTATTCCAATTTGAAGAAGGTTTCCAATTGGAAGCAGATTCCTTGGAGAAAGGATTAGGTTTCTGTTCCATATTTTGACGAAAGGAACGAAAACGGTTAAAAGCTTTAGATTTACCCTTAGGTTTTTTATCCTGAGGCAAAAAAACTCCCTTCCCCCCAGTAACAGTTGAAATTATTGTATCCAACTGAGAACCAAATAATTTATTACCTTGGAAAGAAAGAGATAGCAATCTGGATTTAGAAGTCATATCAGCATTCCAAGATTTGAGCCACAAAGCTCTTCTAGCTAAAATAGCTAAAGACATAGATTTAACATCAATTTTCATAATATCAAAAATGGCATCTCAAATTAAATTATCAGCATGTTGAATCAACTTAACAATGCTAGACAAATCATGATCCAATACTTGTTGCGCTAAAGTATCCAACCAAAAAGTTGAAGCAGCTGCAACATCAGCCAAAGAAATTGCAGGCCGAAGAAGATGACCTGAATATAAATAAGCTTTCCTTATTTAGTAGTACGTTTAGCAAGAGTAGAGATAGCCCCATCAACTTTGGGGATCTTTTCCCAAAACTCCAATCTAACTTCTGGCAAAGGATACAATTTTTTAAACCTTGAAGAAAGAATAAAATAAGTACAAGGCTTATTCCATTCCTTAGAAATCATATCAGAAATAGCATCAGGAACTGGAAAAACCTCTGGAATAACCACAGGAGGTTTATAAACAGAATTTAAACGTTTACTAGTTTTAATATCAAGAGGACTAGTTTCCTCCATATCCAATGTAATCAACACTTCTTTTAACAAAGAACGAATATACTCCAATTTAAATAAATAAATAAGAGGATTTATCAGTGTCAATATCTGAGACAGGATCTTCTGAATCAGATAGATCCTCATCAGAGAAGGATAATTCAGTATGTTGCTGGTCATTTGAAATTTCATCAACCTTATGAGAAGTTTTAAAAGACCTTTTACGTTTATTAGAAGGCAGAATGTCAGACAAAGCCTTCAGAATAGAATCAGAAATAAATTATTTTAAATTTACAGGTATATCTTGTGCATTAGATGTTGAGGGAACAGCAACAGGTAATGAACTACTACTGATGGATACATTATCTGCATGTAAAAGTTTATAATGACAACTATTACAAACCACAGCTGGAGGTATAATCTCCACAAGTTTACAACAAATGCACTTAGCTTTGGTAGAACTGTTATCAGGCAGCAGGGATCCAGCAGTGAATTCTGAGACAGGAACTGATTGAGACATCTTGCAAATGTAAGAGAAAAAAACAACACATAAAGCAAAATTATCAATTTCCTTATATGGCAGCTTCAGGAATGGGAAAAAATGCAAACACAATAGCCCTCTGACATAGAAAAAGGCAAGAGGCAAATAGGAATGGGGTCTAAAATAATGAAAATATTTGGCGTCAAGTATGACGCACAACAAACAGAAAAATATTTTTTGGCGCCAAAAACGTCCGGAAACGACAGACTCGCGCCATAGATGACGCAACCTTGTGAAAGGACCCGGTGTCAACTAAGACGCCGGAAATTACAAATTTGCGTCAACGAACGTAACTTCGTGCCAAAAAATCTCGCGCCAAGAATGACGCAATAAACTTTAGCATTTTGCGCCCTCGCGAGCCTAATTCTGCCCGCGATTTAGAAAAAAGACTACACCCCAGGTAAGAAATACATTTCTAAAAAATGCATTTCCCAAATATGAAACTGACAGTCTGCAAAAGGAAATATACTGAAGCCTGAATGATGGCACATATTAGTAAAATACATATATTTAAAACTTTATATATACATAAAGTGCCAAACTATAGCTGAGAGTGTCTTAAGTAATGAAAACATACTTACCTGAAGACACCCATCCACATATAGCAGATATCCAAACCAGTACTGAAACAGTTATCAGTAGAGGTAATGGAATATGAGAGTAAATCGTCGATCTGAAAAGGGAGGTAGGAGATGAATCTCTACGACCGATAACAGAGAACCTATGAAATAGATCCCTGTGAGGAAAACCATTGCATTCAAAAGGTGATACTCCCTACACATCCCTCTGACATTCACTGTACTCTGAAAGGAAACGGGCTTCAAAAAAGCTGAGAAATGCATATCAACCTAGAAATCTTAGCACAAACTTACTTACCCACCTCCATAGGAGGCAAAGTTTGTAAAACTGAATTGGTGGTATGGTGAGGGGTGTATTTTATAGGCATTTTGAGGTTTGGCTAATTTTGCCCCTCCTGGTAGGATTGTATATCCCATATGTCACTAGCTCATGGACTCTTTCCAATTACATGAAAGAAATGTTTTCTTCAGTGAATCTAGGCAATGTCTTAAGTGAGTTAGAAAAGTCAATACTTAACTGTATATGCATATTACGCACATTATATTAAAAGAACACACACACATATATATATATATACACACATAATATATATATATATATATATATATATATATCTACACACACACATTACAGAGGAAGTCTAGCACTCATTTGCAAGCTCAGTTTGGGAAGAGACCTTGATGTGGTACCTGGGCTTGTCCCATTTAGCCAGATGCGTTAACTAACTTAGCTGAGTGCTTGCAAGTGAGTGCTAGACTTCCTCTGTGTGTTATTTTAATTTTTTTGTAATTTTCCCTATGGGTCTTGCACCAAGACTTGTCTGGAGTTAACTGCCTGGGACTCTGGTGAGTAATTGCAATACTTCTCATATGAGGTGAACTGGATTAATCTGAAAAAGCTGAACTTCAAATTGGTTTATTTGGTGATGTATATGATTGCTCTATATTTTTAGTGTTTTAAATCAAGGTATTTTAAAATTATAGTTATATTGTAGTGTAAAAGGAGATTTATTCTTACATTTAATATTAATTTGACCCAGGGTATTAAGTATACTGATATTAAATATTAATGTTTAGAAAGAAATTTGTATTTTAATATCATAAGTTTATTAAAGTTATTGCTATATATATATTTTACAATTTACTTTATTGTGGGCTAAATAGTTTAATTATATTTGTCTGGAAGTTATCTTAAATCATTGTGTAAAGTATCTTGTTATATTGTTTAACTAAGCCCTGTTAATGTAGTGGTTCATATTCTAGTATTTTATTGTGGTATTTTAATGCGATTCATTGTGAGTAAGGTTCATTTTAAAGATATATTGTTTTTGATCTGTTGTATAGAATATTGTAACGGAATAATCGTATATAACTGATTCATAATCTAGTTTCTACATAAATATAATTCAAGGTGTTTATAAATGTAACTAATCTAGAACAAAGGAATAAATATTAATTTTTAATTGTTACGTATATACATTTTATTAGTTGGCAACTGCTGAAATAATTACACCAACATTTTCTTGGAGGTTATTGCTAAGATAATAATAAATAATCATTTTGTAACTCTGGTATTTACCGACATGTTCTTGGCCCCTCACCACCACCTCTACTGAAAAGCTCTTCCACAAGTCAACCATTCGTTCTGTAAAGAACTACTTGCACATATTACTTATGAGCCTACTACTACCTACAAATTTGTGTGTGCAAAATAACATACCCCAAGATCTGAATAGAAGGTCAGAAAAAGAGCCAATGTTATTCTTCAATAGTTTTAGAAGTAAGCTTTAAAAAGAAGAAGATTATTACAAATTTTACATGCGCAATATAAAAACATAAATAAAAAAAATCACTACTGCTATCTTTAGAAAAATGTGGACAGAACTATTAAACAACATATCATATACCACTATTTTTAGCAACTAACAGAAATGCATCACACAACTCTCCTTGCCATTGATATAACATAATTTTCTTTTAAATCTATTTAGTGTACAAAACCCAACATAGTGCATGATAGATTTTTTAACATTTAACTTCAATTTGTTCCTCAATTTAGAAAACAGAATTTAGCATCTGAATAAGTAAGACCTCATCATTTACAATATCAGAAGTGGTAATCCTGCTTTCATTTGAGAACATGAACAACAGTATATACGTTTTTGGATTTGATAGACAAAACGTCATGCAACAAGTTAATACAATGTACAAAAGTACAGAAAGTAAAAAGGCCCAGCTAACTTGCTAAGCCTTTTGTTCCTGTCTGGTCAGCTGTACATTTAATAGAGGTATCAGATATGATACAAGGGAGACAGAATAAAGAAACGTTAAAGGTCAACATAAGAGTATACTCAAAAAAAAAAAGAATCAGAAGAAATGAGGTGACAGAAAAATGTCTCTTCGCTTGTATCTTCAGAGTCAATAGATAAAAGTGAGGGTACTTCAAAGCATTTTTAAATTACACATTTAGTCGGTTCAAAAGTAGCAAGTGCATTTCTTAACTCTTCATTAATAAAAAAAAATTACGAGCCGATTATAACGTTTTTGCCTCTCTGTTCTGTAAAAATAAAAATTTAGACGTGCATGCAGAAAGCATATACGTTTCATTGAAGACACACAAACTGTTGCCACAAATGTAAAATATTAAAAACATTAAAGGACCAGTCAACACTGTAGATTTGCATAATCAACAAAAAGGCATGATAAGAAGACAATGCAATAGCACTTAGTCTGAACTTCAAATTAATAGTACATTTTTGTTAAATAAATTGAAAAGTTATGTCTATTTCCCCTCCCCCTGTACCATGTGACAGCCATCAGCCAATCACAAATGCATATACGTATATGCTGTGAATTCTTGCACATGCTCAGTAGGAGTTGGTGACTCAATAAGTGTAAATATAAAAAGACTGTGCACATTTTGTTAATGGAAGTAAATTGGAAAGTTGTTTAAAATTGCATGCTGTATCATGAAGTTTAATTTTGACTTGAGTGTCCCTTTAATATACATTTAATGTCTATTGTCTAATGTACAGATGAATGCAATTTCGGAGGTACTTAAAGGGGCATAATCCCATCTTCCATATGAATGGTATTGTGTTTGTATTGTTTAATGTATTTAGGGGATAGGGTCTCTTTTGCACCCACTACCAGCCAATATAGTAAATGCAGTAGGTGATTGGCTTTATATGGTTCTGGCCCCCTCACTGGAAATTAGGCAACTTACTTCTTTGCAGAAAGGGGACTCACATTTGTGTGACTTGTCTAGAGTCACAGGGCATCCTTAAAAAAGCACTCTAGTACCGAGGAAGGTTGGTGAAAACAATGATCACACTGATCAAAAGCAAGTTATAGTAGTGGCATGTAACACCTAATTCAAAAGAGGGAATTCAACAACAGATCTCATGCCCCCTATGTAAAACAGAGGGAGGATATGGACTCCTTAAAATAATACTTCAAATCTCTTTTGTATCCAGTGTGGCAGAAAAATGACAAAATAAACCTAATGTTAAAGTTATAGTTAAAATACCCTGGGGTCATTCCCTAAGTTTAAAAGTTGTATTCAACCAGAAAAGAGATCAAACTGTTAATACTGAAGTATCTGTCCTCACCTCATTTTTTCTCTCCCACATTTCATTACATTTACAGTTGGAAGGAATTTGGAAGTTAGTGAGAATTCCATAATCACTATAAAGGTAAACGTGAGATTGACATTTAATTAAAGTTAAAGGTGACGTTAATTTAAAATTGTAATGATCTGCTATTGGAAAATGCTTCCATGAGGGAACTACTTAAAGTGCCATAAAACATTTTGCGTTATTTGCATATTATAAAATGGTCAACTGAGGTAAAACAGTGTGTGTGAAAAAAGTGTAATAAAAACATAATTTAAGTAAGAACTTACCTGATAAATTCATTTCTTTTTATATTGGAAAGAGTCCATGAGCTAGTGACGTATGGGAGATACAATCCTACCAGGAGGGGCAAAGTTTCCCAAGCCTCAAAATGCCTATAAATACACCCCTCACCACACCCACAATTCAGTTTAACGAATAGCCAATTTGTCGGGTGATAGAAAAAGGAGTACAAAAGCATACAAAAAAGAGGAACTGGATAATAATTGTGCTTTTATACAAAAAAATCATAACCACCAGAAAAAGGGTGGGTCTCATGGACTCTTGCCAATATGAAAGAAATTAATTTATCAGGTAAGTTCTTACATAAATTATGTTTTCTTTCATGTAATTGGCAAGAGTCAATGTATGTATGGGATAGAAATACCAAAGATGTGGAAGTACACAGAAGAGTCACTAGAAAGAAAGGGATAAAATAAAAACAGCCATTTTCTGCTGAAAAAATTAAATCCACAAAAAAAGTTTTTCTCATAAATTGGAAGAAAAAAACTTAAAACATTAGCAGAAGAATCAAACTGAAACAGCTGCCTGAAGAACTTTTCTACCAAAGACTGCTTCAGAAGAAGCAAATACATAAAAATGGTAAAATTTAGTAAATGTATGCAAAGAAGACCAAGTTGCTGCTTTGCAAATCTGATCAACTGAAGCTCAATTCTTAAAAGCCCAAGAAGTGGAGACTGATCTAGTAGAATGAGCTGTGATCCTCTGAGGCGGGGACTATCCCGCCTCCAAATAAGCTTTATGAATCAAAAGCTTCAACCAAGATGCCAAAGAAATGGCAGAAGCTTTCTGACCTTTCATAGAACCAGAGAAGATAACAAATAGACTAGAAGTCTTCCTGAAATCTTTAGTAGCTTTAACATAATATTTCAAAGCTCTTACAACATCCAAAGAATGCAAAGATCTTTCAAGAGCATTCTTGGGATTAGGACACAAGAAAGGAACAACAATTTCCCTACTAATGTTGTTAGAATTCCCAACCTTAGTAAGAAATTTAAACGAAGTCCGCATAACAGCCTTATCCTGATGTAAAATCAGAAAAGGAGACTCACAAGAAAGAGCAGACAATTCTGAAACTCTTCTAGCTGAAGAGATAGCCAAAAGAAACAACACTTTCCAAGACAGTAGTTTAATATCCAAAGAATGCATAGGCTCAAAAGGAGGAGCCTGCAAAGTCTTCAAATCCAAATTAAGACTCCAAGGAGGAGAGATTGATTTAATACGAACCAAAGCCTGAACAAAACAGTGAATATCAGGAAGCTTAGCAATCTTTCTATGAAATTAAACAGAAAGAGAAGAGATTTGTCCCTTCAAAGTACTTGCAGACAAACTTTTATCCAAACCATCCTGAAGAAACTGTAAAATTCTAGGAATTCTACAAAAATGCCAGGAGAATTTATGAGAACACCATGAAATATAGGTCTTCCAAACTCAATAATAAATCTTCCTTGAAACAGACTTACGAGCCTGTAGCATAGTATTAATCATTGAGTCAGAGAAACCTCTATGACTAATCACTAAGCGTTCAATTTCCATACCTTCACATTTAACAATTTGAGGTCCTGATGGAAAAACGGCCCTTGAGACAGAAGGTCTGGTCTTAGAAGAAGTGGCCAAGGCTGGCAATTGGACATCGGAACAAGATCTGCATACCAAAACCTGTGAGGCCACGCTGGTGCTAACAGAAACACACACGATTGTTCCATAATGATCTTGGAAATCACTCTTGGAAGAAGAACTAGAGGCGGAAAGATATAAGCAGGTTGGTAAAACCAAGGAACTGCTAAAGCATCCACCATCTCTGGACCTGGACAGGTACCTGGGAAGTTTCTTGTTAGGACGACAAGCCATCAGATCTATTTCTGGAAGACCCCACATCTGTACAATCTGACAAAATACATCTGTATGAAGACCACTCCCCCGGATGTAAGATCTGACGGCTGAGATAATCCGCTTCCCAATGGTCTACACATGGGATGTGCACCGCAGAAATTAGACAAGAGCTGCATTCTGCCCAAGAAAGTATCTGAGATACTTCTTTCATAGCTAGGGGACTGCGAGTCCCACCCTGATGATTGACATATGCCACAGTTGTGATATTGTCCGTCTGAAAACAAATTAATGGTTCTCTCTTTAACAGAGGCCAAACCTGAAGAGCCCTGAAAATAGCACAGAGTTCTAAAATATTGAGTGGTAACCTCGCCTATTGAGGTTTCCAAACCCCTTGTGCTGTCAGAGATCCCCAGACAGCTCCCCAACCTGAAAGACTTGCATCTGTTGTGATTAAAGTCCAGGTAGGATGAACAAAAGAGGCCCCCTGAATTAAACGATGATGGTCTAACCACCAAGTTAGAGATAGTTGAATGTTGGGATTTAAGTATATCAATTGTAATATCCGAGTATAAGCCCTGCACCATTGATTCAACATACAAAGCTGCAGAGGTCTCATATGAAAACGAGCAAAGGGGATTGCGTCCAATGCTGCAGTCATGAGACCTAAAACTTCCATGCACATAGCCACTGAAGGGAATGACAGACTGAAGGTTTCAACAAGCTAAAACCAATTTCATTTGTCTCTTGTCTGTTAAGGACTTAGTCATGGACACTGAATCTATCTGGAAACCTAAAAAGGTGACCCTTGTCTGAGGAATCAAGAAACTATTTGGTAAATTGATCCTCCAACCATGTTTTTGAAGAAACACCACTAGTTGATTTGAGTAAGATTCGGCTAAATCTAAAGACTAAGCTAGTACCAAGATATCGTCCAAATAAGGAAACACCGCAATACCCTGTTCTCTGATTACAGATAAAAGGGCACAGAGAACCTTCGAAAAGATCCTTGGAGCTGTTGCTAGGCCAAATGAAAGAGCAACAAATTTGTAATGCTTGTCTAGAAAAGAGAATCTCAGAAACCGATAATGGTCTGGATGAATCGGAATGTGAAGATATGCATCCTGTAAGTCTATCCCTTCACGCCCAAAAAAATTCTTGTGCCAAGAATGACGCAATAAATAACAGCATTTTACGCTCTCGCTAGCCTAATTTTTGCTGCAAAATTAAAAGAAATAATAGTCAATTTGAAAAAAAGGACTATACCCTAGGTAAGACCAATAACTTTCTAAACATGCTTCCTAAACTGAAACTGACAGTCTGCAAAAGGAAATATACATAGTCCTGACGCATGGCAAATAATTAAAATACATCTATTTAAAACTTTTTTTTTTTTTAAACAATATTTTTATTGAATTTTACAATATTGCGCATAACATAGAAGGTACATTGTAATATACAAAAGCGGAGTTGTGATTGTACATATATCAGTGCAGTTGATAAGTTCACGTGTTTCACTGCCAAAAATGAAGGACCTACTCATCCCCTCAAACATTTGTTATTAACAGTGTACTGATACCATATATATAGTTTACAATCTCCATACACTTATAGCTTATTAATACATATTGACTTGTTTACTTGTCCTTCCAGTAACAAAAATGAATCAAAAAAGTGAAAAATTCAAAAATTAGAACATTTACATAAACTTATACGTAAATTTAAGGAAAAAATTTAAAACTCAAATGTGAAATCTGAAACAAGACCCTACAGTTAGGAAGAGAAGAGAAAAACAAAGTGGGACAGGATAGAAGGAAAAGGAAAAGGAAGAAATGCAGAAGCAAGAGGGGTTAAATAGGGGTTTAATAAGCAAGGGTGAGTTTCTCTGGACAGGAGAGAAAGCTGTGATTCATGTTTAGGAGTCCGGTTGGGTACCCAAATAAGTTTCCCAATAAAACTTAATATCATAAAATCTAGTAAGCATTTTCTTTCGAAAGTACACATATTCCTCCTGTGATAGGAGCATGGTGGTGTTCTGGATCCACTCTGTTCTAGAGGGAGGTGTAGTGGATTTCCACCTCTTAGCTATCAAATTCCTTGCACTATTTAGTCCTATTTGCAAGAGTTTCCATCTAACTTTACACATTCCCTCTGGTCTGTGGTTCAGCAAGGCCATTACAGGGGTCAACACAAAAGATATGTCAATGATGGACTGGAAAACCGTCTCAACTATTAACCAGAAGGGTTGTATTTTCTCACATTGCCACCAGATATGCGACATAGTGCCTCTCCCCCCACACCCCCTCCAGCATCTGTCATCTACGTTAGGGTAAATATGTCGTAAGCGTTCAGGGGTTAAGTACCAGCGAGTCAGAATCTTATGATTAAGTTCTAGAATTTTAGGCGCTGCAGAAGATTTGCGAGTGTTAAAAAATATGTTCTCCCAGTCCTGAGTTGTAAGGGGTGTCCCCAATTCTACCTGCCAACGTGTGGTGTATGAAGGGAGAGAGTTAATTAGTGTATCTTCCAATAATCCTCTCGCTATTGATAGGGTTCCTCTAGGTATTATCTCTAGTAAGCACAATTTCTCGAATCTTGTAGTGGGTCTTAATAGGTCCGTTTTATATTTAGAGTTGTGAGTCAGATGTTTCAATTGCGCATACTTTAGCCAGGAGGAAAAACCACCCCCCTCTACCACCTCTAAATCCTGTCTTTGTTTTAATGTGCCATTAGTGGTCAATTTTATAAATGGTACTGTGTATCCCAGTTCGCCCCTAGTGTGTCTGTGGAACTCTAGGCCCCCCATAAATTCTGCGTTGTATGAGATAGGAGCTAACGGGGAGACTCTGGAGGATATGCCTAACTTGGAGTCCCTTAACGAGTCCCATTTTTCAAAAATATGTGTGTACAGCCCTGAGACTTCAACTAAGGGTGGTCTAGCTCCTGGGGATATCCAGCACAGTGCACCTGGGGTCGGGGCTCTCAAGAGATGAGAATCTATAGTCGTCCATGCCTTTTGTTCTATTTTACCGTGCCAATCCAGCACTCGCTGGATTATTATCGCGTTGTAGTACCTCTCTATGTTAGGGACCCCAATACCCCCACTGCCCAAAGGTCTATACATAGTTGTCTTATTTATTCTGGGCCTAATCTTCCCCCATATGAATAAGTTAATGTCTTTTTGGATATTAAACAGGAAAGCCCTAGGAAGGGGCACCGGAACTGTCTGAAAGATGTATAAAATTTGTGGCAGTATGGTCATTTTGATAGCCTGTATCCTACCCCACCAGGACAAAGGTTTATCTCGCCAAGTTTGTAGTTCCAATCTTAATCTATGTAGCAGGGGTACATAATTTTGTTGGTAGAGTTGAGATGTTAAGGGTGTTAATGCAATACCTAAGTATTTAATCTGGAGAGTTTGTAATTTATATGGGCAAATGTGTTTCAAGAGTGAGAATTTTTCAGTGTTCATATTTATGTTAAGGATTTCCGATTTTTGTGGGTTTATTAAAAAATTTGAGATCTTTCCAAACTTTTTAAATTCAGATAGTAAGTGTGGGAATGATGTGTTCGGTGATGTCATAGATATTAATACATCGTCCGCGTATAATGTAAGTTTATATTCATTCGGGCCTATTTTAATCCCGTGGATCTTCTCAATTTCACGGATATGTGCCGCTAAACCTTCCATGGACAATGCGAACAGGAGCGGGGATAGTGGACACCCCTGTCTCGTCCCGTTATATATCTGAAAACTATCTGACAGAGTATCGTTGGCCTTCACCCTCGCAGAGGGTTTATTATAGACACTAAAAATTCTAGCTATCATTTTGGTTCCAAAGCCAAATCTAACCAAACATGCCTCGAGAAACCCCCAATCCAGACGATCAAACGCCTTTTCGGCATCTGTAGAAATAAAAATGGTTGGTTCTCTAGTTCTATTTACATGTTCTATGAGGTGTAATGTACGTATAGTATTGTCCCTGGCTTCCCTGCCAGGGACAAAACCCGATTGGTCTACATGTATAAGTTGGGGTAAGATTTTGTTTAATCTTTTGGCCAGAATTTTTGTATAAATCTTTATATCTGAGTTTAGTAAAGATATAGGCCTATAATTCTCTACTCTAGTGTTATCTTTCCCTGGTTTGGGTATAATCGCTATGTGTGCTTCTAATATCTGTTTAGACCATGTGGTGTCTTCGTCTATCGCGGTGAATAGGCTAGTTAAGTGTGGGGCTAATATGTCCTTAAATTGCTTATAGTAAGCGTTAGAGAAACCATCCGGTCCAGGACTTTTATGTCCTGGTAAGCTATTGATTACCGCCACTACTTCTTGTTGTGTGATAGGGCTTTCTAGTTCCTCCATAATTTCGGATGGCAATGTTGGGAGGTCTATCTCATTCAGGTATGTAATATGGTCTTCCCTCCTATTCAAAGAGGTCGGTGTTTGCAAATTATACAGGTCTCTATAGTATGTTTTAAAACCTTCAACTATACCCCTAGAATCTTGTATGTGTTCACCCCCAGGTGTTCTTATCTTGTGTATGTATGAGTTGTTTCTTTTTGTGCGCAGCAGCCTAGCCAGGAGAGTTCCTGCCTTATTTGATTCCGCATAATATACTTTTTTGATGTAAAAAGCCTTATCCTGAGCTTCCCTGTATAATAAGTGATTGAGATTTCTTCTAGCTAACCGAAGCTGCTGACTTAGGGAAGGGTCCTGAGGGTTGGTCTTATGTAAGCTTTCAGTCGATTGCAAGGTGGCCACAGCTTCCATATATGCTGTGCGGTATTGTTTAGTGAGTATGGCCCTCTGTTTAATAAACTCTCCCCTCATTACCGCTTTGTGGGCTTCCCATGTTATTAAGCAAGAAGTGTGTTGATGTGGGTTGAAGCTAAAGAACTCTTTCATAGAGGTTGTGATTTTGTCCACTATTATAGGCTTATGTAAGAGTGTTTCGTCTAACCTCCAAATATAAGGTGTAAGAGGCTTCTCCGACCATCTAAGGTCAATGCTAACGGCATGATCAGACCAGCTGACAGTCTCTATATTGGAATCTGAAACTAAGCTATATGTTGTTTGGTCTGTAAACACATAATCAATACGGGAGTAACTCTTATGAGGGTGGGAATAAAAGGTAAAGTTTCTTTGTCCTGGGTGACTTGTTCTCCAGGAGTCTAACAGAGTCAGTTTCCTAAGGTTCATGCAGATTTTGCGAATTGATGCTGGAGCAACCGGACTGCGACCAGTTGAGCAGTCCATGTCAGGTTCAAGAGCTACATTGAGATCTCCTGCGAGAATCAATGCCCCTTTATATTCTGTCAGTATTACGTTAGTCAATTTTTGAAAAAACTTCCCCTGCTTATGATTTGGGGCATATATGTTAACTAGAGTAATAGTCTTATGGTATAATTTGCCTACTAGAATGATCCATCTACCGTCTACGTCCTCCATTTTATGTAGTAATTGGAAGGGTATTTTTTTTTTAAATAATATGCCCACTCCATTTTTTTTCTGTATATTAGATGCAAAATAGCCTACGGGATATTCTTTGTTGTGAAAGTGGGGTATGTTATCCCTAGCAAAGTGCATCTCTTGAACGAATATTATTCCCCCTGCCATCTTTTTAAAACTCGACAAAGCTACCGATCTTTTAGTGGGCGAGTTTAACCCCTTAACATTCTGGGAAATTAGTTTAATTTTGTTATCTACCATTTGTGCTGTAGAGGGTGTAGCTAAGTGTCAACAGTGTATCCATGCAGCAAAGCTGGACAGAGTCATACTCACAAGTTATCATCCGGACAGACAGTCTGTGTATCCCAGTCCGTAGCATGTTTATCAACCTAGAGGGGAAGAGAGAAGCAGAATAGAATAGAAAAGAGAAGGGAGAGAGCAGGGCTTCCAAAGGTCCTGCAGGGTCTGTGTTGGAACAACAAAAAAATTGCAATCATAAAATTACTCTGATACATTGAACAATAAACAATAAGAGATCCCTTCCAACTAAAGATCTCAAACTGAATGGTAACGCGGGGGGGGTTCAAGTCACTTTGTGACGTGAAATAACAACCTGCAAATTTAAAATCACATTGTTTAAACAGTTTTGCAACTAACAAATTTTAAACTGTATGATATTGCAGCAGTGTCTAGCTTGAATAAACTAATATGGGCAATTTATAGGATAAACCTTAACATGTCCGGAATATACCCTTTCAGTAATCTTACCAACTGGGGTTACTTCCCTTAAATATAATGTAACACCAAATATACATTATATTTTCAAGTGGGGTCTGCATGTGTTGGAGAAAGGGTGTGTCCCCCTTCCTGGTTTTTGTTCTTTTTCTTCTTGACCACCTTATTCCATCCTGTGAGTGGAGATTTTGATAATGTTTCGTTAGTGTCCATTTTGTTATCAGTCCCAGTCCTCAGACTTGGTAAGGTGGGTTTTGGTATGCTCAGCTGCGAGCAGAAGTGATCAATGTCCTCCTGCGTTCTGTATATTGCTGTAGTGTTTCCTTTAACTACTTTCAAACAAAAGGGAAAGCCCCACCTGTATGGTATCCCTAGATCTCTTAGGTGCAGCGTAAGATATCTTGTTTCTCTTCGTCTAGAGAGTGTCATGGGGCTAAGATCCGCAAAGAAAAGGATGGGGTGACCTTCAAATGAGATAGGGTGTCTTTGTCTGGCGGCAGAAAGGATGTTTTCTTTGTCCCTGAAGCTAGTAAACTTAATAATGACGTCCATAGGAGGTGCATTTTCCTTGGGGACCGGTCTCAGTGCCCTATGGTATCTATCCAGGGGGTAGTCAGCTTCCTCCTTGTTGTTGGTGATAGAGTTAAACAGTCTCTGCAAGTAGGGAAGAAGTGCTTCCGATTTGACCATTTCTGGTATACCCCTTAGCCTAACATTCTGGCGGCGTCCTCTATTATCCAGGTCCTCTACCTGGTCCTGAAGCTGTGCTATTAGAGTTTGTTGGTGAGAGGACTGCCTGGCATGTTGGTCAAGGAATGTGTTAGTCAGCTCTGCATCTTCTTCTAATACCATTATGCGGTTCCCAATCTCATTAACTTCTTTTTTAACCTCTGCTATACTTGACTTCATGATCTGAGTGACATGCGAGATCAGAGCAGTAAAATCCTCTTTAGTCGGCAAAGATTGCAAGTCCGCTCTTGTTAGCGGGGCCTGCGTCTCCATGTCTACCTCAGATTCTGTGGTATCAGTGGTATTCTCCTCCCCCTCCCTAGGCTCTGTAGAAGCCGTGTCATTTGGTTTGAAAAAGTTATGTAATCTAGGGTTAGGAGTGCCCCCACCTTTAGAAGACTTGTCTGCTCTTGGAAGGTCCCAGTGCTGTAACCCACAGTGTGTTTAAAAACATGTCACAATATATTCATAGACTGTAAGCCCCTTGCGCATTCACTCATACAGGCATCCTGTGTAATATGCTCTGGTTGTCGGTCACGGCTGTGTCAGCAAGCAAGTCAATATGGCGTCTTTCGCGCCTTTTGTTTGATGTCAAAGTCCCATATTAACAACTTATACCTGCTTCTGCAGCTTATCTTACAATCTTCTCTGGGGTCCGACCGCAAACTTCCTGCTCTCTGATTATAGAAAGGCCACCGATCGTATCGGTGCCCGTTTGTGAGGGTTGCGGGAGATTAATAGCGTAGTGGAGGCGAGGCGGGCAGGCCGCATACAGCGCTCTGTTGAATTGCTCAAAATAGTGACGGCACCTTCCTCCTTCGGTCCTCCGGTCTCCTCTCTAAACTCTGCCGTGTGCAGCTTACCGATAGGGAGTAGTTTCAGCTAGTTATATGCATAGATGTTGCTAACTGTAGATGTATTAGTTGTTATCTACACGGAGCTCCTCACTTACACGACCATCTTTGGCGCTGGTCGGCTCCGCCTATTTAAAACTTTTTATTAAAACATAAAGCGCCAAACCATAGCTGAGAGTGTCTTAAATAATGAAAATATACTTACCGAAAGACACCTATCCACATATAGCAGATAGCTAAACCAGTACTGAAAAAGTATCAGAAGAGGTAATGGTATATAAGAGTATATTGTGAATCTGAAAAGGGAGGTAGGAGATGAATCCCTACGACCGATAACAGAGAACCATTGAAAAGATTTCCCGTGAGGGAAAATCAATAGGCAATACTCCCTTCACATCCCTCTGACAAACACTGTACTCTGAGAGGAATTGGGCTTCAGAATGCTTAGAAGCGCTTATCATAGAAGAAATCATATAAATCAAGAATAAACTTACTTCACCACCTCCATAGGGAGGCAAAGTTAGTAAAACTGAATTGTGGGTGTGGTGAGGGGTGTATTTATAGGCATTTTGAGGTTTGGGAAACTTTGCTCCTCCTGGTAGAATTGTATATCCCATACGACACTAGGACTCTTGCCAATTACATGAAAGAAAAGCTTATAAGTATTTTAATAAAATTTCTAAAAATCAGCAACATTATTTAAACTTCAGTTTTGCCAAGTGTAGTCTGATCTACCCCTTTGTGAAACCCTGTGGTATCATATAACAAAGTGTGCATGTG
Source organism: Bombina bombina (assembly GCF_027579735.1). NCBI lineage: Eukaryota > Metazoa > Chordata > Amphibia > Anura > Bombinatoridae > Bombina > Bombina bombina. Next base: position 829,360,221 of record NC_069503.1, on the reverse strand, counting down.
AGGACATTTACTTATGCAAGCAAGTAGGGTTGAGGAGGGACATCGGGTACTGCTATTGTTTGTTGCCAAGAGATTTGCTCGTTTCCATGAGGATAATGTTACATGCCCTTGTGAAAGCTTCAGCATTATACTGTTCCCTGCTTTAGTCAGGTGTCATGTGACTCTGCCCCCTACCGTGCAGGTGCACAAGTGCATTCTTCAGAAGCTATCGCCTGGAGATAGCACCTTTCATATATGGAAATGCCTACGGGGGAGCTTGCTGCAAACAAAACTATACCTGAATTAAAGGGGTTAATGGAGGTAAAACAGAAACTGTTTTGCAGAGAAGCTTTGGCTGCAGTCTATATTTACAAACTTATGTTAGGTCATACTGTTTTATGTACTTTTAACATGTACAAGCAACATAGTTAACAGCCCTATTTGAAGCTGCATCTACTGATTGTTTTTGTACCAAAAGCTATGAAAATGCTGCCTAATACGATTTCCGTGACAACGTTTGTACAGATTGGTGCAAGAGTTTTGGCTATGGTGATCTATAAAATTCCTCATACTGCCATATTGAAAACATGTAATATTTTCCAAATTTATAAACATAAAAATCGTATTTATACTTTTCAGTATTTATAGTGACTGCCTGCAGAGGTAAAGTGCCAAATTTACTCAATGAAGAATTAAAAACTTTTGAACCATACAATGATTGTTTGAACATACTACAAAATGTGTGTGTATGACAGAGAGAGAGAGAGAGAAAAAAAGAGAACAAAATAGAGAGAGAGAGAGAGAGGAAAGAGAGAGAGAGAAATAGAAAGTGGGGAAGAGAGCAAGAGAGAGACGCTGCACTCAGAATTGCCATAAACTCGCTGACAATACTTTAAGATCCCACTGATTATTTAGATTGTAAACTCAAAAGCAGTGTCCTCGATCTGTTTTGCAGTACTTCTTTCACCTTTTGTTTCAAACGTATAACATATGGATTAAAAGTTTCAGACCTGGGGGGCGGAGCTAGCCGTCATAGAGAGAAGTTGTGTTTAGTCAGAGCTCCTGCATAAAAAACTAATAGAACCCTTTTTACTCCTAATATTACTGCCAGCAAGCAACAATACTATCAGCAGACCACTGCAGGACACAGGCTCAATCAATATTTAACTTGGTCTATGCTTCAGAGCCGAACCGAGGACTTCCGGTGCAAGCAGTTCCAGAGCCTTTTTGGGAAAGACCGCGGCTGCGGCCTATGTCAGAACCGGAGAATGGCGATTTCATATATAGAGATTAAAGCCCTCTTTGCAGAATTTGAGCATAAAATCTGCAGCAGAATAGATGACATCCTGCTGCGCAATCGATCTATGGAGGTTGCGGTTGACCTTACTAGTATTAACCGGCATCGACCACAATATTGTCCTGACACGACTGGGTCCCTCATGGTAGATGACAGCTGCTCTAACTTGTCCGACCGGGACTTGGCTCTGTGTGGGGCTCCTCTGCCTGTGCTTACCGCAACCCCCCAGGATAGAACCAAGAATGGTCAAGTGTTTCTGGGATCGGACCTACAACGTGAGGTGACGGTTTCCCTGTTCACTGTGTTGCCCATGGGAGACCCTATATCAATCGGAAATCCTCATGGAGAGAGGGCGGACATGGCTGCTCTAGGGAACCATTCACAAAGAGAGCGGCTTACCTTGCTGAGACTGGGCTGCGATTGGAAATCTCAGGGCGGATGCGGAGGCAGAGAAGATCACAAGCAAGCTAACTGCGCTGAGCCTCTGCAGAATGTTGCTGTTTTCGAGTGCGACAGATTAGCTGGTGATTGTTCTGGGAGACAGTTATTCCCCTTTCCACATACATACACCTCAAGTTTGGACTGTTTGCTCCCTACCTATGACAGCTTGTGTTGCGATGAACAGTGTATGTGGCTCACCATGCAGGTCCTGCTGAGTGTGGAACTTTGGGGACTTGATGCACAGGTCATTTGGCCGGATCTGCTTGAGGTCTCCAGATACTGCCCAGACACCAGCACCTTTGCAGAAGATCAAGATCTTGAAAGTTATAGCAGGGCAGGTGTGGGCTAACTTTCTCCTCGCTTGAACAGCTGTGCATAGTCATATGCATGGGGGACTGCCTTGACACGACACGGCCTCCTACACCCTGAATGATGGTCGTTTAGTTGACCAGAAGTGTGGGGTTTCATAGAACTTCTCTGTCTTATTAACTCTGCTCCACCAGTATATAATGTATTATATGTTTGTTTTTGTTTTTTTTAGCCTAACAGCTCAAGTACTCTGCTACTCAGCTTAATGTGAATGTTTGAGACCTGCTTGGTGGGGTATTTATGTCAGACTAGTTCCCTATCCTATTTAATGCTTAGATAATTGTATAGCTGTCTTAGGTCCCACACCATTATGATCCTTTATTCGGTACTGACCTCTCTTAGAGTTTTTTGGGGGTACAAGATAACATCTTATTTTAATAGCCATAGTGTGGATGTTCCCATGGGCATACCATAATACCAACATTCTAATATGACCTTAAATATATTCCCACCCCAAGAGTTCCCTTCTCTAGCACTACACACCCCAAGAGGGACTGCTACTTCACATATGGTAATATGTCTTTTATGGTCTTAACACTATTCATGTGCGGGGAACGCTTAGTTGCACTCAATATTTCCTCATGTGTGTGTTCTACTGTCAGTACTACAATAATATCCTCTGTCCTATATGGTGAGATATGTTGTGAAGGACCTACAGTCTGATGCTCATATTTGCAGTCCGTACCAGAATATAGGACATCCCACTTAGGTGGTTCGCATGTCACTTTGTAATAGGTAGCAATTCTTTCTTTTAAGTTTGATTATATCCATACAGAGGCCCTATAATTTAATCCACTAATATGCAGAAATAACCGCTATGCAGCTGTTACATAATACAGCCTTTTGAGATCTTTTATTGTGCCATACATGCTCTGTATGCTTGTTTATTATGCTTTAGTTAGAGTTCCAATACTATGTTAGCATAAGCAATTTGGTGAAACAATATGTGGTCGGCATGGGTGCAGGTGCTAGCTCTGCTACCATAGTGTTAGCACATTTATCTTCTTTTATTTTACCTGTGTGCCGGTATCCATGCTGACCTGAGATAATTAAGCAAAGCATTGCAGTAGTTCTCTTTTCCTAATTAGATTATTTTTTTTTTATAAACCTAACTCAGATCTATTCTTATAGAGTTTCTTAAACCCTGAGTTTCTACTGAGCCCAAGAGGGATTTTATTTCTTTCTATCACAATGTTTCTCCTCTGTTTATGTAATATCAAGGGTTCAAGAGTGACCTTATCATCATTTTTGCTTTACTAGTTTATTGCCCTCCTTCTCAACTTTAGTTTTCTGGACCCATTTGAGGTCCGAGCAACTATAGGAGGTGAGACTGAGAGAAACAGGTCCATAAGTGGCCTGCTTCACTCACAAACCCCCGGCTATGAGTGTGACAAGTGAGGTCCAAGAGTGGCCTCTGCTGCTTCTGGGGGAAAAAAATAGGGGGTAGTTTAGAGATTTGCTCCTCAAGTATTGCTTGTTTGCCTCTTTTTGCCCAATTATTAGATTAATGTGTTTGGCAACAAATGTTATTCAGCTTTCTGATATTTCTGTTTTGTATGATAATTGAGCAAATTCGTGTCTTGTAAATGTTTACCCTCAATAAAAAAAAAAAAAAAAAAAAAAAAAAAAAAAAAGTTTCAGACCTTCTCTACTTGTAGTAAATTTTTCAATACAAAGTGTTATTGTAATTGTTGTTTAAGGGGTGATCTCCCTCTGCTATAATTAAAGTCTATTTTTGGTCAAATATAGATCAAATATAGGTAACATACCACTGTAAAGCACTTTGTACATTTGTTGGCACTTTATAAAAAAAAACTAGCAACATTACTATAGTAATCATGGGAACTGGTGATATTGTTCATTATTGGTAGATGTGATATATACATTACTATCCATGCCAGAATGCAGTCACCAAGGAAAACATATGCACATCCATAACAAACTTATATACTCACAAATGCATATAGCTAACCATACATAGCTAAAACCTTGAGTTCAGACATACTGACCACCACATACAAATCTGCATATGCAATATATATACTGTATATATATATATATATATATATATATATATATATATATATATATATAAATTGAACAAGAAAAAAGGGTAAGTTACGGGATCCAGAAATACAAAAATGTATGTCGGTACCTTTGATACAGAATAAAGCGCTGTCGTCTCTCAACACCAAAACCAGAACACCCTGTCTTCTGACGTCGCTACCTCTAGCGATGTCCGCAGGTGTGAGGTGAGTAATCAACAATAGGTAAGGAAGAAAAAAATCTCCATCAAGGTACCATAAATATACTTAAAAAGACAGGCTAGATCTTTGAGAAAGTGCCAGTTGGGAGCGAAACACGTCAGATGACGTAACAGTTGTACCATCGCTTCAATGTGAGTTTGTGTCTACTCTCAAATTATAATGCATTTATGGTACCTTGTTGGAGATTTTTTTCTTCCTAATTATATATATATATTTATATACATACACACATACATATGTACACCCATTTACATTACTCATACAAATAGACAAATCCATAATCACCCACTCGCATATCTATGCCTATTGCCCTTCTTACACACACATATAAGCTCAGTTATTACTATACATTTACACATAGATATATACATAATTATCCAAGCATGCCAGCAAATTGTATGAACCAATAAATTCATATTGACCATCAACTATGCATACCCATAATAATCTATAAACACAAAACATACATATTGCGGTTCGTTTACCACTTTTTATGTATCCACATATTTTGTAAGAGATAGTTCCTTGAAATATATTGTGAAGGAGATATTTTCTTGCCTATTTCAGCTAGGATTCAACTCTGTTTAGAGCTACTAGATTAGAAATATCTCTCCATTTCTTTATTTTGGTGTGGACAACACCTTGCTGCGTTCTTTGTAACCCATTTTTATTTCACTGTTTTATAACACCAATAAACATTTTTAATTTGATATTACTATTATTTTTTTAATTTTATTAGCGCTGTTAGTGTGTTTGATATATTTTCTTTAAAACAAAGAGTAAAAGACATCCAATACAACCCATCCATCACATTAACAAATTTTAAATAGTGAAGTAATTACTAAGGGACAGAAAACAAGTGGAGAGGTATTTAACGCTCCCGCTCAAGTGCTAACTCTGCTAGAAGTAACCTTTTTGCGCACGTCAGGTAGCACTTATATTACAAGTTCAAAGTAAACTGTTTTCGCTCACACACTAACCTGATGCGAGTAAAAAGTCAATTGAGCAAAACAAGTGTGTGTGTGTGTGTGTGTGTGGGGGGGAACTAACACCCTACTCAAGCTCAAACACAATTGCATATTCTTAAGAGAGCTAACCCAAAATCTTAATATTGCACATTCCAATGCTCTTCATATACCAGAATATGTTCCATTTATTCAGAAATCCATATTTCTACATATATCTGATATGGTATGTTGGTACAATATATATCAATACCTATATATATATATATATATATATATATATATATATATACACACACACACACATACACATATATATATACATACATGAATTTACATAGGTATAGAATATATATATATATATATATATATATATATATAAAAGGAGGAATATCTATTTAAAAATACAAAGAACATATTCTGCTATGTGCTGAACATTGGACTGTGAATTATTTACAGTAAATACACAGTATATTGCATAAATATGCTTTTACATGTTTTCATTGTTTTCATCTACTTAACTGCAAAGGACTCCAATGTGTGTATATATGTTTATAAATACATATGTACACACACAAACATATACTTTTTTTTCTAATACCTGAGACCTCATATCTTTGAGCCCTTTTAACATTTCTGTGCAATTTTTGTTTTTATAGTTTTTTAGATAAGTGTTATTATGAGAGTAACTGTACTTTGTAATGTATTTTTTGAAGTGTTTTGTTTTGCGAAACAGTTAACCAGAGCTCTGAGGACGAGTTTACTTTCAACTTGTAATATGAGCGTTAAAACCGACGTGCCCAAACACCCGCAATAAATCCCTTTTGCTTGCTCGTCACTGTTAACGTGCCACTCGTAATCTGGCCCTTAATGTGGTTTATAAGACTCTTGCATAGTGGCTATCAACTTTGAAAAGCTTGTATTACAATATCAAGATAATACAATATTAATTAATGAAACTAAAAAATGTAATTTAAAATGTGACTAAATGTTTAATATTTTTGCGTGTAAGCTGGGGGGGGGGGCACCGATGATGAGTTTATGGAGCCAAAGGTGCAGTAGTCGGAAAAAGTTTGTGAACCACTGATTTATGCCACTCAAAGCTTTTATACATAGTGCTTTAGTTTTTGTAATGCTTTAACTAGAACCTAAATAGCATTTGTAACTTTATAAAAACCGATCACTGTTAGATATTTTATTTTGTATGATCTTATTCATCAGTACTGATATACTATCTCGATCCCTAGCTCTGAAAGCTTTGTTTGCTCATTTCTGTCATTTGGAATGTTTATACACAGTGCTTTTGTTTTTGTAATGCTTTTCCTTGAACCTCAACAAAGGAAATTTGAACAAAAGAAACATTTTTACCATACTTCAATGCCTCAGATGTGAAAATGCCAAGGGAAATTGGCATTGTAGCCACCATGGCATTCCATATGTACAAAATATAATATTCATATTATTAGGTGTACTTATGTATCATTTAAAGAGCAGTTTATAGAATTACTGATAAAGTACAGAAAATAATCAAACTCAGAAGGAAATTTAAAATAAAGGTAACTTAAAACCCAGGTTTTCCTTTTTTGATTTTAAAATATATTATAGTCTTTTGAAAATGAATTATTCTTCCTTAATATTAACATGATCATACAAAGCTTTTTAGTAAGTAAGGGCAAAGTTATCATTAATCAGGCAGGAGAAATTCAGACATAGGCAAAGTTGGGGACCAAAAGCAGGACAAGGGCAGCAGCGCACACACACCCAAGACATGAGCCCAGACAAGTATGTGAGAGCAACAAATAAAGGGACAGTAAAGTAAAAAATAAAAATGTCATAGTTTTGATAGAGCTTGCAGATTTGACCAACTTTGCAATTAACTTCTGCTATCAAATGTGCTTCATTCTCTTGGTATCCTTTGCTAAAAGAGCTGCAATGCACTACTGGTAAGTAGCTAAACACATCAGGTGAGAGAGTGAAAAGAGATATACAGTAGCCAAGCAGCAGCTAGCCCCCAGTAGTGCATTGCTGCTCCTGAGCCTACCTAGGTATGCTTTTCAACAAGGATACAAAAAAACAAAACACATATGATAACAGAAGTAAATTAGAAAGCGGTTTACAAATTACATGCTCTAACTGAAACATGAAAGCTTAATTTTGGCTTTACTGTCCCTTTAAAGAGAAAACTAAGGTAGGCTCAAATGGCTTCAGGAGCATTCTCTTTAGGACTTTATGAAAACAGTGTTTGCAACAATGTTTGTAGCAATGTTATACACAGTTGCAAACATTTCTGCATTTCCTAAACACACACGCATGCTCCCGAGCTCCTCTGAGCCTACTTAGTTTACTCATTAATTAAGAATCCTAAAAGAACAAAGCAAATTTGGTAATAGAAGTTAATTGAAACATTTTAGAAAATTGCACACCCTATTTAAACCATGAAAGTTTTGTTTTTGCCTTTACTGTCCCTATAAAGACCAGTTGTGAAAAGACTGCACCAGCAGAAACCAGACAACAAACAAGACACAAAGGGGCCCATTTATCAAAGGGCTTGCGGACCTGATCCGACACTGCGGATCAGGTCCGCAAGACCTCGCTAAATGCGGAGAGCAATACACTCTCCGCATTTAACATTGCACCAGCAGCTCACAAGAGCTGCTGGTGCAACGCCGCCCCCTGCTGACTCGCGGCCAATCGGCCGCCAGCAGGGAGCTGTCAATCAACCCGATCGTATTCGATCGGGTTGATTTCCGGCGATTCCTGTCCGCCTGCTCAGAGCAGGCAGACAGGGTTATGAAGCAGCGGTCTTTAGACCGCTGCTTCATAAGTTGTGTTTCTGGCGAGTCTGAAGACTCGCCAGAAACATGGCCCTTCAAGCTCCGTACGGAGCATGATAAATGGGCCTGAAACTGTAAAATCAGATACAGTATCAATTCTTTTATCAGACCAATATAATTATGAAGACAGGAAAACACCTTCATGATGTAAAGTCATTATCGCTTCACTGGATTCTTATTCTCAGAACAAAAAAAATATTCTTGAGATACAAATAAAACTCAGAAACGTTAGGTGGCAATGACATATGCTGAAGAATATCTAAATAAAAATAGCAGGATAGCCCCTGTAGCTCAGCTTATGATCTGGCTAAGGTCATAATAAAAAAACAAAACAAATCAACTTAAATTTGAGATGAATATTGCTTATAAAGAATACAAAGAAAAGGTCTTCAAGACTTCTATGATTTTAGGCACATCACAATGTCACTTATCACCTACTGGAGCCACTACTTGAAAATAATGCTGTAGTAAAGGCTTTTAAAGGGACACTAAACCCATTTTTTTATTGTATTTCCTGATTCAGATAGAGCTTGCAATTTTAAGCAACTTTCTATTTTAATCCTATTATCAATTTTTCTTCATTCTCTTGTTATCTTTATTTAAAAAAGCAGGATTGTATACTTAGCAGCTGGCCCATTTCTGGTTCAGACCCTGGGTAGCACTTGCTGATTGGTAGCTGCATTTAGCCACCTATCAGCAAAGCTACTCCAATTTTCAAGGGGATTATGATACGAGAATGTAATTTTGCTTGATTTTGAATGAGGGCCATAGATTTCCAGTGTTGCTAATGATAAAGGTGCAGTAAAATTAAACAAACACCTTTCCAATTTACTTCTGTTATGTAATTTGTTTTGCTCTATTAGTATCCTTTGTTGAAAATCATACTGTGGTATGCTCAAGAGCAGCAATGCACTACTGGAAGCAATGAGGAGACATATGTGCAACCACCAATCAGCAGCTAGCTCCCAGAAGTGCATTGCTGCTACTTCAACAAAGGATGTCAATAGAATGAAGAACATTTTATAATTGAAGTAAATTGGAAAGTTGTTAAAATTGTATGTTCTGAATGATGAAAGAAAAAAATTGGGCTCCAAGTCCCATTTTTACACTAGAACAGCCTTTTAAAATGTAGGAGCTAGTGATGGTTAATTTCCATGGTGTGTGTGGGTATAGTGCGATGTCAGAGAAACTGTAAAGCCTGCTAAAATGCAGCCAGTCATGTAGAATTTATAATCAGAAAGCAACCAGTTCACTGAAAAAGTAAAGGCCATACACATAAAATGCCAGAAGTCCCAAACAATCAAAACTTGTCATTCCAGCATGCATATGACAAATAAGCTTTTGTGACAGCCAAACTGCCTATCAAAACAGAGGCTTGAGGGTCACCTGACTATCTTGCTTGAAGGACAGAAAAAAAATATATATGAGGTAGGAAAGGGGAGGATTCTTATAACTACCTGAAAATAATGGAATAGCTAGCTTTGGGTTTAAAACTTTTTGCCTAGCCTCATATTTAAGGGGCCAAAGTTGGCAAGTACTATTACCATGAAACAATATTCTCCATATCAACAAATAAGCATTGCATGGCAAGAGATCTTAAAAAAAGTGATTTATAATTTTTTTAAATGTCATAAATTTTAGTTAAAAGTTCTAGGGATTTGTACTTTTACTCAACTCCAATGATACATTCCTTGAAAAGCCACCTAAGTCTGTTTACCTTATTTCTTATGGTTGGTCAGAGTCATTCACTGTACAATGTAGCAGGCTCCAGCAAACAGTACCATACTTACATATGGAATATGTCCCCTAGCCCCCAAGGAAGGTGTAGAAAAAAAGCAAAATGATCAAAGGTAAGTTAGAGGAAAAATGTAAGTCTTAGAGGAAAAGCATGTACAGGTCTATTACATATTTGTTTACCATCTTGAACTAAATATTGTATGGACATTTCATTTGTATTGTCCCTTTAACCCTTTTAAGCTGCCAAAGAGTGCTGCAATCTTTTGTAGCAGCCAAAAAGAAATGACTATGTTGTAAACACTGCTCAATTGTAACAGTGGCATAGAGAAAATACAGTAAATGTAAAATATATATATATTTTTTAGTAAAATTAACAAATGAGTCATTAAAAGGACAGTAAAGTAAAAAAAAAAATAACTTTAATGATTTAGAGAGAGCATGCAATATGAAACAAATTTCCATTTTACCTCTAATATAAAATTTGCTTTGTTCTCTTGGTATCATTTTTGAACAGTAAGACCAGGCCTAAGTAGGCTTAGAAGCAGCAATGCTCTATTGGGAGCTAGCTAATCACATCTGGTGAGCTAATGACAAGAGGCATATAGGTGCAGCTAACAATCACCAGCAAGCTTCCAGAAGTGCATTGTTGTACTAGAGCCTACATAAGTATGATTTTCAACAAAAGATACCATGAGAACAAAGCAAATTTGATAACAGAAGTAAACTGGAAAGGTGCTTAAAATTGCAAGCTCTGGGGTCAATTTATCAAGCTCCGTATGGAGCTTGATGCCCTGTGTTTCTAAAGACCTCTGCTCCATAACCTGTCCGCCTGCTCTGAGGTGGCAGACAGAAAACATAATTTATGTAAGAACTTACCTGATAAATTCATTTCTTTCATAGTGGCAAGAGTCCATGAGCTAGTGACGTATGGGATATACAATCCTACCAGGAGGGGCAAAGTTTCCCAAATCTCAAAATGCCTATAAATACACCCCCACGACACCCACAATTTAGTTTAACAAATAGCCAAAAAGTGGGGTGAAAAAGAAAGGAGTAAAAAGCATCAACAAAGGAATTTGAAAATAATTGTTTTTTATACAAAAAAAATCATAACCACGATAAAAAGGGTGGGCCTCATGGACTCTTGCCAATATGAAAGAAATTAATTTATCAGGTAAATTCTTACATAAATTATGTTTTCTTTCATGTAACTAGCAAGAGTCCATGAGCTAGTGACGTATGGGATAGCAATACCCAAGATGTGGAACTCCACGCAAGAGCCACTAGAGAGGGAGGGACCAAATAAAAACAGCCATTTCGCTGGAAAAAAAAATGAATCCACAACCCAAATATAAGTTTATTCTCAAAAAAATAAAAATAAAAACTTAAATCATAAGCAGAAGAATCAAACTGAAACAGCTGGCTGAAGAACTTTCCTACCAAAAACTGCTTCCAAAGAAGCAAATACATCAAAATGGTAGAATTTAGTTAATGTATGCAAAGAAGACCAAGTTGCTGCTTTGCAAATCTGATCAACTGAAGCTTCATTCTTAAAAGCCCACGAAGTGGAAACTGATCTAGTAGAATGAGCTGTAATTCTCTGAGGCGGGGCTTTACCCGACTCCAAATAAGCTCGATGAATGAAAAGCTTTAACCACGATGCCAAAGAAATGGCAGAAGCCTTCTGACCTTTCCTGGAACCAGAAAAGATAACAAACAGACTAGAAGTCTTCCTGAAATCTTTAGTGGCTTCAACATAATATTTCAGAGCTCTCACTACATCCAAAGAATGTAAAGATCTCTCCAAAGAATTCTTGGGATTAGGACACAAAGAAGGGACAACAACTTCTCTATTAATGTTGTTAGAATTCACAACCTTAGGTAAGAATTTAAATGAAGTCCGCAAAACTACCTTATCCTGATGAAAAATCAGAAAAGGAGAATCACAAGAAAGAGCAGATAATTCAGAAACTCTTCTAGCAGAAGAGATGGCCAAAAGGAACAACACTTTCCAAGAAAGTAGCTTAATGTCCAAATAATGCATAGGCTCAAATGGAGGAGCCTGTAAAACCTTCAAAACCAAATTAAGACTCCAAGGAGGAGCGATTGATATAATAACAGGCTTGAGACGAACCAAAGCCTGTCAGAGTCAAAGAAACCTCTATGACTAAGCACTAATCGTTCAATTTGCATACCTTCAAATTTAATGATTTGAGATCCTGATGGAAAAACGGACGTTGAGATAGAAGGTCTGGTCTTAATGGAAGTGGCCAAGGTTGGCAACTGGACATCCGAACAAGATCTGCATACCAAAACCTGTGAGACTATGCTGGAGGTACCAGCAGCACAAACAATTGCTCCATGATGATTTTGAAGATCACTCTTGGAAGAACTAGAGGCGGGAAAATATAAGCAGGTTGATAACACCACGGAAGTGTCAACGCATCCACTGCTTCCGCCTGAGGATCCCTGGACAGGTACCTGGGAAGTTTTTTGTTTAGATGAGATGCCATCAGATCTATTTCTGGAAGCCCCCACATCTGAACAATTTGAGAAAACACATCTGAGTGGAGAGACCATTCTCCCGGATGTAAAGTCTGACGACTGAGGTAATCTGCTTCCTAATTGTTTATACCTGGGATATGAACCGCAGAAATTAGACAGGAGCTGGATTCCACCCAAACAAGTATCCAAGATACTTCTTTCATAGCTTGAGGATTGTGAGTCCCACCCTGATGATTGACATATGCCTCAGTTGTGATATTGTCTGTCTGAAAACAAATGAACGGTTTTCTCATCAACAGAGGCCAAAACTGAAGAGCCCTGAGAATTGCACGTTCCAAAATATGGATTGGTAATCTCCCATCTTGAGATTTCCAAACCCCTTGTGCTGTCAGAGATCCCCAAACAGCTCCCCAACCTGAAAGACTCGCATCTGTTGTGATCACAGTCCAGGTTGGACGAACGAAAGAGGCCCCTAGAATTATACGATGGTGATCTAACCACCAAGTCAGAGAAAGTCGAACATTGGGATTTAAGGATATTAATTGTGATATCCTTGTATAATCCCTGCACCATTGGTTCAGCATACAAAGCTGGAGAGGTCTCATATGAAAACGAGCAAAGGGGATTGCGTCCGATGCTGCAGTCATGAGACCTAAAACTTCCATGCACATAGCTACTGAAGGGAATGACTGAGACTGAAGGTTCTGACAGGCTGCAACCAATTTCAAACGTCTCTTGTCTGTTAGAGACAAAGTCATGGACACTGAATCTATCTGGAAACCTAAAAAGGTTACCTTTGTCTGAGGAATCAAAGAAGTTTTTGGTAAATTGATCCTCCAACCATGTCTTTGAAGAAACAACACTACTTAATTTGTGTGAGATTCTGCAGAAAGTAAAGACTGAGCGAGTACCAAGATATTATCCAAATAAGGAAACACCGCAATACCCGCTCTCTGATTACAGAGAGCAGGGCACTGAGAACCTTTGAAAAGATTCTTGGAGCTGTTGCTAGGCCAAAAGGAAGAGCAACAAATTGGTAATGCTTGTCTAGAAAAGAGAATCTCAGGAACTGATAGTGATCCGGATGAATCGGAATATGAAGATGCATCCTGTAAGTCTATTGTGGACATATAATGCCCTTGCTGAACAAAAGGCAAAATATTCCTTATAGTCACCATCTTAAAAGTTGGTACTATTACATATCGATTCAAAATCTTTAGATCCAAAACTGGTCTGAATGAATTTTCTTTCTTTGGGACAATGAAAAGATTTGAATAAAACCCCATACCCTGTTCCTGAAATGGAACTGGCATGATTACCCCTGATAACTCCAGGTTTGAAACACACTTCAGGAAAGCCTGAGCCTTTACTGTGTACTCTGGAATGCGTGAGAGAAAAATTCTTCTCACAGGCGGTCTTACTCTGAATCCTATTCTGTACCCCTGAGAGACAATACTCTGAATCCAATGATTTTTGACCGAATTGATCAAGACATCTTTGAAAAATTTTAATCTGCCCCCTACCAGCTGAGCTGGAATGAGGGCTGCACCTTCATGTGGACTTGTGGGCTGGCTTTGATCTCTTCAATGGCTTGGATTTATTCAAATTTGAGGAAGGCTTCCAATTGGAAACAGATTCCTTTGGGGAAGGATTGGATTTCTGTTCCTTATTATGTCAAAAGTAACGAAAATGGTAAGAAGCCTTAGATTTACCCTTAGTTTTTTTTTATCCTGAGGCAAAAAACCTTGGAAAGAAAGAGATAGTAATCTGGACTTAGATGTCATATCAGCATTCCAAGATTTGAGCCACAAAGCTCTTCTACCTAAAATAGCTAAAGACATATATCTAACATCAATTTTGATGATATAAAAAATGGCAAAAAAATGAAATTATTAGCATGTTTAATCAACTTAACAATGCTAGACAAATCATGATCCAATACTTGTTGCGCTAAAGTTTCCAACCAAAAAGTTGAAGCAGCTGCAATATCAACCAAAGAAATTGCAGGCCTAAGAAGATGACCTGAATATAAATAAGCCTTCCTTAGATAAGATTCAAGTTTCCTATCTAAAGGATCTTTAAAAGAAGTACTATCATCCGTAGGAATAGTAGTACGTTTAGCAAGAGTAGAGATAGTCCCATCAACTTTGGGGATATTTTCCCAAAACTCCAATCTAACTGCTGGCAAAGAATACCATTTTTTAAACCTTGAAGAAGGAATAAAAGAAGTACCAGGCCTATTCCATTCTTTAGAAACCATATCAGAAATAGCATCAGGAACTGGAAAAACCTCTGGAATAACCACAGGAGTTTTATAAACAGAATTTAAACGTTTACTAGTTTTAATATCAAGAGGACTAGTTTCCTCCATATCTAATGTAATCAACACTTCTTTTAATAAAGAACGAATATACTCCATTTTAAATAAATAAGAGGATTTGTCAGTGTCAATATCTGAGGCAGGATCTTCTGAATCAGATAGATCCTCATCAGAGAAGGATAAATCAGTATGTTGCCGGTCATTTGAAATTTCATCAACTCTATCAGAAGTTTTAAAAGACCTTTTATGTTTATTAGAAGGCGGAATGGCAGACAAAGCCTTCTGAATAGAATCAGAAATAAATTCTTTTAAATTTACAGGTATATCTTGTGCATTAGATGTTGAGGGAACAGCTACAGGTAATGAACTACTACTGATGGATACATTTTCTGCATGAAAATGTTTTATTATGACAACTATTACAAACCACAGCTGGAGGTATAATTTCCACAAGTTTACAACAAATGCACTTAGCTTTGGTAGAACTGTTATCAGGCAGCAGGGATCCAACAGTGAATTCTGAGACAGGATCAGATTGAGACATCTTGCAAATGTAAGAGGAAAAAAACAAAAAGCAAACATCATATAAAGCAAAATTATCAATTTCCTTATATGGCAGTTTCAAGAATGGGAAAAAAATGCAAACAGCATAGCCCTCTGACATAGAAAAAGCCAAGAGGAAAATAGGAATGGGGTCTTAAGTAATGAAAATATTTGGCAAACAACACACTCGCGTCATAGATGACGCAACCTTGTGAAGGACTTGGCGTCAACTAAGAAGCCGGAAATTACAAACTTGCGTCAACGAACGTAACTTCGCGCCAAAAAATCTCGAGCCAAGAATTACGTAATAAACTTTGGCATTTTGCGCCCTCGCGAGCCTAAATCTGCCCACGAATTTAAAAGACAATTTGAAAAAAAGACTATACCCCAGGTAAGAAATACATTTTCATAAAAAAGCATTTCCCAGATATGAAACTGACAGTCTGCAAAAAAGAAATATACTGAAAACCTGAATCATGGCAAATATAAGTACAATACATATATTTAGAACTTTATATAAATACATAAAGTGTCAAACCATAGCTGAGAGTGTCTTAAGTAATGAAAAGATACTTACCAATAGACACCCATCCACATATAGCAGATAGCCAAACCAGTACTCAAATGGTTATCAGTAGAGGTAATGGAATATGAGAGTATATAGTTGATCTGAAAAGGGAGGTAGGAGATGAATCTCTACGACTGATAACAGAGAACCTATGAAATAGATCCCTGTGAGGAAAACCATTGCATTCAATAGGTAATACTCTCTTCACATCCCTCTGACATTCACTGTACTTTGAGAGGAATCAGGCTTAAAAAATGCTGAGAAGCGCATATCAACGTAGAAATCTTAGCACAAACTTACTTCACCACCTCCACAGGAGGCAAAGTTTGTAAAACTGAATTATGGGTGTGGTGAGGGGTGTATTTATAGGCATTTTGAGGTTTGGGAAACTTTGCCCCTCCTGGTAGGATTGTATATCACTAGCTCATGGACTCCCCTGCTAGCGGCCAATTGGCCCCAAATCTGCATGGGTGGCACTGCACCAGCAGTTCACATGAACTGCTGGTGCAATGATAAATGCCGACAGCGTATGCTGTCGGCATTTATCGATGTGCAGCAGACATGATCTGCTATATCGGATCATGTCTGCTCACACCATAGTAAATAGGCCCCTCTATCTGAATTATAAGAGTTTCTTTTTTTACTCTTTTCAAACACTGTTTAAATAGTGCTGTTTCATATGTATTTGATACAATTTTAATTTGCTTTTAAGAAGGTAGATATTGTGTCATACCCCATTACAACTTTCAGTACATGGTATATATTCATTTTATATTAAACAAAACTGTATAAACATACTGATTGCCACATTTGTGTACTTCATTAAAGTGTGCTGCTGCTGAAGGTGGTGTTTTTTTTTAGCGGTCAAATAAAAATTATTTATAGATGAGGAACACAGATTTCAGAATCATGAAGGTTTTTCTCTCAAGCATTCTTTGGAAGCTTATATATGTAAGGTCTTTTTTTTATAAAAAAATGTAGATAAGCTCAGCAGTGCTAAACAAATATTTAAGAAAAGGGAAAAATTTTATTCAATATTTTTGACATGGGCATACAGTTCCTGATAAAAAAATATATGCACGCTCAAAATCTGGTACACTATTTTTAGTAAGTGAATTGATATGAACGAATAAAAAAAAAAAAAAAAGAGTATATATATATATATATATATATATATATATATATATATACACACCATATGCTAACAAATAGACAATAGTCCTTGTACAAATATTATTTTTAGTAGACTCACATCTACAGTATTTTTCATAAAGATTAAAAGGGTTTTTCATGCAAGAAATAAAAAAATCTCATCTACAATGCATGTTCATTTGTTTTTTTTGTCAGTCTAGAAAATGTTTGTCCTTTTCTCCTAACTGAGCTGTTTGCGCCAAAAAGCATTAGCAGGAAGTACACAGCTAATTATGCTGTATTCGTTTTTAACAAAAATTTAACAGGCTTTAACGTTTATTTTTCAGTAAAAAAATAATTTTCAGTATGTTTAATTGCTGGACGGTTTTGAGTACAAGGTCTTTATACAGGAAGGAGTGTAATATATTCAATCACATATAATTTGAACAATACATTCTCTTTGCAGTATTCCATTTGAACATAGGGAGGAAATGACTGGGAAAACTGGTTATTTGTGACATCACAAAAAATATTACCATCCATCCATTGAAAAAACAATATCTAGTACCATTATGTGAGCCTTGTAATATAATGGCTGCCAGCAAAATACATTTATTTTTTATATTTAAAGCAGTATTGAGTGCTGCATTTTCTACTTTGTTCTTAAAGGGACAGTCTACACCAGAATGTTTATTGTTTAATAAGATAGATAAACCCTTTATTATCCATTACCCAGTTTTGCCTAACCAACACAGTTATATTAATATACCTTTTACCTCTATGATTACCTTGTATCTAAACCCCTTATTTCAGTTCTTTTGAAAGACTTGCATTTTATCCAATCAGTGCTGACTCCTAAGTAACTACACAGGCGTGAGCACAATGCTATCTAATATGAGAAAGATGAACTAACACCCTCTAGTTGAGAAAAAAGGCGGCCTTCAAGGGCTAAGAAATTAGCATATGAGCCTACCTAGGTTTAGCTTTCAACTAAGAATAACAAGAGAACAAAGAAAAATTGATGATAAAAGTAAATTGGAAAGTTGTATAAAATTACATACCCTATCTGAATCATGAAATTAATTTTGACTAGACTGTCCCTTGAAACCCCATTTTTTCTTTCATGATTCAGATAGAGCATCCCATATTAAACACCTTTCTAATTTACAATATTTATTATCACATTTTCTTCATTCTCTTGGTACGTTATGTTTAATATCAGGGAGGTAAGCTCAGGAGGGTGCCTATGTCTGGCGCACTATATGACAGCAGTTTTGCAAGAATATTATCCATGTGCAAGAGCACTAGATGGCAGCGCTATTTCCTGCCATGCAGTGCACCAGATGCCTACCTAGGTATCTCTTCAACAAAGAATATCATGGGAATGAAGCCATTTCATAATAGAAGTTCAATAGAAAAGTGTATATGTTAATGTGATACATCCCATTAATGTTAATAGAGTTGACTTTTCCTTAAAAATATATTTTTAGATGTTTCTATCAGTATAGCCCAGCTGCTTATATTATGTGTGTACAAAATATAATTTACACTCACATGCTAAATAGAAGTGGAAAAGCGCAAAGGAAAAAAAAACCTAGAAGCTATAAAACAAAAAAATGTTTAAATGACAATTTTGTACAGCAGAACCATAATGCTAACAATAAAATAAGCATAAAGCTGCTCATCTGCACTGCTAATGTACTGACAAACTTTCAATGCTAACAACCTTGAATTGAAGAATAGGGTGAAAAGGTGCTGGAGGAGCGTTGTAGCCGAAATACAATAGCCTTGACTGATTAGCATTATGGAGAGATGCAGAGCTCACACACAGCATTGCTTTATATTTGCAAGAGCTTTAGCACATCACATCTAAAAGGCTTTCAGATGTTAGTGTTGGTTAATGTACAACAAAATGACTTGACTTTGACATTTTACTTTCTCTTTTTGGTATCCATTTACATATTATTTTCAAGAGGCTGGGGATTCATTAGGATTTAGATTAAAATATTATATACTAAAAAAAAAATAAAGATGCTCAAAAGTATATAAAAAAATCATGCAAAACAATTTTGTAAGTCTGTAAGTTTTATTAAAAATACGACGCAACACAGAGTGTAAAGATAGTTTAAAATCTGCAAAATTTAATATATATATTAAATAAAAGATGAATTTGAGATTATGCTAATGCAGTAATTGGTTATAGACTGGTACCAGCCCAATAGACTTGATTTACTGGTTACTTGAAAGGGTGAACTGGAAAATGGGTGAACTAGGAGTACTCATGAATGTGAGAGAAAAAGAATAGGATTGAAAAACTGTCACTGTTATTAGCGATATATATTTAGCAAATTTTTCAAATATTAGACTTCAAATTAAAATAGAAGTACTTTGTGAAGCGTCTATACTAGACCTGTCAAAATTTCTCAGTGTCATTTTTAAATAGGTAGCCAGACGGTCTCTGGCAGCAAATATGTTGAGAACCAGTGATCTAAAGGTCTGAATCTATGTCTGTGAATTATTACTGACGACGATAAGCTCCTCAACAGACAGCTGAGGAAAATCAGTTTTTAGCAAACACCTATTGGCCAAGTCTTACTGTTAAAGGGTAGCGGATAATACATAAATCTGAGGCAATAGAATGTAAAACAAAAAGAGAATATAAAACTACATTTTATAAGCTAAATGCAATTATTTTACATTTATTATAAACCTAGGAAGGAATAAAGAATGTGATCCAGAACTCAGCAGCTCTTATAAACAGGCATGGAATATCTAGGCTACGTTATTAGAATTTACAAGAGGGATTCTACCTATAAGCAATACAAATTGCAATACAGCTCACTGACCTCTCATAGCTTCTCGATTTAAGTTCCATCAAGCAACACAGTAATAGTCACACCAAGGTGGCAACCTAGTTACAGAGCAATCTATTTGCAAGAGAATCCTACAAAGACTATAAAGAAATGCTATGCCTTTGATTAGAAGTGGGAGTAAATGTTGTAAATAAAACCAATTGTTTATTACGAACCATTCTTTAAAGCAAATAAATGGTTATTTGGTGAACAAATATTAAATACAATAAAGTGATAGGAAATTACAAGGCTGAGCGTTTGAATATTTGCCTCTAGCATTGTACCATATTCCTCCTAATAAACCTTATTCTAATTGTTCCATTTGCTGCAAAACTTATATTGCATGAGCAAAATATAGTCTATTTTATTTTACATATTTTCCAGAAAGTCTACATGTATTTGTTTCCCAAAAGAATGCTTAATGCAATCTCATAACCATCTCAATTAAAATAATAATAACAATACTATAATAGTCAATGTGTTTTTTGGGGTAAACAACCATTCTTAATATTGCTACTTTTAAGTAAAGAAATTAACCAAGATCATGACCTGCTGTTATTTGAATCAAAACCACAAGTAATAAGATATCACTGGATGCATTTACATAAACCAGCTTAAGTACTTTTATGAAGACATATTAATGCAGTGAAAGTTAAACACAGAATATTTATCAAAAGAAACCCCACAGTCGTTATTTCATCGCTAAATGCACTGCAGGAAGCTGAATGTCTGCTGGTGATGGCTTACTTTAATTTGCATCTTGTTTCCCATGTAAGCTGAAGAAACAAATGTATATTACTCATTTAAAAAATTCAAGCGTACCCTCACAAATTCATCCACAGAGGAGCCACTGGCAAAATGATCGACAACGGCAATAAATACCAATATTTTTGTCTCTGCTTCTACTTAAACAAAACATAAAGCATGCATATGAGTCATCAAGTTTCCTTGTTCTCTCTAATACATCTGATGCTCATATCATTTGTGCATTGTTGATTGGTGTAGTAAAGCTGCTCCCTGCCGGCCTGTTCAGACACTGCATTTATTTAAGCATGAAACTTTATTAAGTTAGAATATCGGCAATATTTCTTTCAGGCTGCAAAATGTTATTTCATAGAGCCTCTTTCTTAATGTTATTAGCCGTTTGAAACAGCAAAGCTTAGTAACAGGAACAGCAGCAAGAAGGAATAATGAAAAAACACTCTCTGTAGCATTTATTTCTGGGGTATGAGTGCCTTGTATTAGAAATCCTTTTGTCTATAGGTGATCATTTCTGCAGTATTAAGCTTGCATCATAAAACAATGACAAGATTCTTAATTCATTTACTTGTCAGATAAATACAAAAAAATGTATACAATTTCAAAGACTTTTTTGTTTTATGGCATTTCATGCCTTATAAAAATGCATTTAGATAACAATGAGCACAAAGCTATTTCCAACATCTAATTTTGACAAATTAAATTCACCACATCTGGATAAGCGTTTGTTTAGATTTTCCAATAAATGAAACGGAGATAAATGATTTGCCAAGACCAAAATAAATGCCAATTTCTGTATAAAACAAATAAATAATGAGTAATGAGATTTGTCATGACCAACGATTAAGAACAAATTATGTTGTAACAATAGTAAAAATATGTGTCAATATTACAATGTTTTCTATAAGAATTTGTTATAAGCCAAGCAAAATAAAGAAGAGAAAAACATATGTTTAAAAGCAGAGAAGGGAATGGTGTCATTGCATTTAAGTATTTTATCACTGTTGAATCTCTACTGACGACTTTGATGAAAATTGTGACAGGTTTTCCTGTGCTATACCCAAGAGGAATGTATGCACAAAGCTTCAGTTGGAACATTTACTGCGTCTAAAATAGAAAACTTCTTGTTTCTGTAATAGATTATTTGTAGACTTTGACATTTAGATTCAAAATTCCAAAACAACATCCAACATTTCAGGAAGATGTCTATTAAATATAAATTCTGCTATTTATACACCAGTAGTGATAGACACTGCTAAAAAAAAAAAACAACTAAATATTTGCTTGAGTTAATTTTTTTTTTAGAAAGTTTATACTTTGTATGAGCTAAAACTGCATTTTTTAACAAAAAAACCTCTTTGGATACAGAAGAGAGATTGAAGTAGAGGTTTTAGTGATTACCTGGCAGTCATTAAAGGGAAGGGACAGTCTAGTCAAAATTAAACTTTCATGATTGGGATAGAGCATGCAATTGTAAGCAACTTTCTAATTTACACCAACATTTAGCCACCAATCAGCAAGAGCTACCATGCAACAAATGGGCCGGCTCCTAAGCTGTCGTTCCTGCTTTTTCAAATACAGATACAAAGAGGACGAAGAAAAATTGATAATAGGAGTAAATTAGAAAGTTGCTTAAAATTGCATTTTCTATCTGACTCATAAAAGTTTAATTATTGACTAGACTATCCCTTTAACAGCTGCATTATTAGGGGGCAACTATAGACTGTATCCCCAAGCTTGCAGATGTAAAGTCCTGCATTTTGCCTAAAAGTATCAAGCAACAGACAGAGAGAGGTAGGATGTCCAGTGAAAGTAGCATCCTTCACAAAAATGGTAATGATAATAATTATATACAAGCTAGCCACCACCAAAAAAAGAGAACAGAAATGCACCAAATCAATGATTTGTGTGTAACTTGCTGCTAAGCATGGGAAACCCAGCTGTATGTATGTTACTGGCAGCTTAGGGGACTAATATCAATTTAGCCTCTAATCAGCAAGCACTAACCAGGCGCTGAACCAAAAATGGGCTGGTTCTAAGCTTACATTCCTGCTTTGTCAAATAAAGATAGTAAGAGAACGAGGAACAATTCATAATAGGCGTAAATTAGAAAATTGCTTAAGATTGCATGCTCTATCTGAATCATGTTAGAAAAATATTGGGTTTAGTGTCCCTTTAACTGACTAGTGAGCCTAAAGAGTTTTAAATTAAGTTATAGAATGTGTATCTGGCTCACAGTCACCTTTGAACTTGTTTAAAGAGATATGATACCCAAAAATGTATTTTGTGATTCAGACAGAGCATAACATTTAAAAAGATTCCAATATACTTCTGTTATCAACTATGCTTAGTTTCTATGATATAATAATAATGCTGCCATCTAGTGCTCTTGCAAATGCATAACATTCTTGCAAAACTGCTGGCATACAGTGCTCCAGAAATGAGCAGACGTCAAAACTTACATCCCTGCTTTTCAACAAAAGATACAAAAAGAACAAAGAAAAATTATATCAGAAGTAAGTTGTTAAAAATTGCATGCTCTATATGAATCATGATAGAAAATGTGTGGTTTCATGTCCATTTAAGCTTCCTCATGTCCCTTAAACAATATAGATGCGTAGTACCAGAATTCTTAGTGCCTACTGTAAAGTTTGGTGGTGGAGGGATTATGGGGCTGTTTTTTCAGAGTTTGGGCAAGACCCCTTAATTCCTGTGAAGGGTCATCTTAATGTTACAGGATACAAATACATATTCAACATTTAGTTGCTTTCAACTTTGTGGCAATAGCTTTTCTGATCAAGCATTACTGTGTCCCTGTGCACAAAACGGGTCTATGAAGACATGATTTTTGGTGTGCTGAAAGCCTTCCCAGAAGATTGGCACCTCTTATAGCCATGGTTTTGGAAAGGGATGTCCAACAACCTCACATGTGTGATTGTAAGGTGTCAATATACTTTTGGTTATATAATGTATATGGAGGCAAAGATGAGGGAGAAAAACTCCTTGACTATATCTGAGGAAGCACTTATTATGAAACCCTCCTACAGAATGCTGGATGTTAACAGGCAAACACATTAAATAAGTAAAACATGATTAAGTTATGCAAATAAGGCTAAGTGCCTGCCTTCCACAATTACACAAAAAATTAATAATTAAAAGAAAGATTTATGCTTAACTGATAAATACATTATTTTCATGATGGTGACTTCACTTGCGGGAATTACCATTCACACCACTAGACGAAGGCAAAAACATCCCAGCATACCAGATCTGTATATCCTGCCCACTGATCCTGAATACATACATCATACACATCATACATATAGCCAAGTAAATGGAGGAAACAGAAAAGTAGGCATACAGATCAAAGAGATAAAGCTTTGAAAAAGTATGCAATGAGAAGAATTAGCTTCCTTAAAAATGTGCACGAAGGCCCAAGAAGTGGCAACTTCTTTAGTGGAATGAGCAGTAATGCCGTATGAATTAAGGCCTTAACCCCAGTGCTTAATGTAGCTGTCATAGCTTTCTGACCCTTGATAGATCCAGAAAAAAATTAAACAATTAGAGAAGAAAGTGTAAATTACTTTGTGGCTTCAACATAGAATTTTAAAGCTCTCACACCATACAGGTTGTGAAGAAGGCATTCCTTAGAATCCTTAAGAGCTGGACATAAAGAAGGAACTACAATTTCCAGGGTTAATAGTATCTGTAGATACCACCTTAGGAATAAACAATAACTAATGTGAAAACAGCCTTTCCCTGATGAAAAAACAGGAAAGGGGGTTTGCAAGATAAAGCTGAAAGCTCAGAAACACTTCCAGCACAATTCTGGCAGAAGAAATATCCAGGAGAAAAAGAACCTTCCAGTATAAAAGCTGAAGGTCTAAACCAGTGACTTTTAAACCGGGGGTTAGGACCATCCAGGGGGTCTCTTAAAAATTGCTTTATATTATATTATACTGAACATTCATACAAGCAGTTATGGCTGCAAAGAAACCTCCCAAAATAGATAAAGCTTCTAGGAGCTCTACTACCCAGGGACATTCGGTATATATTTATTTCAAAGGGCCTGACTTGTTTTTATTAACTGCAATAGGTGATAACCAAGAGGATTTATCGCATCACTTAGCTAAAGACCAGTCACTCCCACATGGGCTTGGCCCAGACTCCTGGTCAATCACTAAAGAGGATTTGAAGGTCCACCCTACTAAAGCCTATATGGAGGATATTCTTTCTAAAAGATTGCAAGGCGTAAAAGAGGAAACTGTTTCCTTACAGCAAGATATTAATGAGCTGAGATTTAGGGTGGAGGCACTGGAAGATGAACATGACTTATTTTCTCAGACTTAGGTCAAGTCACGCAAAAATTATTTTCTTACACAGATCAGATAAGTGACTTTTACAATGAAATTGATGATCTTGAATACAAATATAAAGGAAACACCTTGAGAGTCTGAGGCATCCCAGAGACAATTACTCATGATCCTCTTCTTATGTACCTGATGAATGTCTTTCAAGCTTTGGCTGGGGAGCAATCTGCTGTCACTAATAATCTACAGATTTGAAGGCCACACAGAGCTGTGCAACAAAAAACACCCCCAAACAAACCACCTAGAGATGTTATCAAGTTTTTGCTCTTTTCTGACACAGAAGCGGTCATGTCTTATGCAAGAAAATAAATATCAAGGACACAGTATTCATTTCTCTACTGATCTTTCCACCCAGAATCTCCAACAGAGAAAAGGGTTAAGCCCCTTGATATCTCTTCTATGAACTTAGAATATTTCATACCAATGGGGCAATCCCTTTCATCTTTCTTCCATGCATGAAGGGAAAATTATCATCTGTAGAAATGCATCAGAAGTTGACTCTTTTTGTGCTGCTTTGAATATCACTGATCCAGCTAAACCTCAAGATTCTCAAGACTCCATAGAAACGGCAGATGATGGGTTGGATGACTTTTGCTTAGTTTATATTAAAAGGACACTAAACCCAATTTTTTTCTTTCATGATTCAGATAGAGCATGCAATTTTAAGCAACTTTCTAATTTACTCCTATTATAATTGTTTCTTCATTATCTTGCTATCTTTATTTAAAAAGCAGGAAAGTGATGCATAGGAGCCTGCCCATTTTTAGTTGAGAACCTGGGTTATGCTTGTTTATTGGTGGATAAATCTAAGCCTCCAGTAAGCAAGCGTTATCCATGGTGCTGAACCTAAAATGGGCTGGCTGCTAAGATTTACATTCCTGCTTTAAAATAAAGATAGCAGGAGAACGAAGAAAAATTGATAATAGGAGTACATAAGAAAGTTGCTTAAAATGTCATGCTCTATCTCAATCATGAAAGAAAAAATTTGGGTTCAGTGTCCCTTTAATGATAATTAGCTGCCACTTGAGGAAATGGTTTTTCATGCACATAGTTTATTATTAAAAACCCCAGATATTCTTGATACTCAATTATTTTGGTGATATTCTTCATAATAAGCACATTCCTTTTGTTGAGTTAAAGGGTCTGTAAAGTCATAATTATTTATGATTTAGAAGACAAAGCATACAATTTTAAACAACTTTCCAATTTACTTCTATTATTTAATTAGCTTTCTTCTCTTGCAATACTGGATGACTATTGCTGAATCCAGGATCTGAACCACATCCCTCCAAAGTGAGCCGTCACAGACCTTGTTGCCCTCTTAGTGGACTTTGAGGTCACAAAGATCATTTGCAAACAGAGTATTAGCCTCCCTTCTGAAACGGTTAATCTTCTATTGGGGAGGTGAGGACTATACCTGAAAGGAAATAACGATTTGGTGACTGAGGGAAACGAAGTTGCTGTCTACAGTGGCTACCTGCCACACAGTGTCTTATCCATACCTCATAGGAGTTGAGATTAACACACGCGAGTGTCCATTTGGCTACTCTGTATTGAACTCTTTTTTAAGTTACCTTAGATACTACACCAGAAAGGACTATTTTTGCTGTGCGCCCTTCCCTCTTCTGATGTATATATATACACACACCAATTGTCATTGCCTCACCCATGTGTTCGGTTAGAAACCAATAGTACATTGCTGCTCCTTCAACAAATGATACAAAAAGAATAAAGGAAATTAGATAATAGAAGTAAACCGGAAAGTAGCTTAAAATTGTATATTCTCTCAAGATCGTAAAAACAAAATTTATGCTTACCTGATAAATTTCTTTGTTTCCGGACATGGAGAGTCCACAATTTAATTTCAATTACTAGTGGGATATTCAATTCCTGACCAGCAGGAGGAGGAAAAGAGCACCCCAGCAGAGCTGTTAAGTGTCACTTCCCTTACCCATAATACCTAGTCATTCGGCTGAAGGAAAATGGAAAAAGAAGATAACACAAGGGTATAGAGGTGCCTTTTAAATAAGAGAGGGTCATGGACTCTCCATGCCCGGAAAGAAAGAAATTTATCATCATTTAAGCATAAATTTTGTTTTTTTCCTATGGCATGGAGAGTCCACAATTGCATTCCAATTACTAGTGGGAACCAATACCCAAGCTAGAGGACACAGAATGAAAGGGAGGGAGAACAAGACAGGCGGACCTAAACAAAAGGCACCACTGCTTGAAGAACTTTTCTGCCAAAGAAAGCCTCAGCAGATGCAAAAGTATCAAATTTGTAGAATTTGGAAAAGGTATGCAATAAGGACCATGTGACCGCCTTGCAAATTTGTTCCACAGAAGCTTCATTTTTCAGAGAAGACAACAAAAAGGGGAGATGATTGCCTAAACTCTTTAGTTGCTTGAAGGTAAAATTTTAGAGCACGCACAACATCCAGGTTATGTTAACAGGCGTTCCTTCTGAGAAGGAGGATTAGGACAAAAAGAGGGAACAACAATTTCCTGATTGATATTGCAATCCAATACCACCTTAGGGAGAAATCCCAGCTTAGTACAAATGACTGCCTTCTCCTGCATTAAAAAGAAGGTAAGGGGAATCACACTGCCGAGCCGAGAGCTCGGAAACTCTGTGAGCAGAAGAAATAGCAAGAAGAAAAAAAAAAACTTTCCAAAATAACTTAATATCAACCGAATGCATTGGCTCAAACGGAGCCTGTCTTTTAGAACAAAATTACAGCTCCAAGGGGGAGCAACAGGTTTAAACACAGGCCTGATTCTGAACAAGGACTGAACAAAAGACTGAAGCTCTGGCAGATCTGCCAGACGTTTGTGCAAAAGAATAGACAGTGCAGAAATCTGACCCTTCAGAGTGCTGACTCACAAACCCTTCTCAATCCCTCCTGAAGAAAGGACAAAGGGTACCCTTATCCTACTCAAAGAGAAACCATTAAAATCACACCAATAAAGGTATTTACACAATACCTTATGGTAAATCTTACGGGTAACAGGCTTACGCACCTCAAGCATGGAATCAATGACCTTTCTCAGAGAAACCACGCCTAGCCAAAATTAGGCGTTCAATTTCTAAGCAGTCAACTTCAGAGAATCTAGGTTTGGGTGGAGGAAGGGACCCTGAAGTAGAAGGTCCTTCCTTAAAGGCAACCTCCAAGGGGGAAGAGTTGACATCTTCACCAGATTCGCAAACCAGATCCTATGAGGCCAGGCAGGATCTATTATAATCACAAACGCTCTCTCCTGTTTAATATGAGCAATGACTCGAGGAAGGAGAGCAAATATAGAGAAACAGGTGTGCAACACTGAAGTTCCAAGGAACCACTAGAACATCGATCAGAGCTGCTTGAGGATCTCTTGACCTTGAACCGTAGTTTGGAAGCTTGGCCTTTCTGCGCGACCCAATTAGATCCAATTCCGGAACCCCCCAATTGAGGGTTAACATTGAGAATACCTCCGGATGGAAAGCCCACTCCCCGGGATGAAAGGTCTGCCTGCTCATAAAATCAGCTTCCCAGTTGTCCACCCATGAGATGTGGATGGCAGATAGGAAACAATCGCGAGACTCAGCCCACTGAAGAATGCAAGATACCTTCATTGCTAATGAACTCCGGGTCCCTTCCTGGTGGTTGATGTATGCCACTGAGGTAATGTTGTCAGATTGAAATCTGATAAACCGGGCCAAAGCTAGTTGAGGCCAAGCTGTTGAGGCATTGAAGATCACTCTCAATTCTAGAATGTTTATGGGAAGAGAAGACTCCTCTCAAGTCCAAAGACCCTGAGCTCTTAAAGAGCCCCAAACTGCTCCCCAGCCTGACAGGCTGGCGTCTGTGGTCACAATCACCAAGGAAGGTCTCAGGAAGCATGTTCCCTGAGACAGATGATCCTGTGAAGTCCACCACGAAAGAGATTCTCTCATTGGAGGATCCGTAACTATCCTCTGCGAGAGATCTGAGTGGTCTCCGTACCATTGACAGAGCATGTATAGCTGTAGGGGTCTCCGATGGAACCGAGCAAACTGAATGATGTCCATGGAAGTAACCATCAGACTAATTACTTCCATTCACTGATGGACGGACAGAGACTTGAAGTGAACTGCAAGAAGCAAAAAGTTTGGATTTTCTGATATCTGTCAGAAAAATCTTCATGGATAGAGAATCTATAATTGTTCATAAGAAGCACACCCTGGTATCTGCTACTAGGCAACTCTTCTACAGATTCACTTTCCACCCGTGGGAACGAAGAATAGACAACAACATCTCGGTATGAGATTTTGCTAGCTGAAAAGATGGTGCTTTAACTAAGACCTGACCACCGCCTAAAGGGCCCCTAGAACCTTTGTAAAGATTTGAGGAGCTATAGCAAGGTCAAAGGGAAGGGCAACAAACTTAAAATGTTTGTCTAGAAAGGCAAGCCTCAGGAATTGGTGATGTTCCCTGTACTTCAGATCTATGGTAGTCATGAACTGACCTTCCTGTACCAAGGGTAGAATGGAACGAATAGTTTTCATCTTGAAAGACGGAACCTTGAGAAATTTGTTGAGGCATTTTAAATTCAAAATGGGATGGAAAGTTCCCTCTCTTTTGGGAACTACAAAGAGATTTGAGTAGAATCATTGACCCTGTTCCTCTATTGGAACAATCGCTCCCAGGGAAGATAGGTCCTTTAGGCAGTTTAAGAAGGCCTCTCTCTTTACCTGGTTCGTTGACAACCTGTACAGGATAAATCTGCCCCTGGGGAGGCAAGACTTGAATCTTATTTTGTAACCCTGGGATGCTATTTCAATGGCCCAAGGATCTGGGACATCACGGATTCAAGCCTGCCGAAAAAAGGAAAGTCTGCCCCCCACTTGATCCACAACTGGATCAGGGGGGACCCCTTCATGCTGATTTAGAATCAGCTAAAAGTTTCTTGGCTTTTTTTTGCTCCTGCTTGGAAGAGGAAGTATTTTGTCCCTTGAAAACTAGAATTCTGGCAACCCTTAGGTCTACTCTTCTTGTCCTGAGGTAGGAAAGAACCCTTTACTCCAGTAATTTTAAAATAATCTCCGCCAGACCAGGACCAAATAAAGTCTTACTCTTAAAAGGTAAAGACAGAAGTTTGAAATCTTGGCTCCTAGTCTAACCACTTGCATGCTGACATCACAGCTAAAGGTATTAGCCAACTTTAGAGTCTTGAGCCTATCCTGGCTCTCCTCTCTAGTAGTTTCTTCAGAAATCAGGTCAGACAAGGCATCACACCAATAAGATGCTGCACACGAAACTGTAGCAATACTCACAACAGGTTGTCATTGTAGTCCCTGATGAATGTACATCTTTGTTTAAGTAAGCCTCTAGCTTCTTTTCCATGGGTCCTTAAAAGAAGCACTATTCTCAATAGGTAGGCTGACCCTATTGCAGCTTTAAAAAGGGACACATATGAAAAATACATATGTCAGGGTTCTTATAACAGAACATTATTCAAAGCATTTCTTTTTAAAGCGGCAATATGGTCAGCCTATCAATAGGTATAGTGGTTCTCTTGGCCAGAGTAGAGATAGCTCCCTCTACCTTAGGCACAGTGCGCAACGAGTCGCGTACAGAATCAGCCCCTGGAAGCATCTTCTTAAAAACAGGGGATGGGGAAAAAGGAATTCCTGGCTTTTCCTATTCCTGAGTAATAATTTCCGTCATCCAAGCTGGAACTGGAAAAACCTCAACAGATGAAGGAATAACATCAAACACTCTGTTACATTTATTAGATTTCTTTGAGGTCTCAGCAACAGTGGAGTCGGAGTCTTCCAAAGTAGCAAGGACCTCCTTAAACAGTAACCTCCTCTGGATTTACTGTACTAGGACTTGTGTCTCCAGACTCATAGTCAGAAATTTCTCCATTAGAATCAGCCAAGGAATGATCTTCAGTTAACTGAGAAAGAGTGACTAATGCAGACATAGTGGAGTCAGAACTCTTAGTATGAGAAATGTTCCAAGATTTTCTCTTCCTCTTCCCAGTTATAGGGAAGGCAGACAAGGCTGCAGAAACTGCCGAAGTAATTTAAGCAGCAAAATCTCCTGGCAAATAAACACCCACAGGACTGCTTGTGATGCAGATAATGCTTGGGATGTTTGAGGAGAAAGTTGAGGCATGGTACGGACAACATTGTCCAAAGAGATAACTGGCTTAGAAAGGGAATTCTTGTCCCTTGATAACAAAGTCTTATTTAAGCATGTGGTACAAAATTGCACAGGAGGAACAATATGAACCTCCAAGCAAAAAAGACATTTATCACAATTGGCAGACAAATTAGTTTCAGTGTCCATTAAGAATGAAATAAGAATGAAACATCTATCCATTCTAAGAAGAATTAGACTGAGTCTGATCCCAATAAAATAAAATTTAGAAAAAATCTTGCAAAGAACTGAGTTCTGAGAAGACTCACCCTCCGGCGACCAGGAGACTAGCCCACTAGTTACCAAACCAGAACTCTTTACCGGTGCAGAAGAAACAGAGACGATCGATATAGTCACTAAAAAGTACAAGCAGCCTTCACTAGATGATCAATATCGTCACTCACAGAATGTATATCTATTTCAAACAGCCTTCACCATAGTAGCAGCTGTTAAAATCTCCTCCACGCTCTGCCCTCCTAGCTGATCTGAAGCAAGGCTGAAGCGGAAAAGCGGAGGTCACGTGAGCGCCGAAAAGTACTGCACCACAAGTGAAACGGCTCAAATAAGCGCAGTTACAAACACCTTAATATGACCGCAGAAAATCTCTATAGTAAAAGACCAGCTAGTTCCTCCATAAAGGAACAGGCCATACGTTTCCCTTTGCCACTCTCATTACCAGCCTTCAGAAGGGGATCTTTTATTAACCTCTTTTGTCCCCAGTGCCTGCTAAAAAAAAACCTTTCTTTCCACTGCCAATGAATAAATATGATATAAATGACACTAAAACCCACCTGGGAATCCTGGACCCCTCATTTAAATACAAAGGGTATGTGTGTCAACTGTCAGAGGTATTAACCCCTAAAAATGCTGTCCTTCCAACCTAGAAGGCAAAAGCACTTACGTGTGTTCTGGTTGCAGGGCAGGAGCAGCTTCTTAGGTGTGACAGATTCACCAACATCTGTCAGGGACCTGTAGAGAAAAACCCCCCAGAGTAACCAACCCTGATTTTCTATAACGGGGTAGCACTAAAGTTAGAAGATAAGCAAAGACCACCTCGACGTCTTCTAACTGTTAAAAGCCACCATTACTCTTACTAAAGATATTTAAATGGACACAGCATAACCCCAATCCTTGCTTGCAGGGAAAAGTACCCATTAAAGGATCAAATATCTTCAGACACCATCTTTGCACATCCTCCCGATGATAGAGGCAAAGAATGACTGGGAATTATGGGTAAGGGAAGTGACACTTAAACTCTGCTGGGGTGCTCTTTGCCTCCTCCTGCTGGCCAGGAGTTGAATATCCCACTAGTAATTGAAATGAAATCATGGACTCTCCATGCCATAGGAAAGAAAGGAATATTTTGAATATCATGTCCCTTTAAAGTTTGGTCCACAAATTCAATTCTGTAACTTGTTGAGATTTAACTGTTTTTTGTTTTTTTTTGCAACTTATAATATAGTTAGCCCAATTTGTTTGGCTATGTATTTACTGAACAGTTACACACTGTCAAGGTATTGCTGAGTGGCATTGGATAAACTACATAAGTATCACATAATCTAATAATTCAATTGAGATAATATCTACTTGGCATGAATTGATTTGGCTATAGCCACAGCAGAAATTGTAAAAGACCTGAATTCAGCCTAGACCCCTCTCCAAACTCACTATGCTGAAATCCACTGTGATGTACAGGTAGCCCTCAGTTTACGCCGGGGTTAGGTTCCAGAAGGAATGGTTGTAAATCGAAACCGTTGTAAATTGAAACACAGTTTATAATGTAAGTCAATGGGAAGTGAGGTAGATAGGTTCCAGGCCCCTCTCAAAATTGTCATAAGTAACACCCAATACATTATTTTAAAAGCTTTGAAATGAAGACTTTAAATGATAGACAGCATTATAAACCTAATAAAATAATCACACAACACAGAATATATAATTAAACTAAGTTAAATGAACAAAAACATTTGCTAAATAGCATAATAAACCTAATAAAATAATCGCACAACACAGACTTCACTTGCATTTTTCTGCAAACAGTTCTTTATGCATTCCAATCTGGACTGAATTATAGACAGGAAGATCTTGTTCCTTTGAAATCTGCTCAATAGCTCAGGTCTGGTTAAACTGATAAATATCAGCTTGCTTGGCTTTGCTGCAACACAAACAGACAGCTCCACCTACTGGCTATTTTAATAAATGCACTGCTTCTCAATGCTTTTCAATAGCAGTCACATGACTGGAAACAAAGGTTGTTATTCTGAAACGGTGTAAATTGAACCGTTGTAAAACGAGGGCCATCTGTATATCTATATAACTCAATTAAAATAGTTGCCCTGACATGGTACCTAGATCAGGATGCTATCTGGGGTGAGAGGGACACTGAGTCTATACCTTAGTGTAAATATGCTCAGAATCTCAGGAAAGTAAGTAATTAGCAGGTGTATGATACCCAAACGAGAGTTTCTTTTGCAGGTCTAATACACATATACTGTACGTCTGGAAAAATCTGCAGACTCAGATAACAGTATATAGGAGGCTAAATCTCAAATAAATGATTTGTGCCTAATCTTTATAATAATTTAAAATGCTCAGATCAAATTGAAGACAACTATATGTGTGCATTGGTCTGAAGGTTATACTGTGTTGAATGAATGCCTGCTCTATTGAATGGGTGGCTGCAATGGTAGATTTAAATGTTTAACTTATTTCAAAATAAATAACATATCATTTTGTTTTTCTTCAGACATCTGATGTACAAATTAGGTTCCAAGTGCCCTGAATTAATCATATAGCTTATACACTAAATATTAAAATGATATCCACAGATATGCAATAATTACAGTAAATGGAAAAAGATCAGATACAGAAATATCTAATTAATTTGCTACAGAACTCTATTGCAGGTATGTATGGAAGTTGGAATATAATGTATTTATATTAAATGGAATAATAATCAAATGTAAATATAGTTATAAGATTAATTACATCAGACTGCTAATCACAAGGTATGTATGTGATATTAAGATTAAGTGAAATATCTATATTAAATACTATGGTTCCATGAAGAACAAATAATTATGAATATAATTACTTACTAATATAATACTAGAAATACACCCATGTTTAGTCTCATTAGATACATGCTAAATTATATTAGATAGGACATATATGTTGACCAGATAGGTTTATTAATGTCGGGAAATAATGAGTATATTGAGTATACGTTTTAAAAATATATAAGAATATTTTTGTAGTAGTGTCTGCTGCCTCCCAATGGAGTAGAGCTG
The DNA here is from genome assembly GCF_027579735.1 of Bombina bombina. Taxonomy (NCBI): domain Eukaryota; kingdom Metazoa; phylum Chordata; class Amphibia; order Anura; family Bombinatoridae; genus Bombina; species Bombina bombina. The sequence goes on along the minus strand of NC_069503.1, from coordinate 829,325,830 downwards.
GTATGCCAGCCAAAAAGGGATATGGCTGTTCAGAGAGGCATTTCCAGATAACCAATGAGGGACAAGCTTTGATTGAGGGAGTATCCAAGCCTAATGGGTGATTAAAAAATGGGGAGGAGTTTGGTCTCTGAGAAAAACTCCTTGAACAAAGAGAATAAGCCCTTTTGCTGGAAATTTTCTTGGTGACTGTTGCAATCCTGCTTGCTGCCATTTTTGCTTACAGAGAGACACGAGTGTGCGAACACAGTTTTCTGTAAGACAAATTCGTTGGGACTTGTGGATAAGAGATAATCAGGATTAATTCTCTTCCAATTGTGCATAATTTCCCTAAAAATTTTGACAATAGACATATTTGGATATTGAACCCTCACCTGGAACTGGTAAAGTATACACGATTGTTAAGTATATTTAATATTTAAATCAAAGGTATTCTATAGCTATAGTTAAATTGTAGCTGTGATTTTAAAGGGTATTTTGTACTTTAAATTTATGTCCCATTGCCCTGTGTAGCTTAGAAATAATTATATTGGTGCTAAATAATTTTATTGTTAGGAAAAGGTTTTGTATTTTTATATTTATAAGTCAGTCTTATTTATTGTGAAATCTCTTAAGAACCGCACATAAATTGGTTATTGTGTTGATAATATACAAACTTCTCTAGTTGTAGTTGTTTAAGTATTGTAAGTGAGTGATCCATATTTTAGCATTGGACTGTGTTGTTGGCTAATTATAAATTGCCTTATAAGTTTAATGGCAAGGTGTGATTTTAATAAGCGATTATTCTGGAATCAAGGTTAATTTATAGAAATATTTTTAGAGCTTGCTTTGTATAGAATATTGTAACAGCATAGACATATATTTGGCCATAATTAATATGATATTTACTACGCAAATATAATCATTGTGTATATAAAGCTAACTGATCAGAACTAAGGATTAAAGATTAGATTTTAGTTAGAATTATATATTGTTACGTAAATATATATAATACGTTAGAGGTTACCACTAAAATAGTGTATAATTAATATTGTAACCTGGGTTATATCTAACACGTTGGAGTACACTGCTTAGATAATATTTATGGTAATATTCTAACAGATATAATAGTATCTACAATGCTTGTGAGCCCAATGTTACATATTTTTCCCACATCCTATTTGGGAATTCAGACATTCCCCCTTTCAATTTTTTACATCTTGAGTTTATTCATACATTTATGATTACTTAGCCATAGTACAAGAAATGGTGAGATGGACTCCCCGAATGGAGTTGCTACTACCTCTATAACTAGATTACTTAGGAGTTGTTATCCCCAGAACAACGCTCCCATTTTAATTAGTAAAATGTTCTTTTTTTGTCTGTTCTTCCAAATATTCCATCTAGCCCTTCTTTTTTTTTCATTTGTACTTTTCTCTAAGGGATTTATAATTTACCTATACATTCTATATGCTACAAGAACGGAATTCTTTAAACAAATACTTGGAAGGTAGAGAGCTAACTGTAGTGGATCTGCTGTATGGTAGACCAATTACATTAGCAAACCTATATGCGCCTCATGTAGACCACACCATATTTTTTCAAATTGTTATACATAAACTCCCAGACATAAGGTCCCAGTCTCCACCAGGAAATCATACCTCCCACTTCCTAATGTCTTGGAAGAACTTAGGGAAGCAATCGGCAAACCATTTGGCAAATGGTTATCTAATTTCCAAAAAAAATAAAATTACCAGACAATTTACGCCTTTTGAGAAATTGTGTAATTTTACTTCCAAATTGAAGAGCATATTATACTTTTCTCATAAAAATAAAATGTATGCTTACCTGATAAATGAATTTCCGTCTTGGCAGTGAGTCCACAAGAACATTCTTAACCTATGGGAATCACTCTACCTGGCCACCAGGAGGAGGCAAAGACATCCCATACTCTACATACCGTTTGTAGGGGGGCAACATTACCTCCTCTAACCTTAGTAAACTGGGTATATTATTATATATGTTCATATTTATCCACTTTTTACTTTTGCATAGACAGCTGATATATGCATATATGCTCTATAGGTAATGCCCTTTTTATGTCTAGGTATTCATCTCAACTGTGTTTGAGTAATAGAACATTCTTGTACCAGGATGTAACATTTGTATCCTTCTTTACTTGGTTAGTTTGCAGAATTTTTGTAAGGACTCTGCTTTAATGAGACAACGGGACTTTATTTCTAATTTTCATTATTGGCTAATAATATACAAACACATATACAGTGGGACATCGGTTAACGAACGACTCGGTAAACGAAATTTCGGTTTACGAATGAAAATTCTTTAAAAAAAATTCCTCGGTTTACAATTTTTTTTCGCAATACGAAACAAGTGTCCCGGTTTGCCCCTGCATACTGAAGTGTGGGTAGCAGTGTGGAGTTGTTGGAGAGGTTTTGGAGCCATTTGCAGGAAGTTGTTGAGCCTTTTGGAGCCATTTGCAGCAAGTTGTTGATCCTTTTGGAGCCATTTGCAGCAAGTTGTGGAGCCTTTTGGAGCCATTGGAGCCATTTGCAGCAGGTTTTGGAGCCTTTTGCAGCAGGTTTTGGAGCCTTTATTTGACTTTTTTTCTCACCTCCGGAACGCATTAATTGGTTTTCAATGCATTCCTATGGGAAACCGTGTTTCGGTTTACAAATTTTTCGCAATACGAAACGTCCCGGAGAACGAATTAAATTCGTAAACCGAGGTCCCACTGTATATATATAGGTTAATAATATATAACACGGCTAACAAAGCATTAAATAACTTTCCCATTTTGAAAAAAGCTCTGATATGATCAGAGTATCTTATCACCTTTACCAGTCCTGAAAGCTTCCCCACAGGAAAAGATATAGACAGGAAGGTGCATTAAATAAGGTTAACCCTTAGTACATTTTCCATGGGTGGCATGCGAAATACAGGGAAAGGATTTTTCACTGCCTGTCTGAAAACTCCTTGTCTACCCCCCTGTCCTATGTAGACACTCTGAGGAGGAAATGGGTCTCTGATAGCTTAGAGAACCCCTATCAATGATGAGTAGATCAGCATTACACTTCACTCCATCTTGGAGGTAAACAAATGACTGAGGATTCAGGGCCAGTGTGATTTAAAGATCTGGTATGTTGGGGTGTTTTTTCTTCCTAGTGGTCTGGAGAATAATTGACACATGTGATGTCATGGATTCTCACCATCTGATGAAAAAAACATAGCTCTAGTACACTGGTATTCAAGCTGTCCTCAGGCCTCCCTAACAGGCCACATTTCAAGGATATCTGAACTACAACACAGGTTAAATAATCAGCTGATTAGTAAACATGGTTATTATACCTGTTCTAATCCAGGGTAATCCTGAAAACCTGGTCTGTTGGGGAGGCCTGAGGACAGGTTTTGAAATTAGTGATCAAGTAAAATGAGCCCTCACTGTGAAGGGTTGGTTCTCACCCAAAAAGCTTGTGGGTCACGTAGATTTGAAAGAATCTTATCAGCCAGACAAACAATTGGAGTTTTCTGTCACTTTGTAAAACCATAATAGAGAATAAGAAATCCAACTTTCTTAGGAACTTCCAAATATAATTTAAAAGGGAATGACGGGAGGCGGAGTCAGCTGCCTAGCATGGAGGACGCAGAGGAGTGAGCTCCGACTATGACAGGGCTAATAAAGCTACTATGGGAAAGAAACAACACCTAAAGTGGCGAAAGTTTGAAGGAACAGTTCACTAACAGAGTTACGGTGTTTTAAATTTTATTATCTACCGGATCGCTGTGCGGTAGCGCACACGCCAGCAACTAACCGCCTCTCTGCTGAGGCCTATCAAAAGTTTGACTGCTGTGTATAAAGTGATCTGCCGCAACCTCGGGAAGCTGTAACCTTATACCGGAGTTATCCAGAGGCATTGAAGAAACTCAACACAGCCACTATACAGAGCCGGGAGCTACAGATCTAACATGTGAGTACTGCGCCACTAAGGCCTATCTCTGTTGCGGTCCCGCAGCACAAACAGACACTGATATGCAGAACACAATGCATTGCCTGCTTTAGGGAAAAGCAAGATGTCATAAAGCACCAACTAAGCATTATATACCGCATGTTCAGCTTTTACATATATGCCTTATACCTTTCCACTCCACTACTAGCACCTGGATTGTGAGCCGCACTCGATACCACTACTCACACTATCAAAAATCCTGCTACTGACCGGATTATTTGCCCTGGGGATATATGGAATCCTTTTTCCTCTTAGAACTTTAAGCATTGCTACTACATTTGCCTGCTACAGCAATTTCCCACTATAGCAAACTGGGATACACTGGATATAAAGAATCCCAATACTAGCACCAAGGAGTGAGTAAAAGTATTCACAAAGGCCTCATTTTCCCTAATTCTGAACGGATCAATATGTCTGTAAAGGGGCAGAAAAAAGCGCCCAAGAGCAGTAAAAACCTTAAAGTCTCACAAAATCCGACTATGCTGAAAGAATTTTTTAAGCCACTGGATGTCACATCCACACATATAACTGACACACAGAATGATTTAAGTGACTCTGATGATTCCACACACTCACAGTTCTCCTCTAGAGACACAAGACCGCTCACAAGAGCTGATCTGAGTTCACTACCTACTAAAGACGATCTCACTACCTTACTATCACAGGTCAGCCAGCTTATAAAAGATGGCCTCAAAGAAGTGAGGAAAGATATAAATGACCTAGGAGATAGGATGGAATATCTAGAGGAAGGATCTGAATATGTTAATTTTGAACTTGAAACGCTGTCCAGGCAGACATACCAACAGAGTGTTACCATAGAAAACTTACAAGCCCACGTGGAAGATTTAGACAATAGAGGTAGGAGGCAAAACCTTAGGATCAGAGGTATCCCAGAGCCTGTCCTTCCCCAACAGTTGGAGGGCTATCTACAAAAGTTATTTCACTATATTATGGGTACAAGAGACTCTCCTAACACCCCTTTAGATCGGGCACATCGAGCACTCAGGCCACCTCCAAAACCTGCAGACCCGCCAAGGGACGTGATACTAAGATTTCAACTTTTCAAAGACAAAGAAATGATTTTCACTGCATCTCGGAAGAAACAAGATATTTGCTTCGAAGACTCTCAACTGCAAATCTATGCAGATATTAGCCCTCTTACACTTGCTAAAAGGAGGGAGGCCAAATTCCTAACATAGATGGGGTTTCCCATTTTGTCTCAGGGTAGCCCGGGGGTCCCAGACATACATTTACAGGACACTGGAAGATATCGAACCCTTCTGTAAGCAGCTGAATATACCTCTGCCCAAGCTCCCCAGGATTGACAAAGCAAAATCTGACAACAATCAACAAGATGCCCGCACTCCCAAACCACAAAGGCCAGGCTGGATGACAGTCAATCGAAAAAGATCAAGAAAAGATACAAATGCGTCCAACCAAACTTCTGCACAAGAAGATTCTCTAGACCCTCCTACCTGAACCCTAATAGTCCCTCATTGAAATTTATCTTTGCCAACCTCTCACAGGAAACATGGTTTGTTTATTGAATGGACTCCAGGAATACTCAAAGCTTTATATTTGTCTTTTTGTTCTTTCCCTGGAAGGTAATACGAAGGACTAATACTCCCCTATTAGTGACCTACTCACGGGGTACGATCACCTGACTCTTAAGAATAGTAGGAGTAATTAGGTGTGCGAGACGCTGAGAATAAACTCTTAGAATAGAAAATATTCTGTAATGCTTAGCGGTAAATGATAGATATGTTAGCTTTTGATCTCTATCTCACCATTTATGTTTATTTCCCTAAGGTTATGTGTTCGAAATAATTAAAATTGTTATTGGTTAGGATTGTTGTGATCCCAATTGCTACAACTATAAAAGAAAGTTTATAGCCCTGTCCTATAGCTCATAGTTATTGAGCTTCTTATTAACTCTTTAAGTAGGTTAGGTTTGTATTTCTTTGTATTGTTTATGATGTTTTTTCTTGCTTCATTCCTTTTCTTATATTCCTTCTCTTCTTCTTCTAGTATCTCTTTTTCCCTCCACCTGCAGAAAGCCTTTCGTAATACGCTGCTCTATTATACTAGTCACATAGTGAGTCTCAATCGCAAGCTTCAGCCTAAGACACCAGCAGCACAAGCCAAATGTAAGTACCTTTGCATACACTGCTTTCCGGACTACTCACACGAACAGCTGTCTCTCACACCCTTACCATCAACTAAAACTTATACAGCGGTAAGACCCCTACAATATCATGGCTGCCCCTAAATTAAAAATTATCTCCCAAAACGTGAAAGGGCTCAATTCACCAACAAAAAAGTCAATAGCATTGAACTGGTTTCGCAGGCTGGGGGGTGACATCATTTTTGTGCAGGAGACACACTTTTGCTTAGATGGGAACCCTGCATTCTCCTCCAGCACTTATCCTTTGGGATACTTCTCTCATAATGTCACCAAAACAAATGGGGTAGGCATACTTTTTAATAAAAAGTTACCATTTCAGCTGCTTACTAAACATCGGGACAATTAGGGTAGGCTCCTTATTCTCCAGGGACTATTGTATAATCAACCCGTCACACTGGTAAATTTGTATGCCCCAAACAGAGCCCAAGCGAGATTTTTTAGGAAGTCACTAAATAACCTTCTAACAGTTGATAAAGGAATTGTTATCTGCGCAGGCGATTTTAATGTAGCATTATCACCACTTTTAGACTGTTCTCAAGACCGAAGTGGCATCCCCACATCCGCACTTCAAAGCATTAATACTAAGTTGACAGCCCATTCTTTAGTATATGGAGACTACAAAATCCCAGACAAAGGGAGTTTACATTTTATTCCCACCCGAACAGGTCCTGGTCCAGAATCGACTATGTTCTTGTAAACCAACTCAGCCTACACTTAGTAGACTCCACTGATATATCACTAACTCCTTGGTCGGACCATTCTATGGTGACATTAACCTTTAACTGGCCCTTAGAACCTATCTCCCAATATTGTTGGAGACTAGAGGAAACCCTCCTAAAAGACCCAACGCTAAAGGACCAAATCTCTGCAGCACTGACGGAATACTTTACCATAAATGTAACCGATTCCATTTCCCCTGGCATTATATGGGATGCACATAAAGAAGTAATAAGGGGCATCTTTCTCAAGCATAAAGCTCTCCTAAACAAATGTAAGAAAGCAGATTACAAAACACTAGAGCATCAGCTATCTGTACTACAGCAGGCACACATCCAAAGCCCCCTAGATCCAACCATTGCTCATGACCTAGCACTGGCAAGGGATAGATTTAATGCGCATTTACAAAAAGAGGCTCAGAGACATGCTTTCTACCTGAAGAGGCTATATTTTTCAGAAGGCAATAAAGCAGGCAGACTCTTGGCGCGAGCTCTACGCCAGAGAACGCTTAACTCCTATGTCCACAAACTCTGCAATGCGGAGCATATAGTGGTACAAGATAGCAAGTCTATTGCATCAGTATTCCAAGACTATTACTGCAAATTATATAACCTCCCAAAGATTGACACCCCTGAGCAGATTAGAGATATGGAAAACTATATCAGAGAAGCCGACATAGTTAAGATCACATCAGAAGATGCGGCCAAACTAGACAAGCCCATTTCCTGCCAGGAGATATTGACTGCTATAGACACCCTACCGACACAAAAGAGCCCAGGCCCTGATGGCTTCTCCAATGTATACTACAAAACATTCAAACAGATACGAGATTTCTTATCCGCGCATATATCATTAATACACAAGACAGGGAAATCTACACTTGAACCAGGCAATTATCGACCAATCTCTTTAATAAATACAGACGCAAAGATATATGCCAAGATCCTGGCAACTAGGCTCAATAAATTCTTGCCCCATCTTATTCACACAGACCAGGCGGGCTTTGTTCCGCGTCAGGAGGCCAGGGACAATACGATCAGGACACTTCACCTGATCGATTATGCTTCTACTACAAATATTGAGATGGTCCTGGCCTCTACCGACGCGGAAAAAGCGTTTGATAGGTTGAATTGGGTCTATCTCCGAGTTGCCTTGGAGGGATTTGGGTTTTGGAGAGAGATTGGTCAATAGGATTTTCAGCTTATATAACAACCCCACTGCTAAAGTCCGAGTAAATAGCATAATGTCAGATTCACTCAACATAAGTAATGGCACACGGCAGGGATGTCCCCTCTCCTCTTTGCCATAGCAATGGAACCCCTAGCAGCCCATATTAGATTGAACAACACCATTAAGGGGGTACCTATTAGGCCTAATAAATATAAAATAAGTTTGTATGCTGACGATATCTTACTATCCCTGACTAATCCTATGGTGTCTATACCAGCGGTGCTTGCTGAATTCCGACGCTTTGGAGACTTCTCTCATTTCCTGATTAATAATCAGAAATCTAACATTCTAAACATTACGATGAACACACAAAAGTTCTTGTCCCTTGCCCAGATTTGTCCATACCAATTAATTACCGACCAAATTAAATACCTGGGTGTGAACATTACACCTAAAGTCACCTCCCTCTTTAAGTCAAATTACACCCCACTACTGCAAGAAATGCTGCAAGACTGCCAAGTCTGGCAAAGCAAGTCATTCTCCTGGTGGGGGAGGAACCAAATAGCGAAAATGTCCCTACTGCAGCGAATCCTCTACTTGCTACAGACTATTCCTATTCACTTACCGACGGCCTTTCTACAACAACTTCAATCTATTCTTAACAGGTTTATCTGGGGAGGTTGCAGACCAAGAGTAGCTAGACAAAATCTATATAGGTCTAGGAGGGATGGAGGGTTGGGCACTCCCTTTATACTTCGGTATTATCAGGCTAATGTGTTACAACGCATATTGAACTGGCATACTGACTCACAGGATAAGGCATGGATCCCACTAGACACGCACATTCTAAAAACACCGCAAGTTGGCCCAATCTGTTGTCTGCAAGATAAGTTTCGTCCCCCTAGAGCAAGATTGTCTCCTCTCTATAGACACATTTTCTCCACCTGGGATACTATAGTTAAACAGATAGGGGGTATCTCCACAACACATTCGCCCATGACGCCGATTTTTCAAAACACAGAGTTACTATTAGGTATGCATCTCACACTTGGGGATATTCATTATAGAGAACTGGGATTTTCATCCCCGTTGATAGACTTTTTTTCTCAGGGGAAACTTAAGCCTAGACAGGACCTGACAGACACTGGAGGGTACCTACACAAATTGGTTGAAATACTCTCAGCTACAACATCTAATACGGGTCTCCTCACATAGCCCTCAACTCACACGGCCTCTTATCGTCTTTGAGCAACTCTGTAGGGCTGGCATCTCTTCAAGGAGAACCTTGGCCATGTCAAGACGCATCCTAGACAACTGTTTATATAATACATTACCGACATACACCGAATCCTGGCAAGATTAACTAAATTTAGACATTACCCCGGAAAGCTGGTACAAACTATTCGAATATACAGCTAAATCGTTGACATCCCCCCAGATCCTTGAAATGAACTACAAGGTTCTATCGAGGTGGCATATGACCCCAGTTAGAATGAAATTAATATACCCAGAGGCTTCTCCCTTGTGCTGGAGGAGATGTGGGGAGGTGGGAACTTTATCACATGTGTGGTGGTCGTGCCCTCGCCTGCGACTCTTTTGGGAATCCCTAGAGAAAATACTACTCCCAATGACTGGAGACACCTTTCACCTTAGCCCTCTGATCATATTGTTAAATGACAGACCTAAAATTCCTTGCAAGCTTAGACTCTCTTTACTTCAAATTTGCATAAATGGAGCTAAATCCCTAATAGTTAGCAAGTGGAAGTCTCACCTTACCCCAACAATTGCAGAATGGACGTCTAGAACCCAGGAGCTTATCTCGTTGGAAGAATACTCCTATCTCAAGCAAAATAGACACAACAGGTTTTTGAATATAAAACTATACTGGGAAATGCTCCAAATCCCACCTTAAGGCTCTTTTATTGAGATGGCATGCTGGTATTTTGAAAGTACAGTACACCACCCTCCTGGGCCTCCCCTTCTAAGGTATGCATTAAGACTAGTAAGATACCTAAGAAACTGCGACACCTAACAGTAGGTGCGAGTACGAAGGCTTCCTCTTTCTTTTTTTTCCCTGCTAAATATCCCTTTCTTCCTTCTCTTTACTTCCTTCCTTTCTGTCTCTTAATTTTTGATGTTAAAAAAAGGTTAACTATGCATTTGACGGCCGGCTATTAAAAGGTAGCCTTTTCGAAGGCCCCCTCTTTTTGTATACATGTATCGGCTGCTTTATAGAACACAGTTAATAAGCTATATTCCTTGTTTGTACTTGTATTTAACATTGCAGCCACATGGAGCTGAACTGTCTGTTTGCATGTTATGTATATCAAACCTGCTTAATAAAAATTTAAATAAAAAAAAAAAAAAAAAGGGAATGACAAGTCTTTACTAAAAAAGCAGCATATTATTGTAACCATTAATTACATATTCCTCTCAAAATGCCATATTTTATGCTTAGCAATTAGGGTGGAACTGAGAGTAAGTCTACAATGAGTTCAATGTCTCATATACTCAGTTGAGTAGAATGCAACCCATTGTGTTCTAAACCATTCAGATTCCAGGTGCCCCACAACTACCTATAGAGTCTATACAAGAATAGTGTATGAAAGACTGCTTTGGATGACACAAATAGACACTGAAGGCAACACTCTTTTTAGTTTCAATGAACTACCCATAATTCTAAACTTATTATTTATACCATACAAAGTGTTCTACACAGAATATTTGTCCAGCCAGGTGGCATTATGAAGTAGCCGGGTAGGAGCATTGTAAATATTTTAACATTTTCTTTTATTTATAAATGTCATTTATGCTATCCAAAGCACATATTGATTGCATCATTCAACATAAATTGATTTGTTGATAATTTGTGCAACAAATATATATAAAAAAAAAAAAGTGCATTTTAGCTTATTGGCTTAAATTTTAGCCGGGTGGTCAGTAAAATCAGCCAAGAGGTGTGACTGTTAAATAGGTCCTGAGGAGAACACTAAGTACACAAGATCTTAAGAACAGCCACACTATAACCAATCATACCCCCATCCCAGTTACCTTCACATTTTTCTAAACAAGGGGAAAAAAGAAAAAACTTATATCCATCAAATTCCAAGGCAAACACTACTTTCACAAGGGCTCTAAGGAATTCACTGTTTGCAACAAACTAAATTTATATAATTAACTCTTAATTTCTCTTAAGCCCTTAACTCTAACCAAAACCTAGCTTTCTCTCTCATCTTCCACTGCTACACTATAATTAATTTAGCCATACAAAAAAGAAGATGGTACTAGCATTCTACTAACATCCCGATTTACTTCCTACTTTAACTATATGTCAACTATTTCTTTTTCTCCTCCTTTGAATCTGACATTCACAAACATCTCTGAAGATCATCTTTATGTGCAGAATAAAATGTTGTGCTATAAAGGAATATGTAGACTGACCATTTTTGAAAGGTTTCCTTAGTCTGGCTAGTCGTCGGACCCTAAAAGGAAAAAACAATGTTCTAATGAATAGTACTATGTTTATATAAAATAAAATAAAAGCATCTGCCTCAGGAACATCTGCCAATATTTCAAGCCTGCCCAGGAAATTTATAAACACTCAAGCTTGCAAGTGGAAAAAGTTGTTTCTTCATGCCTGACAAATGAGCTCTGAAATCTCAGAGGGGATGAGAAAAACATTTAGTCTCTGATACTTTATATTGAGGCAATCTGTTTGGTTTTGAATGGGTGACAATTTTTTTTCCAATGTATTCCTTTTAATAAGGTTAATTTTGGGAATGGAGAGTGGCTGTACAGCAACATGAATCATTTTGTAATATTACATTTATTTGAGCAGGCATTTTTGTCTGCCTTAATGACTGTATCCTGTATAATTATTTCACTATTCATGACTTGGCTGCTCTTTCAAGACATATGATCTGTTTCTTCTTGTTCATTATTTTAAAATAGTACTTTAAAAATAGTTAAGAAGAGTTGGGTAGACAAGGTACAAATGCAAGCAGCCAATGTATGTAAAATCAAATGCTAAAAAAACCCATTCATTAATAGAAGAAAGAAAATATTGGACAGCCTGTGAAAATGTGTGGAATTTTATAAAATATGTCACAAATATTTTTAGATTTAACAAACAAAGCAAGATAATATATAGACGTAATTATTCATCTTTTTCACTAAGCTATTAGTGTAGTAACAACTACCAAGTGAATCAGAGCACTTAGTGTTATATGGCTACTTGATGAGAAAGTGAAAGAAAGAGACAATGGGTTGCTAATTAAATAGGCAGAATGTTCCTAGAGGTCCACTGGAGAATGAAATACCACTTATAGCATCTCTCCTTCTTTCTGAAGTTTACTCTGTTATAGCCAAGTTATGACCATGAGATAAAGAGAGAGAGAGCGAGAGAGAGAAAGAGAAGAGAGAGAATAATCTGTTTACCAAAAATCCAGGAAAAATAAAAAAAAAACAGAATTTATGCTTACCTGATAAATTACTTTCTCCAACGGTGTGTCCGGTCCACGGCGTCATCCTTACTTGTGGGAATATCTCTTCCCCAACAGGAAATGGCAAAGAGTCCCAGCAAAGCTGTCCATATAGTCCCTCCTAGGCTCCGCCCACCCCAGTCTTTCGACCGACGGACAGGAGGAAAAAAACAGGAGAAACTATAGGGTGCCGTGGTGACTGTAGTTAGAGAAAATAATTCATCAAACCTGATTAAAAAAACCAGGGCGGGCCGTGGACCGGACACACCGTTGGAGAAAGTAATTTATCAGGTAAGCATAAATTCTGTTTTCTCCAACATTGGTGTGTCCGGTCCACGGCGTCATCCTTACTTGTGGGAACCAATACCAAAGCTTTAGGACACGGATGAAGGGAGGGAGCAAATCAGGTTACCTAAACAGAAGGCACCACGGCTTGCAAAACCTTTCTCCCAAAAATAGCCTCTGAAGAAGCAAAAGTATCAAATTTGTAAAATTTGGCAAAAGTGTGCAGTGAAGACCAAGTCGCTGCCTTACATATCTGATCAACAGAAGCCTCGTTCTTGAAGGCCCATGTGGAAGCCACAGCCCAAGTGGAGTGAGCTGTGATTCTTTCTGGAGGCTGCCGTCCGGCAGTCTCGTAAGCCAATCGGATGATGCTTTTAAGCCAAAAGGAAAGAGAGGTAGAAGTCGCTTTTTGACCTCTCCTTTTACCAGAATAGACGACAAACAGAGAAGAAGTTTGTCTGAACTCTTTTGTAGCTTCTAAATAGAATTTTAGAGCACGGACTACGTCTAAATTGTGTAACAAACGTTCCTTCTTTGAAACTGGATTCGGACACAAAGAAGGAACAACTATCTCCTGGTTAATATTCTTGTTAGAAACAACCTTTGGAAGAAAACCAGGCTTAGTACGCAAAACAACCTTATCTGCATGGAACACCAGATAGGGCGGAGAACACTGCAGAGCAGATAACTCAGAAACTCTTCTAACAGAAGAAATAGCAACCAAAAACAAAACTTTCCAAGATAACAACTTAATATCTATGGAATGTAGAGGTTCAAACGGAACCCCTTGAAGAACTGAAAGAACTAGATTTAAACTCCAGGGAGGAGTCAAAGGTCTGTAAACAGGCTTGATCCTAACCAGAGCCTGAACAAATGCTTGAACTAAACACCACATACTCTTAACCATCTCCGTGGAGATGTTGCCTGTGCAACGGCAAAGAGAATGACTGGGGTGGGCGGAGCCTAGGAGGGACTATATGGACAGCTTTGCTGGGACTCTTTGCCATTTCCTGTTGGGGAAGAGATATTCCCACAAGTAAGGATGACGCCGTGGACCGGACACACCAATGTTGGAGAAAACAGGCACAAGAAGGGGGTGTGCCAGGCACAGTATAATATGTACTGGTAAATCATGTATATCCTGCCATATTCAGGTACTGGTGCTGTTAGTACCAAAGGTGCAAAAAGAAAGCAATTCCAAGGTCTTGGGATACACAATCTATAATATGATGAATGCACATTTAATTGATAAATGGAATTTATCAGGTATTTAGGGAAGCAAAGCAGACTTCCAGCAGCCAACTTTGCTGCAGGCATCTCACCTCTTGAATACACTGAGCCCAGCTGATTCCAGGAAACTTCCAATCATCTTTTCCCCAGCTATGTCACATTGTAATTATGTTCATTTAGACAAAATACGTGCATGCATACATGAGTAAATAAAGATACAAGGATATATGTATAGATAATAAAACGTGCAATTATCTATACAATATAATATGAGATTTCTGTTCTGAATGTTTCTACCCAGAACCCTCTGATAAAATAGTTAAACAAACAGAACACAGCCAATACCAACTATATTTATACATATACATAAAGAGGGCTTCTTTACAGAAAAGGATCTGAAGATTGTATTGCACAATTTAAAACACATTAATTTAAGCATGGAGAAACATATATCAGTCAACTGCATGTTTCCATTTCAGTATCAGGTTTAAGGTAATGTTTAAAAAAACAAAAAAAAGCTTCTATTTAATATTTGTATGGTAGTTGCTATTAAATGACATTGTAGACTTTCTATGGTTTAAAATGGCAAATATGAGTGAGTATCCTGCTTTATAAAAGATGCATGGTGGCACTACATAAAACATATATAATGGCACTTATAAACAGCTTCAATTATCAACTCCTTATATCCTTGGCCATATCATTTATATTCCTTTGCCTGAGGCATTAAAACACAAAGCCCATAGATTGTAAACTTGTCAGGGCAGGGAATGTGACTTCACATTGCATGCTACGCTAAGATATGAGTCACTTTTAATCCTGTTGGGAGATAAGCTTTAAATATATTGTTAAATAAATAAACTTGAACAGGAGCTGGAAATATTATCAATTAGGAATAATATGCAATACTTACCATATTTCAATTAAATTAACTAGGACTTTTATTTTAGCATTTTTTGTTTCCAATGAATATTCTTAAATATAGTGCATAATAGCTATTAAAACCTGCTGAACAGTTACAAGAGGCATTAAAAAGTGACCTTTCAATTACATTTCATAAGTGGGAAAGAAAAAAAATGTCCGAAACTCATATTAAATTCTTTCATATTTAGAAAGTAAGTCAAAGTGAATTTCGCACATTAAAACTAGAATCTAAGTGAAGAATGATTACCAGCACAGATTTCATTAGTGGAAGAATGCATGTACATCAATTAATCCCTTTGTACAGGGCATTTCCTGGTACATTCTGTTCTCGATAAGAAAGGAAACACTTTTATCCAACTATGATATTAATGGTACCAATTATATATCTGCAGGAATGTAGAAACCCCCCCAGAAAACCTTTCCATGCTTCTAGTATTAAAATCTACAGAAGAACATTTATTTCCATAATAAAAATGTAGCATCTGTTTTTCTAGTCCACTACAGTTGATCGCTGATAGGCTGACATCCACTTTTAACACTTTAAATCCTGAGCACCAGAGAGGAAAAAAAAATACCTGGAGACTATACTACAGAAAAAAGAGAATTATTTTTTCCCCTTCACTTTCTTTAACAAGTGATGTTAAATTCTTTGCTACAGAAAAACTGAAAATTTCTTCATGTACTTATGGGCACAAGATGCACTCTCCTACCTATCCCAGAAGACAATATTTTGTCATGATAGAAACCATGAAGAAATATATGAGTTCAGTTATACATGTGCCTGCAACACAAAAACATAATTTATGTAAGAACTTACCTTATAAATTGATTTCTTTCATATTGGCAAGAGTCCATGAGCTAGTGACATATGGGATATACAGGGAGTGCAGAATTATTAGGCAAGTTGTATTTTTGAGGATTAATTTTATTATTGAACAACAACCATGTTCTCAATGAACCCAAAAAACTCATTAATATCAAAGCTGAATAGTTTTGGAAGTAGTTTTTAGTTTGTTTTTAGTTATAGCTATTTTAGGGGGGATATCTGTGTGTGCAGGTGACTATTACTGTGCATAATTATTAGGCAACTTAAAAAAAACAAATATATACCCATTTCAATTATTTATTTTTACCAGTGAAATCAATATAACATCTCAACATTCACAAATATACATTTCTGACATTCAAAAACAAAACAAAAACAAATCAGTGACCAATATAGCCACCTTTCTTTGCAAGGACACTCAAAAGCCTGCCATCCATGGATTCTGTCAGTGTTTTGATCTGTTCACCATCAACATTGCGTGCAGCAGCAACCACAGCCTCCCAGACACTGTTCAGAGAGGTGTACTGTTTTCCCTCCTTGTAAATCTCACATTTGATGATGGACCACAGGTTCTCAATGGGGTTCAGATCAGGTGAACAAGGAGGCCATGTCATTAGATTTTCTTCTTTTATACCCTTTCTTGCCAGCCACGCTGTGGAGTACTTGGACGCGTGTGATGGAGCATTGTCCTGCATGAAAATCATGTTTTTCTTGAAGGATGCAGACTTCTTCCTGTACCACTGCTTGAAGAAGGTGTCTTCCAGAAACTGGCAGTAGGACTGGGAGTTGAGCTTGACTCCATCCTCAACCCGAAAAAGCCCCACAAGCTCATCTTTGATGATACCAGCCCAAACCAGTACTCCACCTCCACCTTGCTGGAGTCTGAGTCAGACTGGAGCTCTCTGCCCTTTACTAATCCAGCCACGGCCCATCCATCTGGCCCATCAAGACTCACTCTCATTTCATCAGTCCATAAAACCTTAGAAAAATCAGTCTTGAGATATTTCTTGGCCCAGTCTTGACGTTTCAGCTTGTGTGTCTTGTTCAGTGGTGGTCGTCTTTCAGCCTTTCTTACCTTGGCCATGTCCGAGTATTGCACACCTTGTGCTTTTGGGCACTCCAGTGATGTTGCAGCTCTGAAATATGGCCAAACTGGTGGCAAGTGGCATCTTGGCAGCTGCACGCTTGACTTTTCTCAGTTCATGGGCAGTTATTTTGCGCCTTGGTTTTTCCACACGCTTCTTGCGACCCTGTTGACTATTTTGAATGAAACGCTTGATTGTTCGATGATCACGCTTCAGAAGCTTTGCAATTTTAAGAGTGCTGCATCCCTCTGCAATATATCTCACTATTTTTGACTTTTCTGAGCCTGTCAAGTCCTTCTTTTGACCCATTTTGCCAAAGGAAAGGAAGTTTCCTAATAATTATGCACACCTGATATAGGGTGTTAATGTCATTAGACCACACCCCTTCTCATTACAGAGATGCACATCACCTAATATGCTTAATTGGTAGTAGGCTTTCGAGCCTATACAGCTTGGAGTAAGACAACATGCATAAAGAGGATGATGTGGTCAAAATACTAATTTGCCTAATAATTCTGCACTCCCTGTACAATCCTACCAGGAGGGGCAAATTTTCCCAAACCTCAAAATGCATATAAATACACCCCTCGCCACACCTACAATTCAGTTTAACGAATAGCCAAGTAGTGGGGTGATAAAGAAAGGAGTAAAAATTATCAACAACGGTATTTGTAAATAATTGCGCTTTATACAAAAAAATCATAACCACCATAAAAAGGGTGGGCCTCATGGACTCTTGAAGTGAAAAAACAAGTACTGTGGGCGCCTTAAAGGGCAGGTCAAAAAAATATATGAGTTGATTATGTCCTAATACATATGAAAAAAATATTTTAACAAATGATAGGTAAATGATCAAGAAGAAAAAAAAAAAAACTTTTAACAAATGATAGGTAAATGATCAAGAAAAAAACAACAGCCAATTGAAATGAATGTTAAAATATAATTTAATTAGACTTTACTAAATGTATTAAAAGAGTTGTAAGCGAAATAATTAATACAATGAGATAAATATAAAAAGGCAATACTAAATGTACATAAATAAATGCATAAAAACTTGTTTATATAAAATAAGTGATTCTCTGTAAGTGACCTATCTATGTAGAGAGAAGACCTCTAAAGACACTTCAGAATACTTAACCTCTGCTGCAGACAGGGTTAAGGAAGCAAAAAAGCAGTACTAATGAGAGAAAACGAATCCTGGTGATTTAAGCAAAATAACAATGAGCTGCAACAATGATGCTCAATTCAATTTCAAAGTTTTAGGATTGGTGTAAAACGGCAATCCTGCGCAGGTTATAGCCGTGAAGAAATAATACCTTAATTTGTTCAGGAGCTCCAAGTGTTTTTGTAATCCAGTGTAGCAGTTATACCGCCAGCATGAAGTAGTTTCGGCAACGTTTCAAAGGCTCTGCTAAGAGCTGAAACGTTGCCGGAACTACTTTCTTCACACTGTTGTGGCTCACTAAGGACACCGTACTCCAGGAAACACTGAAGCAACAAACGGACATCACACAGCTGAGGGTGGAATTCCAGAGTTTGCAGGGGAAAGGAGCTTGGCGGCTTTCTTCCCATCACACACAGAGGGTTCCCAGAGCTGTTTCATGCTGGCAGTATAACTGCTACACTGGATTACAAAAACACTTGGAGCTCCTGAACAAATTAAGGTATTATTTCTTCACGGCTATAACCTGCGCAGGATTGCCGTTTTACACCAATCCTAAAACTTTGAAATTGAATTGAGCATCATTGTTGCAGCTCATTGTTATTTTGCTTAAATCACCAGGATACGTTTTCTCTCATTAGTACTGCTTTTTTGCTTCCTTAACCCTGTCTGCAGCAGAGGTTAAGTATTCTGAAGTGTCTTTAGAGGTCTTCTCTCTACATAGATAGGTCACTTACAGAGAATCACTTATTTTATATAAACAAGTTTTTATGCATTTATTTATGTACATTAAGTATTGCCTTTTTATATTTATCTCATTGTATTAATTATTTCGCTTACAACTCTTTTAATACATTTAGTAAAGTCTAATTAAATTATATTTTAACATTCATTTCAATTGGCTGTTGTTTTTTTTCTTGATCATTTACCTATCATTTGTTAAAAGATTTTTTTCATATGTATTAGGACATAATCAACTCATATATTTTTTTGACCTGCCCTTTAAGGCGCCCACAGTACTTGTTTTTTCACTTCAATATTTCTTTTGCTAGTTTGTAGGGAACTAGTATCCATCTGTGGTGCTGGTCCTTGCTGTTGGATTTATAGCGCAAGAAGTTTAATCTTTTTTCCCTCATGGACTCTTGCCAATATGAAAGAAATGAATTTATCAGGTAAGTTCTTACATAAATTATGTTTTCTTTCATGTAATTGGCAAGAGTCCATGAGCTAGTGACGTATAGGATAGCAATACCCAAGATGTGGAACTCCACGCAAGAGTCACTAGAGAGGGAGGGATAAAATAAAAACAGCCATTTTTCCACTGAAAAAAATTAATCCACACCCCAAAATATAAGTTTATTCTCATAAATGAAAAGAAAAAACTTAAAACATAAGCAGAAGAATCAAACAAACAGCTGCCTGAAGAACTTTTTTACCAAAAACTGCTTCTGAAGAAGCAAATACATCAAAACGGTAGAATTTAGTAAATGTATGCAAAGAAAACCAAGTTGCTGCTTTGCAAATCTGATCAACTGAAGCTTCATTCTTAAAAGCCCATGAAGTGGAGACTGATCTAGTAGAATGAGCTGTAATTCTCTGAGACGGGGCTTGACCCGACTCCAAAAAAGCTTGATGAATCAAAAGCTTTAACCACGAAGCCAAGGAAACAGCAGAAGCCTTCTGACCTTTCCTAGAACCAGAAAAGATAACAAATAGACTAGAAGTCTTCCTGAAATCTTTAGTAGCTTCAACATAATATTTTATAGCTCTTACCACATCCAAAGAATGTAAGGATCTCTCCAAAGAATTCTTAGGATTAGGACACAAGGAAGGAACAACAATTTCTCTATTAATGTTGTTAGAATTCACAACCTTAGGTAAGAATTTAAATGAAGTCCGCAAAACCGCCTTATCCTGATGAAAAATCAGAAAAGGAGATTCACAAGAAATAGCAGATAATTCAGAAACTCTTCTAGCAGAAGAGATGGCCAAAAGGAACAACACTTTCCAAGAAAGTAGTTTAATGTCCAAAGAATGCATAGGCTCAAAAGGAGGAGCCTGTAAAGCCTTCAAAACCAAATTAAGACTCCAAGGAGGAGAGATTGATTTAATGACAGGCTTGATACGAACCAAAGCCTGTACAAAACAGTGAATATCAGGAAGTTTAGCAATCTTTCTGTGAAATAAAACAGAAAGAGCAGAGATGTGTCCCTTCAAGGAACTTGCAGACAAACCCTTATCCAAACCATCCTGAAGAAACTGTAAAATTCTAGGAATTCTGAAAGAATGCCAAGAGAATCTATGAGAATAACACCATGAAATATAAATCTTCCAAACTCGAAAATAAATCTTTCTAGAAATAGATTTACGAGCCTCTAACATAGTATTAATCAGAGAGTCATAGAAACCTCTATGACTAAGCACTAGGCGTTCAATTTCCATACCTTCAAATTTAATGATTTGAGATCCTGATGGAAAAACGGACCTTGAGACAGAAGGTCCGGCTCAATGGAAGTGGCCAAGGTTGGCAACTGGACATCCGAACAAGATCCGCCATACTGGAGCCACCAGCAACACAAACGATTGCTCCATGATGATTTTGGAGATCACTCTTGGAAGAAGAACTAGAGGCGGGAAAGTATAAGCAGGATGATAACACCAAGGAAGTGTCAACACATCCACTGCTTCCGCCTGAGGATCCCTGGACCTGGACAGGTACCTGGGTAGTTTCTTGTTTAGATGGGAAGCCATCAGATCTATTTCTGGAAGACCCCACACCTGAACAATCTGAGAAAACACATCTGGATGGAGCGACCACTCCCCTGGATGTAAAGTCTGACGGGTGAGATAATCCGCTTCCCAATTGTCTATACCTGGGAAATTAGACAGGAGCTGGATTCCGCCCAAGCAAGTATCCAAGATACTTCTTTCATAGCTTGGGGACTGTGAGTCCCACCCTGATGATTGACATATGCCCCAGTTGTGATATTGTCTGTCTGAAAACAAATGAACGGTTCTCTCTTCAACAGAGGACAAATCTGAAAAGCCCTGAAAATTGCACGGAGTTGCAAAATATTGAATTGTAATCTCGCCTCTTGAGATTTCCAAATTCCTTGTGCTGTCAGAGATCCCCAAACAGCTCCCCAACCTGAAAGACTCGCATCTGTTGTGATCACAGTCCAGGTTGGATGAACAAAAGAGGCCCCTTGAACTATACAATGGTGATCTTACCACCAAGTCAGAGATAGCCGAACATTGGGATTTAAGGATATTAATTGTGATATCCTTGTATAATCCCTGCACCATTGGTTCAGCATACAAAGCTGAAGAGGTCTCATGTGAAAACGAGCAAAAGGGATCGCGTCCGATGCTGCAGTCATGAGACCTAAAACTTCGATATACATAGCTACTGAAGGGAATGACTGAGACTGAAGGTTCCGACAGGCTGCAACTAATTTTAAACGTCTCTTGTCTGTTAGAGACAGAGTCATGGACACTAAATCTATCTGGAAACCTAAAAAGGTGACCCTTGTCTGAGGAATCAAAAAAACTTTTTGGTAAATTGATCCTCCAACCATGTTTTCTAAGAAACAACACTAGTTGATTTGTGTGAGATTCTGCAGAAGGTAAAGATTGAGCTAGTACCAAGATATCGTCCAAATAAGGAAACACCGCAATACCTCTGATTACAGAGAGTAGGGCACTGAGAACCTTTGAAAAGATTCTTGGAGCTGTCGCTAGGCCAAAAGGAAGAGCGAAAAATTGGAAATGCTTGTCTAGAAAAGAGAATCTCAGAAACTGATAATGATCTGGATGAATCGGAATATGAAGATATGCATCCTGCAAGTCTATTGTGGACATATAATGTCCTTGCTGAACAAATGGCAAAATAGTCCTTATAGTCACCATTTTGAAAGTTGGTACTCTTACATAACGATTCAAAATTTTCAGATCCAGAACTGGTCTGAATAAATTTTCTTTCTTTGGGACAATGAATAGATTTGAATAAAACCCCAAACCCTGTTACTGAAACGGAACTGGCATGATTACCCCTGAAAACTCCAGGCATGAAACACACTTCAGGAAAGCCTGAGCCTTTACTGGATTTGCTGGGATGCGTGAGAGAAAATATCTTCTCACAGGAGGTCTTACTCTGAATCCTATTTGGTACACCTGAGAGACAATACTCAGAATCCATTGATTTTGGACAGAATGTATCCAAACATCCTTGAAAAATTTTAATCTGCCCGCTACCAGCTGAGCTGAAATGAGGGCCGCACCTTCATGCAGACTTGGGGGCTGGCTTTGGTTTCTTAAATGGCTTGGATTTATTCCAATTTGAGGAAGGTTTCCAATTGGTTATAGATTCCTTGGGGGGAAGGATTAGGTTTATTTTGTCGAAAAGAACGAAAATGGTTAGAAGCTCTAGATTTACCCTTAGGTCTTTTATCCTGAGGCAAAAAAACTCCTTTCCCCCCGTGACAGTTGAAATAATCTAATCTAACTGGGAACCAAATAACTTATTACCTTGGAAAGAAAGAGATAGCAATCTGGACTTAAAATTCATGTCAGTATCCTTATACATAAAGTTGTCTCCTATGAGAGTATTCGTATTTAAAGATTAGCGGATAAGCTCCTCAGGCTTAAAAAGATCTACAATGATAAGGGCAATAAAGCCGAAAGATTGCTCGCTAACAGGATGAGACAAAGGACGGCGGCAGCACATATAACTGCACTAAAAGTAGGGGGGCGATATATCACTAAACCAAAGGATATTGGTAAAGCCATTGCCATTGAGTACTATGCCTCTCTTTATAACTTAAAACAGAACAATACGCTCCCTCCCCCAACCCCATTAACGCTTTTCTTTCCACCCTGAACCTTCCCCTGGTCTCCCAAGACCAGATAGCCCTCTTGCAGAACCCTATTTCTGCTTCGGAGATCAAGATAACCATTAAATCACCAGGATCAGATGGTTTCACAGATCTATTTTATAAAAAATCCTAAATACAGTTAATACCTATTCTAGTATGCTTCTTCACCTTAGCGAGCTCCCGAGGTACATTTCCGGCTGAATTTCTACAGGCTGTTATCATTACACTCCCGAAACAGGGAAGAGATCCCACGATATGCAAGAGTTACAGGCCCATATTGTAACTAAACCTTGACATCATGTTATATGCCAAAATAATAGCTTCACGCCTTAACACTCTTTTGCCCACATTAATTGACCCTGATCAGGTGGGTTATGTTCTGCGACGCCAAGGACCCGACAATACCAGACGGCTCCTGAATATTTACTTTGAAGCTCATAGACTACGTTTGCCCTGTGTCACCCTGTTGTTGGACGCTGAGAAGGCCTTCGACAGGGTGGGTTGGGACTATATGTTTGCAGTGCTGCGGAAGTTCGGATTTCCGACCTCTTTTATAACATCCATAGCAGCGCTATATTCTAACCCATCTGCTATAGTTCGAGGATTGGGATTTTGCTCCGAGCCCTTTGTAATAACTAATGGCACGAGACAAGGGTGTCCGTTGTCACCTCTTATATTTACCCTTATAATGGAACCACTGGCCACAGCCATTCGTTCATGTTCACAGATCAGAGGTGTGGAAATACACCACATAGAACAGAAAATAGCACTTTTCGCAGATGACCTGACTGTACTCGTTTCTGATCCTCTCACTGCGCTACCCCACCTGTTTTCTCTGTTAGAGAGATTTGCCCTAGTTAGTTACTACAAACTTAACGTACTAAAAACAGAAGCGTATACTATAAACATCTTGGAAGATACTCTTAGCACACTCAAAAACAAGTTGAAATTTCTGTGGTCTACGTCACACATTAAACATTTAGGGGTATATTTATCGCATAAAATACCGACCATGATTGACCTAAATTTCTCTCCTGTACTATCCACTATCGAAACATCTATTGAGACGTGGAATGTCCCATCCTTATCCTGGCTAGGGCGAATAGCAGCTTTTAAAATGAGTCTCCTCCCCAAATTGACCTATCTCTTCCAATCCCTGCCCATTCCAATCCCTAGACCCACGATTCATAAATTCCAACTGAACTGTAATAGATTCATTTGGTGCAACAAAGCTCCTAGAATTGCTACCAGCACTCTTCAACAGCCTGTATTGGTGGTGGTGGTGGTGGTGGGGGCTCCTAATATATTGCGGTATCATGAAGCTGCTAGACTTTCACAAGTGACTCAATGCACTGGTCACACCCATCCTCAAAAAACCTTCCCTTGATCCTACCTCCCCATCCAACTACCGCCCTATTTCCCACCTCACTCCTGCATCAAAGCCTCTCGAAAAAACTGGTTTATGCACGCCTATCCCATTTCCTTACAATAAACTCCCTCATTGACCCACTGCAATCTGGATTTCGTCCCCATCACTCCACAGACACAGCAATTGTTAAGGTTACCAACGACCTACTTACAGCAAAACCAAAAGGCCACTTCTCTCTGCTTATCCTCCTTGATCTATCCGCAGCCTTTGACACTGTTGACCACACTCTTTTACTCCAAACCCTCCAATCATTCGGCATCTGTGACACAGCCCTCTCGTGGCTCTCTTTCTACCTGTCAAACCGTACCTTTAGTGTAGCCTTCTCTGGGCCTCCTCTGCCCCGTCACCACTTTCTGTCGGAGTACCGCAAGGCTCTGTCCTCGGTCCCCTTCTCTTCTCAATCTACACGTCATCACTAGGTTCCCTAATAGAGTCCCATGGTTTACAATATCATTTGTATGCCAATGACACCCAAATCTACTTCTCTGCACCAGACCTATCTCCTTCCTTGCTAACCCGTGTCACTAACTGTCTTTCTCACATCTCCAACTGGATGTCCTCTCACTACCTCAAGCTAAATCTCTCCAAAACTGAGCTCCTTATTTTCCCCCCTTCCTCAAAACTCTGCACCCCCAATCTCTCTATAACTGTCGACAACTCCATCATTACCCCTACCCCGAACGCCAGATGTCTTGGGGTCACATTTGACTCAGATCTTTCTTTCACTCATCACATTCAGTCCTTAGCTAAAGCCTGCCGCTTCCACCTTAAAAACATCTCTAAAATTAGACACTTCCTTACACAAGACACAACTAAGATTCTCTCTGTCCTCTCTGGTCTCTCCACCTGCCGCCTAGCTCCTTTACAATCCATAATGAATGCCAGACTCATCTTCCTTACACGTCGCTCTTCATCTGCTGCACCTCTTTGCCAATCCCTTCACTGGCTTCCTCTTGCCTCTAGGATCAAACACAAAAACATAACTTACCTGATAAATTCATTTCTTTCATATTAGCAAGAGTCCATGAGCTAGTGACGTATGGGATATACATTCCTACCAGGAGGGGCAAAGTTTCCCAAACCTTAAAATGCCTATAAATACACCCCTCACCACACCCACAATTCAGTTTAACGAATAGCCAAGAAGTGGGGTGATAAGAAAAAAGTGCAAAAGCATATAAAATAAGGAATTGGAATAATTGTGCTTTATACAAAAAAATCATAACCACCACAAAAAAGGGCGGGCCTCATGGACTCTTGCTAATATGAAAGAAATGAATTTATCAGGTAAGTTCTTACATAAATTATGTTTTCTTTCATGTAATTAGCAAGAGTCCATGAGCTAGTGACGTATGGGATAATGACTACCCAAGATGTGGATCTTTCCACACAAGAGTCACTAGAGAGGGAGGGATAAAATAAAGACAGCCAATTCCTGCTGAAAATAATCCACACCCAAAATAAAGTTTAATGAAAAACATAAGCAGAAGATTCAAACTGAAACCGCTGCCTGAAGTACTTTTCTACCAAAAACTGCTTCAGAAGAAGAAAATACAACAAAATGGTAGAATTTGGTAAAAGTATGCAAAGAGGACCAAGTTGCCGCTTTGCAAATCTGATCAACCGAAGCTTCATTCCTAAACGCCCAGGAAGTAGAAACTGACCTAGTAGAATGAGCTGTAATCCTATGAGGCGGAGTTTTACCCGACTCAACATAGGCAAGATGAATTAAAGATTTCAACCAAGATGCCAAAGAAATGGCAGAAGTTTTCTGGCCTTTCTAAAACCGGAAAAGATAACAAATAAACTAGAAGTCTTTCGGAAAGACTTATTAGCTTCAACATAATATTTCAAAGCTCTAATAACATCCAAAGAATGCAACGATTTCTCCTTAGAATTCTTAGGATTAAGACATAATGAAGGAACCACAAAGTCTCTACTAATGTTGTTGGAATTCACAACTTAGGTAAAAATTCAAAAGAAGTTCGCAACACCGCCTTATCCTGATGAAAAATCAGAAAAGGAGACTCACAAGAAAGAGCAGATAATTCAGAAACTCTTCTGGCAGAAGAGATGGCCAAAAGGAACAAAACTTTCCAAGAAAGTAATTTAATATCCAATGAATGCATAGGTTCAAATGGAGGAGCTTGAAGAGCCCCCAGAACCAAATTCAAACTCCAAGGAGGAGAAATTGACTTAATGACAGGCTTTATACGAACCAAAGCTTGTACAAAACAATGAATATCAGGAAGAATAGCAATCTTTCTGTGAAAAAGAACAGAAAGAGCAGAGATTTGACCTTTCAAGGAACTTGCGGACAAACCCTTATCTAAACCATCCTGAAGAAACTGTAATATTCTCGGTATTCTAAAAGAATGCCAAGAAAAAAGATGAGAAAGACACCAAGAAATATAAGTCTTCCAGACTCTATAATATATCTCTCTGGATACAGATTTACGAGCCTGTAACATAGTATTAATCACAGAGTCAGAGAAACCTCTTTGACCAAGAATCAAGCGTTCAATCTCCATACCTTTAAATTTAAGGATTTCAGATCCTGATGGAAAAAAGGACCTTGAGACAAAAGGTCTGGTCTTAACGGAAGAGTCCACGGTTGGCAAGAGGCCATCCGGACAAGATCCGCATACCAAAACCTGTGAGGCCATGCCGGAGCTACCAGCAGAACAAACGAGCATTCCTTCAGAATCTTGGAGATTACTCTTGGAAGAAGAACTAGAGGCGGAAAGATATAGGCAGGATGATACTTCCAAGGAAGTGATAATGCATCCACTGCCTCCGCCTGAGGATCCAGGGATCTGGACAGATACCTGGGAAGTTTCTTGTTTAGATGAGAAACCATCAGATCTATTTCTGGAAGTTCCCACATTTGAACAATCTGAAGAAATACCTCTGGGTGAAGAGACCATTCGCCCGGATGCAACGTTTGGCGACTGAGATAATCCGCTTTCCAATTGTCCATACCTGGGATATGAACCGCAGAGATTAGACAGGAGCTGGATTCCGCCCAAACCAAAAATTCGAGATACTTCTTTCATAGCCAGAGGACTGTGAGTCCCTCCTTGATGATTGATGTATGCCACAGTTGTGACATTGTCTATCTGAAAACAAATGAACAACTCTCTCTTCAGAAGAGGCCAAGACTGAAGAGCTCTGAAACTTGCACGGAGTTCCAAAATATTGATCGGAAATCTCACCTCCTGAGATTCCCAAACCCCTTGTGCCGTCAGATACCCCCACACAGCTCCCCAACCTGTAAGACTTGCATCTGTTGAGATTATAGTCCAGGTCGGAAGAACAAAGAAGCCCCCTGAACTAAACGATGGTGATCTGTCCACCATGTCAGAGAGTGTTGTAAAATCGGTTTAAAGATATTAATTGAGATATCTTTGAGTAATCCCTGCACCATTGGTTCAGCATACGGAACTGAAGAGGTCGCATGTGAAAATGAGCAAAGGAGATCGCATCTGATGCGGCAGTCCTAAGACCCAACATTTCCATGCATAAGGCTACCAAAGGGAATGATTGTGACTGAAGATTTTGACAAGCTGATATCAATGTTAAACTTCTCTTGTCTGACAAGGACAGAGTCATAGACACTGAATATATCTAGAAACCTAAAAAGGTTACCCTTGTCTGAGGAATCAATGAACTGATTGGTAAATTGATCCTCCAACCATGAACTTGAAGAAACAACACAAGTCGATTCGTATGAGATTCTTCGAAAATGAGAAGACTGAGCAAGTACCAAAATTCTTGGAACTGAGGCTAGGCCAAACGGTAGAGCCACAAAACTGGTAATGCTTGTCTAAAAAGAGAATCTCAGACACTAAAAAGTGATCTGGATGAATCGGAATATGCAGATACACATCCTGAAAATCTATTGTAGACATATAATGCCCTTGCTAAACAAAAGGCAGGATAGTCCTACAGTAACCATCTTGAATGTTGGTATCCTAACATAACGATTCAATAATGATAGATCCGGAACTGGTCTGAAGGAATTGACCTTCTTTGGTACAATGAAGAGATAAAATAAAACCCCAGCCCCTGTTCCAGAACTGGAACTGGCATAAATACTCCAGCCAACTCTAGATCTGAAACACATTTCAGAAATGCTGAGCCTTTGCTGTGTTAACTGGGACACGGGAAAGAAAAGAATCTCTTAGCAGGAGGCCTTAACTTAAAGCCAATTCTGTACCTTTCTGAAACAATGTTTCTGAAACCAGAGATTAAGAACGGAATTGATCCAAATTTCTTTGAAGAAAACGTAATCTGCCCTATACCAGCTGAGCTGGAATAAGGGCCGCACCTTCATAGGTACTTAGGAGCTGGCTATAGGTTTCTATAAGGCTTGGATATATTCCAAACTGAAAATAGTTTCCAAACTGATACCGCTCCTGAGGATGAAGGATCAGGCTTTTGTTCCTTGTGAGGAAAGGAACAAAAATGATTATTTACCCTGGAAAGAAAGGGAAAGCAAAGTTGACTTAGAAGACATGTCAGCATTCCAAGTTTAATCCATAAAGCTTTTCTAGCTAAAATAGCTAGAGACATATACCTGACATCAACTCTAATGATATCAAAAGATGGTATCACTAATAAAATTATTAGCATGTTATAGAATAATAATAATGCTATAAAATTATGATCTGTTACTTGTTGCGCTAAAGCTTCTAACCAAAAAGTTGAAGCTGCAGCAACATCCGCTAAAAATATAGCAGGTCTAAGAAGATTACCTGAACATAAGTAAGCTTTTCTTAGAAAGGATTCAATTTTCCTATCTAAAGGATCCTTAAATGAAGTACTATCTGCCGTAGGAACAGTAGTACATTAGCAGGAGTAGAGACAGCCCCAAAACCTTAGGGATTTTTGTCCCAAAAAACTCTAATCTGTCAGATGGCACAGGATATAATTTGCTTAAACGTCTAGAAGGAGTAAATAAATTACCCAAATTATTCCATTCCCTGGAAATTACTTCAGAAATAGCATCAGGGAGATAAAACACTTCTGGAATAACTACAGGAGATTTAAAAACCTTATTTAAACGTTTACATTTAGTATCAAGAGGACCAGAAACCTCTATTTCTAATGCAAATAACACTTCTTTAAGTAAAGAACGAATAAATTCCATCTTGAACAAATACAAAGATTTATCAGCATCAACCTCTGAGACAGAAACCTCTGAACCAGAAGAACCATTATCAGTATCAGAATGATGATGTTCATTTAAAAATTCATCTGAAAAAAGAGAAGTTTTAAAAGACTTTTATGTATACTAGAAGGAGAAATAACAGACATAGCCTTCTTAATGGATTTAAAAAATAAAATCTCTTATGTTATCAGGAATACTCTGAAAATTAGATGTTGACGGAACAGCAACAGGTAATGTAACAGTACTAAAGGAAATTTTATCTGCATTAATAAGTTTGACATGACATGCAATACAAATAACAGCTGGAGAAACAGATACCAAAAGTTTATAGCAGATACACTTAGCTTGGTAGCTCCAGCACTGTGCAGTGATTTTCCTGAAGTATCTTCTGACTCAGTTGCAACGTGGAACATCTTGCAATATGTAAAAGAAAAAAACAACATATAAAGCAAAATTGATCAAATTCCTTAAATGACAGTTTCAGGAATGGGAAAAAATGCCAAAGAACAAGCTTCTAGCAACCAGAAGCAATAAAAAATGAGACTTAAATAATGTGGAGACAAAAGTGACGCCCATATTTTTTCGCGCCAAATAAGACGCCCACATTATTTGGCGCCTAAATGCTTTTTGGCGCCAAAAATGACGCCACATCCGGAACGCCGACATTTTTGGCGCAAAATAACGTCAAAGAAGGACGCAACTTCCGGCGACACGTATGACGCCGGAAACGGAAATAGAATTTTTGCGCCAAAAAAGTCCGCGCCAAGAATGACGCAATAAAATGAAGCATTTTCAGCCCCCGCGAGCCTAACAGCCCACAGGGAAAAAGTCAAATTTTAAGGTAAAAAATGTTAAATTAAAATGCATTATCCAAATATGAAACTGACTGTCTGAAAAATAAGGAAAGTTGAACATTCTGAGTCAAGGCAAATAAATGTTTGAATACATATATTTAGAACTTTATAAACAAAGTGCCCAACCATAGCTAGGAGTGTCACAGAAAATAAGACTTACTTACCCCAGGACACTCATCTACATATAGCAGATAGCCAAACCAGTACTGAAACGAGAATCAGCAGAGGTAATGGTATATATAAGAGTATATCGTCGATCTGAAAAGGGAGGTAAGAGATGAATCTCTACGACCGATAACAGAGAACCTATGAAATAGACCCCTTAGAAGGAGATCACTGCATTCAAATAGGCAATACTCTCCTCACATCCCTCTGACATTCACTGCACGCTGAGAGGAAAACCGGGCTCCAACTTGCTGCGGAGCGCATATCAACGTAGAATCTAGCACAAACTTACTTCACCACCTCCATCGGAGGCAAAGTTTGTAAAACTGAATTGTGGGTGTGGTGAGGGGTGTATTTATAGGCATTTTAAGGTTTGGGAAACTTTGCCCCTCCTGGTAGGAATGTATATCCCATACGTCACTAGCTCATGGACTCTTGCTAATTACATGAAAGAAATTCTTATTCTGACATACAAAGCCCTCAACTGCACTGCTCCCCCCTACATCTCAGACCTTGTCTCCAGATACTCTCCCTCCCGTCCCCTTCGCTCTGCTCATGACCTCCTACTCTCCTGTCACCTCATCACACTCCCGTTTACAGGACTTCTCCAGACTGGCTCCCATCTTGTGGAACTCTCTGCCTCGCTCCACAAGACTCTCTTCTAGTTTTAAAAGCTTCAAGTGCTCCCTAAAGACTCTACTGTTCAGAGATGCTTACAACTTACACTAACCTTTCCTAATACCAGATCCTGTCCTCCATTGCTATCCCCTGAACCCCCTTAGCATGTAAGCCTAAGAGTCCAGCTGTTTGTAGATCACCTTCTTAAGAGCTGACTACAACAGTGAAACTCTTGGCAGGGCCCTCTACCCATTTAATCCCTATAATTGTTTTGTTGTACTCCCCCTTTGTTTATAGCGCTGCGGAATCTATTGGCGCTCTACAAATAATTTAGCATTGTATCACGAAGGGTATTCACATCACACTATCGCCGAGCATGAGTTTGTTCCATATTTTACCCATACATTTGACCCTCCCAGAGAGGCTGTTCTGTATCTACCTATTTCTGGCGATCAAACTAGCCATAGCTAGAATGTGGCTCCAGCAAGTCTCGCCTTCCTGGGAACAGGTTGTTGATATCTTGAAATTTGTAAAGTCACATGGCCCTGAGTAAACCTTTTCTGCAAACTACATTTATTTATATATGTTTAATGTTATATACACTGGCCTCACACTGTGTTACTCTATGACACTAAGAGTAACCCCAATTAAACCCCTTCCTGTCCCCTTTCTACCCCTCCTAGATTGCAACCCTCCTTCCCTCCCCTAAACACTTCCCCCCCTTTTTTTTTCTTTTATCTATCACTCAGCGAGGTTCTAAATACATTATTTGACATTTTAGCAAACAATGGTTGAACATCTATGTTGGTAAGAACAGTCCTTGTATGTTTCCTTGCAATATATGTAAAATATTAATCCATTTAGACAATTAGAAAGCAGAAATAAGGTTATCTCTCTCTCCCTATGATGGGTTCTTGATATCCCCGCCTGGGTAACCTTGGGAAATTTCACATACCTATGGACAATGGACTGTGTTGCTTAGCAAACCTTTCAGTGGATGCATATATCCTGTTAAATGTGGTATATTGAACATGTTATACTGTTCAATGATGTTACTTATATACCTGTTCATACTGCTAATTTTTTTTGTATTGTCAATTACCTGAATAAAAAAAAATATATTATAAAAAAAAAAAGTAATGTCAGCA
Organism: Bombina bombina; assembly: GCF_027579735.1. Taxonomy (NCBI): domain Eukaryota; kingdom Metazoa; phylum Chordata; class Amphibia; order Anura; family Bombinatoridae; genus Bombina; species Bombina bombina. Next base: position 829,293,503 of record NC_069503.1, on the reverse strand, counting down.
TTCAAAGATTTAACCCACAAAGCTCTTCTAGCTAAAATAGCTAAAGACATAGATTTAACATCAATTTTGATGATATCAAAAATGGCATCACAAATAAAATGATTAGCATGTTGAAGCAAGCGAACAATGCTAGACAAATCAGAATCCAATTCTTGTTGCGCTAAATTTTCCAACCAAAAAGTTGATGCAGCTGCAACATTAGCCAAAGGAATTGCAGGCCTGAGTAGATGACCCAAATATAAATAGGCTTTCCTTAGATAAGATTCAAGTTTCCTATCTAAAGGATCTTTAAAAGAAGTACTATCTTCCATAGGAATAGTAGTATGTTTAGCAAGAGTAGAGATAGCCGCATTAACTTTGGGGATCTTTTCCCAAAACTCCAACGGCTGTCTGACGTCCTTCCTGGTTCCTGATCCCTGGTGTGTTCCTGTCTCTGCTGTTTTCTTTGTTCCTGATTCCGGCTCGTCTGACTATTCGCTTTGGCTCCTGACTCGGCTCGTCTGACTACCAGCTCTGATTTTGTCTCCTGGCTTTATTTGACTTGTGGACTTTTTATTACTTTTTGTTATTAATAAAGGTGTGATTATTTTTGCACTTCTCGACTCAGTCTGATTCCTGGCACCCTGACAGCCCCAACGACAGCCCCGACATCTCAACACATAAGCAGACAGAATCACATAACAAACATGATTAAAGAAAACCAAAAATACGTCAGCCTAACTCTACAAGATCTATCTGGGCAAAAACAACATAAGAGGTTTAGGGATTATTATTTCAGGTTGCTTTATCGTAGACAGTTAAAACTGAAATACACTACAGGCTGCTCGGGAGAAGGGAATAATACTTTCCAATTGTTTAAAAAGAACATAAAAGCCCCTACATTGCTAGGAGCAATGTTGAAAATATGTCTACTTAAATATTTAAATCTTGCATACACTTGACTAAACTGTAGTGTTGATCTTCCGGAATGCCGGAAACACACTACAGCCAGCATAATATTCTACTGTGCTCCAAGTGCTCAATATGGTATATTACTTATAGGGACACTAAACATTTTATGTAAAAAATAAGATTATATATATATATATATATATATATATATATATATATAAAATCTATTTTTAATACATCAGTTGGGGGTTTACTTACCTCTCCCACCCCACAAGGACCACCTATTGTAAAGCTTTTTTGGCTGCACCACCTGTTGATTTGAATTGCCACACCCTGGGCAGCCAGGGTGTGGCACTGCAAGTAACAGAGAACTCGCTGGGTGAATAATGTCAGGGCTGGAGAGTGCAGACTGAACACAGATAATAGCGCGTTCATGAGAGTAAGGGGGACCCACAAAGCACCTCTAGTAGCTTCAGTAAAATAATAACACGCTTTGTAAACTGCCGGAGCTGGAGAGCGCGCTATGAATAAATATATATATAGCTCAATACTGAGTGTAATGGGGGGCACACTGACTAACCTGAAGGCTTCTGAAATATCATGAGCTGGGGAGCATGCTCTGAGTAAAATGGTGCATAAAGCCGAAATTAAGGAAAGTGCAGTCTGTAGACTTGTTTGAGATAAACCCCCTACACAAATTGTGTCCAAAATTAACCAAAAATGTCTCTGTAATATGAGTAAAAATAAAAGTAAAGGGTCAATTTGCCACAAGCTGACTGCCCCAACACCTCACATTCAAAGTGAAAAACACCACTCCTACATGTAATGTAATGCGAGATATGTCTGTTTGTAAGTTAGTATGTCCCCTGGGTATACAATACATTAAAAATGCACCTTATAATAGCCTGTGGGCTATGTGAGTGATCTGTACTTACCTGCATAGCACCCACTCCACTGAACTTACCAGCAGTAGCGGAAGCTGCATGCAGTAGAGCCCATTCAGTGCTGTGATAATAACAGCAGAGGATATTGGAAAGGAGTACCACAACCCAATGGGTGGAGGCTAAGGACAGGTCTCCACAACACCTCTGTAAAGCTTGTGACTAAAATCCTAAAATGTCTAAAAAAATATTGTGTCACTACCCAGTACTTCATACACCCCTCTATCCAAATCTTGAAATAATAAGGACTTTTTCTTATTGCTGCTTGAGAGGGTTAACAGGTCTCACATAGGTCTGAGCACCCCTTTCAATGTAGGATCTGGAACTCCTAAAATCTTTGCATTCTCCTGGGAGGCAAAGAATAAAACAGATACACAAAGAGGTGATGGTGTTTAAAACCGTTTAGTCTTTTGCGTTATCCTAGTGGCGGAAATTCAATCCAAAGTGTTGAGAGATTTCTAATTCCCAGAACTTAAACTGCAGCCTGCTAACTTCTCAAGGTTAACTCCCTATTGGCTTTATGAGATAACAACTGCTAAACAATGCACTTAATACTAGCATTATAGCCGGGGCTAGCCTTTTAGTCTGCCAACTAAAGACCAGTTTGGCTCCTCCAAATAAGGCAAATGGTGGATGGAGTTAGGCTATTGAAAGACTTTGCTAACTTGGCTGATGTGTTGTTCTATAGCAACAACAACAGAAATATCTTAATTACAAGGTGTTTACTGTTCCTTTAAGTGATTAAACAGCAATGCACTACTGGGTGCTAGCTGAACAAATCTGTTGAGACATTTGTGTCAACCACCAATCACCAGCTGCTCTGAGTACTACTATGCTTTTCAATAAAGGATAGCAAAAGAACACACCAAGTTTGATAACAGAAGTTAATTGGAAAATTGTTTAAAATTGCATGCTCTGTCATAAAAGTTGTTTTGAATTTACTGTCCCTTTGATTTATTAAAAATGTTAATTTAGATATTTCAGTTGTAATGTTTAGATAAAAGACTTGCTTACAGGACATAAAGGGGAACAAATTATTCATGAGCAATGGAAAGAATAAAAAAACTTAAGCTTAAGAAAAGTAGTGAAGAAATCTTCAAAGCAATGAAATCTCCAATAGATATGAACAGCATGAGAGAATGCAATGTTTCTGCTACAGTAGTTTAATATAGTAATGATCAAAAATATCATAAACACAATGGTAGTTGATTTAACTTGGCGTGCAGTCCTTGTGCAGATAATATAGCAATGCTGCTAAATAAAAATTATTTCAATATATAGCTTGATTGTTTAAGCAGATTGTCAGCTAGTGTAATCCCAATGCCCAGCTACATTGGTCACAGCTATTTATGTTTGGTAGAAAAAAATGTTCTGGTTATTTTGAAAAAACATAAATTATTCTTACCAGATAATTTCCTGTCCTTCTATATGGGAAGAGTCCACAGCTGCATTCCTTACTTGTGGGACATACTGAACCTGGCTACCAGGAGAAGGCAAAGACACCCTATCCCAAGGCTTAAATACCTCCCCCACGTCCCTCATAACCCCAGTAATTCTGCCGAGGGAACAAGGAACAGTAGGAGAAATATCAGGGTGAAAAAGGTGCCAAAAGAAAATATTTAAATTTAGGGCCCGCCCCTCGGAGAACACGGGCGGGAGCTGTGGACTCTTCCCATACAGAAGGAAAGAAAATTATCTGGTAAGCATAATTTATGTTTTCCTTCTTAATATGGGAAGAGTTCACAGATGAAGTCCTTACTTCTGGGAAACATATACCCAAGCTCTAAAATACACTGAATGCTAACGGGAGGGAAAAAAGAGAGGCGGACCCTAATCTGAGGGCACCACAGTCTGCGAAACCTTTCTCCCAAAGGCTGCTTCAGCAGAAGCAAAAACATCAAACTTGTAAAATTTGGAAAAAGTATGTAAGGAGGACCAAGTAGTCGCCTTACAAATCTGATCCGTAGAGGCCTCATTTTTGAAGGCCCAAGAGGAAACCACTGCTCTCGTAGAATGAGCAGTGAATCCTCAGAGGAGGCTTATGTCCTGTTGTCTCTATGCTAAACGGATGACACTACTCAGCCAAAAAGATAAGGAAGTCGAAGAGGGCCTCTGACCCCTATGCTTCCCATAAAAAAGAACAAACAGGGAAAGAAGTTTGTCTAAATTCCTTTGTGGCTTGAAAATAGAACTTCAAGGCACAAACCACATCCAGAATTACGTTGTAAACGTTCCTTCGACGAAGAAGGATTAGGACCTAAGAAAGGAACCACATCTCTTGATTGATGTTGCAAATTGACACAACCTTAGGAAGAAAACCTAATCGTAGAACAGCCTTATCAGCATGAAAAGCCAGATAAGGAGGGACGAATTGCAAGGCAGCAATCAGATACTCTTCGTTCAGAGGCAATAGCCAGTAGAAAAACAAAATTTATGTTTACCTGATAAATTTATTTCTCTTGTGGTGTATCCAGTCCACGGATTCATCCATTACTTGTGGGATATTCTCCTTCCCAACAGGAAGCTGCAAGAGGATCACCAACAGCAGAGCTGTCTATATAGCTCCTCCCCTAACTGCCACCTCCCAGTCATTCGACCGAAGACAAGCAAGAGAAAGGAGAAACTATAGGGTGCAGTGGTGACTGTAGTTTAAAAATAAAAAACACCTGCCTTAAAATGACAGGGCGGGCCGTGGACTGGATACACCACAAGAGAAATAAATTTATCCAGTCCATGGATTCATCCATTAGTTGTGGGATAGCAATACCAAAGCTATAGGACACGGATGAAGGGAGGGACAAGGCAGGCGCTTAAACAGAAAGCACCACTGCCTGTAAGACCTTTCTCCCAAAAATAGCCTCCGAAGAAGCAAAAGTATCAAATTTATAGAATTTAGAAAAAGTATGAAGCGAAGACCAAGTCGCCGCCTTACAAATCTGTTCAACAGAAGCCTCCTTTTTAAAAGCCCATGTGGAAGCCACCGCTCTAGTGGAATGAGCTGTAATTCTTTCAGGAGGCTGCTGGCCAGCAGTCTCATAAGCTAAGCGGATTATACTTCTTAACCAAAAAGAAAGAGAAGTTGCTGAAGCCTTTTGGCCTTTCCTCTGTCCAGATTAGACAACAAACAATGCAGATGTTTGACGAAAATCTTTAGTAGCTTGTAAATAAAACTTTAAAGCACGAACCACGTCAAGATTGTGTAATAGACTTTCCTTCTTTGAAGAAGGATTAGGACACAGTGACGGAACAACAATCTCCTGATTGATATTCTTATTAGATACCACCTTAGGAAGAAACCCAGGTTTGGTACGCAAAACTACCTTATCTGCATGGAAGATCAGATAAGGGAAATCACACTGCAAGGCAGATAACTCTGAAACTCTTCGAGCTGAAGAGATAGCTACCAAAAAACAGAACTTTCCAAGATAAAAGCTTGATATCTATGGAATGCAGAGGTTCAAACGGAACCCCTTGAAGAACTTTAAGAACTAAATTTAAACTCCATGGCGGAGCAACAGGTTTAAACACAGGCTTGATTCTAACTAAAGCCTGACAAAACTCCTGAACGTCTGGAACATCCGCCAGACACTTGTGCAAAAGAATAGACAGAGCAGAAATCTGCCCCTTTAAGGAACTAGCTGACAATCCCTTCTCCAATCCTTCTTGGAGAAAAGATAATATCCTGGGAATCGTGACTTTACTCCATGAGTAACCCTTGGATTCACACCAATGAAGATATTTACACCATATCTTATGATAGATTTTCCTGGTGACAGGCTTTCGAGCCTGAATTAAGGTATCAATGACCGACTCGGAAAAACCCACGCTTTTATAAAATCAAGCGTTCAATCTCCAAGCAGTCAGACGCAAATTAGATTTGGATGTTTGAAGTGACCTTGAAGTAGAAGGTCCTGCTTCAGCGGCAGAGTCCATGGTGGAAAGGATGACATGTCCGCCAGATCTGCATACCAAGTCCTGCGTGGCTACGCAGGAGCTTTCAAAATCACCGAAGCTCTCTCCTGCTTGATCTTGGCAATCAGACGAGGGAGCAGAGGAAATGGTGGAAACACATAAGCCAGGCTGAAGGACCAGGGCGCTGCTAGAGCATCTATCAGCGCTGCCTGGGGATCCCTTGACCTAGACCCGTAACAAGGAAGTTTGGCGTTCTGACGAGACGCCATGAGATCCTGTTCTGGTTTGCCCCATAGTTGAATCAGTTGGGCAAATACCTCCAGATGGAGCTCCCACTCCCCTGGATGAAAAGTCTGCTGACTTAGAAAATCCGCCTCCCAGTTCTCTACTCCTGGGATATGGATAGCTGAGAGATGGTAAGAGTGAACCTCTGCCCATAGAATTATCTTTGAAACCTCCAACATTGCCAGGGGGCTCCTTGTTCCCCCCTGATGGTTGATATAGGCTAGTCGTAATGTTGTCCGACTGAAATCTGATGAACCTGACCGCAGCTAGCTGAGGCCAAGCCTGAAGAGCATTGAATATCGCTCTTAGTTCCAGAATGTTTATCGGAAGGAGTGCCTCCTCCTGAGTCCACGAGCCCTGAGCCTTCAGGGAGTTCCAGACTGAAACCCCAGCCCAGAAGGCTGGCATCTGTCGTTACTATAGTCCAATCTGGCCTGCGGAAGCTCATCCCCTTGGACAGATGGACATGACATAGCCACCAAAGAAGAGAATCCCTTCTTTCTTGATCCAGATTTAGTAGAGGGGACAAATCTGTGTAATCCCCATTCCACTGACTAAGCATGCAAAGTTGCAGCGGTCTGAGATGTAGGCGGGTAAACGGTACTATGTCCATTGCCGCTACTATAAAACCGATTACTTCCATACACTGAGCCACTGAAGGACGAGAAGTGGAATAAAGAACACGGCCAGAGTCTATAAGTTTTGACAATCTGGCCTTCATTAGGTAAATCTTTATTTCTACAGAATCTATCAGAGTCCCTAGGAATGAAACTTTTGTTAGAGGTGATAGAGAACTCTTTTCTTCGTTCGCCTTCCACCCATGGGACCTCAGAAATGCCAGAACAATGTCCGTATGGGACCTGGCGATCTGTATCAGAATGACGTCTAAGTAAGGGGCTACTGCTATACCCCGCGGCCTTAGGACCGCTAGGAGGGACCCTAGAACCTTTGTAAAGATTCTTGGTGCCGCGGCCAACCCGAAGGGAAGAGCCACAAACGGGTAGTGCCTGTCTAGAAAGGCAAACCTGAGAAAACGATGATGATCTTTGTGTATCGGGATGTGAAGATAAGCATCCTTTAAGTCATATATTGACCCTCCTGGATCATAGGAAGGATGGTTCGAATAGTCTCCATCTTGAAGGATGTAAGTAAATATTTTCTATAAATGGATGAGAAAGAGGCGCACAAATGTGTGTATCTGTATGTACTGGAACACACTAAGCTGCTGGTAATATATGTACAGGGTACTCACACAGTTTCAAAGCACACCAGTGTGCTTGTGGAAGCGGGCTGGTAATCAGAGCAAACCAGCTGGCTCTTCTCCGGTACACAGGAAACCGTCAACTCCTGGTAGTAGCTTGCTTGTTCTCAGCTTGTATATTAAAGACCAAAAGTATTTTGAGTAAAACCAAATAATACTTTAATAAAACAAGTTCATATACAGGCTTAAGAGATAACAATGTCTTTGACAAGCAAGGATATATTTTTTGTCAATTTTGCAACGCGTTTCTCGGCTCTCCTGGCCGTTTCATCAGGCATACTTAAAATGTTTAAAACCGGCTTTTTTATTGCCACCACTACCAGTCGAAATACAAACACGCTTCCATTGTAGGTGTGTGTTCGTTAACCAATCAGTGTCTTGTGTTGTCTATTGTTATGGTAACTCCCCCATCAATACGTGTATCGCGTCATATGTCTGAATAGCTCACGCGATTGCTAAATAAGTATGTGAGTATGTGGTGCCTAATAGCGTGTAGACGGCTGACTTGTTATCAAACTGAATGTCATATTGCAGGGGGGAAACCCTATTGCACGAAATGTGATCTCCTTGGCTCATATATTTCTTGCAATGCATGCAAGAGGCTGGAGAATAAAACCTTGTTGAATAAAAATTTTCTTAAGGCAACCCTCTAATTTTTTATCCATTGGATCTAGAAAAGCACAACTGTCCTTGACAGGGATAGTGGTACGCTTAGCTAGAGTAGAAACTGCTCCCTCCACCTTAGGGATCGTCTGCTACAAGTCCCGTGTATCGGCGTCTATAGAAAACATCTTTTTAAAAACAGGAGGGGGAGAGAACGGTACACCTGGTCTAACTCATTCCTTTGTAAAAATTTCAGAAAACCTCTTAGGGATTGGAAAAACATCAGTGTAAGTAGGTACTGCATAGTATTTATCCAATCTACATAATTTCTCTGGGACTACAATAGCGTCACAGTCGTCCAGAGTTGCTAAGACCTCCCTGAGCAATATTTGGAGGTGTTCAAGCTTAAATTTAAATGTAGACATATCGGAATCAGGTTGAAGTATCTTCCCTGAATCAGAAACATCACCCACAGATTGAAGCTCCCCTGCTTCAGTACATTGTGAGGGTGTATCAGACATAGCCACTAAAGCGTCAGAGAGCTCTGTATTTATTCTAGTCCCAGAGCTGTCTCGCTTTCCTTGCAATCCTGGCAGTTTAGATAATACCTCTTGTTACGGTTGCCTCCAGGCTGGCTGGAAGTTGTACCGTAGAAAAGGATGCTCCTAGCGCTCCCCAAAGAATCATTAGCACCGTAGTCAGCAATCCCTGTAGTGATATAAGCTGTATCCTACAAACATGAGTCAAAGCTGCAAGTTAGAGGGTCAAAATAGGTCTGATGTGCTGGAGCACACAGCCTGCTTTTTATTGAGGTTACATGCAAACAGGACACTCTCAGGGGGAGGCATAAAATCCCCCATCACACATTTGATATTAGATAGAGAGACACTCCCTTTGACAGGCCACAACATTACTTCAGCAGATAACAAGTTACACACAATAAAACAATGCAGTCCACCTTATCACTAGCAGTCTGATTAGACAATGGTAAGGTTTATCACTAAACCTAATTAGAGCTGATCCCAGCAAACTTGTATTTAGAATTGAACAAAATTAACTCTTAATGGCACACAATGAAAACCAATACCTCTGTATCAGTGCTCCCCCTCTGTGGAACACTCTGCCTGTGTGGCACCTGGCTCAGCAAGTCCCATTCACTGAACCAAGTGGGAGAAAGCCAGGGACAAGCTATTTTACAGGTCTGGGGACATAGTCTTAAAGGGGCATTGTTCACCAAAGTCACAATATGTCCCCAGACGGTTCTTAAAGGGCCATACACACCCAATAAAAGTTAATATGTTCTCAGGGGCACAATCTTCCAGGGGTCATAGTCATGAGGAAGGAGGCTGGCAAATAGGCTTCTCCACGATCCATGGAAGCAGGGCAATTTTTCATTTAAAGGGCCAGTTAAAAATAGCAGTTTGTAACATATCTCCCCTTTTGGAGGGAGACTAACCAGGCACCTGACCTTCTGTCGGTCAGTGCCTAAGTTAGTCTCGCAACCCACCCACAAATAAACATTAGCAGCAAAGTAGCCCCCCCCACAATAAGTAGTACTGGCCTGTAGGTTCCAGGTTGTAGGATGAAAGTGTAGCATCCTCGGCCTTCCTGGCGCAGCTGGGCAAATAGCTGGTGGTACTTGGGGGGCAGAGGCCAGCGGCACTCTGCCCTGGTGCCAGCGCTTCTGCTGGGGTGAGGGGTTTACAGGCCAGTCCTGTAACAAGGGGGTCTGTAGGGCAGAGGCCAGCAGCGCTCTGTCCTGATGCCAGCTCTTCTGCTGGGGTGAGGGGTTTGCAGGCCAGCCCTGTAACAAGGGGGTCTGTAGGGCAGAGGCCAGCAGCGCTCTGTCCTAATGCCAGCTCTTCTGCTGGGGGCATTGGGGCATAGTCCTGCCCGGTGGCAAAGGGAACGTGGGGGTTAACATCTCCACTGTTAACCCTGGGCCCAAGTTAGGAGTTAGCTGGAGAATGGAGACTGGGCTCCCAATCCACTGCATCTCACTCTGCTGATGGGGGACAGGAGCAACTGTCTCTGCCCCCTGTGCTGTAAGTGCAGAGACCACGGTCCCATCTGCACGGTTGTGGGGCTTACTGTCTCCCCCTGGTGCGTTAAGCTGCCGCTGGGGAGAGGGGGTTACAAGCTCCTCTCCCATACATACTTCCAGCCGCTGGGGAATGGAGTCTGGGCTCCCAATTCCCTGCATATTCCTCTGCTGCTGGGGGACAGGACCAACTGTCTCTGCCCCCTGTAACTCAGCCTGCCGCTGGGGAATGGAGTCTGGGCTCCCAATTCCCTGCATGTTCCTCTGCTGCTGGGGGACAGGACCAACTGTCTCTGCCCCCTGTAACTCAGCCTGCCGCTGGGGAATGAAGTCTGGGCTCCCAATTCCCTGCAATTCACTCTGCTGCTGGGGGACAGGACCAGCTGTCTCTGCCCCCTGTAACTCAGCCTGCCGCTGGGGAATGGAGTCTGGGCTCCCAATTCCCTGCATATTCCTCTGCTGCTGGGGGACAGGACCAACTGTCTCTGCCCCCTGTAACTCATTTTCTCGCTGGAGAGCAGGTGTCCATACCCCCAAACTCCACAGTTGGCGCTCAAAGGCTTGTGCCGCTTCGTTCTCAGTAGCCAATTTTCGGATGATTCGACTGACTACCTCCTGCGCAGGGTCTGGACCATATCGGACTAGCCGCCTCTTTACCTCTGGAACGAAATCAGCGCCCTCATAGCGACGGATCAGGTTGAGGTGCTCTTCACAGGGTTCTGACCAGTGTCTTGTCAGCTCCATGCTGCTGTAGGTAGGGACGCTGCGCAGTGGCTAGCGTTGCCCTCAATAACTCTCCTACGATACCAGTGCTGTTGTGGTGCTGCTCCTTGCGCTAGGACGCCATCCCATTGCTGCCGCCAAATGTTACGGTTGCCTCCAGGCTGGCTGGAAGTTGGAACGTAGAAAAGGATGCTCCTAGCGCTCACCAAAGGAGCAGCAGCACCGTAGACACTATAATTACTGTGTAGCCACCATACGTAATGCAGACTCTTTGAACCACCGCTGCTGGGCTGGTATCTCGCCATCTGCTCTGCGCCCTGGACCTACGACCAGGCTCCAGTAGGTGAACCTCTTCCTTCTGTAGCAATCCCTGTAGCTAAGGTAGTATGAAAATCATAGCAATCCCTGTAGTGATTATAGCTGAATCCTACAAACATGAGTCAAAGCTGCAAGTTAGAGGGTCAAAATAGGTCTGATGTGCTGGAGCACACAGCCTGCTTTTTATTGAGGTTACATGCAAACAGGACACTCTCAGGGGGAGGCATAAAATCCCCCATCACACATTTGATATTAGATAGAGAGACACTCCCTTTGACAGGCCACAACATTACTTCAGCAGATAACAAGTTACACACAATAAAACAATGAAGTCCACCTTATCACTAGCAGTCTGATTAGACAATGGTAAGGTTTATCACTAAACCTAATTAGAGCTGATCCCAGCAAACTTGTATTTAGAATTGAACAAAATTAACTCTTAATGGCACACAATGAAAACCAATGTCTCTGTAACAGTGCTCCCCCTCTGTGGAACACTCTGCCTGTGTGGCACCTGGCTCAGCAAGTCCCATTCACTGAACCAAGTGGGAGAAAGCCAGGGACAAGCTATTTTACAGGTCTGGGGACATAGTCTTAAAGAGGAATTGTTCACCAAAGTCACAATATGTCCCCAGACGGTTCTTAAAGAGCCATACACACCTAATAAAAGTTAATATGTTCTCAGGGGCACAATCTTCCAGGGGCCATAGTCATGAGGAAGGAGGCTGGCAAATAGGCTTCTCCACGATCCATGGAAGCAGGGCAATTTTTCATTTAAAGGGCCAGTTACAAATAGCAGTTTGTAACACCTCTGTAAGGGTATGATTCATAACTGCCGCCATATCTTGCAAGGTATATGCAATGGGCGCGCTAGATGTACTTGGCATCCCCTGAGCGGGAGTTATAGGTTCTGACACGTGGGGAGAGTTAGACGGCATAACTTCCTCCTTGTCAATTTCTACTGGTGATACATTTTTTAAAGCCAGAATATGGTCTTTGTAATCTATAATAAAATCAGTGCATTTGGTACACATTCTAAGAGGGGGTTCCACAATGGCTTCTAAACATAATGAACAATGAGTTTCCTCTATGTCAGACATGTTTAAACAGACTAGTAATGAGACCAGCAAGCTTGGAAAACACTTTAATAACTGTGAACAAGCAAAAAATAAAAACGGTACTGTGCCTTTAAGAGAAAAAAAAACAATCACATAAACTGCAAAACAGTGAAAAAAGCAGTAAATTCTACGAAATTTTTACAGTGTGTATAATAGACTGAAATAGCATTACATCCACTTGCAAATGGATGATTAACCCCTTAGTTTCAAAACCGGATCAAAAAAACGATATAGCCGTTTTTAAACAGTCACAACCAACTGCCACAGCTCTACTGTGGCTCCTACCTGCCCATTCAACAATTTTGGAAGGCACAAAAATCCTGTAGAGGGGTCCTATATGTCAGGGGACTCCTTCAGGGAAGCTGGATGTCTCAAACTGCAAAAACTACTGCGCAATTAAGGTGCAAAAAACAGAATTTATGTTTACCTGATAAATTTCTTTCTCCAACGGTGTGTCCGGTCCACGGCGTCATCCTTACTTGTGGGATATTCTCTTCCCCAACAGGAAATGGCAAAGAGCCCAGCAAAGCTGGTCACATGATCCCTCCTAGGCTCCGCCTACCCCAGTCATTCGACCGACGTTAAGGAGGAATATTTGCATAGGAGAAACCATATGGTACCGTGGTGACTGTAGATAAAGAAAATAAAATATCAGACCTGATTAAAAAAACCAGGGCGGGCCGTGGACCGGACACACCGTTGGAGAAAGAAATTTATCAGGTAAACATAAATTCTGTTTTCTCCAACATAGGTGTGTCCGGTCCACGGCGTCATCCTTACTTGTGGGAACCAATACCAAAGCTTTAGGACACGGATGAAGGGAGGGAGCAAATCAGGTCACCTAAATGGAAGGCACCACGGCTTGCAAAACCTTTCTCCCAAAAATAGCCTCAGAAGAAGCAAAAGTATCAAACTTGTAAAATTTGGTAAAAGTGTGCAGTGAAGACCAAGTCGCTGCCCTACATATCTGATCAACAGAAGCCTCGTTCTTGAAGGCCCATGTGGAAGCCACAGCCCTAGTGGAATGAGCTGTGATTCTTTCGGGAGGCTGCCGTCCGGCAGTCTCGTAAGCCAATCTGATGATGCTTTTAATCCAAAAAGAGAGAGAGGTAGAAGTTGCTTTTTGACCTCTCCTTTTACCTGAATAAACAACAAACAAGGAAGATGTTTGTCTAAAATCCTTTGTAGCATCTAAATAGAATTTTAGAGCGCGAACAACATCCAAATTGTGCAACAAACGTTCCTTCTTTGAAACTGGTTTTGGACACAGAGAAGGTACGATAATCTCCTGGTTAATGTTTTTGTTAGAAACAACTTTTGGAAGAAAACCAGGTTTAGTACGTAAAACCACCTTATCTGCATGGAACACCAGATAAGGAGGAGAACACTGCAGAGCAGATAATTCTGAGACTCTTCTAGCAGAAGAAATCGCAACTAAAAACAAAACTTTCCAAGATAATAACTTAATATCAACGGAATGTAAGGGTTCAAACGGAACCCCCTGAAGAACTGAAAGAACTAAATTGAGACTCCAAGGAGGAGTCAAAGGTTTGTAAACAGGCTTGATTCTAACCAGAGCCTGAACAAAGGCTTGAACATCTGGCACAGCTGCCAGCTTTTTGTGAAGTAATACCGACAAGGCAGAAATCTGTCCCTTCAGGGAACTTGCAGATAATCCTTTTTCCAATCCTTCTTGAAGGAAGGATAGAATCCTAGGAATCTTAACCTTGTCCCAAGGGAATCCTTTAGATTCACACCAACAGATATATTTTTTCCAAATTTTGTGGTAAATCTTTCTAGTCACAGGCTTTCTGGCCTGAACAAGAGTATCGATCACAGAATCTGAGAATCCTCGCTTCGATAAAATCAAGCGTTCAATCTCCAAGCAGTCAGCTGGAGTGAAACCAGATTCGGATGTTCGAACGGACCCTGAACAAGAAGGTCTCGTCTCAAAGGTAGCTTCCAAGGTGGAGCCGATGACATATTCACCAGATCTGCATACCAAGTCCTGCGTGGCCACGCAGGAGCTATCAAGATCACCGACGCCCTCTCCTGCTTGATCCTGGCTATCAGCCTGGGAATGAGAGGAAATGGCGGGAACACATAAGCTAGATTGAAGGTCCAAGGTGCTACTAGTGCATCCACTAGAGCCGCCTTGGGATCCCTGGATCTGGCCCCGTAGCAAGGAACTTTGAAGTTCTGACGAGAGGCCATCAGATCCATGTCTGGAATGCCCCACAGGTGAGTGACTTGGGCAAAGATTTCCGGATGGAGTTCCCACTCCCCCGGATGCAATGTCTGACGACTCAGAAAATCCGCTTCCCAATTTTCCACTCCTGGGATGTGGATAGCAGACAGGTGGCAGGAGTGAGACTCCGCCCAAAGAATAATTTTGGTTACTTCTTCCATCGCTAGGGAACTCCTTGTTCCCCCCTGATGGTTGATGTACGCAACAGTCGTCATGTTGTCTGATTGAAACCGTATGAACCTGGTCCTCGCAAGCTGGGGCCAGGCCTGGAGAGCATTGAATATCGCTCTCAGTTCCAGAATATTTATCGGTAGAAGAGATTCTTCCCGAGACCAAAGACCCTGAGCTTTCAGGGATCCCCAGACCGCGCCCCAGCCTATCAGACTGGCGTCGGTCGTGACAATGACCCACTCTGGTCTGTGGAACATCATCCCTTGAGACAGATTGTCCAGGGACAGCCACCAACGGAGTGAGTCTCTGGTCCTCTGATTTACTTGTATCTTCGGAGACAAGTCTGTATAGTCCCCATTCCACTGACTGAGCATGCACAGTTGTAATGGTCTTAGATGAATGCGCGCAAAAGGAACTATGTCCATCGCCGCCACCATCAACCCGATCACTTCCATGCACTGAGCTATGGAAGGAAGAGGAACGGAATGAAGTATCCGACAAGAGTCCAGAAGCTTTGTTTTTCTGGCTTCTGTTAGAAAGATCCTCATTTGTAAGGAGTCTATAATTGTTCCCAAGAAGGGAACCCTTGTTGACGGGGATAGAGAACTCTTTTCCACGTTCACTTTCCAGCCGTGAGATCTGAGAAAGGCCAGGACAATGTCCGTGTGAGCCTTTGCTTGAGGAAGGGACGACGCTTGAATCAAAATGTCGTCCAGGTAAGGTACTACTGCAATGCCCCTTGGTCTTAGCACCGCTAGAAGGGACCCTAGTACCTTTGTGAAAATCCTTGGAGCAGTGGCTAATCCGAAAGGAAGCGCCACGAACTGGTAATGTTTGTCCAGAAATGCAAACCTTAGGAACCGATGATGTTCCTTGTGGATAGGAATATGTAGATACGCATCCTTTAAATCCACCGTGGTCATGAATTGACCTTCCTGGATGGAAGGAAGGATAGTTCGAATGGTTTCCATCTTGAACGATGGGACCTTGAGAAATTTGTTTAAGATCTTGAGATCTAGGATTGGTCTGAACGTTCCCTCTTTTTTGGGAACTATGAACAGATTGGAGTAGACCCCCATCCCTTGTTCTCTTAATGGAACAGGATGAATCACTCCCATTTTTAACAGGTCTTCTACACAATGTAAGAACGCCTGTCTTTTTATGTGGTCTGAAGACAACTGCGACCTGTGGAACCTCCCCCTTGGGGGAAGTCCCTTGAATTCCAGAAGATAACCCTGGGAGACTATTTCTAGCGCCCAAGGATCCAGAACATCTCTTGCCCAAGCCTGAGCGAAGAGAGAGAGACTGCCCCCCACCAGATCCGGTCCCGGATCGGGGGCCAATATTTCATGCTGTCTTGGTAGCAGTGGCAGGTTTCTTGGCCTGCTTTCCCTTGTTCCAGCCTTGCATTGGTCTCCAAGCTGGCTTGGCCTGAGCAGTATTACCCTCTTGCTTAGAGGACGTAGCACCTTGGGCTGGTCCGTTTTTACGAAAGGGACGAAAATTAGGTCTATTTTTTGCCTTGAAAGGCCGATCCTGAGGAAGGGCGTGGCCCTTACCCCCAGTGATATCAGAGATAATCTCTTTCAAGTCAGGACCAAACAACGTTTTCCCCTTGAAAGGAATGTTTAGTAGCTTGTTCTTGGAAGACGCATCAGCCGACCAAGATTTCAACCAAAGCGCTCTGCGCGCCACAATAGCAAACCCAGAGTTCTTAGCCGCTAACTTAGCCAATTGCAAAGAGGCGTCTAGAGTGAAAGAATTAGCCAATTTGAGAGCATTGATTCTGTCCATAATCTCCTCATAAGGAGGAGAGTCACTATCGAGCACCTTAAGCAGTTCATCAAACCAGAAATATGCGGCAGTAGTGACAGGGACAATGCATGAAATGGGTTGTAGAAGGTAACCCTGCTGAACAAACATCTTTTTAAGCAAACCTTCTAATTTTTTATCCATAGGATCTTTGAAAGCACAACTATCCTCTATGGGAATAGTGGTGCGTTTGTTTAAAGTAGAAACCGCTCCCTCGACCTTGGGGACTGACTGCCATAAGTCCTTTCTGGGGTCGACCATAGGAAACAATTTTTTAAATATGGGGGGAGGGACGAAAGGAATACCGGGCCTTTCCCATTCTTTATTAACAATGTCCGCCACCCGCTTGGGTATAGGAAAAGCTTCTGGGAGCCCCGGCACCTCTAGGAACTTGTCCATTTTACATAGTTTCTCTGGGATGACTAAATTTTCACAATCATCCAGAGTGGATAATACCTCCTTAAGCAAAATGCGGAGATGTTCCAATTTAAATTTAAATGTAATCACATCAGATTCAGCCTGCTGAGAAATGTTCCCTAAATCAGTAATTTCTCCCTCAGACAAAACCTCCCTGGCCCCCTCAGATTGGGTTAGGGGCCCTTCAGAGATATTAATATCAGCGTCGTCATGCTCTTCAGTAACTAAAACAGAGCAGCCACGCTTACGCTGACAAGGGTTCATTTTGGCTAAAATGTTTTTGACAGAATTATCCATTACAGCCGTTAATTGTTGCATAGTAAGGAGTATTGGCGCGCTAGATGTACTAGGGGCCTCCTGAGTGGGCAAGACTCGTGTAGACGAAGGAGGGAATGATGCAGTACCATGCTTACTCCCCTCACTTGAGGAATCATCTTGGGCATCATTGTCATTATCACATAAATCACATTTATTTAAATGAATAGGAATTCTGGCTTCCCCACATTCAGAACACAGTCTATCTGGTAGTTCAGACATGTTAAACAGGCATAAACTTGATCAGAAAGTACAAAAAACGTTTTAAAATAAAACCGTTACTGTCACTTTAAATTTTAAACTGAACACACTTTATTACTGCAATTGCGAAAAAACATGAAGGAATTGTTCAAAATTCACCAAATTTTCACCACAGCGTCTTAAAGCCTTGAAAATATTGCACACCAATTTTGGAAGCTTTAACCCTTAAAATAACGGAACCGGAGCCGTTTTAAGCTTTAAACCCCTTTACAGTCCCTGGTATCTGCTTTGCTGAGACCCAACCAAACCCAAAGGGGAATACGATACCAAATGACGCCTTCAGAAGTCTTTTATAAGTATCAGAGCTCCTCTCACATGCGACTGCATGCCATGCCTCTCAAAAACAAGTGCGCAACACCGGCGCGAAAATGAGACTCTGCCTATGCTTTGGGAAAGCCCCTAAAGAATAAGGTGTCTAAAACAGTGCCTGCCGATATTATTATATCAAAATACCCAGATAAAATGATTCCTCAAGGCTAAATATGTGTTAATAATCAATCGATTTAGCCCAGAAAAAGTCTACAGTTTAAATAAGCCCTTATGAAGCCCTTATTTACAATCGTAATAAACATGGCTTACCGGATCCCATAGGGAAAATGACAGCTTCCAGCATTACATCGTCTTGTTAGAATGTGTCATACCTCAAGCAGCAAGGGACTGCAAACTGTTCCCCCAACTGAAGTTAATTGCTCTCAACAGTCCTGTGTGGAACAGCCATGGATTTTAGTTACGGTTGCTAAAATCATTTTCCTCATACAAACAGAATTCTTCATCTCTTTTCTGTTTCTGAGTAAATAGTACGTACCAGCACTATTTGAAAATAACAAACTCTTGATTGAATAATGAAAAACTACAGTTAAACACTAAAAAACTCTAAGCCATCTCCGTGGAGATGTTGCCTGTACAACGGCAAAGAGAATGACTGGGGTAGGCGGAGCCTAGGAGGGATCATGTGACCAGCTTTGCTGGGCTCTTTGCCATTTCCTGTTGGGGAAGAGAATATCCCACAAGTAAGGATGACGCCGTGGACCGGACACACCTATGTTGGAGAAATAGGCCCCTCCCAATATGTACTCACAGTGAGAGGGCCTTAAAAAACTATCCCTAGGCAAAATCTAGTCAGCAATGTGGAAAAACTGGGCCCCAGAATAAAGTTTTATCATCATTTGTAGTAAACGTTTATATACATCAAGCAAACGTTATATCTATTAAGTAATGAGAGTAAATAACAAACATATTACCATTTACAGCAAGCATGATACCAGTCGTTATTAAATCACTGTAATCAGGCTTACCTTAAATAAATCAGGTACTGTCAGCATTTTCTAGCTTATCATCTCTCTAGAAAAATTAAAACTGCACATACTTCAGAGCAGGAAACCCTGCACGCTATTCCCCCAGCTGAAGTTACCCATCTCTTCAGTTATGTGTGAGAACAGCAGTGGACCTTAGTTAAAAATGGCTAAGATCATCAAAAAACTTCAGGCAGACTCTTCTTCACCTTTCTGCCTGAAGCCAAAATAGTACAACTCCGGTACCATTTGAAAATAATAAACTTTTGATTGAAGATAAACTACATTTATTCACCACATCTCTCAAGCTACTTCCCTTGTCGAGAGCTGCAAGAGAATGACTGGGAGGTGGCACTTAGGGGAGGAGCTATATAGACAGCTCTGCTGTGGGTGATCCTCTGGCAGCTTCCTGTTGGGAAGGAGAATATCCCACAAGTAATGGATGAATCCGTGGACTGGATACACCTTACAAGAGAAAGGAACCTTCCAAGACAACAATTTAATGTCTACTTCATGCATAGGCTCCAACAGAGCATGTTGCAGAACTTTAAGAAAAAGATTTAAACTCCAAGGAGCAGCATTAGATTTAAACACAGGTCTGATGCTAGCAAAGCCTTAACAATTGACTGCACATCTGGAAGCTCAGCGAACCTCTTGTGCAGTAACACAGACAGGGCCGGAATCTGTCCCTTCAGGGGATTTGCTGAAAAATCCTTCTCCAGTTCATCCTGGAGAACAGAATAAGTAGGTCCTCCACACCTTATAATAGATGTGACAAGCAACCAGCATACAAGCTTGAATGAGAGTAAAAATAACTCTCTCTGAAAACCCTCTCTTGGCTAGGACTAAGCGTTTAATCTCCACAAAAATCAGCCTAAGAGAATCTAGACATTGATGAACAAGGACACCTTGGTCAGCAGATCCCTGAGACAAGGTAACTTCCATGGAGGATTTGATATCCCCACTAGGTCCGCAAACCATATCCTTTGTGGCCAAGACGGAGCAATCAGTATCACTGACGTCTGCTTGATTCAAGCCACTACACTAGGGAGTAGTGTTAATGGCCGGACAAGATAAATTAGGTTGAACCTCCAAAGCACCGCTAATGCATCTGTTAGCTCCGCCTGAGGATCCCTATACCTCAACCAAAATCTGGGTAGCTTGGTATTGAGACGTCATAAGATCTTCCTCTAGCAATTTTCTGCAAACACTCGGGATGGAGAAACCATTCCCACCGGATGAAAGGATTGTCTGCTGAGGAAAACCGCTTCCCAGTTGTCCACACTGTCAGGGTGCCAGGAATCAGACTGAGACGAGAAGTGCAAAAATAATCACACCTTTATTAATAACAAAAAATAATAAAAAGTCCACAAGTCAAATAACAAGCCAGGAGTCAAAACCAGAGCTGGTAGTCAGACAAGCCGAGTCAGGAGCCAAAGCGAATAGTCAGACGAGCCGGAATCAGGAACAAGGAAAACAGGAACAAGCCAGGGATCAGGAACCAGGAATGACGTCAGGCAGCCAGGTAATACACAGGAACTCTCACAAACAGGTCTGAGACAACGCAAAGCATACTGAAAAGAGGCCCTTTAAATAATAAGTGATGACATCACAATTCTGAGACTGCATCCTGTCTCACATGGATGATGAACACCAGTCTGGCCATAAAAGGAAGTGCAGGAAATGAGCAGCATCCCCCACAATGCACCATAGTCAGGAAGAGAGGTGAGTAAAATGGCTGCCAGCAGCACATGGCAAACACAACAGGGAAAAAACCCTAACACACACCGGGAATGTGGATCTCCGCCCACTCCAGAATCCAAGATACTTCCCTCATAGCTAGGGAGCTTCTCGTTCCCCGATGATGATTGATGTAAGCCACCAAGGTTATATTGTCTCACAACCGTTGTCACAATCACCCAGGATGGTCTTAAAACGGACGTCCCTCGGGACAAGAGATCCGGACAAAACCACCAAGAGAGTAATTCTCTTGGTCGGTTGTCCAGAGAAATCTGTTGCGACAGATCCGAATGATTGACGTTCCACTGCTTCAGCATGCACAGTTGCAACAGTCTAAGGTGAAACCTGGCAAAGGAAATGATGTCCATGCTGGACACCATTAGACCAATCAC
Organism: Bombina bombina; assembly: GCF_027579735.1. Taxonomy (NCBI): domain Eukaryota; kingdom Metazoa; phylum Chordata; class Amphibia; order Anura; family Bombinatoridae; genus Bombina; species Bombina bombina. Next base: position 829,272,762 of record NC_069503.1, on the reverse strand, counting down.
CTCCATACACCGAGCCACAGATTGCCTTAAGGAGGTCTGGAAGGCAAGACATGTTTAAAGGGACAGTCTACACCAGAATTTTTATTGTTTTAAAAGATAGATAATCCCTTTATTACCCATTCACCAGTTTTGCATAACCAACACATTTATATTAATATACTTTTAACCTCTGTGATTATCTTGTATCTAAGCCTCTGCAAACTGCCCCTTAATTTCAGTTCTTTTTACAGACTTGCAGTTTAGCCAATCAGTGCCTGCTCCCTGATAACTTCACGTGCACGGTGTTATCTATATGAAACACATGAACTAACACCCTCTAGTGGAGAAAAACTGTTAAAATGCATTCTGAATAGAGGTGACCTTCAATGCCTAAGAAATTAGCATATGAACCTCCTAGGTTAAGCTTTCAATTAAGAATACCAAGAGAACAAAGCAAAATTGGTGATAAAAGTAAATTGGAAAATTGTTTAAAATGACATGCCCTATCTGAATCATGAGAGTTTATTTTGGCCTAGACTGTCTCTTTAAGCTAGCTTGCAACATCTCTGGTCTGTTAGACATATTCTCATGTCTATGGAGTTTATTATAGTACCCGTGTGAATTCTACCCTGGTACTTGATACAAGAGAACTATCACTAGATTTATCTTCCCTCCATGGGATCGAAGAAGAAAGAGGAGAGATTCCAAATGGTCCACTCTTCGAAAAATGTCTTTGAGCTGTAGCTAGACCAAACGGAAGTGCAATAAACTGTAAGTGCTGGTCAAGGAACGCAAACCTTAGGAACTGGATGTCACGCTCAGCTGCTGGAAGCTCTGCAGTCCTCTCTGTGTGCTTGATTGACAGGTGTCTGGGCCACCCCTTCCTGATGATGTCACAACCAGCTTTATATTTCGGGCTTCCTGTTTCTCCAGTGCCCGTTTGTTTGTTTAACTTTGTGGCTTCTGTGGTGAATTCACTGTGGAATCTCTCTAACTGCTGCTTTTCTGTTGCCAATCTCTTCAAGGATTTACTATGCTGGATTAACCTTCAACCTCCTGATTACCTGTCTCCAAACAATGCAAGTACTGTTTGTTTTGTGAAACTTTCAAACTGCCTGTTTACCTATTGCATACTCTGCAAAGACTGTCTACACAGTGTTAACCCTCAAACTGCCTGATTACTTGTTGCATACTCTGCAAAGACTGTCTGCACAGTGTTAACCCTCAAACTACCTGATTACATGTTGTTAACTCTGCAAGTTCTGACTACACCGTGTTAACCCTCAAACTGCCTGATTACCTGTTGCATACTCTGCAAAGACTATCTACACAGTGTTAACCCTCAAACTGCCTGATTACTTGTTGCATACTCTGCAAAGACTGTCTGCACAGTGTTAACCCTCAAACTGCCTGATTACTTGTTGCATACTCTGCAAAGACTGTCTGCACAGTGTTAACCCTCAAACTACCTGATTACATGTTGTTAACTCTGCAAGTTATGACTACGCCGTGTTAACCCTCAAACTGCCTGATTACCTGTTGCATACTCTGCAAAGACTATCTACACAGTGTTTACCCTCAAACTGCCTGATAACAAATTACCTACTCCTGCATTATTAACTGTTTCCTGTTTTACCCTTCTTCTGTCTGAGTATAAGTGGACTATCCCTGCTCTCCTGATTCTGTGGAAGACATTTCCTGAAACCAGTTCCTTATTCAGAAGTCTATCTGGCTGATATCTTGAATTACTTTGGGCACAGGCTAACCCTGCTCCATATCGTGAGTAAATTGTTTTTTGGAGGTTGTCATGGGGTCACGTCCTGGATTAAACTCAGAGTGCAAGGGTGTTGATTAAGTTCGCCCTAGCATTTGGGTCTTCTTCTGGACATTTCCTAACCTGACACTAAAAGTGGTCCTTAACGATTGGTACGTGAGGAAAGCATCCTTCAGATCTATTGTGGTCATGAACTGCCCTTCTTGAATGGGGAAGAATGGACCCTACCTCAGCGATATGGAGGCGATCCTAATCAGTGCAGAGGGTATTTGAACCAGGTGGGCATTTACTTTGAGGTGTTACCTCAGGAGTTTCCTTCTGACAGAGCTAAGGTGGGATGTCTCATCTTGTTACTCTCTGACACAGCTCTTACCTGGGCTAATCCCTTGTGGGAGACTAATAAACCTGTGATTTTAAATTACCCTGAATTTGTGGCCTCCTTTCGAAGAGTATTTGATGTTCCGGCTCGCTCCTCCTCTGCTGCTAAACGACTTGTCCATTCAGCAAGGTATAAGATCTGTTGCTCAGTATGTTATTGAGTTCAGTACGCTTGCCGCAGAGGTAGGTTGGAACCATGAAGCCCTTTTTGCCGCCTTCTTTCATGGGCTCTCTGATGCGATTAAGGACGAAGTTGCTGCCAGAGATTTACCAGAAGTTCTCGAGGCATTGGTGTCTTTTTTGATCCTAATTGACATCAGACTAAGTGAGAGGCCCTCTTTCAAGGAGCGCTTTTACGGAAGCCTCCTGTTCCGTTGTCTCCTACGTGTTCGTTCCCACCCATGCTTCCCTCTCCTCCCATGCCTCCTGGTCCCGAGTCACCAGTTACTGCTGAGCCGATGCAGTTGGGATTCACGCGTCTCTCGGCGGCAGAGAGGGCCTTTAGGAGAAGGGAGGGGCTCTGCCTCTATTGTGGGTTACAGGGTCACATTTTGAAGTCTTGTCCTACACGGCCCGGAAACGCTCACACCTAAGGTCCGAAATTTTGTTGTGGTCTCCGCAATGTATTTCCACTTGTCTTCAGAAACCAGTTAAAGTCTTGTGCACGTCTTCAGTATCTCAATTGCCAGAGGAGTACCGAGAGTTCCTAGACGTTTTTGACAAGGTGCGTGCCGGTACGTTGCCTCCTCACCGGTCTTACGATTGTGCCATTGACCTGCAACCTGGAGCCATTCCTCCTTGGGGCTGGGTTTACCCTCTGTCTGTTGCGGAGAATTATGCTATGGAGGAGTATGTTGCCAATGATCTGTCGCGGGGATCATCTGCAAATCCTGCTCTCCTGCAGGGGCTGGCTTCGTATTTGTGAAGAAAAAGGGTGGCGAGTTAAGACCATGCATCGATTATAGGGGTCTTAATCATCTTACCATTAAGAATGCTTACCCTATTCCGCTCATTACAGAATTCTTTGACCGCCTCAAGGGAGCTACGGTCTTTACTAAACTTGAATTGAGAGGAGCGTACAATCTCGTTAGGATCAAGGAGGGCCACGAATGGAAAACAGCATTTAACACCAGGAGCGGGCATTATGAGTATCTTGTAATGCCCTTTGGCCTATGTAATGCTCCTGCTGTTTTCCAGGAATGTATTAATGATGTCCTACGAGAGATATGTTGCAACAGTGTGTTGTGGTGTACATCCTCATACACTCACCCACACTTGAGGCTCATCGTTCTGATGATAATAAACTAGCTCCCTGTTATGTTGGTCCTTTTCGAATACTCAGACGAGTCAATCCTGTGGCCTACGTTCTTGACCTTCCTCCTGCAATGTGCATCTCCAATGTTTTTCATGTCTCCCTCTTGAAACCATTGGTTTGTAATCGGTTTACCACTGTGTTGCCTCGTCCCCACCCTATCTTTGTTGACAACCATGAGGAGTATGAGGTCAGCAGCATTATTGACTCTCGTATGTCCAGGGGCCGCGTACAGTATTTGATTCACTGGATGGGCTACGGTCCGGAGGAGCGTTCATGTGTTCCCTCCTCTGATGTTCATGCTCCCACCCTCCTCCGTGCCTTTCATGCTCGTTTCCCCAATAAGCCTTTTGTCCTCTCGCGGGGGAGGGTCATTGAGGGGGGGGGTACTATCAGGGTGTTTTCCCTGATCTGTTTGCCATGTGCTGCTGGCAGCCATTTTACTCAACTCTCTTCCTGACTCTGGTGCATACTGTGTGATGCTGCTCATTTCCTGCACTTCCTTTTATGGCCAGACTGGTGTACATCATCCGTGTGAGACAGATGCAGTCTCAGAATTGTGATGTCATCACTTGTTATTTAAAGGGCCTCTGCTCAGTATGCTTTGCCCTTGCGTTGTCTCAGACCTGTTTTATGAGAGCTCCTGTGTATTACCTGGCTGTCTGACGTCCCTCCTGGTTCCTGATCTCTGGCTTGTTCCTGAATCTGCTGTTCTCCTTGTTCCTGATTCCGGCTCGTCTGACTATTCACTTTGCTCCTGACTCGGCTCGATCTGACTACCAGTTCTGGTTTTGTTTCCTGGCTTGTTTATTTGACTTGTCAATTATTTTTTTGCTATTAATAAAGGTGTGATTATTTTTGCACGTTCTTGTCTCAGTCTGATTCTGGCACCCTGACAGCAACCTACAGATAAGGGGACACGATACATACAGTGGTTCGCTTTTATCTATATGTGCTTGTAAAATACCTCATAGTGTTGGGGTTTTAACATGTGAGTGCAAACCCACTATTTTATGTATTTTGTTATGAAATAAATCTACAGTATTAAACAATAGTGTGTTTTTGTTTCTCATATTATCTGGGGCATGCATGGATTTTGATTACCTCCTGAGAGGAAGACATACATCAAGTCTCTGAAAGTTTCACACCCCAGGACGTTTCTCCACCAGTGGCACACTGGAGGTCTCTCCCTCACTGAATGCGGCAAGTTACCTCATACTATTGAGGTCCTTTCTAGTAAGTCGGATTTGCCATTTGTTTACATATTCATTCTGTGGTCCAATATTGTTTTAATATACAATATGAGAACTGTAACAAGTGATCCTTTGAATTATATTAGGTGTTCCTATTACAGCGCTTTCACGCCCTTTTGTTTGCGTATATATATATATATATATATATTATACACAGTATACATATACATACATCTTTAGAGATGTATATGTATGTATCTCTATGTTAAAGACCGTTGACTGCCTCAAATCTTTGAGCCTTTATACGTTTCCTCTCCATTCGTAATCTGGCCTTAATAAGTAATTTCTTTTTCTTCTTAATATGGGAAGAGTCCACAGCTGCATTCCTTACTTGTGCAAAATACTGAACCTGGCCACCAGGAGGGGGCAAAGACACCCCAGCCAAAGGCTTAAATACCTCCCCCACTTCCTCATAACCCCAGTCATTCTTTGCCTTTCGTCACAGGATGTTGGCAGACAATTGTTAGAAGATTTCAAAATAGTCTCTTATGGAGGGTAGTACTCTTCGAGATGGGACTGGAGTTTTAAGTAGTCCTGTCAGCCTCTCAGTGAGAGCTTGGGTGAAAGTTAGAGTCCAGAGATGCAGGGAGAGTCTTTCTGCGAAACCATCCAGACTCATATTAACAGCTCCATAAGCATTCAGCGTTGACGAGTTTCGCTGGCCTGCTTTCTTCACTCAAGGTCCATGTCAGAAGCACGCTACTATCTGTCAAACTTGAAGGACCCTGTTACTGTTACACGGCATAGATTCTAGGTAAGACCCGTTTCATTTTTTTATACATGTATGATAACTCAAAAAGACAGGGTCACAGTGTGACTCCTTTTATCTGTATAGAATCAAGGGTTAATATCTCCTAAAGGGGGATTATTGAACAGCGGGGAATAATCTTATATGTTTATTTGATTTTATGCTGCTTTTATGTGTGAGATGTTATGGGCTCATAGGCTGTCATGGAATATACAGGTTTCACTTTCACTTTAAGAGCTGTGCAGCTTACAAGCTTTGCACGCTTTTTCTCATTGCAGGGGCGGTCCTGCATTGTGCACCATGTGATTCATTCCCTCTTTCCTGACCGGGTGTCCAGCAGAGAGGAGTCAAATCTCTGTATTGTCTGGGTCATAGGAGGTGGTGAGTGCCCCAGCCATTGGCGTATATAGGTGCCGTTTTTTTGAATAAAATAAGATTATACTCCCTCTATTCCTAAAGAGTAATTCCTGTTTATATTGTGAGGAGGCCTTAGATCCGCCCTCCAATTATGTTCTATATGCCTTGATAAGTGATAATATCAAACATGTTTGATACTACTGAGCCGTCCACCTTTGAGCAGTTGTCAGCCAGTGAGGTGCGTACCCTACAGTCTTATCCCTCTACACATGCAGTTTCCCGTAGCATTGCTGATCCTCCTTCTGGAGGGGGCCTTTTGTTCGCCAGACGTTACTTCGCAGTTCAGACCGCAGTGTCTGCAGCCTTTAATGCTTTACCTTGTCCTGCTAAACGCAAGTGAAAGGTTACATATTACACTCCTTCCCAGAGTACATCAGATAATTTATTGGATTTAACTGATAGGATTATCCGAGGATGAAGTTATTTCTGAGACTTCAGAGTATGAACATTCTGGGTCGGAGTCTGCTGCCTCTAAACCTCCGGCTGAGGAGGAACCAGACTTTAGGTTTAAAGAATTTGCGTTTTTTTCTAAAGGAAGGTTTTTTTTGCAAATTCATAAGTTCCAGAGGCCAAATTGCCTGACGAACCTTTGATTCGTAATTTGGATAGAGTTTGAGGACCAGGGGTCATACCTTATCCTTCCCTGCTCCTGTTAGATGGCGAACACTTATTAAGAATGAATGGGACAGGATTGGATTTTCTTTTCCCCCTCTTCCCCCTTTAAGAATTGTTTCCCGGTCCCGGACTCTCAATGGAGCTTTGAGATCCGTCCCTAAAAGGGGATGGCGCAATCTTCACCCTTGCTAAATGTAACTATCTATCCCGCTTGAGGATAGCTCTTCGTTTAAAAGAGTCCATGGATAAAAGATGGAGACTCTGTTAAGAAAAGATGTTTCAACATACGGGATATTTGTTTCAACCGGCGGCTGCTGTTGCCCGCGGTTGCTGAGAAACTACCTTCTGGTGTGACTCCCTTATAGGATTTGATCTGGGTGGAATGTCCCATCGACGTTACCCAGGAAAGATTTACAGCCTTGAGGGTTGCTAATTCTTTTATCTGTGATGCTATTAGGCAGATTATTCGCCTGAATGCTAAGGCTTCGGCTTTTTCTGTTTAGGAAAGTCGGCTCTGGCTAAAGTCTGCGGTTATGACTTCTAAGTCTAGACTTCTTTACCTCCTTTAAGGGAATGATTTTTTTTTGGTCCAGGCCTGGACTCAATTATCTCCACGGTCACAGGGGGCAAGGGTGCACTCCTACGGCAAGAGAATATGAACTAGTCTAAGGGACAAATTTCGTTCTGATAAAGCCCATGTCAGCAGTCCTCCGCTAGGCCAGAACAAACCAAGAGCTCTTCGAAGCCGGCTCAGTCCTGGAATAAATCTAAGCAGAGAAGTCAGCATGAATGGGCGGTCCCCGGTCCTCTTCTGGATTGTGTAGGGGGCAGACTGTTGCTCTTTTCAGTCGCTTGGTTCAGGGACGTGCAGGATCCATGGGTCCTGGAGGTCATAGCTCAGGGTTACTAGATAGGGTTTCAAGTCTCAGCCACCCAAGGGCAGATTCCTCCTCTCTCTCCTGACCAGAAAGAGGGAACCCTTTCTGGGGTGCGTACGGGATCTGTCCCTTTTAGGACTTATTGTCCTGGTGCCTATCGCTGTGAGAGGTTTGGGATACTATTCAAACCTTTTCGTGGTCCCTAAAGAAGGAGGTAACTTTCCGTCCGATTCTGGACCTAAAGTGCTTAAACAAGTTTTTAAATGTCCCCTTCGTTCAAGATGGAGACAATATGTGTCCATTCTCCCCTCGTTCAAGAAGGGCATTTCATGACCACGATAGATCTGAAGGATTGCTTTCCTCACTTACCAATCGTTAAGGACCACTTCCAGTTCCTAAGGGTTTGTGTTCCTGACCACACTTACAGTTTATTGCACTTCCGTTTGGTCTAGCTATGGCTCAAAGACATTTTTTCTGAAGAGTGACCAATTGATGGTTGGAAGATAAATGTATGAGATTTCTCTTGTATCAAGTACCAGGTAGAATTCACGGGTACTATAATAAACTCCATAGACATGAGAATATGTCTAACAGACCGGAGATGTTGCAAGCTAGCTTAAAGGGACAGTACACTGTAACATTGTTTTTTTCCATTAATGTATTTTAAATGACCTTATTATACCACCTGCAGAGTATAAAATATTGAGAAATTGCATTTTCATGCTTATTTGTTATATGAAATAGCTGGTTTTTGTGCCTTGAAACCACAGCCTATTACAAGGGGTTGAACTTAAGGTAATATCAGATCTCATTATGTTATAACTTTGTGTACACACACTTGCTTCCTTATCTTATCAATTTATGACCACCTGCAGAGTATAAAATATTTGAGAAATTGCATTTTCATGCTTATTTGTGTATATGAAGTAGCTGGTTTTGTGCTTGAAACCACAGCCTATTACAAGGGGTTGAACTTAAGGTAATATCAGAGCTCATTATGCTATAACTTTGTGGTACCACGACTTGCTTCCTTATCTTATAATTGTCTTTAACACCAAAGCTCAATACATAAGAGAACAATGGAAAATTATCATTTTATTACTTAACTATCCTGGATCCCATTGAAAGGTGTAAGTCTCTTTCTGCTGGCTGTGTTACATAAACTGGTCAATAGCATATACTCCAGTATCAAGAACTTTCAGTATAGGTTGGGAAACCACAAGCTAAATCATCTATTTCAAATGCTGAAATAGGAGTAAGGAGCTACTTGCAACCAATTTAATACACTCTAGCAGGTAAAATTGATCATTGGGAATAATTTAAAGGGGAAAAGTTTTTGGGTGAATTGTCCCTTTAAAGAGACAGTCCTAGGCCAAAATAAACTTTCATGATTCAGATAGGGCATGTAATTTTAAACAATTTTCCAATTTACTTTATCACCAATTTTGCTTTGTTCTCTTGGTATTCTTAATTGAAAGCTTAACCTAGGAGGTTCATATGCTAATTTCTTAGGACCTTGAAGGCCACCACTTTCAGAATGCATTTAACAGTTTTCACCACTAAGGGGTGTTAGTTCATGTGTTTCATATAGATAACACCGTGCACGTGAAGTTATCTGGGAGCAGGCACTGATTGGCTAAACTGCAAGTCTGTCAAAAGAACTGAAATAAAGGGGGCAGTGTGCAGAGGCTTAGATACAAGATAATCACGGAGGTTAAAAGTATATTAATATAAATGTGTTGGTTATGCAAAACTGGGGAATGGGTAATAAAGGGGATTATCTATCTTTTAAACAATAAGACCTCCAGGACCTCCTTATAGGCCATCTGTGGCTCGGTGTATGAGGTGATTGATCTAATGGGTGTCCAGCATGGACATCATTTGCTTTGCCAGGTTCACCTCAGACTGTTGCAACTGCGCATGCTGAAGCAGTGGAACTGTCAATCATTCGGATCTGTCGCAACAGATTTCTCTGAACAACCGACCGAGAGAATTGCTCTCTTAGTGGTTTTGTCCGATCTCTTGTCCCGAGGGATGTCTGTTTTAAGTCCATCCTGGGTGATTGTGACTACGGTTTGTGAGTCTGTCAGGATGGGGAGCTTGTTTGGGGTGCCAGGAAGGCACAGGGCCTATGGACTCAAGAAGAAAGCTCCCTCCCGATCTCATTTTGATCTTTCGGGCAATATAAAATGCTCTGAAGGCTTGGCCTCTCTGGGTTAGTCCCATTTTATCTGATTCCAATCAGACAATATAACCTTGGAGGCTTACATCAACCATCCATGGGGGAATGAGAAGCTCCCTAGCTATGAGGGGAAGTATCTTGGATACTGGAGTGGGTGGATACCCACATTTGTTCGCTGTCAGCGATCCACATTCCAGGTGTGTGTCAGGGTTTTTTCCCTGTTGTGTTTGCCATGTGCTGCTTGGCAGCCATTTTACTCCACCTCTCTTCCTGACTATGGTGCATTGTGGGGGATGCTGCTCAATTCCTGCACTTCCTTTTATGGCCAGACTGTTGTGCATCATCCATGTGAGACAGGATGCAGTCTCAGAATTGGGATGTCATTACTTATTATTTAAAGGGCCTCTTTTCAGTATGCTTTGCATTTGCGTTGTCTCAGACCTGTTTGTGAGAGTTACTGTGTATACCTGGCTGCCTGACGTCCTTCCTGGTTCCTGATCCCTGGCTTGTTCCTGACTCTGCTGTTTTCCTTGTTCCTGATTCCGGCTCGTCTGACTATCGCTTTGGCTCCTGACTCGCTCATCTGACTACCAGCTCTGGTTTTGACTCCTGGCTTGTTATTTGACTCATGACTTTTTATTATTTTTTCTATCAATAAAGTGTGATTATTTTTGCACTTCTCGTCTCAGTCTGATTCCTGGCACCCTGACAGTATGAGAGAATGAGGGAAAGTACTAGTCCAATTGCCAGACAAGAGGGTGACGAAGGCACTTCCCTGCATCACCGTGTAGCTTGCTAGTGATTAAGAGAAGATTTACAATTACACTAGCAGTAATCTCTAAATCCCCCTCTCTTCCTCCAGGAACTCTCCATTGCAGGAAATTTAAAGAAACTTGACTGAGGATGCTATCTTTGCCCTCTCTTTGACAAGACAAAAAAACAACTGGGGAGGGAAGAGGAGGTTGGGAGAACATTAAAAAGAAAAGTGGGTTTTGCAAAATAACCAGATATAAACTTACAATTAAATATATATGTTTTATACTCAAAGTGATCTTCACTTTAGGTATATAGCAATAGACTATTTGTAGTGGGGCAAAGCTTGACAGAAGTCTTCAGGACTCCTCTTTTTTATCTGTCTATCTAGCTATCCTAGTAATTTTGCAACAAATGTATTCTGATAGTAGAAAAACTAAATCAAGTTTGCAAGAAAATAATAGAATAATCTGGATTATTCCAAATTGAAAAACAACTCAAGAAAAACATCTGCAAAACCAAAATGTCATTCCCCTTAACAATAAAGAAACAATGAAAGTATCTATTGAATTTAGCCCCAGGAGTTGAATTCTAGTTGTAATGGCTTGTAGACTCTCACCACCTTATAAAAGAAAACAAAATGGTATGCTTACCTGATAAATTATTTTCTTTCATGGGTGATTAGAGTCCAAGAACCATTACTCCTGGGATTCAAATCCAGGCCACAAGGATTTCCTCCTAGAGACCAGAAGTTGAATCCCAGGAGCAATGGTTCGTGGACTCCACCACCATATGAAAGAAAAAGAGTAGTTACTAAAAATAAGGCTACTGAAAATAGCAACGCTTTTCCTCCCTAAAAGCACCAAATAAGAAGACAAACAATCTGACAGTATCATGTGGCTGTATCCTTAGCAGGACTTGTTTAGCTGGGTAAGACATAGTACGAGGCAAAAGCATATAAAAACTATAGCAACAAAGTACAATACAACACCATAATACATACCCTTAACCTGAGATTCACGATAAGGCATTCTATTGAGCCCGTAGAAATTAACGTGTGAATACTACTGTAGATTAGAGATAACATTTTAGGACTCAGACTTGCTATAGGGGACTCAGCCAGTACCAGTAATACTTACTGACAAGGGTTTACACTATTATTTCCTAAGCTGTTTTAGTATATTTTTTTTATTTTTTAAGAAAGGTTTTCATTGAAAGCTATATTTTCAACAGTGAAGATCCTATGATCTAACAAGTGTTGGACAGAAAGTGCCTATACAAACATTTTTTCAGGCTTTATGATATGCCTAACGTACTTTTTTTACATTTGGCATTATTGTGCTTTCCAGAGTTCCTTGATAACTGAAATGAATCAGGAACTTCAAATGTTCTTTAAAAAACACAAACATGGTAAATGAAGATTGTTGCAGAATTTTAAAGGGAACCTAAACCAAAAATGTTTCTTTTATGACTCAGAGCATACAATTTTAAACAACTTTCCAAATGACTTATATTATCTAATTTGCTTTGTTCTTTTGGTATCCTTTCTTAAAGAAACATACAACTTTAAGGTCAGGAGCTTAGAGCTAGCTGCTGATTGATGGCTGCTTCTTATCATTGGCTTATAGAATGTGTTCACGTAGCATCCCAGTAGTAAATTGCTACTCCTTCAATAAAGTGATACCAGGACAATAAAGCAAATTTGGTAGGTAGAAGTAAATAAGAAAAAAATTGGGGTTTCATATCCCTTTAAGGTTATAGACCTCTTAGAAATTCTATGGAACGATTATAGGAAAACATACCTGAGAGAGGTGGCTTGTGGGTAATGAAGAGTGCAAGGAACACTGATAATTAACTTGTGTTGTGGAATAGGGAGTGTCCTCCATCTCAGTCCCACTAGGAAATTAAAAAAAAATATATATAATTTTATTTATTCTATTTTTCTATATAGAAAGGTAAACAAAATAAAAAAAAATGTTTAACTTGCTTAAAATAAAATAAAAGCAATTCATTAAATACAAACGGTAAAACATTTCAATTTGATTTTACCTTCTTGTCAGTTATCCGTAGCCTGTATTATGTCCAAGTACCAGGATTTCATATGGTTTTTTATGGCAGAATCAAGAGGAAAAACAAATTCGCCACATCTTGTTATCTGACAAAAAAAAAAAACATCCATTACTAAATTGAAGACCTTGTAATTATATGAAAGCTGAAAAAACTGCACTGATATAAAATAGGTTTAGCAAAAACAGAATTTATGCTTACCTGATAAATTACTTTCTCTTGTGGTGTATCCAGTCCACGGATTCATCCTTTACTTGTGGGATATTCACCTTCCTAACAGGAAGTGGCAGAGAGCATACAGCAGAGCTGTCCATATAGCTCCCCCTCTAGCTCCACCCCCCATCATTCGGACCGAAGGTTAGGAAGAAAAAGGATGAAACCATAGGGTGCAGTGGTGACTGTAGTTTAATAATAAAACCACCTGTCTTAAAATGACAGGGCGGGGCCATGGACTGGATACACCACAAGAGAAAGTAATTTATCAGGTAAGCATAAATTCTGTTTTCTCTTGTAAGGTGTATCCAGTCCACGGATTCATCCTTTACTTGTGGGGAATACCAAGTACCAGAAGCTTTAGGACACGATTAAGGGAGAGAACAAGAAAGGTACCTTAAACGGGAAGGCACCACTGCTTGTAAAACTTTCTCCCAAAAATAGACTCCGAAGAAGCAAAAGTAATCGAATTTGTAAAATTTGGAAAAGTAAGCAGCGAAGACCAAGTTGCTGCCTTAGAAATCTGTTCAACAGAAGCCTCATTTTTAAAAGCCCATGTGGAAGCCACTTCTCTGGTAGAATGACAGTAATTGTTTCAGGAGGCTGCTGGCCAGCAGTCTCATAGGCCAAACGGATGATGCTTTTCAGCCAAAAGGAAAAGAGGTAGCGGTCACCTTTGAGCTCTCCTCGTACCAGGAATATATAACAACAAAGAAGTTGTTAGTCTGAAATCCTTAGTTGCTTGTACATAGAACTTTAAAGCACCAACCACATCAAGATTGTAGTAACAGGACGTTCCTTCTTTGACAAGAGGATTAGGACACAGAGAAGAACAACAATTTCCTGGTTAATATTCTTATTAGACACAACCTTAGAGGAAGAAAACCAGGTTTGGTACGCAAAACACCTTATCTGCATGGAACACCAAGTAAGGGTGAGTCACACTGTAAAGCAGATAACTCTGAAACTCTTCGCGCAGAAGAGATAGCTACCAAAAACAAAACTTTCCAAGATAAAAGCTTAATATCTATGGAATGTAAAGGTTCAAACGGAACCCCTTGCAGAACTGAAAGGAACTAAATTCAGACTCCATGGCGAGCCACAGGTCTATAAACAGGCTTTATCTGACTAAAGTCCTGAGTAAACGCTTGAGACGTCTGGTACCATCCGCCAGACGTTTGTGTAAAAGAATAGACAAAGCAGATATCTGTCCTTTTATGGAACTAGCTGACAATCCTTCTCCAATCCATCTTGGAGAAAAGACAATATCCTGGGAATCCTAATCTGACTACATGAGTAGCCCTTGATCGCACCAATAAATGATATTTTCGCCAAATTCTTATGGTAGATTTTCCTGGAGACAGGCCTTTCTCTAGCCTGAATCAGGTGTATCGATAACCAACTCAGAGAAACCAAGCTTAGATAGAAGTAGGCGTTCAATCTCCAAGCATCAGACCACAGAGAAATTAGATTTGGATGTTTGAAAGGACCTTGAAGTAGAAGGTCCTGGCCTCATTGGCAGAGTCCACGGTGGAAAGGATGACATGTCCACTAGGTCTTCATACCAAGTCCTGCGTGGCCACGGCAGTGCTATTAGAATCACCAACGCCCTCTTCCTGCTTGATTACTGGCAACCTGACGAGGTAGGAGAGGAAACGGTGGAAACACATAGGCCAGATTGAAGGACCAAGGCGCTGCTAGAGCATCTATCAACACCGCCGGGGATCCCGAGACCGGCCTCCCGTAAGAGGAAGTTTTGGCATTCTGACGGAACGCCATCTAGTCCAATTCTGGAGTGCCCCATAGCTGAGTCAGCTGGGCAAATACCTCCGGGTGGAGTTCCCACTCCCCGGATGAAAAGGTCTGACGACTTAGAAAATCCCTTCCCAGTTGTCTACTCATGGGATGTGAATTGCTGAGAGGTGGCAAGAGTGATTCTCCGCCCACCTGATTATTTTGGGTTACTTCCATCATTGCTAGGGGACTCCTTGTTCCCCCTTGATGGTTGATGTAAGCTACAGTCGTAATGTTGTTCCGACTGAAATACTGATGAATTTGGCCGTCAGCTAGCTGAGGCCATGCCTGAAGAGCGTTGAATATCGCCCTCAGTTCCAGAATGTTTATCGGGAGAAAGAGCTTCTTCACGAGACCATAAGCCCTGAGCTTTCAGGGAGTCCCAGACAGCACCCCAGGCCCAACAGACTGGCGTCGGTCATTACGATGATCCTCTCTGGTCTGCGGAAACACATTCCCTGAGACAGGTGATCCTGAGACAACCACCAGAGAAGGAGAAATCTCTGGTTCCCTGGTCCAACTGTATTTGAGGAGACAAATCTGCATAATCCCAATTCCACTGTTTGAGCATGCATAGTTGCAGTGGTCTGAGGTGTATCCATGCAAAAGGGACTATGTCCATTGCCGCTACCATTATCCAATTGTCTCCATGCACTGAGCTACAGACGGCCGAGGAATGGAATGAAGAGCTCGGCAAGTAGTTAAGAGTTTTAACTTCTAGACCTCCGTCAGAAATATTTTCATTTCTACCGAGTCTAATTAGTGTTCCTAGGAAGGGAACTCTTGTGAGGGGGGAAGAGAGAACTCTTTCTGAGACCTGAGAAAGGGCCACTACGATTTCCGTGTGAGACTTGGCTCTTTGAAAGTTGACGCCTGAATTAAGAATGTTGTCCTAGATAAGGCGCCACTGCTATGCCCCGTGGTCTTAGCACCGCCAGGAGGGACCCTACACCTTTGTGAAAATTCTGGGAGCAGTGGCCAACCCGAAAGGAAGAGCCCATAAACTGAAAATGCTTGTCCAGAAAGGCAAACCTGAGAAACTGGTGATGATATTGTGGATAGGAATGTGTAGATACGCATCCTTTAGATCCACGGTAGTCATATATTGACCCCTCCTGGATCATTGGTAAGATTGTCCGAATGGTCTCCATCTTGAATGATGGAACTCTGAGGAATTTGTTTAGAATTTTGAGATCCAGGTTTGGTCTGAAAGTTCCTTCTTTTTTGGGAACCACAAACAGGTTTGAGGTAAAACCCCAGCCCTTGTTCCGCAATTGGAACTGGTGGATCACTCCCATTGTATGTAGGTCTTCTACACAGCGTAAGAACGCCTCTTTCTTTGTCGTGTCTGTAGACAGACGAGAAATATGGAACCTTGAATTCTAGAAGATATCCCTGGGATACAATCTCTAAGGCCCAGGGATCGTGTAAGTCTCTTGCCCAGGCCTGAGCGAAGAGAGAGAGTCTGCCCCCTACTAGATCCGGTCCCAGATCGGGGGCTACCCCTTCATGCTGTCTTGGAGGCAGCTGCAGGCTTCTTGCCTGTTTACCCTTGTTCCAGCCCTGGTAAGGTTTCCAGGCTGCCCTGGGTTGTGAAGTGTTACCCTCTTGCTTTGCAGCAGGGGCGGTTGAAGCGAGACCGCTCCTGAAATTTCGAAAGGAACGAAAATTATTTTGTTTGTTCCTTGTCTTAAAGGACTTGTCCTGAGGGAGAGCATGGGCCTTTTCCCCCAGTGATTTCTGAGAAAATCTCTTTCAATTCAGGGCCGAAAAAGGGTCTTTCCTTTGAAAGGGATGTTCAGCAGTTTTGGATTTTGACGACACATCGGCCGACCAGGACTTGAGCCATAGCGCCCTGCGCGCCAGAATGGCGAAACCTGAATTCTTTGCCGCTAACTTAGCTAGTTGGAAAGCGGCATCTGTGATAAAAGAATTAGCCAGCTTAAGAGCCTTAATTCTGTCCATAATATCCTCATATGAGGTCTCCGTCTGGGAGCCGCATCTTTCAGCGCCACGAACCAGAAAGCAGCTGCAGTAGTTTACAGGAACAATGCATGCTATAGGTTGGAGAAGAAAACCGTGATGAACAAAAATTTTCTTAAGTAAACCCTCTAACTTTTTATCCATAGGGTCTTTAAAAGCACAACTGTCCTCAATTGGTATGGTTGTGCGTTTAGCAAGTGAAGAAGCAGCCCCCTCCACCTTAGGGGACCGTCTGCCACGAGTCCCGCGTGGTGTCAGATATGGGGAACATTTTCTTAAAAACAGGAGGGGGAACAAACGGAATACCTGGTCTATCCCACTCCCTAGTTACTATATCTGCAATCCTCTTAGGGACCGGGAACACATCAGTGTAAAACAGGAACTTCTAGGTACTTGTCCATTTTACACAATTTCTCTGGAACCACCAAAGGGTCGCAGTCATCCAGAGTAACTAATACCTCTCTGAGCAATAAGCGGAGGTGTTCTAGTTTAAATTAAAAAGCCAACGTATCTGAGTCTGTCTGAGGAGGCAACCTTTTCCCGAATCGGAAATTTCTCCCTCAGACAGCACATCCCTCGCCCCCATTTCAGAGCGTTGTGAGTGTATATCGGATACGGCTACTTAAAGCGTCAGAATGCTCATAATCTGTTCTTAAAACAGAGCTATTACGCTTTGCAGATAACACGGGCAGCTTAGATAAAAATACTGAGAGTGTATTATCCATAACTGCCGCCAAATCTTGTAAGGTAAAAGAGTTAGACCGCGCTAGAGGTGCTAGGCATCGCTTGAGCAGGCGTAACTGGTTGTGACACTTGGGGAGAGGTCAACGGGCTAACCTCATTACATTCTGTCTGAGAATCATCTTGGGCCACATTTTTAAGTGCGACAATATGGTCTTTAAAATGTATAGACATATCAGTACACGTGGGACACATTTTGAGAGGGGGGTTCCACCATGGCTTCTAAACACATTGAACAAGGATTTTCCTTGGTGACAGACATGTTTAACAGACTAGTAGTAAGACAAACAGGCTTAGAAATCACGTAAATCAAGCAAAAACACACCTTTGCAAAAAAAACGTTACTGTGCCTTTAAGAAATAAAAAAGGCACACAATTTTCCAAAACAGTGAAAAATGCACCAAACTTTCTGAAATTTCACAGTATGTACCTAAAGCATTGGTAAGATTGCACAAATAGCAAAAAAAAATCGATTAACCCCTTAATGCCCAAACTGGATCAATAGGTAAGCTAACAGACCGGTTTAAAACAAATTTAGCACCTTTCTACAGCTCTGCTGTGGGCCCTACCTTCCCTTAGTAGTCAGATTTATGGGGAAAAAGCTTTTTATGGGTCCTCAAACTGTAGCAGGAGCCACCATGTGAACACAGCCTGAAGATCTAGTCCCTCTAACTGTGCATCTGAGGCGTGAAATTAGGCCCCTCCCACCTTACTCCAGTGCTGTGAGGCCTAAAGATACACTCCTAAGAGTTATAATATTAGCCATGTGGGTAACAACCCCTGAAAGAAACCCAAAGAGACCTTCTAAGTGTCTCAAAAACTATCTTTATAAGAAAAAAAAACGTTTGCCATAAAAAGTGTCAACTTGCCATAAAAACATAATTTATGCTTACCTGATAAATTCCTTTCTTCTGTAGTGTGATCAGTCCACGGGTCATCATTACTTCTGGGATATTACTCCTCCCCAACAGGAAGTGCAAGAGGATTCACCCAGCAGAGTTGCATATAGCCCCTCCCCTCTACGTCACCCCCAGTCATTCGACCAAGGACCAACGAGAAAGGAGGAACCAAGGGGTGTAGTGGTGACTGGAGTATAATTTAAAAATAATTACCTGCCTTAAAAACAGGGGCGGGCCGTGGACTGATCACACTACAGAAGAAAGGAATTTATCAGGTAAGCATAAATTATGTTTTCTTCTGTTAAGTGTGATCAGTCCACGGGTCATCATTACTTCTGGGATACCAATACCAAAGCAAAAGTACACGGATGACGGGAGGATAGGCAGGCTCTTTTAGTACAGAAGGAACCACTGCCTGAAGAACCTTTCTCCCAAAAATAGCCTCCGAGGAAGCAAAAGTGTCAAATTTGTAAATTTGGAAAAAGTATGAAGCGAAGACCAAGTTGCAGCCTTGCAAATCTGTTCAACAGAGGCCTCATTCTTAAAGGCCCAAGTGGAAGCCACAGCTCTAGTGGAGTGAGCTGTAATTCTTTCAGGAGGCTGCTGTCCAGCAGTCTCATAGGCTAAACGTATTATGCTACGAAGCCAAAAAGAGAGAGAGGTAGCAGAAGCTTTTTGACCTCTCCTCTGACCAGAGTAAACGACAAACAGGGAAGACGTTTGTCGAAATTCTTTAGTTGCCTGTAAGTAAAATTTAGGGCACGAACTACATCCAGATTGTGCAGAAGACGTTCCTTCTTTGAAGAAGGATTTGGACACAAGGATGGAACAACAATCTCTTGATTGATATTCCTATTAGTGACTACCTTGGGTAAGAACCCAGGTTTTAGTACGCAGAACTACCTTATCCGAATGAAAAATCAAATAAGGAGAATCACAATGTAAGGCTGATAACTCAGAGACTCTTCGAGCCGAGGAAATAGCCATTAAAAATAGAACTTTCCAAGATAACAACCTTATATCAATGGAATGGAGGGGTTCAAACGGAACGCCCTGTAAAACGTTAAGAACAATATTTAAACTCCATGGCGGAGCAACAGTCTTAAACACAGGCTTAATCCTCGCTAAAGCCTGACAAAAAGCCTGAACGTCTGGCACTTCTGACAGACGTTTGTGTAACAGAATAGACAGAGCTGAGATCTGTCCCTTTAATGAACTAGCAGATAAACCCTTTTCTAAACCTTCTTGTAGAAAAGACAATATCCTAGGAATCCTAACCTTACTCCAAGAGTAACCTTTGGATTCACACCAATATAGGTATTTACGCCATATTTTATGGTAAATCTTTCTGGTAACAGGCTTCCTAGCCTGTATTAAGGTGTCAATAACTGACTCAGAAAATCCACGTCTTGATAAAATCAAACGTTCAATTTCCAAGCAGTCAGCTTCAGAGAAGTTAGATTTTGATGTTTGAAAGGACCCTGTATCAGGAGGTCCTGTTTCAGAGGTAGAGACCAAGGTGGACAGGATGACATGTCCACCAGGTCTGCATACCAAGTCCTGCGTGGCCATACAGGTGCTATCAGAATCACTGATGCTCTCTCCTGTTTGATTCTGGCAATCAATCGAGGAAGCATCGGAAGGGTGGAAACACATAAGCCATCCTGAAGTCCCAAGGTGCCGTCAGGGCATCTATTAGGACTGCTCCTGGATCCCTGGATCTGGACCCGTACCGAGGAAGCTTGGCGTTCTGTCGAGACGCCATGAGATCTATCTCTGGTTTGCCCCAACGTCGAAGTATTTGGGCAAAGACCTCCGGATGAAGTTCCCATTCCCCCGGATGAAAAGTCTGACGACTTAAGAAATCCGCCTCCCAGTTCTCCACTCCCGGGATGTGGATTGCTGACAGGTGGCAAGAGTGAGACTCTGCCCAGCGAATTATCTTTGATACTTCCATCATTGCTAGGGAGCTTCTTGTCCCTCCCTGATGGTTGATGTAAGCTACAGTCGTGATGTTGTCCGACTGAAACCTGATGAACTCCCGAGTTGACAACTGGGGCCAAGCCAGGAGGGCGTTGAGAACTGCTCTCAATTCCAGAATGTTTATTGGCAGGAGACTCTCCTCCTGACTCCATTGTCCCTGAGCCTTCAGAGAATTCCAGACGGCACCCCAACCTAGAAGGCTGGCGTCTGTTGTTACAATTGTCCAGTCTGGTCTGCTGAATGGCATCCCCCTGGACAGATGTGGCCGAGAAAGCCACCATAGAAGAGAATTTTCTGGTCTCTTGATCCAGATTCAGAGAAGGGGACAAGTCTGAGTAATCCCCATTCCACTGACTTAGCATGCACAATTGCAGTGGTCTGAGGTGTAAGCGAGCAAATGGCACTATGTCCATTGCCGCTACCATTAAGCCGATTACCTCCATGCATTGAGCCACCGATGGATGTTGAATGGAATGAAGGGTGCGGCAAGCACTTTGAAGTCTTGTTAACCTGTCCTCTGTCAGTAAATCTTCATTTCTACAGAATCTATAAGAGTCCCCAGGAAGGGAACTCTTGTGAGTGGAACGAGTGAACTTTTCTTTTCGTTCACCTTCCATCCATGTGACCTTAGAAATGCCAGTACTAACTCTGTATGAGACTTGGCAGTTTGAAAGCTTGAAGCTTGTATCAGAATGTCGTCTAGGTACGGAGCTACCGAAATTCCCCGCGGTCTTAGTACCGCCAGAAGAGCACCTAGAACCTTTGTGAAGATTCTTGGAGCTGTAGCCAATCCGAATGGGAAGAGCTACAAACTGGTAATGCCTGTCTAGAAAGGCAAACCTTAGATACCGGTAATGATCTTTGTGAATCGGGTATGTGAAGGTAAGCGTCTTTTAAGTCCACTGTGGTCATGTACTGAACTTCTTGGATCATGGGTAAAATTGTCCGGATAGTCTCCATTTTGAATGATGGAACTCTTAGGAATTTGTTTAGGATCTTTAAATCCAGGATTGGTCTGAAAGTTCCCTCTTTTTTGGGAACTACAAACAGATTTGAGTAAAACCCTTGTCCCTTTTTCCGACCGTGGAACTGGATGGATTACTCCCATTAACAATAGTTCTTGTATGCAGCGTAGAAACGCTTCTTTCTTTGTTTGGTTTGTCGACAACCTTGACAGATGAAATCTCTCTCTTGGAGGAGAGTGTTTGAAGTCCAGAAGGTATCCCTGAGATATTATCTCTAGCGCCCAGGGATCCTTGGACATCTCTTGCCCAAGCCTGGACGAAGAGAGAAAGTCTGCCCCCTACTAGATCCGATCCCGGATCGGGGGCCCTCAATTCATGCTGTTTTAGTGGCAGCTGCAGGCTTCCTGGCCTGCTTGCCCTTATTCCAGGACTGGTTAGGTCTCCAGCCTTGTCTGTAGCGAGCACCAGATCCTTCTTGTTTTGGAGTAGTGGAAGTTGATGCTGCTCCTGCTTTGAAATTCCGAAAGGAACGAAAATTAGACTGTCTAGCCTTAGGTTTGGCTTTGTCTTGAGGTAGGGCGTGTCCCTTACCTCCTGTAATGTCAGCGATAATTTCTTTCAAACCAGGCCCAAATAAGGTCTGTCCCTTGAAAGGTATATTAAGTAATTTGGACTTAGAAGTTACATCAGCTGACCAGGATTTTAGCCACAGTGCTCTGCGCGCTTGAATGGCGAATCCGGAATTCTTAGCCGTAAGTTTAATTAAATGTACTACGGCTTCCGAAATGAAAGAATTAGATAGCTTAAGTACTCTAAGCCTGTCTGAAATGTCGTCCAGCGTAGCTGAACTAAGATTCTCTTCTAGAGACTCAATCCAGAATGCCGCTGCAGCCGTGATCGGCGCAATGCATGCAAGGGGTTTGCAATATAAAACCTTGTTGAACAAACATTTTCTTAAGGTAACCCTCTAATTTTTTATCCATTGGATCTGAAAAGGCACAGCTATCCTCTACCGGGATAGTGGTACGTTTAGCTAAAGTAGAAACTGCTCCCTCCACCTTAGGGACCGTTTGCCATAAATCCCGTGTGGTGGTGTCTATTGGAAACATCTTTCTAAATATCGGAGGGGGTGAGAACGGCACACCGGGTCTATCCCACTCCTTAGTAATAATTTCAGTTAGTCTTTTAGGTATAGGAAAAACGTCAGTACTTGTTGGTACAGCAAAATATTTATCCAACCTACACATTTTCTCAGGTATTGCAACTGTGTTACAATCATTCAGGGCCGCTAACACCTCCCCTAGTAAAACACGGAGGTTTTCCAGCTTAAATTTAAAATTTGAAATATCTGAATCCAATCTGTTTGGATCAGAACCGTCAGCCGCAGAATGAAGCTCTCCGTCCTCATGTTCTGCAAGTTGTGACGCAGTATCTGACATGGCCCTAACATTATCAGCGCACTCTGTTCTCACCCCAGAGTGATCACGCTTGCCCCTTAGTTCTGGTAATTTAGCCAAAACCTCAGTCATAACAGTAGCCATATCTTGTAATGTTATTTGTAATGGCCGCCCAGATGTACTTGGCGTCGCCATATCGCGCACGTCCCGAGCGGGAGATGCAGGTACTGTCACGTGAGGCGAGTTAGTCGGCATAACTCTCCCCTCGTTGTTTGGTGAAATTTGTTCAATTTGTACAGATTGACTTTTATTTAATGTAGCATCAATACAGTTAGTACATAAATTTCTATTGGCTCCACCTTGGCGTTAGTACAAATAGTACAGGTCTCATCTTCTGAATCAGACATGTTTAACAAACTAGCAAATAAACTTGCAATTTGGAAATACTATACAAGTAAAATACAATGAAAAAACGAACTGTGCTCGAAAAGCACTGAGTATATATAACAGATGAAATCAATCAGTTTGTAAAACAAAATGCAACTTAGCAAAGGCTTGTACCCAGTAGCAAGGAATAGCTAACCCTGAGGCATAAAAAAGTTAAAGAATAAACGTTTTTTATCACAGTCAACTACAATCTTACAGCTCTGTTAGATTACTTCCCTCAAATTAGCTTTGAAGATCCCTGGGTTCTGTAGAGATAAACCGGAACATGCAGGAAAAAACAATGAGCTTTTGACTGAAATTTTTGATGCGTAGTAAAAGCGCCAAAAAAGGTCCCACCCCCTCACACACAACAGTGAGAGAGATTAAAAACTGTCATAATTAGATCCAGCAACTGCCAAGTGGAAAAATAGTGCCCAAAACATTTTATTCACCCAGTACCTCAGAAAATGAAAACGATTTTACATTCCAGCAAAAACGTTTAACATAATTAAGAGTTATTAAAAAGCCTGTTGCATTGCTATTAGGCTAAAGTCTTATATACACAGTGTAATTCCAGTGAAGTACCATTCCCCAGAATACTAAAATGTAAATTATACATACATGATATAATGTCGGTATGGCAGGATTTTCTCAGCAATTCCATTGTTAGAAAATAAAAACTGCTACATACCTCTTTGCAGAATAAACTGCCCGCTGTCCCCTGATCTGAAGTTTACCTCTCCTCAGATGGCCGAGAAACAGCAATATGATCTTAACAACTCCGGCTAAAATCATAGTAAAAACTCTGGTAGATTCTTCTTCAAACTCTACCAGAGAAGGAATAACACACTCCGGTGCTATTAAAAAATAACAAACTTTTGATTGAAGAAATAAACTAAATAAAATCACCATAGTCCTCTCACACATCCTATCTAGTCGTTGGGTGCAAGAGAATGACTGGGGGTGACGTAGAGGGGAGGGGCTATATGCAACTCTGCTGGGTGAATACTCTTGCACTTCCTGTTGGGGAGGAGTAATATCCCAGAAGTAATGATGACCCGTGGACTGATCACACTTAACAGAAGAAATAGTGTCAACCAGAATAAATTTGCCCTGTTATGTAAGCTTGTAATTCCATACTTAGTCTCTGAATAAAGCTTACCCTTCCCTCATGGGGATCTTATCAGTCCTTTTCTAGCATTATCACAGTCTTGTCTAGAAATAAATGACTGAACATACCTTTTTGGAGCCTAACCTACAAAACCGTTACCCCCAACTGAAGTTTTCTTGTACTCCTCAGTCCTGTGTGGGAACAGCAGTGGATTTTAGTTACAACATGCTAAAATCATCTTCCTCTCGGCAGAAATCTTCATCTCTTTTCTGCTGGAGAGTAAATAGTACACACCGGTACCATTTAAAATAACAAACTTTTGCTTGTAGAACAAAAACTACAAATCTAACACCACATTCACTTTACCCTTCCTAGAGGGACCCTATTGCTTAGAGCCGGCAAAGAGAATAACTGGGGGGTGGAGCTATATGGACAGCTCTGCTGTGTGCTCTCTTTGCCACTTCCTGTTATGAAGGAGAATATCCCACAAGTAAAGGATGAATCTGTGGACTGGATACACCTTACAAGAGAAACAATCACATTTTTAATATCTAGAAAGATTTTACTATTTGTTTCTTTGGCAGTGCTTCTAATATTTATTTAGGACTTTTTACACTTTGCATTATTTGTTTGTTCTGTATGATAATATGCCTAGGAAAATGAGACAAGCAACAATATGGTTATTTAGTGCATGTGTGATATTTACTGTAATGTTTTTCAGGCCACATATAATTTTAGCTTTCTTTGTTCTCATGCTAAATCTAGAGAGAGAGAGAGAGAGAGAGAGAGAGGCAGAGAAGAGAGAAAAAAACAGATAGGAGAGAGAAGAGAGAGACAAGAGGCAGAGAGGAAAGAAACAGAGGAGAGGGGAAGGGGAGATAGAGAGAGACAGAGAAGATAGAGATACAGAGAGGGAAAGGCAGAGAGGAGAGAGAGACAAAAAGGAGAGAGAGACTGGAGAGAGACAGATAGGAGGAAAAGAGATACAGGAGAGACAGCGAGAGGGAGGCAGAGAGGAGAAACTGGAGAGAGACAGATAGGAGAGAGATACCAGAGAGAGACAGATAGGAGGAGAGAGATACAGGAGAGACAGAGAGGGAGAGGCAGAGACAGACAGAAAGGAGAGAGACAATGGAGAGAGACAGATAGGAGAGAGACAGAGAGGGCGAGACAGAGAGGGCGAGGCAGAGACAGACAGAAAGGAGAGAGACACTGGAGAGAGACAGATAGGAGAGAGGGACTGGAGAGAGACAGAGAGGGCGAGGCAGAGAGGAGAGACTGTAGAGAGACAGACTAGAGTTAGACAGGAGACACTGGAGAGAGACAGATAGGATAGAGACAGATATGAGAGAGACAAATAGGAGAGACTGGAGAGAGACAGATAGGAGAGAGAGACTCGAGACAGATAGGTGAGAGATACCAGAGAGAGACAGATAGGAGAGAGATACAAAAGAGACAGATACAAGAGAGACAGAGAGGGAGAGGGAGAGGCAGAGACAGACAGAAAGGAGAGAGAGACTGGAGAGAGACAGATAGGAGAGAGAGACTGGAGGGAGACAGATACAAGAGAGAAAGAGAGTGAGAGGCAGAGAGGAGGGACTGTAGAGAGACATATAGGAGAGAGATTAGAGGGAGACACTGGAGAGAGAGACATAAGAGAGACACAGAGAGGGAGAGGCAGAGAGGAGAGAGAGACCGATAGGAGAGAGACAGAGACATAGAGGAGAGAGAGACTGGAAAGAGACAGATAGGATAGAGACACTAGAGAGAGACAAATAGGAGAGACTGGAGAGAGAGAGATAGGAGAGAGAGACTAGAGAGAGACAGATAGGAGAGACTGGAGATAGACAGATAGAGAGAGACAAGAGAGAGACAGATAAGAGAGAGAGACTAGAGAGATACAGATAGGAGAGAGAGACTAGAGAGAGACAGGTAGGAGAGAGAGACTAGAGACAGATAGGAGAGAGAGAGACAGATATGAGAGAGACAGAGAGGGAGAGGCAGAGACAGACAGAAAGGAGAGAGAGACAGATAGGAGAGAGAGACTGGAGAGAGACAGAAAGAGAGTGAGAGGAAGAGAAGAGACTGTAGATAGAAAGATAAGAGAGAGACAGATACAAGAGAGACAGAGAGTGAGAGGCAGAGAGGAGAGAGAGAGAGAGAGAGAGAGAGACTGGAGAGAGACAGATAGGAGAGGAGAGACTGGAGAGAGACCGATAGGAGAGAGAGACTAGAGAGAGACAGATAGGAGAGGAGAGACTGTAGAGAGACAGATAGGAGAGAGAGACTAGAGAGACACTGGAGAGAGACAGATAGTAGAGATACATAGAGGGAGAGGCAGAGAGGAGAGAGAGACAGATAGGAGAGACACTAGAGAGAGAAAGATAGGAGAGAGAGACTGAAGAGAGACAGATAGGAGAGGAGAGACTGGACAGAGACAGATAGGAGAGAGATATCAGAGAGAGAGAGAGATATACAGGAGAGAGACAGATACAAGAGAAACAGAGAGGGAGAGGCAGAGACAGACAGAAAGGAGAAAGAGACAGATAGGAGAGAGAGACTGTAGAGAGACAGATACAAGAGAGACAGAGAGGTAGAAGCAGAGAGGAGAGACTGTAGAGAGACAGATAGGAGAGAGACTAGAGAGAGACAGGAGAGACACACTGGAGAGAGACAGATAGTAGAGATACAGAGAGGGAGAGGCAGATAGGAGAGACAGACAGATAGGAGAGAGACAGAGAGAGGGGGAGGCATAGAAGAGAGAGAGACAGAGAGGGAGAGGAATAGAGGAGGGAGAGACAGATAGGAGAGAGACACTAGAGAGAGACAGATAGGAGAGAGAGAGACTGGAGAGAGACAGATAGGAGAGGAGAAACTGGAGAGATACAGATAGGAGAGAGAGACTAGAGAGAGACAGATAGGAGGGAGAGACTAGAGACAGATAGGAGAGAGAGATACAGGAGAGACAGAGAGGGAGAGGCAGAGAGGGAGAGGCAGAGACAGAAGAAAGGAGAGAGAGACTGGAGAGAGACAGATAGGAGAGAGAGACGAGAGAGAGACTGGAGAGAGACAGATAGGAGAGAGAGAGACAGATAGGAGAGATAGAGATACAGGAGAGAGACACATACAAGAGAGACAGAGAGACAGAGACAGACATAAAGGAGAGAGAGACTGGAGAGAGACAGATAGAAGAGAGAGACTGGAGAGAGACAGATACAAGAGAGAAAGAGAGTGAGAGGCAGAGAGGAGAGACTGTAGAGAGACAGATAGGAGAGAGACTAGAGAGAGACACTGGAGAGAGACATATAGGAGAGAGACAGATACAAGAGAGACAGAGAGTGAGAGGCAGAGAGGAGAGAGACTGGAGAGAGACATATAGGAGAGAGAGACTAGAGAGAGACCGATAGGAGAGAGGGAGACTAGAGAGAGACTGGAGACAGATAGTAGAGATACATAGAGGGAGAGGCAGAGAGGAGAGAGAGACAGATAGGAGAGACACTAGAGAGAGAAAGATAGGAGAGAGAGACTGAAGAGAGACAGATAGGAGAGGAGAGACTGGACAGAGACAGATAGGAGAGAGATATCAGAGAGAGAGAGAGAGATATACAGGAGAGAGACAGATACAAGAGAAACAGAGAGGGAGAGGCAGAGACAGACAGAAAGGAGAAAGAGACAGATAGGAGAGAGAGACTGTAGAGAGACAGATACAAGAGAGACAGAGAGGTAGAAGCAGAGAGGAGAGACTGTAGAGAGACAGATAGGAGAGAGACTAGAGAGAGACAGGAGAGACACACTGGAGAGAGACAGATAGTAGAGATACAGAGAGGGAGAGGCAGAGAGAAGAGACAGACAGATAGGAGAGAGACAGAGAGAGGGGGAGGCATAGAAGAGAGAGAGACAGAGAGGGAGAGGAATAGAGGAGGGAGAGACAGATAGGAGAGAGACACTAGAGAGAGACAGATAGGAGAGAGAGACAGATAGGAGAGGAGAGACTGGAGAGATACAGATAGGAGAGAGAGACTAGAGAGAGACAGATAGGAGGGAGAGACTAGAGACAGATAGGAGAGAGAGATACAGGAGAGACAGAGAGGGAGAGGCAGAGACAGAAGAAAGGAGAGAGAGACTGGAGAGAGACAGATAGGAGAGAGAGACGAGAGAGAGACTGGAGAGAGACAGATAGGAGAGAGAGATACAGGAGAGAGACAGATACAAGAGAGACAGAGAGGGAGAGGCAGAGACAGAAGAAAGGAGAGAGAGACTGGAGAGAGACAGATAGGAGAGAGAGACGAGAGAGAGACTGGAGAGAGACAGATAGGAGAGAGAGAGACAGATAGGAGAGATAGAGATACAGGAGAGAGACACATACAAGAGAGACAGAGAGACAGAGACAGACAGAAAGGAGAGAGAGACTGGAGAGAGACAGATAGAAGAGAGAGACTGGAGAGAGACAGATACAAGAGAGAAAGAGAGTGAGAGGCAGAGAGGAGAGACTGTAGAGAGACAGATAGGAGAGAGACTAGAGAGAGACACTGGAGAGAGACATATAGGAGAGAGACAGATACAAGAGAGACAGAGAGTGAGAGGCAGAGAGGAGAGAGACTGGAGAGAGACATATAGGAGAGAGAGACTAGAGAGAGACCGATAGGAGAGAGGGAGACTAGAGAGAGACTGGAGACAGATAGTAGATAGAGACAGATAGGAGAGAGATACCAGAGAGAGACAGAAAGGAGAGAGAGACTGGAGAGAGAAAGATACAAGAGAGACAGAGAGGGAGAGGCAGAGAGGAGAGACTGTAGAGAGACATATAGGATAGAGAGACAGGAGAGAGACACTGGAGAGAGAAAGATAGTAGAGATACAGAGAGGGAGAGGCAGAGAGGAGAGAGAGACAGAGAGGGAGAGGCATAGAGGAGAGAGAGACAGATAGGAGAGACACTAGAGAGAAACAGATAGGAGAGAGAGACTGGAGAGAGACAGATAGGAGATGAGAGACTGGAGAGAGACAAATAGGAGAGAGAGACAGATAGGAGAGAGATACCAGAGAGAGACAGATAGGAGAGAGAGAGATACAGGAGAGAGACAGATACAAGAGAGACAGAGAGGGAGAGGCAGAGACAGACAGAAAGGAGAGAGAGACAGATAGGAGAGAAAGACTAGAGAGAGACACTGGAGAGAGAAAGATAGTAGAGATACAGAGAGGGAGAGGCAGAGAGGAGAGAGAGACAGAGATGGAGGGGCATATAGGAGAGAGAGACAGATAGGAGAGACACTAGAGAGAGACAGATAGGAGAGAGAGACTGGAGAGAGACAGATAGGAGAGGAGAGACTGGAGAGAGACAAATAGGAGAGAGAGACAGATAGGAGAGAGAGACTGGAGAGAGACAGATAGGAGAGGAGAGACTGGAGAGAGACAAATAGGAGAGCGAGACAGATAGGAGAGAGATACCAGAGAGAGACAGATAGGAAAGAGAGATACAGGAGAGAGACAGATACAAGAGAGACAGAGAGGGAGAGGCAGAGACAGACAGATAGGGGAGAGAGACTGGAGAGAGACAGATACAAGAGAGACAGAGAGGGGGAGGCAGAGAGGAGAGACTGTAGAGAGACAGATAGGAGAGAGAGACTAGAGAGACACTGGAGAGAGAAAGATTTAAGAGATACAGAGAGGAAGAGGCAGAGAGGAGAGACAGATAGGAGAGAGACACAGAGGGGGAGGCATAGAGGAGAGAGAGACAGAGAGGGAGAGGCATAGAGGAGAGAGAGACAGATAGGAGAGAGACACTAGAGAGAGACGGATAGGAGAGAGAGACTGGAGAGAGACAGATAGGAGAGAGAGAGAGAGACAGATAGGAGAGAGAGACTAGAGACAGATAGGAGAGAGAGATACAGGAGAGAGACAGATACAAGAGAGGGAGAGGCAGAGACAGACAGAAAGGAGAGAGACTAGAGAGAGACTGGAGAGAGACAGATAGGAGAGAGAGACAGATAGGAGAGAGAGACAGATAGGAGAGAGACAGATAGGAGAGAGACATATACAAGAGAGGGAGAGAGGGAGAGGCAGAGACAGACAGAAAGGAGAGAGAGATAGGAGAGAGACATATAGAAGAGAGACAGAGAGGGAGAGGCAAAGAGGAGAGACTGTAGAGAGACAGATAGGAGAGAGAGACTAGCAGAGAGAGACAAGAGAGAGACACTGGAGAGAGACAGATAGGAGAGAGACAGATACAAGAGAGACAGAGAGGGAGCGAGAGACAGATAGGAGAGAGAGACTAGAGACAGATAGGAGAGAGACAGATAGGAGAGACTGAAGAGAGACAGGAGAGACTGGAGAGAGACAAAAGGAGAGAGACAGATACAAGAGAGACAGACAGATAGGAGAGACAGACAGATAGGAGAGAGACACAAGAGAGAGACCGATAGGAAAGACTGGAGAGAGACAGAGAGGAGAGGGAGACTGGAGAGACAGAGATAAGACAGAGACAAGAGAGACAGGCAAGAGAGAAAGAGAAAATTGTGGTTTACCTTTACCCAGTGCCATTCTGTTAGTGTTTTCACACCCCAATAAGGATAAAGTTCCTCCTTCACAAACTTCAGGTGTTTCTGCCTGTTAGTTACCCAAGTGATCACAAGGCAACTTGAAGCTGCCAACGCAGGTATAGGAAGTTGTTTTATTTCCTGTGTAGACAAGTAATTGTACCTAATAAAAAAGGTAAAACAAAGAGTTAAAATTCCAAATCTTTAGCTTAGAGCGATTATTGTAAAAACACAATGATATAAACAACTGACTAAACCCTTAGGAAGCTGCTTTTTAACTGCCCAGGAGAAAGATTTTATTTTTCCTTTACACAGCAAAATAAAGTACAACAGTGACATCCGGTGGTAAATACTTGTTTCAGCAAAATACATATTATTTTATTGTGTATTTCTATTTATCTTAATCATCAGATAAAATATTTTACATACAACTGTACGTTCTGCGTATGTAATGGGAAAATAAACATCTAATCAACAGGAGATAAGCCTTCCCTGTGTAGCATACATTCAGTAGGGTAAGGTAAGAGAATTAAACATATTGCAGACTTAATGAGTTATCAGGATATCATTAAAGTGGATGTAAACTCAATGGGATAGCTCATTCTCATATTGTTTATCACCAAAAATAAAGTGTAGTTTAATTCATCTTTTTTTTACGAACTAACCTGAAATTGAATTTTACAGTTATTTAGCGACAAATCTTTTACTTGTTTCCTCCGCCTGCCACTTTGTCCCTCATTTCTACTTTGATTGACACTTCATTAAACTAATCCACTCCCCCCCCCCCCCGAGGCGTTCAGCCCCTTTTCTTAAACATCACGCAATGTTAATGCGCATGCATTCACAAACTGATGACCGACTCTCTGACACGACTCGCACATGCGCAGAAATTATCAGCGCTCATTAGCAAGATATGCTGTAAGGACACATGCGCACAGAAAATCGATGTGCCGATAGTGATTACTTAAGCATTATGGAATGCATGCGCATATTAGCACTACCGTGGAAAACGCATGCGCAAATAGAGTACTACTTGTGAACGCCCTTTTCAACTACGTAATAGAGCGGGCAGAACCGCTCTATACGTAATGCGGTAGAAATACAGGAAGAACTGGATGGGAGGAGTTGGATTGAAAAATGGAGCTAAATTGAAATATAAAATACAATGTGAAATTATAAGATTTTGTTAAAAATAATGTGGCTGTTTAACTAATCTTTTGTTTGAGAATTGATAGGGAAGAAGAATTAACAAAAAAATTGTATTCACTTTAAAGGATTACTTTCTGTTATAATTTTTAAGCTAAACAACTAACATATTAAAGTTAATAAACATTAATTAAAACCTACTGACCTATATTTTCTCCAAAACGAAGTTTCATAACGTTCTAAAAGTTATATCTTTTATTCGCCGATGATGTCACGTTATCCTGCCCACTATTTTCAGCACTGAGTGTTCAAAATACTTAAACCAATAACTTTGTGTTTAAAGCGCCATTTTGAAACAGGTATTGTAAACGGATTGGTACAGAGCAAAGGATACCCACGGAGTGGGTTTGGAAAACAATTAAATTTGCAGACAAGATTTCTGATATACGGTAGAGATATGTTAATGAAATGCTATTGATAAAAAAGCGTATTTGGGGTAGTTAGTTAGTAACAGGCATAGAAAATATTTACTTACAGTGGCCCTTTAAGTGTTTCATTGAAGAGAAGTCCTTAACACAGTGGCCTAGCTTTGTTTGATATTCTCGGCAAACAAAATTAGAGACACACTAAACTCAAACTATATTTCCCGACAGAATGTTTTACATTATGTGACTAAAAAAACACTTTGCAATATCATTTGATTATTTTTGCAAAATACCTCTTAAAATTGTAGTTAATCTATTGCCTCTAGATAGGGTGAGGTTGATACAGCAGACTTTAGGTCCCTGGTCAAACTACATACTAAACAGTGATTGCTGAGTTTAGTACGTTTTCATTTATATCTGTTCCTAGCTGGCCACAGGAAATGAGATAAGCTTATTCAAGAGGATTTTAAGGGGTATGTTTCTGGAATGCAAAACAAATTTGCCAGCAAAAGAAATAATAAGACATTTATTTTATAAGAAGATATATTACAATACAGTGCTTAATTACTGTCAGGACAATTGTCTGGTAAAATTCAACATTTTGATATTGCAGATTAATCATATATGTCTGTGCTATATAATATAGGGGTACAATGTATCATGTGTATTTACTTATAGATTTAGGTACACATACACATATATATTATTTTTCAGTATTAATATGTAGCTATTAGCTAGTGTTGCTTGTCAGTATATAATTGCTTATGGTAAAGTTTTTGTACTATAACAAAATAATTCATGCTTAGTTATTATAATAATCAAGGTCCCCAACATAGCTGCCTGATTCCTATCATTATATTATTGGTATAAATATCCACAAATATCCCCATGTTTTTCATGTTTACATGGTTCCAGTAAGTCTCTTTTTCTATAAACATTAGTGGGGTTCAACCTTGGTTAATGGTCAAATATATATTTACAAAGTACAAATTTGTCTGTTATAGCTTAGTGACGAGTGCCATCTTCCGAGGGAAAAATATTCTGACTGCTAAATCTTAGCTCATTAACAAAAATCTTAATCTGTAATTAGTGTTAGCCAATCATTTATTTGAAACCTAACCTTATCAGTGGAG
The DNA here is from genome assembly GCF_027579735.1 of Bombina bombina. Classification (NCBI taxonomy): domain Eukaryota; kingdom Metazoa; phylum Chordata; class Amphibia; order Anura; family Bombinatoridae; genus Bombina; species Bombina bombina. The sequence goes on along the minus strand of NC_069503.1, from coordinate 829,239,657 downwards.
GTGGAGTTAAGAGTTTTCCATAAAATACACACTCACCCACAAGAGAGGAGGAGGGGACACAAGCAGACGGCACAAGGGTCACACTGAGCATGCATGATGACCCCACCCTATCCAGAGGAGATGGGAGGCTAAGCTGACCAGATACACAAGTCAGGATAATGGCAAGAGAGGGTCTTTTTACACTGAACCCCAGTGAAGGATCCCACAATGTTGATAAGTATGAAACAAACCTATATGAAACGGTTTTGTTAATATGATTTATGCTCTTTACATTTATATTCAAAGTTTTATTATTGAATCAGGTGAGTTAATCAATTCTGGTTTGCCCTTTATAGTCACAAATATTTTTGTTAGGTAATTCCTGTTAACCTGGTCTTATCTGTCGACAATAACACTGGGTCAATCAGGAATCGGGTAATAATATCATTTTCTTATGGTTTGCCAGGATTATTAGTTTACCTGATTCTTGCCAGCTATGCTGAGAATTTAAATAACAAAAGTTTCTGTTTTTCTATTATACATGCAAGCTACTGCAAATAAAACCATTTAGTGATTGTTTTCATTAGTTTTAACCTGATAATCATTAACTCATTGTAATGATGTATGTTATTAATTTGCTTTATTCAAATATTGCTTATTATTTCCAATAATTATTTTAATAAAGTTTGTTTATTGATCTGGTCTAGTTTAATTAATAGACAAATCAGAACTTCAGGTTTTATATCTATTATCCTTTGCAAATGATATAATTTTTAGAGTGTTATTAAATTGCACACATTGCACCCTGCAAAGTTGGTAACCGCTATTATATATATAAGGAGTTACATTATCAGAATCATATAGAGGTTCCATGATATTTATTTGTATCTAAACACATAATACACTTTGCAGGTACACTACTGAAATAAATAATAATAATAATAAGGATAATATTCACAACATTACTGATATATAAAATTAACTTACATACACTGTCCATTTAAACTAATGCATGACGGAAACCAAAATTCAGCTGTTGATTGCTTGCTATCTAGTGCTGTTATTTCCCTATTTCAGCTTCCCTTTCCCCATCGGTAATATGTAGGTTTTTGTGACACCTGCTAAAAAAATAACCTATGTTAAATATATTTTGCAGCACATTTTTGACTGGATTAAACCTGCTCACAGACCTAAAAGTGAACAAAAAATAATCTAATACAACCTCTCAGCTAACGTTGGAAACTTTTTTTCTTTTAACTTTAAAAAAACCCCATAATTTATGCTTACCTGATAAATTTATTTCTCTTGTTGTGTATCCAGTCCACGGATCATCCATTACTTGTGGGATATTCTCCTTCCCAACAGGAAGTTGCAAGAGGATCACCCACAGCAGAGCTGCTATATAGCTCCTCCCCTAACTGCCATATCCAGTCATTCGACCGAAACTAGCCGAGAAAGGGGAAACCATAGGGTGCAGTGGTGACTGTAGTTCAAAATTTAGACCTGCCTTAAAAGGACAGGGTGGGCCGTGGACTGGATACACCACAAGAGAAATACATTTATCAGGTAAGCATAAATTATGTTTTCTCTTGTTAGGTGTATCCAGTCCATGGATCATCCATTACTTGTGGGATACCAATACCTAAGCTAAAGTACACGGATGAAGGGAGGGACAAGGCAGGTACTTAAACGGAAGGGACCACTGCCTGTAGAACCTTTCCCCAAAAAAATAGCCTCCGAAAAAGCAAAAGTATCAAATTTGTAAAATTTTGAAAAGGTATGAAGCGAAGACCAAGTTGCCGCTTTGCAAATCTGTTCAACAGAAGCCTCATTTTTAAAGGCCCAGGTGGAAGCCACAGCTCTAGTAGAATGAGCTGTAATCCTTTCAGGGGGCTGCTGTCCAGCAGTCTCATAGGCTAAGCGTATTACGCTCCGAAGCCAAAAAGAAAGAGAGGTTGCCGAAGCCTTTTGACCTCTCCTCTGTCCAGAGTAAACAACAAACAGGGAAGATGTTTGACGAAAATCTTTAGTCGCTTGTAAGTAAAACTTTAAAGCACGGACTACGTCCAAATTATGTAAAAGATGTTCCTTCTTTGAAGAAGGATTAGGACACAATGATGGAAACACAATCTCTTGATTGATATTCTTGTTGGAAACTACCTTAGGTAAAAACCCAGGTTTTGTACGCAAAACTACTTTATCTGTATGGAAAATCAGATAAGGAGAATCACATTGTAAAGCTGATAACTCAGAGACTCTACGAGCCGAGGAAATAGCCATCAAAAACAGAACTTTCCAAGATAAAAGTTTGATATCAATGGAATGAAGGGGTTCAAACGGAACTCTTTGAAGAACCTTAAGAACCAAGTTTAAGCTCCATGGAGGAGCAACAGGTTTAATTCTAACCAAAGCCTGACAAAATGCCTGGACGTCTGGAACCTTTGCCAGACGCTTGTGCAAAAGGATAGACAGAGCAGAAATCTGTCCCTTTAAAGAACTAGCTCATAATCCTTTATCCAAACCCTCTTGGAGAAAGGACAATATCCTAGGAATCCTAACCTTACTCCATGAGTAATTCTTGGATTCACACTAATGAAGATATTTGCGCCATATCTTATGGTAGATTTTCCTGGTTACAGGCTTTCGTGCCTGTATTAAGGTATCAATGACTGACTCGGAGAAGCCACGCCTTGATAAAATCAAGCGTTCCATCTCCAGGCAGTCAGTCTCAGAGAAATTAGATTTGGATGATTGAAAGGACCTTGTAGTAGAAGGTCTTGTCTCAGAGGCAGAGGTGGAAAGGATGACATGTCCACCAGGTCTGCATACCAGGTCCTGCGTGGCCACACAGGCGCGATCAAGATCACTGATGCTCTCTCCTGTTTGATTTTGGCAATCAGTCGAGGGAGCAGAGGAAACGGTGGAAACACATAAGCCAGGTTGAAGAACCACGGTGCTGCTAGAGCATCTATCAGTGTCGCTTCTGGGTCCCTGGACCTGGATCCGTAACAAGGAAGCTTGGCGTTCTGGCGACACACCATGAGATCCAATTCTGGTGTGCCCTAACGATGAACCAATTGAGCAAACACCTCCGGATGGAGTTCCCACTCCCCCGGATGAAAAGTCTGACGACTTAGAAAATCCGCCTCCCAGTTCTCTACACCTGGGATATGGATCGCTGATAGATGGCAAGAGTGAGTCTCTACCCAGCAAATTATCTTGGAGACTTCTAACATCGCTAGGGAGCTCCTGGTCCCCCCTTGATGGTTGATGTAAGCCAAAGTCATGATGTTGTCCGACTGAAATCTGATGAACCTCAGGGTTGCTAACTGAGGCCAAGCTAGAAGAGCATTGAATATTGCTCTTAACTCCAGAATATTTATTGGGAGGAGTTTCTCCTCCTGAGTCCACGATCCCTGAGCCTTCAGGGAATTCCAGACTCCACCCCAACCTAGAAGGCTGGCATCTGTTGTTACAATTGTCCAATTTGGCCTGCGAAAGGTCATACCTTTGGAGAGATGGACCCGAGATAGCCACCAGAGAAGAGAATCTCTGGTCTCTTGATCCAGATTTAGCAGAGGGGACAAATCTGTGTAATCCCCATTCCACTGACTGAGCATGCATAATTGCAGCGGTCTGAGATGTAGTGCAAATGGCACTATACCATTAAGCCGATCACTTCCATGCACTGAGCCACTGAAGGGCGCGGAATGTAGTGAAGAACACGGCAGGAATTTAGAAGCTTTGATAACCTGGACTCCGTCAGGTAAATTTTCATTTCTACAGAATCTATCAGAGTTCCTAGGAAGGAAACCCTTGTGAGGGGTGATAGAGAACTCTTTCCCTCATTCACTTTCCACCCATGCGACCTCAGAAATGCCAACACTATGTCCGTATGAGATTTGGCAATTTGGAAGTTTGACGCCTGTATCAGGATGTCGTCTAGATAAGGGGCCACTGCTATGCCCCGTGGTCTTAGGACCGCCAGAAGAGACCCCAGAACCTTTGTAAAAATTCTTGGGGCTGTAGCTAACCCGAAGGGAAGAGCCACAAACTGGTAATGCCTGTCTAGAAAGGCAAACCTTAGGAACCGATGATGATCTTTGTGAATCGGTATGTGAAGGTAAGCATCCTTCAAATCCACTGTGGTCGTGTACTGACCCTCCTGGATCATAGGTAGGATTGTCCGAATAGTTTCCATTTTGATGGAACTCTGAGGAATTTGTTTAAGATCTTTAGATCCAAAATTGGTCTGAAGGTTCCCTCTTTTTTGGGAACCACAAACAGATTTGAATAAAATCCCTGTCCTTGTTCCATCTGTGGAACTGGATGGATCACTCCCATTATGAGGAGGTCTTGCACACAGCGTAAGAATGCCTCTTTCTTTATCTGGTTTACAGATAATCTCGAAAGGTGAAATCTCCCTTGTGGGGGGGAAGCTTTGAAGTCCAGAAGATATCCCTGAGATATGATCTCCAACGCCCAGGGATCCTGAACATCTCTTGCCCACGCCTGGGCGAAGAGAGAAAGTCTGCCCCCTACTAGATCCGTTGCCGGATAGGGGGCCGTTCCTTCATGCTGTCTTAGAGGCAGCAGCAGGCTTTCTGGCCTGCTTGCCTTTGCTCCAGGCCTGGTTAGATTTCCAGGCCGGCTTGGATTGCGCAAAAGTTCCCTCTTGTTTTGTAGCAGAGGAAGTTGATGCTGCACCTGCCTTGAAGTTTCGAAAGGCACGAAAATTAGACTGTTTGGCCCTTGATTTGGCCCTGTCCTGAGGAAGGGTATGACCCTTACCTCCAGTAATGTCAGCAATAATTTCCTTCAAACCAGGCCCGAATAGGGTCTGCCCCTTGAAGGGAATGTTAAGTAATTTAGACTTTGAAGTCACGTCAGCTGACCAAGATTTAAGCCATAGCGCCCTACGCGCCTGGATGGCGAATACAGAATTCTTTGCCGTTAGTTTAGTCAAATGAACAATAGCATCAGAAACAAAAGAATTAGCTAGCTTAAGTGTTCTAAGCTTGTCAAGTATTTCAGTCAATGGAGTAGCTGTCTGAAAGGCTTCTTCCAGAGACTCAAACCAGAACGCCGCAGCAGCAGTGACAGGAGCAATGCATGCAAGGTGCTGCAGGATAAAACCTTGTTGAATAAACATTTTCTTAAGGTAACCTTCTAATTTTTTATCCATTGGATCTGAAAAAGCACAACTGTCCTCGACAGGGATAGTGGTACGCTTTGCTAAAGTAGAAACTGCTGCCTCCACCTTAGGGACCGTCTGCCATAAGTCCCGTGTGGTGGCGTCTATTGGAAACATTTTTCTAAAAATAGGAGGGGGGGGGGGGGGGAAACGGCCCACCGGGTCTGCCCCCCCCCTTAGTAATAATTTCTGTAAACCTTTTAGGTATTGGAAAAACGTCAGTACACACCGGCACCGCGTAGTATTTATCCAGTCTACACAATTTCTCTGGCACTGCAATTGTGTCACAGTCATTCAGAGCAGCTAAAACCTCTCCAAGCAACACCCGGAGGTTCTCAAGCTTAAATTTAAAAGTAGACATATCTGAATCAGGTTTCCCCGAGTCAGAGACGTCACCCACAGACTGAAGCTCTTCCTCAGCTTCTGCATATTGTGACGCAGTATCAGACATGGGCCTTAAAACATCTGCGCGCTCTGTATTATCCATGATTGCCGCCATGTCCTGCAAAGTAATCGCTATGGGCGTCTTTGATGTACTTGGCGCCATTTTAGCGTGAGTCCCTTGAGCATGAGTCAAAGGGTCCGACACGTGGGGAGAGTTAGTCGGCATAACTTCCTCCTCGTCAGAATCCCCTGGTGATAATTCTTTTAAAGATAACAGCTGATCTTTATTGTTTAAAGTGAAATCAATACATTTAGTACACATTCTCCTATGGGGTTCCACCATGGCTTTTAAACATAATGAACAAAGAGTTTCCTCTATGTCAGACATGTTTATACAGACTAGCAATGAGACTAGCAAGCTTGGAAAACACTTTAAATCAAGTTAACAAGCAATATAAAAAAACGTTACTGTGCCTTTAAAAGAAACAAATTTTGCCAAAATTTGAAATAACAGTGAAAAAAGGCAGTTAAACTAACGAAATTTTTACAGTGTATGTAACAAGTTAGCAGAGCATTGCACCCACTTGCAAATGGATGATTAACCCCTTAATACAAAAAACAGATTAACAAAACGAAAAATATGTTTTTTAAACAGTCATAACAACTGCCACAGCTCCTACTTTTGAAGCCTTTTGAGCCCTTCAGAGATGTCCTATAGCATGCAGGGGACTGCTGAGGGAAGCTGAATGTCACAGTTTGTAATTTTAACTGCACCAACTGTAACTTTTATACTATAACAGTGGAAAGCCTCAGGAAACTGTTTCTAGGCAAAAATAAAGCCAGCCATGTGGAAAAAACTAGGCCCCAATAAGTTTTATCACCAAAGCATATATAAAAATGATTAAACATGCCAGCAAACGTTTTATATTGCACATTAATCAGAGTATATACCTCTGATAGCAAGCCTGATACTAGTCCATATTAAATCACTGTATTTAGGCTTTAACTTACATTAATCCGGTATCAGCAGCATTTTCTAGCAAATTCCATACCTAGAAAAACTTAACTGCACATACCTTATTGCAGGATACCCTGCACACCATTCTCCCTCTGAAGTTACCTCACTCCTCAGACATATGTGAGAACGGCAGTGGATCTTAGTTACTTCTGCTAAGATCATAGAAAAACGCAGGCAGATTCTTCTTCTAAATGCTGCCTGAGATAAAATAGTACACTCCGGTACCATTTAAAAACAATAAACTTGATTGAAGAAAAAACTAACTATATTTTACCACTTTCCTCTAACTACCTCCTGCTATGTTGAGAGCTTGCAAGAGAATGACTGGGTATGGCGGGGAGGAGCTATATAGCAGCTCTGCTGTGGGTGATCCTCTTGCAACTTCCTGTTGGGAAGGAGAATATCCCACAAGTAATGGATGATCCGTGGACTGGATACACCTAACAAGAGAAAGTCTATTTAGTTATGTACTGCCCTACAGGGAGTACTGCACTACTCCCTTTATGTAAGACTAGATTAGACTATCTGGAAAACAAGCTAGATGGGGATATTAGACATAAATTTTGGTTTTAGAATTCAATAAAGGGACATAAAACCCCAAAATATTTTTTTCCCCATGATTCAGATAGAACATGCAATTTTAAACAACTTGGACGCGTGTGATGGAGCATTGTCCTGCATGAAAATCATGTTTTTCTTGAAGGATGCAGACTTCTTCCTGTACCACTGCTTGAAGAAGGTGTCTTCCAGAAACTGGCAGTAGGACTGGGAGTTGAGCTTGACTCCATCCTCAACCCGAAAAAGCCCCACAAGCTCATCTTTGATGATACCAGCCCAAACCAGTACTCCACCTCCACCTTGCTGGCGTCTGAGTCGGACTGGAGCTCTCTGCCCTTTACCAATCCAGCCACAGGCCCATCCATCTGGCCCATCAAGACTCACTCTCATTTCATCAGTCCATAAAACCTTAGAAAAATCAGTCTTGAGATATTTCTTGGCCCAGTCTTGACGTTTCAGCTTGTGTGTCTTGTTCAGTGGTGGTCGTCTTTCAGCCTTTCTTACCTTGGCCATGTCTCTGAGTATTGCACACCTTGTGCTTTTGGGCACTCCAGTGATGTTGCAGCTCTGAAATATGGCCAAACTGGTGGCAAGTGGCATCTTGGCAGCTGCACGCTTGACTTTTCTCAGTTCATGGGTAGTTATTTTGCGCCTTGGTTTTTCCACACGCTGCTTTCGACCCTGTTGACTATTTTTAATGAAACGCTTGATTGTTCGATGATCACGCTTCAGAAGCTTTGCAATTTTAAGAGTGCTGCATCCCTCTGCCAGATATCTCACTATTTTTGACTTTTCTGAGCCTGTCAAGTCCTTCTTTTGACCCATTTTGCCAAAGGAAAGGAAGTTGCCTAATAATTATGCACACCTGATATAGGGTGTTGATGTCATTAGACCACACCCTTCTCATTACAGAGATGCACATCACCTAATATGCTTAATTGGTAGTAGGCTTTCGAGCCTATACAGCTTGGAGTAAGACAACATGCATAAAGAGGATGATGTGGTCAAAATACTCATTTGCCTAATAATTCTGCACTCCCTGTATGGCAGCAGTGTTGCAAGAATGTTATTGATTTGATAGATGGCGGCACTATTTCCTGCTATGTAGTGCTCCAGACAGCATGGGAACAAAGTAAATTTGAGAAGAGAAGTAATTTTTTTTTTAAATTGAATGAAATACATTTTTGGGGATTCATATCCCTTTAACTATGAATATTATGTTACCATGGGGAAAATAGGAGAATGCAGAAAACAGGGGATTATAGAAGTATTCTCTTTAATATCGAGAATAATTTTCCTTTCTGAGAGAATATTTTTTAAAAGAACAATCACATACAGAATAAACACAGTAAGAGACTATAGTTTTTTTTCTACCTTATTCATTTTTTAAGGTTAAAAGAACAAAATGTAATTGTGTTTCTGAGGTCAAAGGCAGCTCATGCCCTTAGAGGAAGTTATACATGAAGCCCTTAGAAAAATGTATTTCATTTACCTTAGATCTCTCTCATTTCTACAGGTGGTCACATAAATAGCACTGCTAATGTTCAGCTCTCACAGATTCATGTTAATTCAGCCAAATAAAAATCTTTGATAATTAGATATTCTGGTTATTTTTAGGTGGTCAGTTGGGTCTAGCACTGTTATCCTAATGTGTTGGGACACTGTAGTTTCACATCCTCCCTGCTTGCTGTGTCATATAATAACGGTCAAAGCTAAAAATGACAAGATATTTTTGATCGAGCATATACTCATTAGCTTGAAATGCATATAATGATACACACTGTATAGAACATACACTTAAATATAATAGATCACAGTATATTTATTTTATATAATTTTATTACATAAATTATTGGCGTCTCACAGCTTTCTATATCTATATATATGAGATTGTTGGATATCCCATTCAAATACCATGGCCATTAATATGTTGCCCCCCCCCCCCCTATTTTGTAGAAATAACAGGCACCACTCTTCTGTGAGGGCTTTCAACAAGATTTTTGCGTGTGGCTGTGGGAAATTGTGTACATTCAGCCAAAAGAGCATTTGTGAGGTGAGGCACTTATGTTCGACAAGAAGGACTAGCTCGCAATCAGCGTTAATGCCAAAGATGTAAAATGGGGTTGAGGTCAGGAATCTGTGCAGGCCAATTAAATTCCTTTACAGCAATCTCAGCAAACCATGTCTTCCCCATGTCTTGTGCACAGGTACACAATCATTCAGGAACAGGAAAGTGCCTTCTCTAAACTGTTGCCATAAAGTTGTAAGCCCCCAATTGTCTAAAATGTCTTTGTATCCTGTAGCATCCAAAAGCCCCAGACCATTATCCATTCTCCACCAAACTTAACAATAGGCACTAAGCATTCCAGTAAATAGCTTTCTTCTGACATCTGCCACACACAGATTATTCCATCAGATTGCCAGATAGTGAAGTGTGATTTATAACAGCAGAGAGAATATTTCAGAGACCAGTGGTGGCGCGCTTTATGCAACTCCTTCCGATGCTTTGATGTGAGGCTTGTGAACAGCCACTCGCCATGGAAACTCATTTCATAAAGCTCCAGATGAACAGTTCTTGTTATGATGTTGCTTCAAGAGGCAGTTTTGAACTCTGTAGTGGGTGATGCAACAGATGATAGACGCTCTATACTAAATAAAAAATATATAAATATATATATACTGTGTGTGTATATATATATATATATATATATATATATATATATATATATATATATATATATATATATATACACACACACACACACACACACAACATACATAAAACCTGGCACTCGCCAGCAGATTCACAGTAATGTTTAAAAGCAAAACTGGGGGAAGTCAGTTACATTTGGTGCCAAAGGATAAAGCCCAGGACCACGACAAGGTCTCCCCCTTCCTGGGACCCTAAACCAACACCCACACAATGCATACTTCCAAACAAACCAACTGGGAACCTCGCAGAGTGACACAGGCTTTTGTAACCTCCCCTATGTAAATACAAAACACAGGAATGGACCACACTCACAGACTGGACTGGGTACACATCCTAAGCCACAGCAAACTCCACAGCCCTGAACACTGACAGAAAGCTGCAAAGTTCCCAGCAACCCAGGCAGTTAAACCCAGAGCAGCCTGGGTGACAGATCCGCAGGGAAGCATTACAAACATTATCAAAACAACACACAGAAAACCTGGCACTCGCCAGCAGATTCACAGTAATGTTTAAAAGTAAAACTGGGGGAAGTCAGTTACATTTGGCGCCAAAGGATCAAGCCCAGGACCACAACATTTTGTGCAGTTTAATGTGAGTGTGCAAAAAAAAAAAACAACAAAAAAATGTTAGGCACCCAACATTGATACTGGCCACAATACATATACTGTATATATACTTTATATATATATATAAATATATATACAAAAAAATATAACAAAACTATAAAATAAAATATTTCTTATTCCCATATTGCATTTTCTTCTTCTGTGTGTGTGTATATATATATATATATATATATATATATATATAATAATGCCCCAATTTTTTTAACTAGTTAAAGTGCTTACATTTTAAAAACATCTTATTTTCATATTCATTCTACTACTATATGCCATTCCTAATCCACTGTTTCTGTAAGCCATAGGGACTTCTGTAGATACTCTAGTATAACGCCACTTGTGTATAACGCGAGGGGATAGCTATAATCTGGAAATGTGAGAAAAGTTCAAGACACGAATATAACGCGAGGAGCAAAAAAGTATAAATCAAAGAATGGAAAACACAATTTTACGGAGCAAATAAGTATACATTTTAATATCAAAGAATGAAAACACAATTTTACGGTACATACCGTAATTGTAACATACGGTAAACAGTAACAAAAGGATTTAGTAAACTACCGAGTACTGGTAAGAAGTCAGTGTCTGAATCCTCTTCTGCAAACAGTGCAATTATGCCATCTTGAGATTCTGCAGTATCCAGATAAGGATCAACAGTATCATAAGTCTCATCCTCCAAATTTTCATCATCTTCGTAGATGGCATCATCCTCGGTCCTATCCATGGCATTGCTTATGCCACATTTACAGAAGGATTTTTGGATCATTTTTGGCTGCATTGATTCCCAGGCATCTTTAACCCAACGACAAACAACAGTGATGTTTTCTGAGGCAGGCCAGACTTGGTTGTTGTTACCCCATCAGAGCATATCCAATCGGCCCACATCTGGCGAAGTCTGTCTTTAAATGGCTTGTTTAGACAAACGTTGAGTAGTTGAAGTTGTGATGTCAATCCACCTGGAATAACGGCAATGTCAGTGCACTTATTGCTGATAGCTGATTTGATGCGGTCTTTAAGATGTGCACTAAACATGTCCCACACCAGGAATGCTATTTTGCAGGGCAGGCGGCCAGGTCAACGGCACCAAACATTAACAAGCCAGAATTTCACTCCGTCTTCGTCCATCCAGCTTTTTGGTGGAGCTCTAACGATGAGACCAGATGGGAATTTTGCATTTTTCAGCAGTTTTCTGCTTAAAATAAATCAGTGGTTTTAGTTTTGTGCCATCAGCCATGCAGGATAGAATGACTGTGAAGTGAGTTTTCTCGTGACCGGTTGTCTTCACGAGAACAGTTTTCTCTCCTTTGGTATGAACAGAACAATTTCCAGGCAAATCAAACATCATGGGTGTTTCATCCATGTTGCCAATCTGACCAAGCTCATAGTTGTGTTGCAGACGAAGTTTAAGAACAAATCTGTGAAAGCTATCAACTTTTGCCTTTGAGATCCTTTGGCAGTTTCTAAGATAGCTTTGTTCTCTGGCGTAACATTAAATTATGCCGTTACATAAAGCGTGTACACCATTCTACTGAAGCTACGAAATCCGTATTAACACCAACCTCACCAGACTTCTTGAGCTTCAATGCTTGGAGACCTATAGCTGTTTGTGAAATGACATAGTCGTTATTTCTGTGCTTCATGACCCAATCATATAAAGTTGATTCCAGTTTTGGATATGCAGATGATAACCCTCTGCGGGCCTTCTTAGTCCGCAGCATCATTTCTAGTTCTGTACTTTCTGCTATACCAAACTGACGGGCAGTAGCAGAATTATTGCTCGATTCGGCAATTTTGATAACATTTAGCTTAAATGACGCATCATATGAAGAGTGATGTCTTTGCAAATTAATTTTTAACTGTTTACGGTAATTAAAGAAAATATACGGTAATCTGATCTCTGTACCGTAATATCCAAAATTGGAATAAACTTTTTATGATATATGCTATATGTCTCCAAGCATTGAAACTCAAAAAGTCTGGTGAGGTTGGTGTTAATTTGAATTTTGTAGCTTTAGCAGGAGACCGGTCATGAGAAAATTCACTTCACAGTCGTTCTGTCCTGCATGGCTAATGACACAAAACTGAAAATACTGGTTATTTTTAAGTTAAAAACTCTGCCGCAAAAATGCTAAATTCTAATCTCTCACCGTTAGAGGTTAACCATAAGCCTGGATGGACAAAGAGCTTGTCGGCATCTCTCACCCTCTGTGGCAGGCAATCCTCACATGTGTATCCGGATGACGTAGATGACATCACCGATCAGGGGCTGGACAATCCGGCTGAATGGAGCTGTAGCGGTAGCTGGATCTACAGCAGAAATCCAACGTGCTGGGAGCAAGCCTACTGATATAGGCAATAGAAGAAAATGAAGAAGATGGTTTGCTCCAAATAAAAGTTCTATTTATTATTGCAGATTAAAATTCCAGGAGGAAAAAATGGTGAGATGAGCGTAGAACCACAGGCTTACGCATTTCGGCTGGACGCCGTAATCATAGCCAATTTTAATCTGCAATAATAAATAGAACTTTTATTTGGAGCAAACTGTCTTCTTCCTTTTCTTCTATTGATAATGTTTGGGACATGTTTAGTGCACATCTTAAGTCATTGTCATGGATGATCTGTACACCATAACTGTTCAATATCTCCTCTCGTGGCTAGGCCCTCACTTTCTGCTAAGTAAAATTTATTTCTCCCCTATACACATGCATTTGATCATAGATCGTGATGGAATTAGTGGAGAATCTGTTATTCATACCTATTCTCACATACACAACGGGCTGCACAGAGTCATGTAAACAGTGATCCCTCTGGTCTGGTCCCCAGTGGATATACAGGCCCCTATTTATCAAAGGTCTTGCGGACCTGATCCGACAGTGCGGATCAGGTCCGCAAGACCTCGCTAAATGCGGAGAGCAATATGCTCTCCGCATTTAACATTGCACCAGCAGCTCACAAGAGTTGCTGGTGCAACGCCGCCCCCTGCAGACTCGCGGCCAATAGGCCGCCAGCAGGGAGCTGTACTTGATCGGGTTGATTTCTGGCGATTCCTGTCCGCCTGCTCAGAGCAGACGGACAGCGTTATGGAGCAGCGGTCTTTAGACCGCTGCTTCTTAACTTGTGTTTCTGGCGAGTCTGAAGACTTGCCAGAAACACGGGCCCACAAGTTCCATACGGAGCTTGTTAAATGGGCCCCACAGTCTGCAGGCCGACCAGTATGTGGGCTCAATGAAGAGATTAGCTGCAGATAACTGCTTGCTCTTCTCATTGTACTTCAACCACATGTATTAAGGATAGAGAATGTAGGAGTGTCCTCCTCTAGCTGTGTGGCATGTGTATTTCCCAGATATGGGGCCTACCAAGGATCCAGCCGCACCAGAATACATTTTAGGTGGGGGGGGGGGGGGGAGGGAGGAGCCCTTGGTTGACTTGAGGGCTGCCTTAAAGGTGTATAAAAAGGCAAAGAAAATGCTCTAATATGTCAGAATATTTTATTATTGCACTGTTGCTTGCATATACCTATGTGCTAACACCTGCAATGGGATTAATCACATATTTAAAGCCAGCTCCAGAGCAGCAATGTACTCTTGGTAACTAGCTGAAAACATATGGTGAACCAATAAAAGAGGCCTATAAGCATAGACACTAATTAGCAGGGAGCTCCCAGTAGTACATTGTTGCACCGGAGCCTACTTAAAGGGATACCAAACCCATTTTTTTTTTCTTTCATGATTCAGATAGAGCATGCAATTTTTAAGGGATAGTAAACCCCAAAATTTTGTTTTATGATTTCCGATAGAACATACCATTTTAAAAAAACTTTACAATTTAACTATATTATCAAATTGTCTTCATTCTCTTGTTATCCATTGCTGAAGGGACAGCATTGTACTACTGACAGGAAGCTGAAAATATCTATTTAGCCAATCAGAAGAGACAAATGTGTGCAGGAACCAATTAGCAGCAGCTCCCACTAGTGTATGATATGTGCGTATTCATTTTTTAACAAGAGATACTAAAAGAACGAAGCACATTTGAAAATAGAAGTGAATTTAAAAGTGTCTTAAAATTACATGTTCTATCTGAATCATGCAAGTTTAATTTTGACTTTCCTATCCCATTAAGCAACTTTCTAATTTTCACAGATTATACATTTTTCTTCGTACTTTTGCTATCTTTATTTAAGAAGCAGAACTGTGGGGAACTTCCAGGTGGCGGCCATGATAGGTCGCAAGACTGTCTGCTGCTCCAAATCTTAACACAGATCTGCAAATAATCATTTTTCAAATACTACATTGAGTATTACCTTGTGATAAAAAAGTTGGAGCAAAGAAAGTTTTTTTTAATGGTATCCCTATTTGTGGATTTGGTGCCAGATTCAGCCTACCAGAGCTTTTTAAGAATTGCGGCCTTCTATTTAACCCCTCGGCAGGACACCCAGGTGTCTCTGTCGTTATGGTGCAGTGACATCCCCCAAGACACTGCAGGTCCTTTCTCCACATTTATCATAATACAGAGCAAATCACCTATTCAAATATAACTGCTGCAGGGTGGCTCCAGCGATCTTCCTAAACTCTACAATCAAAATGGAGAGCCTAAATAGATGTGAATCCCAATTGACCCAGCTCATAGATGACTACTACGGGAATCTGGAAAAGGAACTATGCTACCTTCTAATAACTGCTCTAAACATTGAAGGTGCAACATCAGAGCCCAAAAACCAGTCTATTAGGGAACTGGAGGGTGATTCTCCACCTAGAGCGGTAAGAGATGACATAACAGAGGTCCCTAGCACCCGCTCTCATAAAGACTGCAAAAACGCTACCACCAAAGTACCTTCGCTCACCTTAACATCCCATACTGAGAGACCTATAGTCTCAGAAACATCATCTGACATTGCAGAGCCGGGCACCTAATGTGAGCGTGGCGCATTGATAGAAGAGTCTGAAACGGGGACCCCATCTGACCCAGTAACAATTATGAATCTAAAAATGTAGCTACAACCACTAAGGGACCGTGGAGCAGTGTCAGATCTACAATGCCGGAATTGCCACACTTAAGGAGAGGGTTTATTCATACTCATTTGTTCCTGGCCCTGACAGTGCATGGGGATGGTGTGAGAGTGGAACTCTGCTCTGGCTCCAGCAAACAGAGATACTTGAAAACGGGAGGCCGGCTGAGACCTAAGTATTTAAAAGTACATTCCCCTTTCACAGGACTCCTCCACCCCTTGGGAACATCTTATACTGTGCCGCGGGGAATAGGCTGAGAGAGAGGTTCTCATGCCAGAATAACACCCGTGCTGCCCGTGACATCATCATATCTCCTTATACATACTAGAATAGCAATGCCTATTAGGACTATAATGTCTGAACACTGTAGCTGCGCATACTGTTTGCTACTTATGCTGAAATCTTCATGGGGACTTATTCTGGTCACTAATCTACATCTTAAGAGCAGTCATTTATGCATGTGACTAAGAGTATGTGTATTATTTATGCAGCCTCATGCTTATATTATCCCTTACTTTAGTCTGACTGACAGAGTTGTTGATGTTATTATAAAGATTACTACCTTCATGATTATAGCCCATCTGTAGAGTACACTCCCTCCCAATAATCAGTACTTCTACACAATCAAACTAAATATAAGAGATTTTAGTAGTCTTCTATAGAACTAGTACTGTAAATCATAGGTCACCCTGCCCTTTCTGGCTCCTAACTCCCACCGAACAGAGACAGTGACTATTACCTATTATTTATCTATAATGGCTTCTTATTATTACTATAATATTTAATATTCCTACTCCCTCAGACACTTATGTTTATTTGCTCTAACCTTGATACTTAGTTTGGTCTGGGCTGTCAGAGGCCTAGACATCTTAGGCTAATCAGATATTAACTACGTGTGAGTTTATCAGGAACTTGGGTTCAAGGATATGAATCTTACAATGCTGAACATTAAAACTATGAGCTCTTTAGTCTTAACGTTTGATAATAATTGGGCAGTTTTAAATTCCCTTATAATAGAGAGACCATTGGTACTAATTTGTACACGCCTGTACGCCGATATTCTGAGCCCTATAAATGCATTTAATCACATTTAAGTTTAGGTATAGCACCTACAGCACACTTGCCAAACTTCCCTATCACATGGTGATTCCTATGTTGTTTTATATACTCAATACACAGTTGCATTTTATTTATAAATATTACTGTTACATGCTACTGAAGCTCATGTGTGGCTATACATCAAACCTCCGTTGCCATATGGTTTGCCTCTGTTGCCATATGTTACTGTTCCTGGATCCAAGAGTGGCCCTTTTATTCTCAGGAGGTTCATATAAATATAAAATTTGAGGTTTCTATTATATTGACCTAAGCCTGACTTGATTTGTATATATCCTGACAAACATATTATTGTTCTGTTATGAAAGTGGTTTGATCTTGTTATTACCTATGTACAGGTTACATGATATGCACATTTGGTCCAATAAGCCGTAACTTCTCCTTGTGTTTTGTTAAAGTACAGAACGTTTTAATGATACATATATAGTAAAGATTAAGCATTATGTTCCCATTGTCTTCCTACCTATGTACTATATTGTTTTGGATTGTATCCATCTTGTACATCTGATACAAATGTGTGAGATCATGATATATTTATTGTATTCTGGTAAAAAAAACCTCAATAAAATATATATATATATATATATATATATATATATATATATAAATATAAAAAAGCAGAACTGTAAGGTTAGGATATGGCCCATTTTGGTTCAGCACCTGGGTAGAGCTTGCTGATTGATTTGCTACATTAAGCCACCAATCAGCAAGCACTACCCAGGTGCTGAACCACGGGGCCAGCTCTTAAGCTTACGGAATTTGAATGCTTATTCAAATAAAGATAGATTGAGAACAAAGAAAAATTGATAATAGGAGTAAATTAGAAAGTTGCTTAAAATTGAATGCTCTATCTGAATTATGAAAGAAAACAATTTGGGGTTAGTATACCTTTAACTATGCTTTTCAACAAAGGATACCAAGAGAACAAAGTACATTTTGATAACAGAAGTAAATTGAAAAGAATATTAAACCGACATCTAAAAGTTTATTTTTTGTATTATATAGAAAATTATTTTATTATACAGAATCTTTTTACATATTGAAGATATAAAAGGTGGTGTACTTTTTAAACAAGTCAATGAAAAAAGAGCTGCAGGTTAAAGGAAGAATGAAATAAATCATGTCATGATATTTCCTAAGGAATGCTAATTATACATAAGCTATAATGCAATAGCTTCCACTGCTCTTATTAGGATTTGTAGTATTAATTAGCACCTCAACAACATTCTCATGTTTTGACATTGCAGCAAGCATAATTAGGGGAATGATAAACTCATTCTTATACGTGCATAGTTTATATCAGCAGTTAAACGAACATAAAACACATTGTATTCTTTCAGGATTCAGATAAAACATACAAATAACTTTCTAATTTACTTCTATTATTAAATCTGCTTAATTCCCTTGATATCCTTTGCTGAAGGAGTATTATGTACTACTGAGAGCTAGCTGAACACAGCTAGTAAATCACAAGAGACAAATGTGTGCAGACACCAATCAGCAGCTAGCTCCCACTAGTGTAAGATGTCTAACAATGGATACCAAGAGAACAAAGTACATTTGAAAACAGAAGGGAATTTAAAAGTGTCTTAACATAGCATGTTCTATCTGAATCATGCAAGTTTAATTTTGACTTTCCGATACCTATAAGAACTAGTGCAAATCGTCTACATGCAAAATTATTGTCTTACAATGTGTAGTGTTTTACGGTCTCAGAGTAGTCCAGCAAACAAGTACTTTGATGAATATGTTTATCTCATTTTGTCTGAATGTCTTCAGTAAGGGTTTGCCACAAATGAGCTTCAGCATTAATCTAAGCAGTGTAGTATGCAGACACGTGAGGCAATCTCCAGTATATCTTAGTTAACAATTAGTAATTTAACCTGCGAGAAAGTGTATATAGCACAATTTTGAGAGGTATCTTGTAGTAAAGGTAAGCAACATAAATAATGTTATATTTTTAGTAAAAAATACACTTTAATGATTCAAATAGAACAAGCAGTTATAAGGTGACTTTCAAATTTACTTATATTATCAAATTTTGCAAACTTTTTATTTGCACACTTTCTGAGGCAACAGCTCCTGCATTAGAGATGCAATTTCATCAGTTTCGTGGAAGTAAGAGGCTGCTTTCAAAATGTGGCTCTTTTAGAGCCCGAATATCTTCTTGTGCAAATAAAACACTCTTAGATCTGGATTTGCAAAGATCTTACTGTGTTTCACTTGCACAAGCGGATATTCGGCTCTGTTGAATAACGAAAACAGCAGCCTTTTACTTCCACATTCGGCAGTGAACAAAACTGCCAAATACACATCTCTACTGAGCATGTACAAAAGTTCAGTGTATATGTATACTAGTCTGTGATTGGCTGATGGCTGTCACATGATACAGGGGGCTGGCAATAGAGGAAAAAATAAATTTGTCAGAAAAAATCTAGTGCTTATTTGAAATTCAGAGTAAGTTATTACATTATCTTTTTGTATGTACTTGTTATTTATGCAATTCTACTGCAGTTAACTTGTGCACATGCTCAGTAGTAGCTGGTGCCTCAGATATGTTTAATAATTAGCATGATATAAACTAATTGCAAGGGTTAAAAAGAATACATTAAATAAATTCTCTCTGTACCTTTTGCTTCTCTTTACAGATTTATTCTCCCATGGCGGATCAATAATGATAATATTGTATCTTCTTTTACCTAGGTTAGAAAACAAGTCTAATAGTTATTTATATATTTTATACCAAAACAACAAAAGAATAGGCTTTTGTCACATCTCATTTTACAATGCTGAAAATACAGTTATGAAAACTATCAACCCACTATTTTATTTACACACTGCAAAAATAAATGTTTCGGTTTCATCTATTATTTATTTGAACCTCAATGAGAGCAAATACACAGGGATTATACAGCAAAGACATAGCCAAAACTCATCACTGTTCCTATGATACATTTCCTGTTTAAAGATTTATTAAGATAGAAAAAGAAGGCGCGATGTATCAAAGTGTGTAAGAAGCAAAACAGATTATTATTCTCTGTTTGTACAGTGGCAAACAAAATCTATATGTGTCAAAAGGGATAGAATGAAATGTATGACAATGCTAACTTGTACACACTGACACAACGAAGAGGATTGTGCAAAAAAACGTATAGAAACTAGTAGAAGCTATAGATGATGACTGGGAAAGGTTAAACGTGACAAAGGACAGGTTGGACTGTTGGGAATAAAAAATTACAATAATGTGTGGGAGGAATGTTAAGGTCAGAGATGATATGCTGGGATTTGTTACTGAACTGCAGATTTAAGCTCAGTGACTGATCAATACTATTGTATCCCTTCAGTAGCAATAATATATAAGGCTGAATAGATTAACTAAATAGCTTGTAACAGACGTTTCGATAAATGGGCATTTTCAGACAAAAAAAAGCTGGAAGGAGAATGGAAAGTTAATTTGTAAAGTACAGGTGGCCCTCAGTTTACAACGGTTCAATTTGCACCGTTTCAGAATAACAACCTTTTTTTTCCAGTCATGTGACTGCTATTGAAAAGCATTGAGAAGCAGTGCATTGATTAAAATAGCCAGTAGGTGGAGCTGTCCGCTTGTGTTGCAGCAAAGATATGCAAGCCAAGCAAGCTGAAATTAATCAGTTTAACCAGACCTGAGCTATCGAGCAGCTTGCAAAGGAACAAGATCTTCCTGTCTATAAATCAGTCCAGATTGGAATGCATAGAAAGAACTGTTTGCAGAAAAATGCAAGTAAAGTCTGTGTTGTGTGATTATTTTATTAGGTTTATAATGCTGTTTAGCAAAAGTTTTTGTTCATTTAACTTAGTTTAATTATATATTCTATGTTGTGTGATTGTTTTATTAGGTTTATAATGCTGTTTAGCATTTACATTTCTTAATTTCAAAGCTTTAAAAATAATGTTTAGGTGTTACTTATGGCAATTTTGAGAATGGCCTGGAACGTAACTCCCTCACTTCCCATTGACTTACATTATAAACTGGGTTTCAATTTACAACGGTTTTGATTTACAACCATTCCTTCTGGAACCTAACCCCGGCGTAAACTGAGGGCCACCTGTATGCTAGCAAGTGAAAGGACCTGCTTTGGAAATGGAATGGCATGAAGAGTATGGGAGTTCAGAGCATTTGGATAAAAGAGTGCTGCTATAAGTAGTCAATGGATACATTAGCAAATATACATGAGAGAAATTGAACAAAGCCCTCTCAGGGTTATACACTGAGAGATTTTATTTATTTCTATAATCAAATAGAAATTCCCATAGCTGAAGATGAGCATTGTGTTTGTTCCTCACACTGGATACTGAGCAATGTTCTTTTGAAAGTAACAATCAGAATATGACATGGAGATTACCCAACTAGAAGCTAATACAATGATTAGCACAATCATGTCATACTGACACAATATATTGTTACAGTTTAGATCTCACGCGGCACACAGACATGCTTCCTCTGGTTAAAGGGATATAAAACCCCAAAATGTATTTTGTTATTCAGAGCAATTTACTTCTTTTATCAAATTTGACTCATTCACGTGATATTCTATGTTGAAGAGATAACTAGGTAAGTGTCTGGAGAACTACAGTACATTGCAGGAAATAGTGCTGCCATATAGTGCTCATGCAAATGTATAACATTATTGCATATGTGCTACCACATAGTGCTCCAAAAATGGGCGGGCTTCTAAGCATATGTCCCTGCTTTTTAACAAAAGATACCAAGAGAACTAAGAACATTTGATAATAGAAGTAAATTAGAACGTTGTTTAAAATCACATGCTCTGTCTGAATCATGAAACAAATGGCTTTCATGTCCCTTTAACCTGGTAGATCCTATAAGACTTTTTCTGTGTGGTGTTGGAAGTGCCCTAAAACATACTGATGGCTTGAAAGATTCCTTTTTATTTTGCCAGGTTCATTTCTTATATTTATTGCAGCTCAGGGTTAGCTATAGTCTCCTGTAGCTCCCCCTAATGACACCACAGAGTATACAATATGTTTTGAGTAATAAGTAGGTAGCAACCATAAATGATATTTGTCATATATGTTTAATATTTAAAGGGTAGGTTTTTTTTTTTTTAAATTATGTATGGGGCTTGTATGGGATAGGGGGGTGGATGAATATTCATTTTTTTAACATTAGAACCTAGATGGTTAAACATAAACAACTTAACAAAAAACACTTATTTAAAGGGATATGAAAACCAAAATTTTTCAATCATTATTTAGGTGGGACAAACAATTTTAAACAATTTTCCAATTTTTTTTCTATAATCAAATTTATCTCATTCTCTTGGTATCATTTGTTAAAGGAGCAGCAATCCACTACTGGTTTCTAATTGAACACATGGGTGAGCCAATGACAATCGGTATATATATATATTATATATATATATATATATATATGCAGCCACCAATCAGCAGCTAGAACCTAGGTTTCTTTGCTACTTCTGAGTTTACCTAGATAAACCTTTCAGCAAAGTATAACAATAGAAGGAAGCAAATTAAATAATAGAAGTAAATTGGAAAGTTGTTTATAATTGTATGCTTTGTCTAAATAATTAATTTCTAATTAAGACTTTACTACCCCTTTAAAGGGACATTAAAAGCAATATTTTTCTTTCATGATTTAGAAAGAGCATGCAATTTTAAACAACTTTCTAATTTACTTCTATTATCTAATTTGCTTCATTCTATTGATATCCTTTGCTGAAAAACATATCTAGATAGGTTCAGAAGCTCCTGATTGGTGGCTGCACATAGATGCCTTGTGCGATTGGCTCACCCATGTGCATTGCTATTTCTTAAACAGAGGATATCTAAAGAATGAAGCAAATTAGCTCATAGAAGTAAATTAGAATGTTGTTTAAAATTGTATTCTCTATCTGATTAATAAAAGAAAAAAAATTGGGTTTAATGTCCCTTTAAGTCTCTTTATTTAAGGCATCTAAAAGATGACTTTTTAATATGTATATATGATTTTAAATTGATGTTCCTCTACTTAAAAATAAACATTTTATTTTTATCCTTATGAAGCTCTTTCTTTTCTAACTTGTTTTTTTACCCTTTTCAGCATGTTTTATTAGTGCTCTTTGCTATATACAATATACATTTGCTGAATGTAATGTCCCTTAAGGTATTACATTTAAGAACGTTAAGAGCTGGTAGTAGACATTGCTTTTCTGGATATTTCAACCTAAGGCCAAGGGATCACAATGAAGCCCCTCCTGAGCTTTTTAACTCCTTTTCCATCTCTAATCCTCAGTAGCATATAGAGTGCTGCTGTGTTCTGCAACATGCTTATTACTGTTCTAATGTACAAAGTTCTGGCTGTGCCTGTATAAATCTGTAGAACGTTTTTCTAAATAACTGTTTATATGGTGTTAAAGGAAAATCTAAATTGTGTGGTTCAGATAGAGCATGCCATTTTAAGAGACTTTTCAGTGTCAGAAATGGTTACATTATTTCTGCCGAAACATTTGTAACAAACCTACTAAGGCAGCATCATCCTCCTACCATACTCTGCAGCAGAGTCTTTATGGGATTTGTCGTTATACGGTACCATAGTGTGCTGCTGACTCCTGATAAGCAATTCATTCATGAACATTGGAATAATGTAAATGGCCTTAATATTTTTATTGTGTAGCTTAAAAATCTTATGTATATAGAGAGGCTCAAATGAATTGAGAAGATAACAGGTCAACTTAAACCAGTCCAAACATAAGAGGCACAATCTGTAAAACATACTCTGACAGTGATCTCCCCTACATGACCTGTGCCGACACTTCTACAGTTTTCATTTACCTCTGTGGGTTCCCAGGTTTCTATTGAGATAGTGAAGCCAGAGTATAAACATGAAGCAGTCAAACCAAGATGGTTGCAGGGGCCCGTGACCTCTTCCCTAATGATTTCATTGAGGGTAGTAAAGGCAAGGGGTTGCTGACAATGGCATCACCTAAACACTACTGCTGAACTCATTAGACCTTGCTGATCTGCAATTTCTAGGTTGAAAATATAGATCATTGGTCGGTGATATAGATTGGATGATACAGAGCCATGAGTCTGTTGAGATGGCCTTCATATACTTTCAACAAGCTGGAGTGAGTTAAGACAAACTTTTCAATCCCCTTTGCACTCTTAGAAGTCAGACATCTGTAAAATTGCAGTGGTTGGATTTTTTTGAGAGGAGTAGGTAATGGAGTCGAACTGGTTAATGGAGTGAGAGACTTTTACTTCTAATAGTCCATATGTTGTGGTGACCAACCACCCTTATCTCTTGACACCGTTATCTTCCTCAAAGACTTTAAGAAATGACTGTCATAACAGGCACTTGTCTACGAAAGTGATTTCTGTCCCTGCTAAAGTAAGGCATGCTGTACCTTTAAGGAGATCTTTAAGATCAATTAGGCCTTAATTGTGGTAGTGTTTAAAAGCTCTCTGCAGCATGATGTTGCTTGTGTATTGAGTGTTCTGACTACCTCTTATTCTGGCAATTTGTTTATTTGGATTTACTGCTTTAACTTGGCTACCCCTGACTTTGCTTCTTTATTAACCTCTTTAGTTTTTGACTGACTTGGTAATCTGACATAAGCTTGCTTTGTATTGCATTGCTTACTGATTTGTGCCGTCTTCTTGTGTGTGGTTAGACCCAGACCGTTTGACTTAGAATTTCCTTATTTTCTACCTATCATGGTAACTTTGCAGTTCTCTTTTCTATGTTATTTTTTTGCCAGTTTCTTTTTTACTTCGGAAGCCTCTGTTCTCAAGAGTTCAGCATTACATTTACCTATGCCAGTCAGACTTCATCTGGATAGCAAGTTTTCCTTTGGTAATTAGAAATTATTAATTACTGTTACTTTCCACAACTTATTTGTTTTTGTGCTTGTAGGCACTGATTAAAGGGACATGAAACCCAAATGTTTTCTTTCATGATTTAGAAAGAGCATGCAATTTTAACAACTTTCTAATTTTCTTCTTTTAATTATTTTTGCTTCATTCTCATGATATCCTTTGCTGAAAAGCATATCTAGATAGGCTTAGTAGCGGCTGATTGGTGGCTGAACATCGATGTCTCATGTGATTGGCTCACCCATGTGCATTGCTATTTCTTCAGCAAAGAATATCTAAAGAATTAAGTAAATTAGATAATAGAACTAAATTAAAAAGTTGTTTATAATTGTATTCACTACCTTAATCATAAAAGAAAAAAAAAATTGGGTTTAGTGTCCCTTTAAGTACTTGAGAGAGTTAAACTACTAAGTTTAGTCTCATTGCTCTCTTACCCCTAGCTTCTGTTTAGATACTGTGTTTAACTTGCAGTGTCGAGTTGGGCCTCTCAGCCATTGATTCCAGCATGTTTAATTATGGAAAAGCAGTACTCTGTCTACTCTACCTGACCTAGTAAAGACATAGGCCGGACCAGGAAATGGTTATTGTTTGCTACACTGACTTTGAAGGGGTTAAAACAGTTATATGCAAACAATAGCGCAATAATAAATTCCTCAAACACATTCAAATATTTTTGCACTTTTACGTTCCTTTATGTTTATATAGATTTTTCTACAACTTTGTATGTAAAATACAAATTTCGATATGGACTCCCATATATAAAGTTTGGGCGCCACTGCTCTGGAATCTATGATCTGGGGTAGGGGCCATTTCAAGTGCCAGGAATGCCAAAATACTTATGAAGCTTTCATTTATGGTATTCAGTACAGCAACTCTCAAATATACAGACTTCTGTATTTGTGTAATAATGAAACGCAGCTACAGAACTTTAGTAAATAAACGTTTAAGTCATCACAATTTTAAGTTGAATTCAATTATCCATTAAAATCTGTTTACTGAGTAGTGTGCATGCATCAGTGAGGACATTGTTCAATACGCATGTCTGATCTCTTGTGCCTATGCAGAGTACTTGTGATACTTTGACACCAGCCAAGTTATTTCTGTGATAAGCTCATATTACAAGATATTTTTATATGCAGTATTATTAGTTGAAAAGTCTTGCCCAAAAAAATCAGAGCAATGAAAGTCCTACTTACACAAGCAGTGCTGTATGCCGAGATCTGAGACAGAACACATGGCTATGAAGCTAAGTATTGGCTGTACAATTTTTTTTAAGGACAGACATTTTTTTTTTATATTTTCAGCACATGAACAGGAAAAACTATACAATATTCATTACATTGTTATACTGAGATTCAATCCTCTACAAAATCCTCTAGTAATCAAATGGTCCCTGTTGCTGGTGTATACATTATTGACTTTAGAGAATATGACTATTCATCAAACGGGTGTAGAGCACTGAAAATTGTCCATTACTGGTGTCCACATTTTTCTTAATACAGTCATTTTTTTTCAACTAAGTATAGATTTTGTTTGGTCAGGAACACCTATGTTTAATAATGTTTATGGTAAAATGCTAAACTGTTTTCTAGTTCACTTTCCTCCCATATCAGCAACTAAATGAACCTTTTTTGTACTTTTTGTCCATGATTACTGGGTATAAATAATTAATATGGTACAGCACGGTATACTAACAAGCTGTTTTTTCTCACATGGTCCCCTGAGTTGGAACACTATCAAATACGCTAAATTGCTGTCTACTTGATTCTAATTGCAGAAATAGCAGTGCCAGGAAATAGTTTTTGTGTGCTGGTATTATTTGTGGAATTCTGACAATCCAGTTAAAGGGAAACATCTAAGCGATTCCTGAAATTAGTATTTCTTATTTTTTTACTATTGATATCAGTGTTCCTTTGTGAAAACTATATAGGATAGAATCATAGTGTAATCGATTGGAGGAAAAAGTGAGAAAAATTCCTAGCAAATTCACCAATCAAATGTACAAAAATGCTCTAATGTGTTAGAGAATTGTATTATTGAACTATTATTTGCATATAATTATGTGTTTAACCGCTGCAAGCTCTATCAGAATCATGAAAGTTTTATTTTAACTCTCACATCTCATTAAGAACTCAACTGCAAATGATTTGTATACAAATACAGCAAGGATTGGCATTACAGGTGCAGTTTATGGATACACCCTTGTAAAACCTTCTAGAATGTATATTCCAGGTATTGTTTGTGAGGCCAATTAGGAACAAATGTATATGAGCAGCTGCAAGCATAGGATGTTGCAGGGTCAAAAGAATTTTACAATATTTTAGTATGCCAAGGGATTCTGAATAAAAATGCACAAGACAAATGTTATACCATGGTATTATCAATATATCTGTGTTAATTGTATTTTCCTTCTATAATCATATATACAGTATGTCCATGTATCTTTATTCACTTACTCGAATTTGTATATACACATGTATTCACTACACTGAAATCCAATATTTTCATAGTTTCTTTCCTCAAAGAGTAAAAAGAGATAAAATGACCAGATAGTTTTTTTTTCATAACGAGAATGTGGAGACATAAAGTCCACTCTAATTTGGATGCAAGGTTTAGTTCTACCTGTGCATGACCACAGATATTACTTTGGATACAGACAACTGTCACTCAAGTGAATAAAATGTTTCTTTATTAAAGGACATTAAAATGAGAACATACCAGTATACTTGGTACTTGTATTTTAACAATGGTATCTCGAAAAATAATGGGAAAGAAAGAAACGAAAGAATATACACTATTCATTATCACTATTTGCTTTACTTAGCAGATGAGACCGACAATTATTGTTACACCATATTGTACTTACTGATAATTATAGTAATATACTGTACTAGGGTATCTACCATACTGCAGGAGCTCCACGAAATACTGGACCTATCATACACCCTACTTCACTATTAGTTTGTGATACTTCCTTTACATGTACCACTTGCACTGCTGAGAGGTGACGATACAGCTGGACAAGGGTATCTACCATACTGCAGGAGCTCCACGTATACACACATATACGTATATACATACATACCCCAAGGCAGAAAATGCTGTGATCTGAGATGTCATCGCAGAAAATGCAGCATGTCTGCAGAAAGAATGGTACCCATGCAAGAACTGTTAGCACTTTGCAGCACTGCTCCAGATTAGACAGTTCTCTTCCAACAGAGCTTTGCTCTGGCTGCACTTCATTTTTCCTTAACACAGTACATCCAGAGATGAGTACTGTTTGAAGAGAACAGTTAAATATAGAGCAACTCTGCAAAGTGGCAGTGCACTGATTGGTGAATGGCTCTCAGGAATTTTTCAACCCCGCTGCCTAGCCTTTCCCAGCTTGCAAAGCTGTGACTTCTGAAAGTAAAATGTTCTTATGAGCAATGCAACCTTTTTTATTACTACATTTCTACCTTGTAATGTTAGACCAAGAGAAATAAGAAAAGAGAACATTTATTCAAGAAACATTTTTATAAATTAACAAAATTTCTTATTTTGTCTGCATAAAAGTTTTTTTTTAATTTGTTCTTTTTTTTTTAAGCATATTTATATTTACATATGCTGCTTTGTAGAATCCCCCCTTAGCCCCCAACCTGCCTGATCCACCCCCAAAACAGCTCTCTTACCCTCCCCCTCTGCATTATTGGGGGCCATCTTGGGTACTGGCAGCTGTCTGCCAGTACCCATTTTCAAGAAAAAAACTTTTTTTTTTTAAAAAAATAGAAATTCTGTAGTGTAGCTTCCCCCCCCCCCCCCAGACAAACCCCAACACCTTAATTGATTTATATAAAAAAAAACTTTTATTCCCTTTTTTTGCATTTTTTTGTTTAACTTTTTTCTGTAGTGTAGCGGTTCCCACCCGCTCCCTCCCCGTGCACGCGCCCGCCCCCCGCCCTTCAGTGCACGCGCATGCGTCAGTGCGCGCCCCCGATCATCCACGCCCACGATCTCGCCCCCCCTGCACGTCACCAAGGCCATCGATGGCCACCACCCGCCTCCCACCCACCAACGCGGTAAGCCAACAATCTCCGGTGCAGAGAGGGCCACAGAGTGGCTCTCTCTGCACCGGATGGCTTAAAAAGGTTATTGCAGGATGCCTCGATATCGAGGCATCACTGCAATAACCGGAAAGCAGCTGGAAGCAAGCAGGATCGCTTCCAGCTGCTTTCCAGACCGAGGACGTGCAGGGTACGTCCTTGGTCGTTAAGGGTATTTTTTTTAGAGGACGTACCCTGCACGTCCTCGGTCGTTAAGGGGTTAAATTGAATTTTATTTGAAAATGGCATGCAGAAAATGTTTCACTAAAAAATTCTCTTGCAGAAAGTGAGGTAAAGTTCTGCCTCTGGGCATACAAACACACACAATACAAAAGATTTCATTCAGACTTGTTTATTCTAAATTCAGGTTTAGAAGCCATTGCATATTATTTCTGTTTTATGGGAATAAATGTACAGGCAGAACAATGGAAATGTTAGTCATAGTCTCTATGGAGAGAATGGAACAAGCACAATTTTAAATATTGAGAGTTGTAGTAATAAGCCCTCCTGTCATAGGAACACTCATGAGGAAATGGTGGTGCTTTGATCAGTGCTGTGGGACATATGACTCAGCAACAGAATAAGTGCTGCACCCTGAGATCTAGTGACTATGTAAGTATAGTAAATAAAAACCTCTATGTAAAAAAAGAATTGCTTCATCCTCTTGGTATCCTTTATTGAAGGAGCAGCAATGCACTACTGGGAGCTAGCTGAGTACAATAGTTGTATATGTGCAACCACCACAGTTAGCTCCCAGCTCCTGAGCCTACCTAGGTATGCTTTTCGACAAAGTATACCAAAAGAATAATGCAAATTAGATAATAGAAGTAAATTAGAAAGTTGGAATGTTATGCTCTATCTGAATCATGAAAGAAAACAAATTGAGTTTTCTGTCCCATTAAAAAAAATAATGCAAATAAATGAAAGATCAAGCAGAAATAAAAAGCAAAATAAGGAACAAGTTCCTCTCTGATATTGTGAAAAACATAAAGGACACCAAGAACATCAAAAAAGTGCATTTACATTTTAAAAATACAGATAAATCAAAATTGATGAAAACAGTTATATTTATTCACTAATATAAAAATAAATAATGCAGCTGATTTACCAATTTACTCTTGATAGCAAAATAAAATATTGGATTGTTTTCAAAATGAAATATATTATGTGAAACCCATTTATCATAATGTTAGTGAGTTACTTGAAATACATCACTTGGGTAATATGTTATAGAAAGGAAGTAACATTTGAAGTCTCAGAGAATGGACAGATTTTAGACCAGCTTTATGACGTATATTTATCTGCCTGTGGAGAGTAACATCTTTTGTCCCTTCAAAACAAATAGAAAATATAAAGCAGCTTGAACAGAAGAACAGTCATAGAAATGTAATACAAAAAAGAAACTCATCTGTTCTTGAGATTTGGCATTGTAAATAAAGCAGGTGCAGCTGCTTTTTGAGACCCCAAAACAAAACAAAAAACAGTTTGTTCCTTTTTTTTTTTATTAAGAAGAAAGAGAAAGAAAAATTACAGTGACACTGACATTAAAAGAAAACAAACAATTCAGAAAACTATAAACAGACAAACACAAATGTTGAAGACGTTCAATAAATTATCATCTGCCATGTACAACCAATATCACAAAATACGTAGATGATGGATGGGTTTTTAGATCTTAAATACAGGGCTCCTTTCAAATCATGACAGAACAACTAACGAAGGTATAAGGAAAGAGATTGCAGAAGGCTCCTGGTACAGACAACTGTCACTCAAGTGAACAAAATTCAATATCTAGAGAGCTTATTTTTGCTAAAATATAGAAGTTGTTTAAAATCAAATAAAAACATGTCAAAGTTACATTAAAATATATGAATAAGGAATGCCAAATTCTAAAATTAAACACTGCTGTAAGAAAATGATAATGTAAAAGAATGACGGTTATATTAAAACCAGCATACCCTGCATATATAAACGATATATTCTTTTTTTTAATCATTGTTACAGTTTGCATTTTTATTGATTAAAATTAGATATTCAAAAAATTTATTTTTTGTTAACGTTTGTGATAAATCCTTATGAAACTGCT
This sequence comes from Bombina bombina, assembly GCF_027579735.1. Taxonomy (NCBI): domain Eukaryota; kingdom Metazoa; phylum Chordata; class Amphibia; order Anura; family Bombinatoridae; genus Bombina; species Bombina bombina. The sequence goes on along the minus strand of NC_069503.1, from coordinate 829,209,023 downwards.
TATTCATTAAAGTGACAAATAGAGCTTACAATCTTAAAGGTATAGTTTAGTCAGAAATAAACTTTCATGATTCAGACAGAGCATGCAATTTTATGCAACTTTCTAATTTACTCAATATAATTTTTTGTTTGTTCTCTTGGTATCTTTATTTAAAAAAGCAGGAATATAAGCATAGGAGCCGGCCCATTTTTGGTTTAGCACCTGGGTAGTAAGCATTATTTTCATCATATATTCTAATTTACTATAAAAAAAAAAGATAAAATATGAGGAAAAAAAAAAAAAATTCTAACTTTGACCCCCGAAATCTGTTACACATCTACAACCACCAAAAAACACCCATGCTAAATAGTTTCTAAATTTTGTCCTGAGTTTAGAAATACCCAATGTTTACATGTTCTTTGTTTTTTTTGCAAGTTATAGGGCCATAAATACAAGTAGCACTTTGCTGTTTCCAAACCACTTTTTTTCAAAATTAGCGCTAGTTACATTGGGACACTGATATCTTTCAGGAATCTCTGAATATCCCTTGACATGTATATATTTTTTTTTAGAAGACATCCCAAAGTATTGATCTAGGCTCATTTTGGTATATTTCATGCCACCATTTCACCGCCAAATGCGATCAAATACAAAAAATCATTCACTTTTTCACAAATTTTTTCACAAACTTTCGGTTTCTCACTGAAATTGTTTACAAACAGCTTGTGCAATTATGGCATAAAATGTTGTAAATGCTTCTCTGGCATCCCCTTTGTTCAGAAATAGCAGACATATATGGCTTTGGCGTTGCTTTTTGGTAATTAGAAGGCCGCTAAATGCCACTGCGCACATACGTGTATTATTTCCAGCAGTGAAGGGGTTAATAAGGGGTTAATTGTCATTAAGGGGTTAAAAACCTCTTCCTTTTTCTGTCATTTATTAAAACTTAGCTCCTTTCCATGACAATAAACTGAGGCAGACTCAGGAGCTTGAACGTCTTGTGAGCATTATATGTAGAACATTCCATAGAATTCCAAGATAAAGAGGTAAACTGGAGAAAAAATACACTGTCAGAATCATGAGAGTTTAAAGGGATATGAAACCCAAAATTGTTATTTTATGATTCAGACAGAGCATGCCATTTTAAACAACTTTTCAATTTACTTCTGTTATCAAATGTTCCTTTTTCTCTTGGTATCCTTTGTTGAAGGAGAATCATTGCACTACTGGGAGCTAGCTGGACACATTGGGTGAGATAAAGACAAGAGGCATATACGTGCAGCCACAATCACCTGCTCTAGCTCCTAGTAGTGTATTACTGCTCCTGAACCTACCTAGTTGTGCTGTTCAACACAGGATACAAGAAAATAAAACAAATTCTATAAGTACGGTAAATTGGTAAGTTGTTATAACTGCATGCTCTGAATCATAAAAGTTTATTTTGATATTACTGTCCCTTTAATTTTGGACATTTATGTTGCTTTAAAAACGAATGGTCAGACAATAATTGTACAGCTATTTAGCTTGCTTTTATTCCAATTAATGAAATGTATTAACTTCTTTTAAACTGTTTTAACAACATTAGTACAAGGAAAACTGCAGAAACACACTTTTATGAAGCTATAATTAAGTTAAAATAAATATGTTGCCAGATTTAGTTTTCACACCTCAGCATTTCAGTTTTTAAAAGCAAATCTAAATTCTAATATGCAATTATAATACAGACCACGGAAATAAAATTCTTTCACATATAGCCTCACAGTGTATCTATATTTCACAGCATAGAAAGTTGTCAGGTGCTTGTGCAACGGAGTCCCAATTCAACAGCCTCACCCTTTTAAAATAACAGATTTTGGTTAGTTTTGCACAGCATATTTTAGGTTTTCACACTTTGCATTGTTCATAAATAGGCATGCTCAGTTTGCAAATGAATATATTTCATATGCCATTTATTATCTATAAAAAATGTATGTAAAATAAAAAAACGCCCAACTAAAAAAGTTTGTTCACTCAGCGTATGAACTCCCATAAAAGAAAAAAGCTTCGAAATAAAATGTTGAAATATTTTTCTTTTCAAAACATGTTTTTGGTGCAGTGTTGCTTTATTTATATGCATTTCTATAATACAATATATTCATATAATTTAATACTAAAACTCAACAACACATTAATCACTTTTAATTTTTAAAGAAATAAGTCACAAGTCAAAAGCAAGATCTCTCCTCACATGATATTTCAGTGACAGCTTAGCTTAGCACATAGGATGCCTAAGAGAGCAGGAACACATTGTAAACTGACCTCTTTCTAACAGATAAAATAAACATATCTGTTAATTTGTTTTATATCTATCAATCACTGAGTGAAACATATGCTTTTTCTTGGAAGAAATAAAAAATGTTAAAGTTAAGACAGAACCTTGAAGGAGGAAGACCGAAAATAAAAATGACCTTCCAAGAAAAAGCATATTTTTTATCCTGTGATTGATAGATCTAAAACATAACAGACTGTGAGCAAATGACATGCACATCAGACATCCTTAATTCACTAATTCCTCTTTAAAATCTTAATACAATGAATAAGAGCTCTTAGAACTTTTTTTTTGCTTGGTTTATCTGACTTAGAGTAACAAAGCCTACACTTCATCTTCATAAGCCTAAAATGGGTGGTGGTGGTGGAGCCATAAGATGAGGAACCTCAGTGGCCAGCCACCAGATAAGGAACCTCACACCTAGGCAGAATAAATGTGTGCTTTCTACGAGGGCTCCTGCAGGCAAAATGTAGCTTAGATATCGACCGATTAAAAATAATTAGGCATAGGCAAGGTATCCATACAAAGACATTGGTGTCTATGACTGGCCCTTGCAGTGTCCGCTGCCATTTTGCGGTGGGGAGGGAGGAGTAGGACAGATTAATGCTATTCCGGACTCTCCTCCTTGATGCACGCAGCGCCACGTTTCATGGGGTTGGGGCTGTGCATGCGTGATGCCGCTCAGTAGCGGGAAAGTAACTGAGTGAGAGGGAAGAAGCAAGCTGCTTGCAGTGCAGCCTGTGTCAACCACCCATCCCGATTCCTAGATCTGTCCGGCAGCTTAATGCTGGTGTCTGTGTGTAGAAGACCGCTGCCTACTCTGACAAACGTTAACTAACCAAGTAAGTAAACAACCATGATGATCATGTGATTAGCATCAAGGTGTTGGGGGGGGGTTTGGGCAGGAGTAGCAGAGCCCCCCAGCAGCCTCTTTAAACTGGCTTCTCTGACTCCCATTATTATCAGACAGTATCATGTGCCCCAGCAGAAGGAGCCTCCAGGATTCTATTTAAATAAGGGTCCCAGACTCCCACCAATTGGTGTCTGTAATGCCGCTCTCCTGACTTATAGAAACATAGAATGTGTCGGCAGATAGGAACCATTCGGCCCATTTAGTCTGTCCAATTTTATGAATACTTTCATTAGTTCCTGGCCTTATCTTATATCTAACATAACCTCATGCCTAGCCCTTGCATGTTTAAATTCCTTCACTGTCTCTACCACTGATTTGATGTTTTTAAATTGAAATATTCCTTGGTGTCCTTCACTAAGGTCTGTACAGCCTTGGTCCGTGCCTATCCCTGAACATAATAGGGAACATTTTCTGTAAAGTAAATTCAATAAAGAATGTAAACTGTGAATTACCCCAAAGGTTAATATACATAAGGTTTGAAATCATTCAAGTATGATGTTTTACTTAGTAACACTAAGAGAAAGCTTTGACCTATTTAAAGAATTTTATATGCATTTGTGATTGGCTGATGGCTGTCACATGATACAGGAGGAGTGGAAAATAGACATAACTGACATTTGTCAGAAAAAAATCTACTACTGCTTTGAAGTTCAGATTAAGGGCTAATGCATTGTCTTGTTATAGTAATATAAATAAAAAAATATCTGCAATATACTTTCATTATTTATTTTGTCCCATTTTCCTGTAATTCCATTCTGAAATTGTGGGTTTTTCAGTTCCTGTTAGAAATGGAAGTGCAGAACACTATTATATTCCACACATCCATTAGCTGCACACTCTAGTGACCTATTTATAACTGTCCCTAATTGGCCACAGCAAGGAAAGTAACTTAACATGGCAGATCCCATTGTTTTATAGACTCTAAGGGGTCTATTTACTATGGTGCGACCGGACATCGATAAATGCAGACAGCATATGCTGTCGGAATTTATCATTGCACCAGCAGTTCTTGTGAACTGCGGGTGCAATGCCGCCCCCTGCAGATTTGCGGCCAATCGGGCGCTAGCAGGGGGTGTTAATCAACCTGATCGTATTCGACCGGGTTGATTTCTGTCCGCCGCCTCAGAGCAGGTGAACAGGTTATGGAGAAGCGGTCTTTAGACCGCTGCTTCATAACTTCTGTTTTTGCTGGAAACACGAGGCATTAAGCTCCGTACGGAGATTGATAAATTGACCCCTAAAACTTTACAATTATTTTGTCAATATTTAAACAGCTAATGAAGCTTTAAAAAATCGATCTACATGTTACTTTCAGACTAAACTTTTCTTTGACTGCATCATTTTATCTAGCATTTGTTTATTGTTTAATGCCTCTTTAAGAAAGAAAATGTTTGTAACTTTTTGCAATGTAGTGAAAAATCAAACAATCATGAAAAAACTAGGAAAAAAGATCTATCTCCAGACCCAATTTAATGAAGATTGGTACTGTAGTTTACGCTCTTCCTTTGCATTAAAAAAGGAAAAATATTGCTGCTTTACTATTATTTGATATTACTGTGACTTGATACTTTCTCATGAAAAATGGCAATGAGCTGAAAATATACTCTAAAATATGTGCTGTACCAGAACAAAATCTGTTTTTACCATTAACTGTTTATTAAAGTGCACCTCCAAGTATCCTGTCACTCAACAGATGAAAGTGAATCCTAACTTAGAATGTAAGTCATGTTTAGTAGGTAATCAGGATTCTTAAAAAAGAAAGATGAAAGCAGAAGAAAATAAAGAATAAAGCAAACAAAGAAATGTATTTGTCAGGGGAATGTAAGCATATAATTTCAAATGAGATCCATCAAGGGAGCTTGGTTTCTCCCAGCTAGCTGAACCATAAAAAGTACACATTAGCAAATACTGAAATAATACTTCATGTGACAGATAACATTATCTCTGTAAATTTCCATTTATCAAATGACCAACAAACCAAATGTTAAAAAAAAAAAGCCAAGAGGTGAAGGTCATAATACTTTGCTCACAAGCCAATTAGGAGTTGTCCCACATGGGAATTAGTAGTGAAAGCTGTTTTAACATAGAAACATAGATTTTGATGGTGGATAAAAACCTTAAAGGGACACTGAACCCAAAAAATTTTTCTTTGTGATTCAGATAGATAATGCAATTTTAAGCAACTTTCTAATTTAGTCCTATTATCAATTTTTCTTCGTTCACTTGGTATCTTTATTTGAAAAAGAAGGCATCTAAGCTTCCTTTTTTGGTTCAGTACTGGACAGCTCTTTTTTATTGGTGGATGAATTTATCCACCAATCAGCAAGAATAACCCAGGTTATTCACCAAAAATGGGCCGGCATCTAAACTTACATTCTTGCATTTCAAATAAAGATACCAAAAGAATGAAGAACATTTGATAATAGGAGTAAATTAGAAAGTTGCTTAAAATTGCATGCTCTAGATGCTCTAGGTTCCGGAGGAGGAGCTCAGGTGTGTGGTCAGGTGCTGCACCTGTGCTGATCTATCTTCCCCACAAGCCCTTGGCGAGATTCGCGACCAAACCCTCTGACCCTGGGCGGCTTGGATAGCAAGAAACTACCGCTGCTGGAACCTCTATAGTGCCATAACATTGCACTAATGCTGCGTGTTGCAGCTACTGACAGGATCCGATCCTGGCTAAATACTGTTATATCAGGCTATATATCATCTTAGACCTCTTATCGTATGAACTGTGATAAGATTGAGCCCTGATCTGAACTGTAATTGACTGGTTCTATGATCTTGCCTTAAAGTCTAACCTATCTGACCGTGTTTCTAACGTCTGGATATCGCTCAAATTGATCTACCTCTAGCGCTCAGGTGTCCCCGCTGGTCGTGTACAGCTGGGAAAGCCTGGTGGCTTTTGATCTGCACTTGTTATGTGATCGGGCAGACTCCCGGCTATTTTTCTCCCTCCTGCTCTGGATTGCTGTCGAAGTGAAGCCAGGCTTGTTCGGAGCACCTTGGGGCTGTACCGGCTGCTATATCTCTGGGCCTGAGCACAGGGGAACATACCTGAGGAACCTGAGTGACCTGATCCTGTCTTCTCTGCTTCCACCTCCCACCAGTGCTGCGTGAGGGGTGAGGATTGTCGTTGCGCCCTGGTGCGCTCCTCTGATTCCTCGGCTGTTCTCTCTCTGAGGTGATTGGAACTCGCTCCCTTGCTCTGTCTTCCTGAACGGGCGCTCTCCCTCCCACCGGTGCTGCGTGAGGGGGACCTGCCGCGGCTTGAGCTGGTTGTTGGTGCTTACAGGGTACGGCAGGTAACTTTCAAGGGCTCTTCTCCCTCAAGCCATTTGGATCCAGTAACTGTTTTCCTTTTTTGCAACATGCTGCTGGACTTTTCTTGGCTTTCAACGTTAGCTTAAAGACTCTGCTGGTCATGTATCTGTTTAGTTAATCCACTGTAAGAATAGATAATTGTAAAAGTAAAACTGACAATAGGCTGGTACCTGTTTGGGCTATAAGGGACTATTGTTACATATGTTTTGTACATTCTTGAACAAATAGAGCTACTAACTCTACTAATTGTTCCATACTGCTTATATTATATTTAACACAGAAACCAGAGGATAGATAATGAAAGGGAAAGATACCTAACAATTATTTGGCATCTCCAGCCTGTGCTTATCTTATACTGTTGCAATCTGATAATTGCTGCTCCCTAGCTGATTGTATTGTCAGAAAACATAATTTATGCTTACCTGATAAATTCCTTTCTTCTGTAGTGTGATCAGTCCACGGGTCATCATTACTTCTGGGATATTACTCCTCCCCAACAGGAAGTGCAAGAGGATTCACCCAGCAGAGCTGCATATAGCTCCTCCCCTCTACGTCACTCCCAGTCATTCGACCAAGGACCAACGAGAAAGGAAAAGCCAAGGGTGAAGTGGTGACTGGAGTATAAATTAAAAAATATTTACCTGCCTTAAAAACAGGGCGGGCCGTGGACTGATCACACTACAGAAGAAAGGAATTTATCAGGTAAGCATAAATTATGTTTTCTTCTGTTAAGTGTGATCAGTCCACGGGTCATCATTACTTCTGGGATACCAATACCAAAGCAAAAGTACACGGATGACGGGAGGGATAGGCAGGCTCTTTATACAGAAGGAACCACTGCCTGAAGAACCTTTCTCCCAAAAATAGCCTCCGATGAAGCAAAAGTGTCAAATTTGTAAAATTTGGAAAAAGTATGAAGTGAAGACCAAGTTGCAGCCTTGCAAATCTGTTCAACAGAGGCCTCATTCTTGAAGGCCCAAGTGGAAGCCACAGCTCTAGTAGAATGAGCTGTAATTCTTTCAGGAGGCTGCTGTCCAGCAGTCTCATAAGCTAAACGAATTATGCTACGAAGCCAAAAAGAAAGAGAGGTAGCGGAAGCTTTTTGACCTCTCCTCTGCCCAGAGTAAATGACAAACAGAGAAGACGTTTGTCGAAATTCCTTAGTTGCCTGTAAGTAAAATTTTAGAGCACGGACTACATCCAGGTTGTGCAGTAGACGTTCCTTCTTTGAAGAAGGATTTGGGCATAAAGAAGGAACAACAATCTCTTGATTGATATTCCTGTTAGTAACTACCTTAGGTAAGAACCCAGGTTTAGTACGCAGGACTACCTTATCCGAATGAAAAATCAAATAAGAAGAATCACAATGTAAGGCTGATAATTCAGAGACTCTTCGAGCCGAGGAAATAGCCATTAAAAATAGAACTTTCCAAGATAACAACTTTATATCAATGGAATGAAGGGGTTCAAACGGAACGCCCTGTAAAACATTAAGAACAAGGTTTAAACTCCATGGTGGAGCAACAGTTTTAAACACAGGCTTAATCCTGGCCAAAGCCTGACAAAAAGCCTGGACGTCAGGAACTTCTGACAGACGTTTGTGTAACAGAATGGACAGAGCTGAGATCTGTCCCTTTAATGAACTAGCAGATAAACCCTTTTCTAAACCTTCTTGTAGAAAAGACAATATCCTAGGAATCCTAACCTTACTCCAAGAGTAACCTTTGGATTCACACCAATATAGGTATTTACGCCATATCTTATGGTAAATCTTTCTGGTAACAGGTTTCCTAGCCTGTATTAAGGTATCAATAACTGACTCAGAAAACCCACGTCTTGATAAAATCAAGCGTTCAATTTCCAAGCAGTCAGCTTCAGAGAAGTTAGATTTTGATGTTTGAAGGGACCCTGTATCAGAAGGTCCTGTTTCAGAGGTAGAGACCAAGGTGGACAGGATGACATGTCCACCAGGTCTGCATACCAAGTCCTGCGTGGCCACGCAGGTGCTATTAGAATCACTGATGCTCTCTCTTGTTTGATTCTGGCAATCAATCGAGGAAGCAACGGGAAGGGTGGAAACACGTAAGCCATCCTGAAGTCCCAAGGTGCTGTCAGAGCATCTATCAGGACTGCTCCTGGATCCCTGGATCTGGACCCGTAACGAGGAAGCTTGGCGTTCTGTCGAGACGCCATGAGATCTATCTCTGGTTTGCCCCAACGTCGAAGTATTTGGGCAAAGACCTCCGGATGAAGTTCCCACTCCCCCGGATGAAAAGTCTGACGACTTAAGAAATCCGCCTCCCAGTTCTCCACTCCCGGGATGTGGATTGCTGACAGGTGGCAAGAGTGAGACTCTGCCCAGCGAATTATCTTTGATACTTCCATCATAGCTAGGGAGCTTCTTGTCCCTCCCTGATGGTTGATGTAAGCTACAGTCGTGATGTTGTCCGACTGAAACCTGATGAACCCCCGAGTTGTCAACTGGGGCCAAGCCAGGAGGGCATTGAGAACTGCTCTCAATTCCAGAATGTTTATTGGCAGGAGACTCTCCTCCTGACTCCATTGTCCCTGAGCCTTCAGAGAATTCCAGACGGCACCCCAACCTAGAAGGCTGGCGTCTGTTGTTACAATTGTCCAGTCTGGTCTGCTGAATGGCATCCCCCTGGACAGATGTGGCCGAGAAAGCCACCATAGAAGAGAATTTCTGGTCTCTTGATCCAGATTCAGAGAAGGGGATAAGTCTGAGTAATCCCCATTCCACTGACTTAGCATGCACAGTTGCAGTGGTCTGAGGTGTAAGCGTGCAAAGGGTACTATGTCCATTGCCGCTACCATTAAGCCGATTACCTCCATGCATTGAGCCACTGACGGGTGTTGAATGGAATGAAGGGTGCGGCAAGCACTTTGAAGTCTTGTTAGCCTGTCCTCTGTCAGGTAAATCTTCATTTCTACAGAATCTATAAGAGTCCCCAGGAAGGGAACTCTTGTGAGTGGAACGAGTGAACTTTTCTTTTTGTTCACCTTCCATCCATGTGACCTTAGAAATGCCAGCACTAACTCTGTATGAGACTTGGCAGTTTGAAAGCTTGAAGCTTGTATCAGAATGTCGTCTAGGTATGGAGCTACCGAGATTCCCCGCGGTCTTAGAACCGCCAGAAGAGCACCCAGAACCTTTGTGAAGATTCTTGGAGCTGTAGCCAATCCGAATGGAAGAGCCACAAACTGGTAATGCCTGTCTAGGAAGGCAAACCTTAGGTACCGATAATGATCTTTGTGAATCGGTATGTGAAGGTAAGCATCTTTTAAATCTACAGTGGTCATGTACTGACCCTCTTGGATCATAGGTAAAATTGTCCGAATAGTCTCCATCTTGAACGATGGAACTCTTAGGAATTTGTTTAGGATCTTTAAGTCCAGGATTGGTCTGAAAGTTCCCTCTTTTTTGGGAACCACAAACAGATTTGAGTAAAACCCCTGTCCCTGTTCCGATCGTGGAACTGGATGGATTACTCCCATTAACAAGAGCTCTTGTACGCAGCGTAGAAACGCCTCTTTCTTTGTCTGGATTGTTGACAATCTTGACAGATGAAATCTCTCTCTTGGAGGAGAGTATTTGAAGTCCAGAAGGTATCCCTGAGATATTATCTCTAGCGCCCAGGGATCCTGAACATCTCCTGCCCAAGCCTGGGCGAAGAGAGAAAGTCTGCCCCCCACTAGATCCGATCCCGGATCGGGGGCCCTCAATTCATGCTGTTTTAGGGGCAGCAGCAGGTTTCCTAGTCTGCTTGCCCTTGTTCCAGGACTGGTTAGGTTTCCAGCCTTGTCTGTAGCGAGCAACAGCTCCTTCCTGTTTTGGTGCAGAGGAAGTTGATGCTGCTCCTGCTTTGAAATTACGAAAGGAACGAAAATTAGTCTAGTCTTGGCTTTGTCCTGAGGCAGGGCATGGCCTTTACCTCCTGTAATGTCAGCGATAATCTCTTTCAACCCGGGCCCGAATAAGGTCTGCCCTTTGAAAGGTATATTAAGCAATTTAGACTTAGAAGTAACATCAGCTGACCAGGATTTTAGCCACAGCGCCCTGCGTGCCTGAATGGCGAATCCTGAATTCTTCGCCGTAAGTTTAGTAAGATGTACTACGGCCTCCGAAATGAATGAATTAGCTAGTTTAAGGACTCTAAGCCTGTCCGTAATGTCGTCCAGAGTAGCTGAACCAATGTTCTCTTCCAGAGACTCAATCCAGAATGCCGCTGCAGCCGTGATCGGCGCAATGCATGCAAGGGGTTGCAATATAAAACCTTGTTGAACAAACATTTTCTTAAGGTAACCCTCTAACTTTTTATCCATTGGATCTGAAAAAGCACAGCTATCCTCCACCGGGATAGTGGTACGCTTAGCTAAGGTAGAAACTGCTCCCTCCACCTTAGGGACCGTTTGCCATAAGTCCCTTGTGGTGGCGTCTATTGGAAACATTTTTCTAAATATCGGAGGGGGTGAGAACGGCACACCGGGTCTATCCCACTCCTTAGTAACAATTTCAGTAAGTCTCTTAGGTATAGGAAAAACCTCAGTACTCGTCGGTACCGCAAAATATTTATCCAACCTACACATTTTCTCTGGTATTGCAACTGTGTTACAATCATTCAGAGCCGCTAACACCTCCCCTAGTAATACACGGAGGTTTTCCAGTTTAAATTTAAAATTTGAAATATCTGAATCCAGTCTGTTTGGATCAGAACCGTCACCCACAGAATGAAGTTCTCCGTCCTCATGTTCTGCCACCTGTGACGCAGTGTCTGACATGGCCCTAATATTATCAGCGCACTCTGTTCTCACCCCAGAGTGATCACGCTTACCTCTTAGTTCTGGTAATTTAGCCAAAACCTCAGTCATAACAGTAGCCATATCCTGTAATGTGATTTGTAATGGCCGCCCAGATGTACTCGGCGCTACAATATCACGCACCTCCCTCTGAGCGGGAGATGTAGGTACTGACACGTGAGGCGAGTTAGTCGGCATAACTCTCCCCTCGTTGTTTGGTGAAATTTGTTCAATTTGTACAGATTGACTTTTATTTAAAGTAGCATCAATACAGTTAGTACATAAATTTCTATTGGGCTCCACTTTGGCATTGCAACAAATGACACAGGTATCATCCTCTGAATCAGACATGTTTAACACACTAGCAAATAAACTTGTAACTTGGAAATACAATTCAATTAGAATAATATTAAAACGTACTGTGCCTTTAAGAAGCACAGAAGATCTATGACAGTTGAAAATTAATAAATTGAAACAGTTATAGCCTCAATCCTTGTAAATAACACAACTTTAGCAAAGGTTTAATCCCATTAGCAAAGATAACAAATTCTGAAAGCAGGAAACAAATTACAGAATAAACGTTTTTTATCTCAGTCAAACTATAATTCTCACAGCTCTGCTGAGAGAAATTACCTCCCTCAAAATAAGTTTTGAAGACCCCTGAGCTCTGTAGAGATGAACCGGATCATGCAGGGAATACAATGAGTTGCTGACTGAAATATTTGATGCGTAGTAAAAGCGCCAAAAAACGTCCCCTCCCCCTCACACACAGCAGTGAGGGAGAACAGAAACTGTCAGAAAGCAGATTAAGCAACTGCCAAGTGGAAAAATAGTGCCCAAACATTTATTCACTCAGTACCTCAGTAAATGAAAACGATTTTACATTCCAGCAAAAACGTTAAACATAATCTCTAGTTATTAAACAGCTTTATGTATTTCTTACAGTGTAATTCTAGTGAAGTACCATTCCCCAGAATACTGAAGTGTAAAGTATACATACATGACATTATATCGGTATGGCAGGATTTTCTCATCAATTCCATTGTCAGAAAATAAAAACTGCTACATACCTCTATGCAGATTCATCTGCCCGCTGTCCCCTGATCTGAAGTTTACCTCTCCTCAGATGGCCGAGAAACAGCAATATGATCTTAACTACTCCGGCTAAAATCATAACAAAAACTCTGGTAGATTCTTCTTCAAACTCTGCCAGAGAGATAATAACACACTCCGGTGCTATTTTAAAATAACAAACTTTTGATTGAAGATATAAAACTAAGTATAATCACCATAGTCCTCTCACACATCCTATCTAGTCGTTGGGTGCAAGAGAATGACTGGGAGTGAGGTAGAGGGGAGGAGCTATATGCAGCTCTGCTGGGTGAATCCTCTTGCACTTCCTGTTGGGGAGGAGTAATATCCCAGAAGTAATGATGACCCGTGGACTGATCACACTTAACAGAAGAAACAAAGTTTTTACTTGAAATAAGCATAAGTGGTGCTGTGGTTCTATGCTCTTATTTATTTTTTTGTATATATACTTATCCATCTATTATTTGTTGCCATCTTGGATATAGAAATATCTAAGCTCAGCCAGCCTGTAAAATTTACTTAAAGAGGAAATATAAGCTACAGTTCTGTGCCGAAAAAAAATATTTTATATGTGTACATCTCCTAGGTTGGTGCGACTCTTTTGTAAATACCTTAAATACTTTTCATTGGGTTTATACAATTTCAATCTTGTACTCATAGACTTTTCCATGTGTAAATCTTTAACCCTAGCTGAGTAGGAATTGAGCTTACATGAAAACTGTTTAGTTAACAATAATATAAGAAAACCTCAGGGTCTAGGGGTATATAGACTATATACATTGTACAATCCTGATACTAACCCCTTATTCTCTTACATATTTGTCTCTAGCAAAAAATTCAATGTTAATGGGTATAAAAATTACAGATTAGAAAAGCTTATTTAATATACATATTTTTAGTATTCCTATATTGACCCCTTTTTGCTCAAATATCTATCTCTAGTTAAAAGCCCATTACTAATTGGTTCATTATTGATAGGCTAGAAAGGTCTATCTAACATATATATTTTCTTAATCCCAGTCTCTCTTTTTTATGCTAATATAAACTATAATTAAAACGATTGTAAAGTTATCTTAAACTAATCTAAACTATTTAAGAACCACTGAAGGGAAAGAAGGGAAGGAAAAGAGAAAGGAAAAGTCTAACTGTAATTTGTGGAAGGTCCCCGTAACAGCGGCCTCACTTATAAAATATATATACAGGTGCCCTTGTCACCAGCATGACTGCCCTGTGTTTTATTTAACTCACTTCGGATTTTTGGGTTTTTTCTTTCCCCCCTTTATTCACTAAATTCACACTCCTTCACCTCACTTCACGACACCTTAACTTCTTTTCTACTTCTTTTACCTCTCCCCTCCCTTTTTTTTATAATTAGGGTTCTATCCCCCCTCCTTCACTTCCAGAACTGGCTTCCAGTTGCTGCTTGTCACCAATACACCAATACACACTAGTATATGGACAAATTTTTATATCCATATTCTTAAACTCCACCTTCAGTCATTTCGGCTAGACAAAGGGATAAAAAGCAGAAAAGTGCTGCAGAAGCCCCAGTAGAGGCACAGATGTCTTCTCGTGATCTTCTAAACCCACATGAGCTCTATGACATGCAGTCTTTAGTCCTTAATATTTCCATGGCTCTTACACCCAAGTTTGATTCCCTTAAGTTAGAGATCAAACAGGATATAGCTCACTTAACCTCAGAAGTTAAACAATTTTCTGAAAGATTTTCTGAGATAGAACAAAGAGTGTCAGATTTTGAAGATCATACTTTAACTCACAATACTAAACATGAAACCATGTCTCTGGCTTTGCTCAAAGTACAGAATAAATTAGAAGATCTGGAAAACCGCGCAAGGCGAAACAATTTAAGAGTAATTGGGGTCCCTGAGCTAAAACAGTTTGAAGATTTGAATAAATTGATTACAAACACACTCCCGGGTTTACTAAAGCTTCCTGAGACTGACCACAATATTATTGTAGAGCGGGTACACAGGATAGGACCAGTATCTCTTTCTAGAAACAATACGAGGCCAAGACCAATAATAGCTAAATTCTTGAATTACCAAGATAAAAACATAATTTATGCTTACCTGATAAATTCCTTTCTTCTGTTGTGTGATCAGTCCACGGGTCATCATTACTTCTGGGATATAACTCCTCCCCAACAGGAAATGCAAGAGGATTCACCCAGCAGAGCTGCATATAGCTCCTCCCCTCTACGTCAGTCCCAGTCATTCGACCAAGAATCAACGAGAAAGGAGTAACCAAGGGTGAAGTGGTGACTGGAGTATAATTTTAAAAAATATTTACCTGCCTTAAAAACAGGGCGGGCCGTGGACTGATCACACAACAGAAGAAAGGAATTTATCAGGTAAGCATAAATTATGTTTTCTTCTGTTATGTGTGATCAGTCCACGGGTCATCATTACTTCTGGGATACCAATACCAAAGCAAAAGTACACGGATGACGGGAGGGATAGGCAGGCTCATTATACAGAAGGAACCACTGCCTGAAGAACCTTTCTCCCAAAAATAGCCTCCGAAGAAGCAAAAGTATCAAATTTGTAAAATTTGGAAAAAGTATGAAGCGAAGACCAAGTTGCAGCCTTGCAAATCTGTTCAACAGAGGCCTCATTCTTAAAGGCCCAAGTGGAAGCCACAGCTCTAGTGGAGTGGGCTGTAATTCTTTCAGGAGGCTGCTGTCCAGCAGTCTCATAGGCTAACCGTATTATGCTACGAAGCCAAAAAGAGAGAGAGGTAGCAGAAGCTTTTTGACCTCTCCTCTGTCCAGAATAAACGACAAACAGGGAAGAAGTTTGACGAAAATCTTTAGTTGCCTGCAAATAGAACTTGAGGGCACGAACTACATCCAGATTGTGTAGAAGACGTTCCTTCTTTGAAGAAGGATTTGGACACAAGGATGGAACAACAATCTCTTGATTGATATTCCTGTTAGTAACTACCTTAGGTAAGAACCCAGGTTTAGTACGCAGAACTACCTTGTCTGAGTGAAAAATCAGATAAGGAGAATCACAATGTAATGCTGATAACTCAGAGACTCTTCGAGCCGAGGAAATAGCCATTAAAAACAGAACTTTCCAAGATAACAATTTCATATCAATGGAATGAAGGGGTTCAAACGGAACACCCTGTAAAACGTTAAGAACTAAGTTTAAACTCCATGGTGGAGCAACAGCTTTAAACACAGGCTTGATCCTAGCTAAAGCCTGACAAAAGGCCTGGACGTCTGGATTTTCTGACAGACGCCTGTGTAACAAGATGGACAGAGCTGAAATCTGTCCCTTTAATGAACTAGCCGATAAACCCTTTTCTAAGCCTTCTTGTAGAAAGGACAAGATCCTAGAGATCCTAACCTTACTCCAGGAGTAACGTTTGGATTCACACCAGTATAGGTATTTACGCCATATTTTATGGTAAATCTTTCTGGTAACAGGCTTCCTAGCCTGTATCAGGGTATCAATAACCGACTCAGAAAAACCACGTTTTGATAAAATCAAGCGTTCAATTTCCAAGCAGTCAGCTTCAGAGAAGTTAGATTTTGATGTTTGAACGGACCCTGTATCAGAAGGTCCTGTCTTAGAGGTAGAGACCAAGGCGGACAGGATGACATGTCCACTAGATCTGCATACCAAGTCCTGCGTGGCCATGCAGGTGCTATTAGAATCACTGATGCTCTCTCCTGTTTGATTTTGGCAATCAATCGAGGAAGCAGCGGGAAGGGTGGAAACACATAAGCCATCCCGAAGTTCCAAGGTGCTGTCAAAGCATCTATCAGAACCGCTCCCGGATCCCTGGATCTGGACCCGTAGTGAGGAAGCTTGGCGTTCTGGCGAGACGCCATGAGATCTATCTGTGGTTTGCCCCAACGTCGAAGTATTTGGGCAAAGACCTCCGGATGAAGTTCCCACTCCCCCGGATGAAAAGTCTGGCGACTCAAGAAATCCGCCTCCCAGTTCTCCACTCCCGGGATGTGGATTGCTGACAGGTGGCAAGAGTGAGACTCTGCCCATCGAATTATCTTTGATACTTCCATCATTGCTAGGGAGCTTTTTGTCCCTCCCTGATGGTTGATGTAAGCTACAGTCGTGATATTGTCCGACTGAAACCTGATGAACCCCCGAGTTGTTAATTGGGGCCAAGCCAGAAGGGCATTGAGAACTGCTCTCAATTCCAGAATGTTTATTGGAAGGAGACTCTCCTCCTGATTCCATAATCCCTGAGCCTTCAGAGAATTCCAGACAGCGCCCCAACCTAGTAGGCTGGCGTCTGTTGTTACAATTGTCCAGTCTGGCCTGCTGAATGGCATCCCCCTGGACAGGTGTGGCCGATGAAGCCACCATAGAAGAGAATTTCTGGTCTCTTGATTCAGATTCAGAGTAGGGGACAAATCTGAGTAATCCCCATTCCACTGACTTAGCATGCATAATTGCAGCGGTCTGAGGTGTAGGCGTGCAAAAGGTACTATGTCCATTGCCGCTACCATTAAGCCGATCACCTCCATGCATTGAGCTACTGACGGGTGTTGAATGGAATGAAGGACACGGCATGCATCTTGAAGCTTTGTTAACCTGTCCTCTGTCAGGTAAATCTTCATTTCTACAGAATCTATAAGAGTCCCCAAGAATGGAACTCTTGTGAGAGGAAAAAGAGAACTCTTCTTTTCGTTCACTTTCCATCCATGCGACCTTAGAAATGCCAGAACTAACTCTGTATGAGACTTGGCAGTTTGAAAGCTTGAAGCTTGTATTAGAATGTCGTCTAGGTACGGAGCTACCGAAATCCCTCGCGGTCTTAGTACCGCCAGGAGGGCACCTAGAATCTTTGTGAAAATTCTTGGGGCCGTAGCCAATCCGAATGGAAGAGCTACAAACTGGTAGTGCCTGTCTAGGAAGGCAAACCGTAGATACCGGTGATGATCTTTGTGGATCGGTATATGAAGGTAAGCATCTTTTAAATCCACTGTGGTCATGTACTGACCCTTCTGGATCATGGGCAAGATTGTCCGAATAGTTTCCATTTTGAACGATGGAACTCTTAGGAATTTGTTTAGAATCTTTAAATCTAAGATTGGTCTGAAAATTCCCTCTTTTTTGGGAACCACAAACAGGTTTGAGTAGAACCCTTGTCCTTGTTCCGACCGCGGAACCGGATGGATCACTCCCATTAATAACAGATCTTGTACACAGCGTAGAAACGCTTCTTTCTTTATCTGGTTTGTTGACAATCTTGACAGATGAAATCTCCCTCTTGGGGGAGATAATTTGAAGTCTAGAAGGTATCCCTGAGATATGATCTCTAGCGCCCAGGGATCCTGAACATCTCTTGCCCAGGCCTGGGCGAAGAGAGAAGTCTGCCCCCCACCAGATCCGGTCCCGGATCGGGGGCTCTCGGTTCATGCTGTCTTTGGGGCAGCAGCAGGTTTCCTGGCCTGTTTGCCCTTGTTCCAGGACTGGTTGGGCTTCCAGCCTTGCCTGTAACGAGCAACAGCTCCTTCCTGTTTTGGTGCAGTGGAGGTTGATGCTGCTCCTGTTTTGAAATTCCGAAAGGGACGAAAATTAGACTGTCTAGCCTTAGCTTTGGCTTTGTCTTGAGGTAGGGCGTGGCCCTTACCTCCTGTAATGTCAGCGATAATTTCTTTCAAACCGGGCCCAAATAAGGACTGCCCCTTGAAAGGTATATTAAGTAATTTGGACTTAGAAGTAACATCAGCTGACCAGGATTTTAGCCACAGTGCCCTACGTGCCTGTATGGCGAATCCTGAGTTCTTAGCCGTAAGTTTGGTTAAATGTACTACGGCCTCCGAAATGAATGAATTAGCTAGTTTAAGGACTCTAAGCCTGTCCATAATGTCGTCTAGCGTAGATGAACTAAGGTTCTCTTCCAGAGACTCAATCCAAAATGCTGCCGCAGCCGTAATCGGCGCGATACATGCAAGGGGTTGCAAAATAAAACCTTGTTGAACAAACATTTTCTTAAGGTAACCCTCTAATTTTTTATCCATTGGATCTGAAAAGGCACAGCTATCCTCCACCGGGATAGTGGTACGCTTAGCTAGAGTAGAAACTGCTCCCTCCACCTTAGGGACCGTTTGCCATAAGTCCCGAGTGGTGGCGTCTATTGGAAACATCTTTCTAAATATTGGAGGGGGTGAGAACGGCACACCGGGTCTATCCCACTCCTTAGTAACAATTTCAGTTAATCTCTTAGGTATAGGAAAAACGTCAGTACTCGCCGGTACCGCAAAGTATTTATCCAACCTACATAGTTTCTCTGGTATTGCAACGGTGTTACAATCATTGAGAGCTGCTAAGACCTCCCCTAGTAATACACGGAGGTTCTCCAATTTAAATTTAAAATTTGAAATATCTGAATCCAATCTGTTTGGATCAGAACCGTCACCCACAGAATGAAGCTCTCCGTCCTCATGCTCTGCAAGCTGTGACGCAGTATCAGACATGGCCCTAGTATTGTCAGCGCACTCTGTTCTCACCCCAGAGTGATCACGCTTGCCTCTTAGTTCTGGTAATTTAGACAAAACTTCAGTCATAACAGTAGCCATATCTTGTAATGTTATCTGTAATGGCCGCCCAGATGTACTAGGCGCCATAATATCACGCACCTCCCGGGCGGGAGATGCAGGTACTGCCGCGTGAGGCGAGTTAGTCGGCATAACTCTCCCCTCGCAGATTGGTGAAATTTGTTCACATTGTACAGATTGACTTTTATTTAAAGTAGCATCAATACAGTTAGTACATAAATTTCTATTGGGCTCCACCTTGGCATTGGAACAAATGACACAGATATCTTCTGAGTCAGACATGTTTAACACACTAGCAATAACTTGCAACCTGGTTATAATCTTTTTTAGCAAAAACGTACTGTGCCTCAAAGAGGTACTTAAACGATTAAATGACAGTTGAGATAATGAACTGAGAAACAGTTATAGCATCAACTTTAAAACAACACAACTTTTAGCAAAGGTTTTTCCCATTAGTAAGATAACATAACTAATTTGACATAAAAATTATTGAGTAACGTCTTTATCCACAGTCAATATAAAAAATTCTCACAGCTCTGCTGAGAGAATGTACCTCCCTTCAAGAAGTTTGAAGACCCCTGAGATCTGTCAGAGATGAACCGGATCATGCAGGAAAAATAATAATAGCTGACTGGAAATTGTTGATGCGTAGCAAAGAGCGCCAAAAACGGCCCCTCCCTCTCACACACAGCAGTGAAGAGAAACGAAACTGTCACAATTCAAAACAAACTACTGCCAAGTGGAAAATAAAGCCCAAACATTTATTTACTCAGTACCTCAGCAATGTAAACGATTCTACATTCCAGCAAAAACGTTTAACATGATATAATACTTATTAAAAAGATTAGTGACCTTTAACAGAGTAGTTCCGGTGAAGTACCATTCCCAGAATACTGAAGTGTATACATACATGTCATTATAACGGTATAGCAGGATTTTCTCATCAATTCCATTCAGAAAATAAAAAACTGCTACATACCTCAATGCAGATTCATCTGCCCCTGTCCCCTGATCTGAAGCTTTTACCTCCCTCAGATGGCCGAGAACAGCAATATGATCTTAACTACTCCGGTTAAAATCATAGTAAAAACTCTGGTAGATTCTTCCTCAAAGTCTGCCAGAGAAGTAATAACACGCTCCGGTGCTATTATAAAATAACAAACTTTTGATTGAAGTCATAAAAACTAAGTATAATCACCATAGTCCTCTCACACATCCTATCTAGTCGTTGGGTGCAAGAGAATGACTGGGACTGACGTAGAGGGGAGGAGCTATATGCAGCTCTGCTGGGTGAATCCTCTTGCATTTCCTGTTGGGGAGGAGTTATATCCCAGAAGTAATGATGACCCGTGGACTGATCACACATAACAGAAGAAATCACCTTTTTACAAGCCTTCCGTAAACATCAGCCTATATATCTGTGCGAAAATAAAATATTATTATTTCAAGACTATGCAGCAGAAACAGCCCTAAAAAGGAGAGAATTAGCTCCAGTATGTACAAAATTTATACAGAAAGGGCTGCGTGCAACTATCTTACACCCTGCCAGGCTTAGGCTGGTGATTGACAACACTATACATTTCTTTGACACTGCCTCTGCGGCAGAGTCGTTTTTTATTAAAAATTGCTCCTCTGGCCAGTTGGCTTCCTAGTTGTTAAGTAGTAAAGTATAAGATGACTTTTTTCCTGGTTAGCTATGCCTGGGATTCTTCAGTGCTGGGCAACAGACGGTGTAGGTGGTTTGCCGTCTGTTACGTGTATGATCCTTGTGTTGTGTCTCCCACTTTTTTGTTGTTGTTTCTATTCCTTCTCCCCTTCCTTAACCCCATAGATGATATCTATGCACGATAGAATTAAATTTACATTGTGGAATATAGGTGGTCTTACATCCCCTATCAAAAGAAAAACGATAATAACCTTTCTTAAAAAAATTAATACCTCTATAGCGTTTCTACAAGAAACCCATCTCAAATCCAAAGAGGTTCTTAAACTCAAATCCGCATGGGTTAAAGAGGTCTTTTTCTCTCCTAGTCTGACTCGTAAAGCAGGAGTTGCTATTCTACTTGGTAAAAAACGTAACTATGAGGTCGTGCATAATGAATCAGATCTTGAAGGGAGATATCTTATATTGAAAATTAAAATCTTTAATGTTCTATATACCCTATGTAATATATATGCTCCAAATGTGTTTAATCTCTCCTTCTGGGATGCTCTACAGGCGAAGCTCATGTCTTATGCAGAAGGTTTCCTAATTGTGGGTGGGGATTTCAATATGGCACCCCAGTATCCTATGGATAGACAGAAGGCTCCTTCAAGAAAAACGAAGAGAGACAATCTTGAGTCAAAACTTTTCTACAGAATATTTAACAACTTACTAGTACGTGATATATGGAGACTCCAGAACTCCGATATGCGGGATTTCACGTGCCTATCTAAAGCACACAAATCGCTCTTGCAAATCGATTTATTCCTGCTTGATGAAAGGCTATGTAATCAGAAGGTCTTTCCTCAAATTTTACCTATTGCGGTCTCTGACCATGCGCCTGTATGTCTTGAGTTTAGCTTAGATATGTTTCCCCCCATTAATAATCGTTTTTTCTTTCCCACCTTTTTAGCCTCAGATGCTAAATTTATAAACTGGCTTGAACTTAAATGTCGTGAATTTGCCTTATTCAACGCCGAGGCTAGGAATCGTCCTGATTTATTCTGGGAGACTGCTAAAGCAGTCCTAAGGGGCGAAATATTATCATACACTATCAGGCGTACTAAGAAACTCAAACTTCGGGAGAATCAATTACTACGAGCAGTTACAAATGCATATAATCTGTACTTAACTGAAAAGACTCCGCAGAAATGGGCCAAATATATCGCTGCACTGGGAGAGAGAGACACATTTCTACTATATAAGGCTACACAAAAAGACAGTAGGTTTCAGGCAAAATTACATAAATATGGTAACAAGACGGGGAAACTCCTAGCCAAACTCTTTAAACAGGATGCAGGCTCTCAGGTAATAGATTTCCTATGTGTAGAAGGCCAAAGGCTTAGGTCATCAGAAGAACTTACTCAATCTTTTTTTGATTATTATAAAGATATATACTCCCTCAGAACCTCCAATACTAAGGAGCGCAAGGATTTTTGGGGTAAGATCTCCCATCCTTCATTAATAGCTTCATCACTCCAAGATCTTTACTCTCCTATTACCGAATTAGAAGTATCTAATTCAATTAAAAACCTTGCGCATAACAAAGCCCCTGGCCCAGACGCACTCCCTAATGAATTCTATAAGATACTCTCTCCTACTAGAACACCTTATATTACCTCTTTATTTAACTATATATATATATATATATATATATATGGGAATGAGCCTACGTCAAATTTTTCGGCCTCCTATACGACCCTGATTTTAAAAAAGGGAAAAGATTCATCTATGAAAGAGTCTTATAGACCTATCGCTCTTATCAATACAGATTATAAAATATTAACTTCTATCTTGGCCCAACGACTTCAATCCCTTCTCCCTACTATCATTCATACGGACCATGCTGGCTTTATGAAAAATAGGAATTCCGCAGCTAAAATTAGGCAGCTGCTACTCACGATAGACTATTATGCGAAAGGCGAAGGCTATGATCAGCTACGAAAAGGAACTAATTCAGATATGGCAATATTAGCCATAGATGCCGAAAAGGCCTTCGATTCAGTTCATCATGACCACTTGTTATTTTCCCTGGAACAATTTGGATTGAAAGGGAATTTTATCAAATTTATTGAAAAATTATATCAGAAGGCCTCTATGCGGCTAATAGTAAATGGCCAGCTATCTCCTCCCATAACTTTGTATAGAGGAACTAGACAAGGGTGCCCACTCTCTCCTCTCCTTTTTAATATATCTATTGAATCTTTAGCTATATCTGTCAGACACCAACTGGAAGGAATAAAAATATGTAATAAAGAATTAAAAATTGCACTCTACGCAGATGATATACTTATATTTATGTCTATCTATATATGTCTATCAACATACCCAGCTTTCTTTTAATAGTACAACAGTTCGAATCCTTTGCCGGTTATAAAATAAACGTAACAAAGTCTGAACTTCTTTGGATCAAACAAACAGGTAACTTGTGTATAAATATACCTTTTACTATATTCCATGATTCTTTCAAATATTTAGGTATAGCTATATCCTCTTATCCAGATAGATGGTACTCTCTTAACATAATTTCAATTCTAAATAAAGTTAAAGATACCCTCAAAAACTGGCATAATTTACCACTTTCCTTGTCTGGACGTATAGCAGACTATAAGATGATCCTCTTACCTAAAATACTTTATATTTTCCAGAATATTCCCCTTCTTTTAAAAAAGAAGGAATTAATGCTGTTTAACTCCCAGCTGAGTTTTTACCTCTGACAAAATAAGAAGCCTAGAATCTCACTTGCAAAACTCTCTCTCCCGGTGAGATATGGAGGCCTTGCTTTACCAGATCTCAAACTTTATAATTACGTTTTCCTAGCTTGCGTAGTGACGGACTGGTTGTTTTTAAGAGATTATGTGACTGATAACGATCTTGAAAATAACATCTCAAATCCTCTTTCCCTTGTTGCTCTTATCCATTCTGATACCTCCTTTATCCCATCTGAAATAAAAAAAAATCAAGATTCTTATACAATCCAATTTTAGCATGTGAAAAGATCTGTAATTTACTAGTTATAGAATAGCATGTATCGATGTACATCCCATTCTTGGGGAATCCTCAATTTCAAGCAGGTCTTCTTTCTACTATTTTTGCAAAATGGAGGGTGGAGGGCTTATCCAAGGTATATCAGATATTAGACATGGGGAAAAGCTGTATTAAGTCATTTGATATGCTTAGAACAGAATTTAATCTCCCGCATAGAGACTTTTTTGCCTATCTTTAGGCAAGACACTATGCCTTAAAACTTATAAATGATTACGGATGGAATTGGTCCTAAGAGAACTGGCTGGTATTAGTCAAAAATGGACTTATATCAGTTAGTCCTTGCTACACGATCCTGATTTCCAAGACAGGTACAATTAATACTGATAGAATCTGCCTTAAATGATCAGTATTATTGAATCAAGAACTGGATTCTAAAATACCTCATACCTCAATTCAAGAAGTTAGTCGAGCAACCCTTTCCGCTACTTGGAGGGAGTCGCATGTGAAATTACTATACACGTCCTACTTAAATGTGGAACCATAAACTTTAGTATTTGCCCTAAATGTTCCCTCCCACAGGCGAACTTTTTGCACATGATATGGAACTGCCCAAAAATTAGAAATATGTGGCTCAAAGTTCAATTTTGGCTCTGTAAAATTCTTACTGATCCCTCTATAAGTCTGTCAGCAAAGAATGTAGTTTTTCTTTTAAATTCGGAAAATAAGCAACTTAATATCAAATTTATTAATCTTGTCATATTGGCTGTTAGATATCTTATCTTAAAAAAAATGGAAAATGCGTGCAGTTCCTAGAATCCCGGAAATTAAAAACTGTTTAAAAATCCTTGAACAACTTGATATTAGCACCGATAATGAGGAAGATATTATCAGGTTCTTTATCAAGTGGTCATCGTTTATAAAAGCACTTCCAACTCCTGAAATGGAATATTTAATATATCATCTTCGAAATTCCGACCTGGTTCTATTAGGACTGTGGTAAATACTTCCCTTCCCTCCTTTTTTTTTTTTTTGGTTTTGTCTTTGTCTTGGTTCTGTCTTGTTTTATTTTGTACTTTTTGTTCTGTTGTTTTAGTTTATTTTATTGTGTTTTTGTTTTCCTTCTATTGTATATAATATGAAAAAATTAATAATGTGTAACTGAAATTGTAAAGCTATGGAACTATAGCTTTCTATGCAAATATATATTATCTGATCTTTTTTTTTTTTTTTTTTCTCCTCTTGTATACCCCGTTTGGGGTTTAAATTTATGTATACATGTCTTACGGATTATTGTAAATAAAGAATGTAAAAAAAAATTGCATGCTCTATCTGAATCATGAAAGAAAACATTTGGGTTCAGTGTCCCTTTAAGCTCATTGTAAGGGTTAAACTTCTGCTCACCTAGTAACTCCACCCTTTTTACCTATTTCAGTACCAGCACACCTGCAAACAAGTGCTTGGTAATTTGTTTTGTTCCTGAACTGCACGCTGTGCATATGGATTAACTTTGTTTGCCTTCTCTCCTAACTTGGATTATAAGTATAGGACGTCCTATTTCTCAAATTACTCTGAGCCTCAGATTCTAAGGAATCTTCTTCTATAATTCCCTTTGCAAAGAGAACTTTCATAATTACCCTCTGAACAGCTTCCAACTACGGATTCAGCTGTTCCTACTCTCCCTTGCATAAACTGAACTCTGCTACAATTCTGCTGTCAGCATATCCTGTGCTGACAGGCAGATTCACACAGTCTATTCAGAGGTAGGAGCTGCGCACACAGCCATCAGCATATCCTGTGCTGACAGGCAGATTCACACAGTCTATTCAGAGGTAGGAGCTGCGCACACAGCCATCACGCTACCTAGTGCTGACAGGCAGATACACACTGGGTATTCAGAGGTAGGAGCTGCGCTGTGTATCATCACTCTCTCCAGTAACCCCTACTGTGCTGGACTGGTACTAACTTGGCATTTACACTTCTACCTATTACTTCTCTGTACTTATCTGACATCCAATCTGCTCAGACCAAAGGTGAAGTCACCAACACTTTTAGCACAACCTCAGATCTCTATACCATCTGAGAAATATCAGAACTGAGTATTTAACACCTACTAATTAAATTCACTTTATTACTTGAGCGTACCTGAACAATAGCTACGCTCCTAAAGAAGGTGAAACAACAACCACTTTTGTAAAACAATTCTGCAGCTGAGGTCTAGATCCCAGTTCTAATCTTACACTCATCAAGTCCACCCATATTTGTTATCACAAACCCCTTCTCAAAATGCATCTCAAACAGTAGTGCTTATATGGACATACACTTGTTGAAATCTGGTAAATCCAAAAATATAAAAACAAACAAACAGTTATTGATCTCCACACATTACATACATACAGCTAAAAGTTTCCACTAGCTAGATTTTGAAACCAGGAGCTTTTTCCCTGCATTTAATTCTGAGTGGATTAGTAACTTTTGTTCTGTGAACAATAAAAACCATAAATTATGCTCAGTTTTATCCACCCGCTTCACCATCTGTGCTATCAGTGACCTCTCCCTAGATCCTAATAAGTCTATGTTGCATTTGTTATATATAGGTTTGCATTGCGTGCTCTGTTACATGCTGTTATATATTACTTGTCTATATTCACCATTATCAATACAAGGTTTTAAAATTACGCTTCATACATGATTATCGTATATTAGAGCCCATTTTCTTGCTAGCATAGAATATGTAATGTACCTATTGTATCTTCTAAGTAAATTCATAGCATGTATAGTCAGCTTGTTAACAGAAGTTAGGTTCACCAATATTGATTATTGTTGTATAATTTTCTGTTGAGTGTCATTGTAGCCTATTCCCCTTAGACAACTATATGAGCAGTATTATGGTCATTTAGCATGTTTGGTCTACTTACCTCTCCAATATTTGGAGACAGTCGGGTATTGCTGTCTTGTTTTAGTGATCTATTACTATTATTTTGAGTATGTAAAATGTTTAAGTACCCGTATCAAACTAACATTCATTTCTATGTGAACAGATAGTTATCCATTGAAACAAATTGACTATTGGGGGAAAATGTGTTTATATGTAAATATATGGGAGTATCTCTTAAGCATTGAACCACTGTGCCTTCTGTCTCCCTCAGCCGACGGGGGGGGGGGGATGGGAGATCACCAGAGATAATATGCAGGTTGCCTTATCCTCTATCAGTGTATTATATGCAGATACTGCATATTAATTAGAGTACACACTTTATCTGAGCACCAGCTAATGTAAAAATAACTCACAATACTGAAGACCGAAGGCTTAGATTAATCTTTCTCTAATATAGAGCTGTTACCTTAACAAGTGGGTTCAGATTAAATGAAGCAATCAGTATAAAAAGGCCCCGCTAGTATTTAGACGCAGCATTTACGTGGCAACATGATGTAAATAAGCATACATAGAGGCATTCTGTAGAAAAGAAGATGGCTGTTCTACACTGACTAATTATTTAACCTACCACCCCCCCCCCCCCCACGGCTTAACATAAGTCCCTGGGGGGTAATATTAATCATTCACCCAACATGGTGAATTTTTTCTTTAGCGGTACTAATCCCGCTCCTCGCTAACTGGACTCTATTTGTCCACCATGCCCAAGAGTGGCTATATATCACCCTAGCCCCCTCTCGAGATGCATACTATTGGATATAGGTTCGGAAATGACCTATAATTTTGTTGAGAGGTATATTAAACTTAAAAACTGAGGTTCTATATCTATGTTCTGATGGATATGTAGATAACATTGCTTATTGGTGTACTTTTACATTTGATATCTATGCAATGACTGTATATGTGAAAGAACATATGTTTGTTTATATATTTGCTTATGTATGAAAACCTCAATAAAAATCTTTGATTCAAAAAAAACCCCATAAATTATGCTTACCTGATAATTTCATTTCCATCGTGGGGAGTAGAGTCCACGGCTTCATTCATTACTTGCGGGAATTATGAACCTGGCCACCAGGAGGAGGCAAAGACACCCCAGCCAAAGGCATAAATACCTCCCCTACTCCCCTCATCCGCCAGTCATTCTGCCGAAGGAACAAGGAACAGTAGGAGAAATATAAGGGTATAAATGGTGTCAGAAGAACAAAACAAAATTTATCCTTACCTGATAAATTTCTTTTGCGATGTACCGAGTCCACGGATTCATCCTTACTTGTGGGATATTATCCTTCCTAACAGGAAGTGGCAAAGAGAGCACCACAGCAGAGCTGTCTATATAGCTCCCCTCTTAACTCCACCCCCCAGTCATTCGACCGAAGGCCAAAGAAGAAAAAGGAGAAACCATAAGGTGCAGAGGTGACTGAAGTTTTAAATAAAAAATACCATCTGTCTTGAATAGACAGGGTGGGCCGTGGACTAGGAACATCGCAAAAGAAAGAAATTTATCAGATAAGCATAAATTTTGTTTTCTTTTGCATGATGTACCGAGTCCACGGATTCATCCTTACTTGTGGGATACAAATACCAAAGCTTTAGGACACAAATGAAGGGAGGGACAAGACAGAAACCTAAACAGAAGGCACCACTGCTTGCAAAACCTTTCTCCCAAAAATAGCCTCCGAAGAAGCAAAAGTATCAAATTTGGAAAATTTGGAAAAGGTATGAAGCGAAGACCAAGTCGCAGCCTTACAAATCTGTTCAATAGAAGCATCATTTTTAAAAGCCCATGTGGAAGCTACCGCTCTAGTAGAATGAGCTGTAATCCTTTCAGGAGGCTGCTGTCCAGCAGTCTCATAAGCCAAACCGATAATGCTTTTCAGCCAAAAGGAAAGAGAAGTCGCCGTAGCCTTTTGACCCCTACGCTTTCCAGAATAGACAACAAACAAAGAAGATGTTTGACGGAAATCTTTGGTTGCCTACAAATAAAATTTCAAAGCATGAACCACGTCCAAGTTGTGCAACAGACGTTCCTTCTTACAAGAAGGATTAGGACACAGAGAAGGAACAACAATTTCCTGATTGATATTCCTGTTAGTAACAACCTTAGGTAAGAACCCAGGCTTGGTACGTAAAACCACCTTATCAGCATGGAACACAAGATAAGGCGAGTCACATTGTAATGTAGATAGCTCAGAAACTCTTTGAGCTGAAGAGATAGCAACTAAGAACAAAACTTTCCAAGATAAAAGCTTAATATCTATGGAATGCATGGGTTCAAACGGAACCCCCTGAAGAACTCTAAGAACTAAATTTAGACTCCATGGTGGAGCAACAGACTTAAACACAGGCTTAATTCTAGCTAAAGCCTGACAAAAAGCCCGAACGTCTGGAACATCTGCCAGACGTTTGTGCAACAAACTAGACAGAGCAGATATCTGTCCCTTTAGAGAAATAGCTGACAATCCTTTCTCTAAACCCTCTTGGAGAAAAGACAAAATCCTAGGAATCCTGATTTTACTCCAGGAGAAGCCCTTGAATTCGCACCAAAAAAGATATTTACGCCATATCTTATGATAGATTTTCCTAGTAACAGGCTTTCGAGCCTGAATCAAGGTATTTATGACTGACTCAGAGAAACCCCGCTTTGATAGAATCAAGTGTTCAATCTCCAAGCAGTCAGTTGCAGAGAAATTAGATTTGGATGCTTGAATCAGAAGGTCCTGTCTCAGCGGCAGAGATGACATTTCCACCAGGTCTGCATAGTTCTGCGTGGCCATGCAGGCGCTATCAAAATCACAGATGCTCTCTCCTGTTTGATTCTGGCAATCAGATGTGGAATGAGAGGGAAAGGTGGAAACACATAAGCCAGGTTGAACGACCAGGGTACTGCTAGAGAATCTATCAGTACAGCCTGAGGATCCCTTGACCTGGAGCCGTAACGAAGAAATTTGGTGCTCTGACGAGACACCATCAGATCCAATTCTGGTGTGCCCCATAGCCGAACCAGTTGAGCAAACACCTCCGGATGGAGTTCCCACTCTCCCGGATGGAAAGTCTGACGACTTAGAAAGTCTGCCTCCCAGTTCTCTACACCTGGGATATAGATCGCTGACAGGTGGCAAGAGTGAGCCTCTGCCCATCGGATTATCCTTGAGACCTCTATCATCGCTAAGGAACTCCTTGTTCCGCCCTGATGATTGATATAAGCCACAGTCGTGATGTTGTCCGACTGAAACCTGATGAATCTGGCCGAAGCCAGCTGAGGCCATGCCTGGAGAGCATTGAATATCGCTCTTAATTCCAGAATATTTATCGGTAGGAGAGCCTCCTCCCGAGTCCACAAACCCTGAGCCTTTAGGGAATTCCAGACTGCACCCCAGCCCAGAAGACTGTCGTCTGTCGTCACTATAACCCATTCTGGCTTGCGGAAACACATTCCCTGGGACAGATGATCCTGTGACAACCACCAAAGAAGAGAGTCTCTGGTCTCTTGATCCGGATTTATCTGAGGAGATAAATCCACATAATCCCCATTCCACTGATTGAGCATGCATAGTTGCAGTGGTCTGAGATGCAAGCGAGCAAACAAAACTATGTCCATTGCCGCTACCATTAGACCGATTACCTCCATACACTGAGCCAAGACGGCCGAGGAATGGAGTGAAGAGCTCGGCAGGTGGACAAAATCTTTGATTTCCTGACCTCTGTCAGATATATTTTCATGCCCACTGAGTCTATCTGAGTCCCGAGAAAAGAAACTCTTGCGAGGGGGGAAAGAGAACTCTTTTTTACGTTCACCTTCCACCCGTGAGATCTTAGAAAGGCCAACACTAAGTCCATATGAGACTTGGCTAGTTGGAAGGTCGACGCTTGAATGAGAATGTCGTCTAGATAAGGCGCCACTGCTATGCCCCGTGGCCTTAGAACTGCCAGAAGGGACCCTAGCACCCTTGTGAAGATTCGTGGCGCCGTGGCCAACCCGAAAGGAAGAGCCACAAACTGATAATGCTTGCCCAGAAAGGCGAACCTTAGGAACTGGTGATGATCTTTGTGGATAGGAATGTGTAGATACGCATTCCTTTAAATCCACTGTGGTCATATATTGACCCTCCTGGATCAATGGCAAGATAGTCCGAATGGTCTCCATCTTGAAAGATGGGACTCTGAGGAACTGGTTTAGGATCTTGAGATCCAGAATTGGCCTGAATGTTCCCTCCTTTTTGGAAACTATAAACAGGTTGGAGTAGAACCCCTGCCCTTGTTCTGCTTTTGGAACTGGGCAGATCACTCCCATGGTAAAAAGGTCTTCTACACAGTGTAAGAACGCCTCTCTTTTTGTCGGGCTTACAGATAATTGAGAAAGATGGAACCTCCCCCTTGGAGGGGAGTCCTTGAAATCTAGAAGGTATCCCTGGGTAACAATTTCTACTGCCCAGGAATCCTGAACGTCTCTTGCCTAGGCCTGAGCAAAGAGAGAGTCTGCCCCTACTAGATCCGGTCCCGGATCGGGGGCTACCCCTTCATGCTGACTTAGTGGCAGCAGCAGGCTTTTTGGCCTGTTTACCCTTGTTACAAGCCTGATTAGGCCTCCAGGTTGGCTTGGATTGAGCAAAGTTCCCCTCTTGCTCAATCCAATTTTTGTTTGGTCCTTGTCTTATTTGACTTATCCTGAGGGAGGGCATGACCCTTCCCTTCAGTAATATCTGAAATGATCTCTTTCAGTGCAGGCCCGAATAAGGTCTTACCTTTGAAAGGGATGGACAAAAGCTTAGATTTAGATGACACATCAGCTGACCAGGACTTAAGCCATAACGCTCTACGCGCTAAAATGGCAAAACCTGAATTCTTTGCCGCTAACTTAGCAAGATGAAAAGCGGCATCTGTAATAAAAGAATTAGCCAACTTAAGAGCCTTAATTCTGTCCAAAATATCATCTAGTGGGGTCTCCATCTGAAGAGCCTCTTCCAGAGCCTCAAACCAAAAGGCAGCTGCAGTGGTTACAGGAACAATGCATGCTATAGGTTGAAGAAGAAAACCTTGATGAACAAAAATTTTCTTTAGGAGACCCTCTAATTTTTTATCCATAGGATCAATGAAAGCACAACTGTCTTCAATAGGTATAGTTGTACGCTTAGCCAAAGTAGAAATAGCTCCCTCCACCTTAGGGACCGTCTGCCATGAGTCCTTTATGGTGTCAGAAATAGGGAACATTTTCTTAAAAACAGGAGGGGGAGTGAACGGAATACCTGGTCTATCCCACTCCTTAGTAACAATGTCCGAAATCCTCTTAGGGACCGGAAAAACATCAGTGTAAACAGGAACCTCTAAATATTTGTCCATTTTACACAATTTCTCTGGAACTACAATAGAGTCACAATCATCCAGAGTAGCTAAAACCTCCCTGAGCAATAAGCGGAGGTGCTCTAGCTTAAATTTAAATGCCGTCATATCTGAATCTGTCTGAGGGAACTTCTTTCCTGAATCAGAAATCTCTCCCTCAGACAGCAAATCCCTCATCCCTACCTCAGAACATTGTGAGGGAATATCGGATACAGCTACTAAAGCGTCAGAAGGCTCACATTTGTTCTTAACCCAGAGCTACTGCGCTTCCCTTGCAACCCAGGCAGTTTAGATAAAACCTCTGTGAGGGTAGTATTCATAACTGAAGCCATATCTTGCAAGGTGAAAGAATTAGACACACTAGAAGTACTTGGCGTCGCTTGAGCGGGCGTTACCGGTTGTGACACTTGGGGAGAACTAGATGGCAAAACCTGACTTACTTCTGTATGAGAATCATTTAATGCCAAATTTTTATAAGTCAAAATATGCTGTTTGCAATTTATAGACATATCAGTACAAGTGGGACACATTCTAAGAGGGGATTCCACAATGGCTTCTAAACAAATTGAGCAATGAGTTTCCTCAGTGTCAGACATGTTTAACAGACTAGTAATAAAGCAAGCAAGCTTGGATAACACTTTATTTAATGAAAAAAAACCACAAATTGCAAAAATGGTACTGTGCCTTTAAGAGAAAAAAAGGGATACACAAACTGCAAAACAGGTTAAAATTGCTTCAAATTTTCCGAAATTTTAACAGTGTACCCACTAAGCCTTAGAAGGATTGCACCACAAGTAAATAAGCAATAAACCCACAAATGACAAAACCGGATTGAAATTTGTCAAAAAAACGGTTAAAACCCCTATTAGCACCTTGCCGCAGCTCTGCTGTAGCCCTAACTGCTCTTAGGAACAATAATCTGGGTTTAAAGCTTCAAATAGGTCCTCAGAAGATTCCCAGGACCACAGGAGACGTTGCTTGCTGCTTGTCTGAATTACTAAATGCAACTGAGGCGCGAAAATAGGCCCCGCACACCTCACTCGATGTTGCTGGGGCCTACACAAATCTAGCAAACTATGTTTGAAAACCATGTGTGTTATAACAACCCTAAAATAAGCCAAATGACCCCTCAAGCAAACTTTCCCATAAACATAAAAAAGTTACTCCCAGAACACACAAACGTTTGTCTCCACTTTCTAATAAACAAACTGAGTGCCCAAAAAAACTTAGCCCTTTATGCAAGCTAGTAAAGCCTCATTCATACTAGGATTATTGCTTACCCTTCCCCTAATGGGGATACTGTCAGCCTTTCTGAGTTAACACAGTCTCTGCAGAAAATATGACTGAACATACCTCATTGCTGCATAGCAAGAAACCGTTCCTCACACTGAAGTTTTCCTGTACTCCTCAGCTTCTGTGGGAACAGCAGTGGGCCTTAGTTACAAATGCTAAGATCATAATCCTCCAGGCAGAAATCTTCATCTATGAGAGTAAATAGTACAACACCGGTACCATTTAAAAATAACAAACTCTTGATTGTAGTTAAAATTAAACTAACAGCTTAACACCTCTTTCACTTTACCCTTCCTGCTTAGAGCCGGCAAAGAGAATGACTGGGGGGTGGAGTTAAGGGGGGAGCTATATAGACAGCTCTGCTGTGGTGCTCTTTTTGCCACTTCCTGTTAGGAAGGATAATATCCCACAAGTAAGGATGAATCCGTGGACTCGGTACATCATGCAAAAGAAAACTAAATTTAGGTCCGCCTAAACCTTTCTCCCAAAAACTGCTTCTGACGAAGCAAAAACGTCGAATTTGTAAAACTTTGTAAAAGTATGTAAGGAGGACCAGGTAGCTGCCTTACAAATCTGCTCCATAGAGGCCTCAATCTTGAAGGCCCAAGAAGAAGCCACAGCTCTAGTTGAATGAGCCGTGATCCTCTGAGGAGGCTTATGTCCCGCTGTCTCGTAAGCCAAGCGAATAAGCTCCTCAGCCAAAAGGACAAAGAAGTTGAAGAGGCTCTCTGCCCTTTGTTCTTTCCTGAATACACTACAAAAAGAGATGTAGACTGTCTGAAATCCTTCGTAGTCTGAAGATAAAACTTCAAGGCTCAAACTACATCCAAATTATGAAGTAACCTCTCCTTCGGAGAAGAAGGGTTAGGACACAAAGAAGGAACAACTATTTCCTGATTGATGTCATGGTTAGACACAACCTTGGGAAGAAATCCCAAACCATTGCGAAGAACAGCCTTATCAGCGTGAAAAAACAGATAAGGAGGTTTACATTGCAACAGCCAACAGGAAGATAACCTTTCAAGAAAGAATCTTAATGTCAATAGAGCGCATAGGTTGAAACGGAACCCTCTGCAACACCTTAAGAACCAAGTTCAAGCT
The DNA here is from genome assembly GCF_027579735.1 of Bombina bombina. NCBI lineage: Eukaryota > Metazoa > Chordata > Amphibia > Anura > Bombinatoridae > Bombina > Bombina bombina. The sequence continues at coordinate 829,174,674 of NC_069503.1, read as the reverse complement.
CCACGGTGGAGCAGAATGTCTAAAGACAGGCCTGATTCTAGACAGAGCCTGAACAAAAGACTGAAAATCTGGAAGCTCTGCGAGCCTCTAGTGTAACAACACAGATAACGCTGAAACCTGTCCCTTTAAGGAACTGGTGGCAAGCCCCTTCTCCAACCCATCCTGGAGAAAGGACAGAATCCTTTCTCCACACCTTATGATAGATGCGATGATTGACCGGGTTCCTGGCCTGAACGAGAGTATCAATCACTGTCTCCTCTCAGAGAATCCTCTCTTGGCTAAGACTAAGCGTTCAATCTCCATGCAGTCAGCCTCAGAGAATCTAGATTTTGATGTTGGAAGGGGCTGTGTACTAGCAGATAGCTGCGACATGGTAACCTCCATGGCGGAGAAGATGACATCCCCACAAGATCCGCAAACCACGTTCTAATGGACTGGAGAATAATCCCACATGTAATGATCTTGTTTAACCTCACCATCTTATAAAAGAAAATGACAAACTATAAAATTGTATTAACAAATCAAATAATATAAAACAAACTTGAATTTCTTTTGATGCAAAAGTCACCCAAAATGACTATTTTAAGTAACATAATATTCCCATCAATATAGAAGAACTCTTTGTACTCACAGAAATGCACTTATACTCTTCAATCAGCTCTTAAAATTCCAAGATAGACTCTACATTAATCAGCTTTCTTTACACTCATACTCACAAAATGATTATTTTTTTAAAAATGTCAGCATTTATTTCTAGTCTTGAAAATAAATATAAAAAAAACAGCTTGACATGTTTCCACAGTGTACCTGACTTACCCAGAGGCAGGGTATAAAGTTCATGAAAAAGGCAAGGATCTTGTGGAAACATTTTAATCTGTTATTATTAGATTTATTCTCAATATTACCAACAAATGTGGACCTTTCTTAAAGGGACACTAAACCCAATTTTTTCTTTAATGGTTCAGACAGAACGTGCAATTTTAAGCAAATTTCTAATTTACTCCTACTATCAATTTTTGTAAGTTTTCTTGCTATCTTTATTTCAAAAGCAGGAATGTAAAGCTTAAAGGGACATTAAACAACAATTTTTTCTTTCATGATTCAGGTACAGAATACAGTTATAAACAACATTCCAATTTACTTCAATTATCTAATTTGCTTCATTTTTTTAGATATTCTTTGTTGAAGAAATAGCAATGCACATGGGTGAGCAAATCACACAAGGCATCTATGTGCAGCCACAAATCAGCAGCTACTGAGTCTATCTAGATATGCTTTTCAGCAAAGGATATCAAGAGAATGAAACAAATATGATTATAGAAATAAATTAGAAAGTTGTTCAAAATTGCATGTTTTTTTCTAAATCATCAAAGAAAAAAAATGGGTTTCATGTCCCTTTAAGAGCTGGCCCATTTTTTGTTCAGAACCTGTGTTATGCTTGCTTATTGGTTTGCTAAATGTAGTCACCAATAAGCAAGTGCTATCCAGGGTGCTGAACCTAAAATGGGCTGGCTCCTAAGCTTTAAAGTCCTGCTTTTTAAATAAAGATAGCAAAATAAAGATAGCAAGAGAACAAAAAAAATTAAATCAGGAGTAAATTAGAAAGTTGCTTAAAATGTCATGCTCTAAGTCATGAAAAAAAAATTGAGTTTAGTATCACATTAAATATTTTAAAACAGATAATATCACAAGTGAATTTCAGTGGTTGCAAATATTTCTACAGTGTTGACTGAATATTATTTTACAGTATCACACAACAGAATTATGTCTCTCTTTTTTTCAAGTTCTTGAGTCCATTTGTGTTATCTCAGACCTCTAACTGTTTCAAGTTGTTCTCTTTGCTTATATATGCTTTTCCACCTAGCATATTTTTTACCAATACGCTCTTTAGAAAATCTCAACTGTAACATTATATGGAAAAAATATCATGAAAGTACTTACATTGTAGAAGAGATTCCAAACAGGTTATATCTGATAAAAGAAATCTACTTTTGGATGGGACTAGATACTTCTCCCCAAGCAAATTTATGATTTGTGGCCGATCTGTATTGTTTTCTGTCATGTTGTTTAACAAGTCTGTGTCTTGAAGTGGAAGAGTCTCATTGCTAAGCAGCTGCACTGTATGTTCACTGGAAAAAGGTATATGCTTTGCCATATCACACAAGTCAGCCAAACCACAGTTATTTTTGCATTCACCAGGTATAATCTTTGCTTTTTTATCCTCACTTTCAGAGAGCTGTTGAAGAAATCCTTTCTTGAGCCCTTCTTCAATCAAAGGTTGGGACCCTTCTGAAATTAGATGACTTATCTGTAGAGTAAACAATATGAAAACCACAAATATTTATATTTCAGTTATGCATGTCACTCTCAAGGTGCCAATCTTTAAAGAAAATATAAATTGTGTTTTAAACGCAACGCAAGGTGACTTTATTTAAAAACAAAAAAAGTAACCAATGTTAATTTGTATTTCTCTAATTTAAATTTTTATCAGATCTTACTAATAAAATTCTAAAACACATGGGTTGCGCCTGCACCAATACTCTGGTGGCATAAACCTAAACACAAGAAAATAGTAATAGTGCATATTTGTTTATTTGTGAGCAGACCTTTTGCAAAGCAGTTGCAATGCATACATATAAAATAAATAACCTTACTGCCCCCCTTATTAGGTTTGTAGCACAGCACACCCACATGCAATCTTTTGTTATCGACCTCATGGGACATCTTGTCATGCAAGTTTCAATTTCATTATCACACTGTGGTTATTCTGTTAATATAAACTATATATTGTCGCCATTTCTATACACCACCCTACAGCTGAGGTGATAATATTTATTTTAATCCCCACAGCCCAAAATAAAAATGACAAATACCACCTCTACTAGAAGGTAGTACAAAGCAATAACTAACACATGAAAATTGAAATGGTCTTTTAACCCTTTAAGGACACAGCTTTCAGTTTGCTCAATTGTTTTATGACGGAAAAATTCCGTCATATGTCCTTAAGAGGTTAATATGTATGTGTGTGAGCTAATGTATACTTACATATATACATATAGATGTGTGTGCATAACCCCCACACACCCTAAAATAAATATATATTGCAAATACAAACTCTACTGAAAGGCAATTGAAAGCAATCATAACCATTATATTTAAGATTTTAACTTTTAAGTTGAGATATTTATTGCTTTAAACCATCTTTCATAAAAGGTGCTATTGGTAATTATTTTTATTTTATTGGCAATTACTTTTTCTTTACACTAGCTCTTAAATATGTTGCTAGGCAACAACATACACACTTTTCTGCAGTTCATTAGCAGAAGCCAGCAGGAATCACTGTTTTACACATGCAAAGGAATTCTCTGAGGTCATGTGACACGATGCACAAAGAAAACCTAGGTTTAAACATGACAACTCCCTATGCATCCTGAAAGCAGTGGCTTAGCAGGGAACTTCAAAGTGCTTATTTAGAGTGAAGCCTGATAAATTATTTATGTTATATACATGTTATATATTGGTTTCAGGAGGGGGGTGTCAGTTCAGGACTGGGCATTGGGCACACCATACCAGCTGGAAATCAGTACTTATCTGTTCAGGACGTCCAGGAGAATAGATTTCAGACCACGCAGCTATGATTCCAAAAGCTATTCTATTTATTACAAGTTGTTAGGCACTTTTATAGCCAGAAGTTACAGCATATAGGTTTAACAAGTGACGTATTCATAATTAGATCATTTCACATGGTATTTCTTATAAGAACAAAGAAACTCATAGAAAATATAATTGGAATAAAAGGAGTGTTAGGGAGTCATTTCTACAGAAATACCTAACTACAGATAAACAGTAACTGGGCCTCCTGGCCCAGCACAAATCACAGCCGTTTGACATCTTGTAGAGATAACAATGCATCCAAGCACATCTTCAGGGTCATTCTCAGGGCTATTATATCTATGCAAGTCTCCCTAACATCAGCATATTTCTTACTACATAATAAACCACTATAATAAAAGATTCATTACCCAAGATGGATGCCTAAGACAAAATGGCGGCGAAGAACAAGATGGCGCTAGTCATGCTAACAATAATTCTGCTCCCATTAAAGGTTTTTGTTATTTCAAGCACTGTTATGTCCCTTTAATGTAGGTCTCCTATGGAAAAGGACATCAAGCTACGTTATATATTTATATGTATTTTACTTTTTATTTCTTTCATTGCAATGTTTCATACAATACATTTTATTTTAAAAACTTTCAATCTTCAATAAAACACTTAATAATAATATTTTTTTAGAAAAAAAAAGTTAAAATAAATGTTGCCACCAGCCAGTTTTAATTAGATTAAGGCTTATCTAGACATTGTTTGACATTGTAATTAAATGGATACAAAACTCAAAAACGTTCTCTAGCGATTCACACAGAGCAGACAATTTTTAAAAAGTTTCCAATTTACTTCTATTATCAAATTTGCTTCATTCCCATGGTATTCTTTGTAGAAGAGATACCTAGCTAGGCATCTGGAGCACAAATGACAGGAAATCGTGCTTCCATCTAGTGCTCTGGCAAATGGATAACATTCTTACAAAAGTGCTCCAGACGTACATGCTCCTGAGCTTATGTCCTGCTTTTCAACAAAAGATACCAAAAGTGAAGAAAAATTGATAATAGAAGAAAGTATTTTTAAATTTGCATGTTCTATCTGAATCATAAAAAAAGTTGGAAAATTTCAGGATTTTGAAAAGTAGGGGTTTTAAAATATTGCAATCCACACGCTTATAAACTTTAAGGGGTTAATTGTTGTGTTACGGGTAGCATAACATTAAAATGAATATATTCTTTTACTTTAGGTAATAATGCATCTTTCCAGGTACGATAATATAGACTTTATTCCACTGATAATATTTTGCAAATTAATTTGCATATTGAACAGACCCAACACGATTTCATAAAATAGTTATATTCACATTAATGAGTAAGAAACACAGAAAACATAAGGTTTTAAGCTGCACATTTGACTTAGTCCTTATAAATAGCTCATCATAAATATATAATGCATGGAGCCTTTGTTAAGAGCGGTCATCAACATGGGACGTGAAAAAAAAAATACATCAAATTTAATTTCCAGCTTGCATCAATCACAATACCCAGTTCACCAAGAGATATAACAAAGTAAGAAACCTGAGGGGGTTTCAAAACAATAACAGCCAAACACTGCTGATAACGGTAGCACTTTATCACACAAGACAAAGATAGTGACTTGCCATTTCAATTTTCATTATATATGCATATACATGCAGTGTGTAAAGCTACATGAGAAGATTTTGTTTTTAATAAGTCGATGTCACAATTGTTCAGATTATATCAGAGCTTGACAAATTCCAGCCACCAGGTAGTCATGGCATCAATAAATTGTCCTGCTTAACTCCACTGTTTGCTGGAGATTTAAGGATTGGGGAAGGTTGTCTGAGTTTCAGGTGGGTCTGGATATGCAGTGCTTTCCTCTGTATCAACATCTAAATAAACAATTTTATTTTTGCAGTTTGAAAAATTATCTTAACATTTGTGTGCCTAGTGTTACCTATAATATTTACTATGACTGTTAAATGTCCAGAAGAGTCACTAAGTTTTAAATACAATATATATATATATAAAAAAAAGCTTATGGAATAAGGCTGGGATACATGTTATTGTTTTCAATATTTTATGCCAATGTTATGTTATATGTTTTCAAGTGGTTTGCATGAAGATCTGGTTGTATATACTTATTATTTTTTGGGGAAAAGACAGTAATCTGTGAGGCTTATGAAATAGCCTGGCTTTTAGTAATTATCACTTTGGAATAAAGTGCTTACACTTATGAGTGGGTTATTCCTATGATTTGGTGTGGGGAATAACTGATAAGGATTTATTGCTCAATGGTGGAACTCTTCAATTTGTCATTTTATCTACAGAATCATCTGATCCTAAGAGCTAGGAGGTCTTGCAGGAGGTCCTGGCTTGCCAGATTCAGCATCTTAAAGGACCATTCAATGCAGTAGAATTGCATAATTAACAAGTGCATAATAAAAATACAATAATTTAACACCTCTGAATTTCAAATAAACAGATTTTATTCTGACAAATGTATTTTTCATTCTATTTTCCGGCCCCAAGTATCATGTCACAGACATCAGCCAATCACAGACTAGTTTATAGTGAGCTTGTGCACATGCTCAGTAGGATCTTGTTCCCCAGAAAGTGTGTACAGTATATAAAAACTGTGCAAAATTTAATAATGGAAGTAAATTGGAAAAAGTCTTAAAACTGCAATCTCTATCTGAATGATAAGTCTATTTTGACTTGAGTGTCCCTTTAAAATCAGGTGCATTACACTTGTGAGTAACTTCCTTCTTTGATGATACCCTCTAATTGTTTTTGTTTTAACTGCACTATTCTCTTTGGTTTTAGAAGATGTTTATACTGTTGCTTAAATAGCAGCCATTCAAGTTGAGCAGCCTACACCAAAGGAATTTAATATTAGCAGACTGGACTGAACTGAATACATTCCTGAATTGTGGTGTTCTGTGTATATTATTTATTTATTATATGACATAGTTTATACTAGTGCCCCCTATTGAAGCCTTTTGAGCTTACAATTATGTGTATCTCTAATATTAAGTTTATATTTCTCCTATATTTAAAAAAAAAAAAAAAAAGATTCCAAATTAGGGTTTCCTCTTAAAGGGATAGTAAACTATTTGTTTTTCACATTACGATGTGATATGTGCACAAATAAATAGGGTATTCTCTGCCTCACCTTTCATTCAATCAATTTTTAAGTAACATTGTACACTAGATTTTTCTTTGCATAAATATTTTGTAGATGATTCATGTATATAGCCCATCTGGGTTTTTTGTAACAATGTATAGTTTTGCTTATTTTTTAATAACATTTTGATGATTTTCAGACTCATAACCAAGCCCCAAAGTGGTACACGTGCAAACTCCTGTTTGTGTTAACTGTACAGGGAGTGCAGAATTATTAGGCAAGTTGTATTTTTGAGGATTAATTTTATTATTGAACAACAACCATGTTCTCAATGAACCCAAAAAACTCATTAATATCAAAGCTGAATAGTTTTGGAAGTAGTTTTTAGTTTGTTTTTAGTTATAGCTATTTTAGGGGGATATCTGTGTGTGCAGGTGACTATTACTGTGCATAATTATTAGGCAACTTAACAAAAAACAAATATATACCCATTTCAATTATTTATTTTTACCAGTGAAACCAATATAACATCTCAACATTCACAAATATACATTTCTGACATTCAAAAACAAATCAGTGACAATATAGCCACCTTTCTTTGCAAGTACACTCAAAAGCCTGCCATCCATGGATTCTGTCAGTGTTTTGATCTGTTCACCATCAACATTGCGTGCAGCAGCAACCACAGCCTCCCAGACACTGTTCAGAGAGGTGTACTGTTTTCCCTCCTTGTAAATCTCACATTTGATGATGGACCACAGGTTCTCAATGGGGTTCAGATCAGGTGAACAAGGAGGCCATGTCATTAGATTTTCTTCTTTTATACCCTTTCTTGCCAGCCACGCTGTGGAGTACTTGGACGCGTGTGATGGAGCATTGTCCTGCATGAAAATCATGTTTTTCTTGAAGGATGCAGACTTCTTCCTGTACCACTGCTTGAAGAAGGTGTCTTCCAGAAACTGGCAGTAGGACTGGGAGTTGAGCTTGACTCCATCCTCAACCCGAAAAGGCCCCACAAGCTCATCTTTGATGATACCAGCCCAAACCAGTACTCCACCTCCACCTTGCTGGTGTCTGAGTCGGACTGGAGCTCTCTGCCCTTTACCAATCCAGCCACGGGCCCATCCATCTGGCCCATCAAGACTCACTCTCATTTCATCAGTCCATAAAACCTTAGAAAAATCAGTCTTGAGATATTTCTTGGCCCAGTCTTGACGTTACAGCTTGTGTGTCTTGTTCAGTGGTGGTCGTCTTTCAGCCTTTCTTACCTTGGCCATGTCTCTGAGTATTGCACACCTTGTGCTTTTGGGCACTCCAGTGATGTTGCAGCTCTGAAATATGGCCAAACTGGTGGCAAGTGGCATCTTGGCAGCTGCACGCTTGACTTTTCTCAGTTCATGGGCAGTTATTTTGCGCCTTGGTTTTTCCACACGCTTCTTGCGACCCTGTTGACTATTTTGAATGAAACACTTGATTGTTCGATGATCACGCTTTAGAAGCTTTGCAATTTTAAGAGTGCTGCATCCCTCTGCAAGATATCTCACTATTTTTGACTTTTCTGAGCCTGTCAAGTCCTTCTTTGGACCCATTTTGCCAAAGGAAAGGAAGTTGCCTAATAATTATGCACACCTGATATAGGGTGTTGATGTCATTAGACCACACCCCTTCTCATTACAGAGATGCACATCACCTAATATGCTTAATTGGTAGTAGGCTTTCGAGCCTATACAGCTTGGAGTAAGACAACATGCATAAAGAGGATGATATGGTCAAAAACATAATTTATGCTTACCTGATAAATTTATTTCTCTTGTAGTGTGTTCAGTCCACGGGTCATCCATTACTTATGGGATATATTCTCCTTCCCAACAGGAAGTTGCAAGAGGATCACCCAAGCAGAGCTGCTATATAGCTCCTCCCCTCACATGTCATATCCAGTCATTCGACCGAAACAAACGAGAAAGGAGAAACTATAGGGTGCAGTGGTGACTGGAGTTATAATTTAAAATTTAGAACCTGCCTCAAAAAAGACAAGGCGGGCCGTGGACTGAACACACTACAAGAGAAATAAATTTATCAGGTAAGCATAAATTATGTTTTCTCTTGTTAAGTGTGTTCAGTCCACGGGTCATCCATTACTTATGGGATACCAATACCAAAGCTAAAGTACACGGATGATGGGAGGGACAAGGCAGGAACATTTAACAGAAGGAACCACTGCCTGTAGAACCTTTCTCCAAAAACCAGCCTCCGAAGAAGCAAAAGTGTCAAATTTGTAAAATTTGGAAAAAGTATGAAGTGAAGACCAAGTTGCAGCCTTGCAAATCTGTTCAACAGAGGCCTCATTCTTAAAGGCCCAGGTGGAAGCCACAGCTCTAGTGGAATGAGCTGTAATTCTTTCAGGAGGCTGCTGTCCAGCAGTCTCATAAGCTAAACGAATTATGCTACGAAGCCAAAAAGAGAGAGAGGTAGCCGAAGCCTTTTGATCTCTCCTCTGTCCAGAGTAAACGACAAACAGAGAAGAAGTTTGCCGAAAATCTTTAGTTGCCTGTAAGTAGAACTTCAGGGCACGGACAATGTCTAGATTATGCAAAAGACGTTCCTTCTTTGAAGAAGGATTAGGACATAATGATGGAACAACAATCTCTTGATTGATATTCCTGTTAGAAACAACCTTAGGTAAAAAACCAGGTTTAGTACGAAGGACTACCTTGTCTGAATGAAAGATCAGATAAGGGGAATCGCAATGTAAGGCAGATAACTCAGAGACTCTTCGAGCCAAGGAAATAGCCATCAAAAACAGAACTTTCCAAGATAAAAGTTTAATATCAATGGAATGAAGGGGTTCAAACGGAACACCCTGAAGAACTTTAAGAACCAAGTTTAAGCTCCAAGGAGGAGCAACAGTTTTAAACACAGGCTTAATTCTAGTCAAAGCCTGAAGAAAGGCCTGGACGTCTGGATTCTCTGCCAGACGCTTGTGTAAAAGAATAGACAGAGCAGAAATCTGTCCCTTTAGTGAACTAGCGGATAAGCCCTTTTCTAAACCCTCTTGTAGAAAGGACAATATCCTAGGAATCCTAACCCTACTCCATGAGTAACTCTTGGATTCACACCAATATAAATATTTACGCCATATTTTATGGTAAATTTTTCTGGTAACAGGTTTCCGAGCCTGTATTAATGTATCAATAACCGAATCCGAAAACCCACGCTTTGATAGAATCAAGCGTTCAATTTCCAAGCAGTCAGCCTCAGAGAAATTAGGTTTGGATGGTTGAAAGGACCCTGAATTAGAAGGTCCTGCCTCAGGGGTAGAGACCATGGTGGAAAGGACGACATGTCCACTAGGTCTGCATACCAGGTCCTGCGTGGCCACGCAGGCGCTATCAGAATCACAGATGCTCTCTCCTGTTTGATCCTGGCAATCAGTCGAGGTAGCAACGGAAAAGGTGGAAACACATAAGCTATGTTGAAAACCCAAGGGGCTGCTAGTGCATCTACCAGCACCGCACCCGGGTCCCTGGACCTGGATCCGTAACAAGGAAGCTTGGCGTTCTGGCGAGATGCCATGAGATCCAGATCCGGTTTGCCCCAACAATGAATCAGTTGAGCAAATACCTCCGGGTGAAGTTCCCACTCCCCCGGATGAAAAGTCTGGCGACTTAGAAAATCCGCCTCCCAGTTCTCCACGCCTGGGATGTAGATCGCTGACAGGTGGCAAGAGTGAGACTCTGCCCAGCGAATTATCTTCGAGACTTCCAACATCGCTAGGGAACTCCTGGTTCCCCCTTGATGATTGATCTAAGCCACAGTCGTGATGTTGTCCGACTGAAATCTGATGAACCTCAGTGTTGCTAACTGAGGCCAAGCTAGAAGAGCATTGAATATTGCTCTTAATTCTAGAATGTTTATCGGGAGGAGTTTCTCCTCCTGAGTCCACGATCCCTGAGCCTTCAGGGAGTTCCAGACTGCTCCCCAGCCTAGTAGGCTGGCACCTGTTGTTACAATCGTCCAATCTGGTCTGCGAAAAGTCATTCCTTTGGACAGATGAACCCGTGATAACCACCAGAGAAGAGAATCTCTGGTCTTATGGTCCAGATTTAGCAAAGGGGACAGATCTGAGTAATCCCCGATCCATTGACTTAGCATGCATAGTTGCAGCGGTCTGAGATGTAGGCGCGCAAATGGCACTATGTCCATTGCCGCGACCATTAAGCCGATTACTTCCATGCACTGAGCTACTGATGGGCTTGGAATGGAGTGAAGGACACGGCAAGCATTGAGAATCTTTGATAACCTGGACTCAGTCAGGTAAATCTTCATCTCTACAGAATCTATAAGAGTCCCTAGAAAAGGGACCCTTGTGAGTGGTAACAGAGAACTCTTTTCCACGTTCACTTTCCACCCATGCGACCTCAGAAATGCTAGAACTATCTCTGTATGAGACTTTGCATTTTGAAAACTTGACGCTTGTATCAGAATGTCGTCTAGGTACGGAGCCACCGCTATGCCTCGTGGTGTTAGTACCGCCAGAAGTGAGCCCAGAACCTTTGTAAAAATTCTCGGTGCCGTAGCTAACCCGAAGGGAAGAGCTACAAACTGGTAATGCCTGTCTAAAAAGGCAAACCTTAGGTACCGATAATGATCTTTGTGAATCGGTATGTGAAGGTAGGCATCCATTAAGTCCACTGTGGTCATATATTGACCCTCTTGGATCATGGGTAGGATGGTCCGAATGGTTTCCATCTTGAACGATGGAACCCTTAGGAATTTGTTTAAGATCTTTAAGTCTAAGATTGGTCTGAAGGTTCCCTCTTTTTTGGGAACCACAAACAGATTTGAATAAAACCCTTGCCCCTGTTCCGTTCGCGGAACTGGGTGGATCACTCCCATCACTAAGAGGTCTTGTACACATTGTAGAAATGCCTCTTTCTTTACTAGGTTTGTTGATAACCTTGACAGATGGAACCTCCCTTGTGGAGGAGAAGTTTTGAAATCCAGAAGGTATCCCTGAGATATAATCTCCAACGTCCAGGGATCCTGTACATCTGTTGCCCAAGCCTGGGCGAAGAGAGAAAGTCTGCCCCCCACTAGATCCGTCTCCGGAAAGGGGGCCCTGTCTTCATGCTGTCTTAGGGGCGGAAGTAGGCTTTCTGGCCTGCTTGCCCTTGTTCCATGACTAGTTGCCTTTCCAACCCTGTCTGTAACGAGCAGTAGTTCCTTCCTGTTTTGGAGCGGAGGAAGTTGATGCTGCTCCTGCCTTGAAATTACGAAAGGCACGAAAATTAGACTGTTTGGCCTTTGATTTGGCCCTGTCCTGAGGAAGGGTGTGGCCCTTACCTCCAGTAATGTCAGCAATAATTTCCTTCAAACCGGGCCCGAATAAGGTCTGCCCTTTGAAAGGAATGTTCAGTATGCTGACCAGGATTTAAGCCATAGCGCTCTGCGCGCCTGTATGGCGAATCCGGAATTCTTAGCCGTAAGTTTGGTTAAATGCACTACGGCATCCGAAACAAACGCATTAGCCAGCTTAAGGGTTCTAAGCTTGCTCAAAGACTCATCCAATGGTGCTGTGCGAATCGCCTCTTCCAGAGACTCAAACCAGAATGCCGCTGCAGCAGTGACAGGCGCAATGCATGCAAGAGGCTGTAATATAAAACCTTGTTGAACAAACATTTTCTTAAAGTAACCCTCTAATTTTTTATCCATTGGATCTGAGAAAGCACAGCTATCCTCCACCGGGATAGTGGTACGCTTGGCTAAAGTAGAATCTGCTCCCTCCACCTTAGGGACCGTCTGCCATAAGTCTCGTGTGGTGGCGTCTATAGGGAACATTTTTCTAAATATCGGAGGAGGGGAAAAAGGCACACCGGGTCTATCCCACTCCTTGCTAATAATCTCTGTAAGCCTCTTTGGTATAGGAAAAACGTCAGTACACACCGGTACCGCATAGTATTTATCCAGCCTACATAATTTCTCTGGGATTGCCACCGTGTCACAATCATTCAGAGCCGCTAACACCTCCCCTAGCAACACGCGGAGGTTCTCAAGCTTAAATTTAAAATTTCTGAATCCGGTCTCCCCGAATCAGAACCGTCACCCACAGAATGAAGCTCTCCGTCCTCATGTTCTGCAAATTGTGACGCAGTATCAGACATGGCTCTCGTGTCATCGGCGCGCTCTGTCCTTAACCCAGAGCTGTCGCGCTTGCCTCTTAACTCGGGCATATTGTATAATACTTCTTTCATAACATTAGCCATATCATGTAAAGTGATTTGTAAGGGCCTTGATGTACTTGGCGCCTCAATCTCACGCACCTCCCGAGCGGGAGACGAAGGTACTGACACGTGAGGAGAGTTAGACGGCATAACTTCCCCCTCGTTGTCTGGTGATAATTTCTTTATCGGTACAGATTGACTTTTATTCAAAGTAATATCAATACAATTGGTACACATATTTCTATTGGGCTCCACATCGGCTTTTAAACATAATGAACAAGCAGATTCCTCTGTATCAGACATGTTTAAACAGACTAGCAATGAAGCTAGCAAGCTTGGAAATTACTTTCAATAAGTTTACAAGCAATATAAAAAACGCTGCAGCGCTTTTTTAAAAACACAGTTGAATAACAAAGAACTAATTTAGTTATAGTCAACAATTCTTTAAATGTATTAATTAGCAGAGGATTGCACCCATTAGCAAAAGGATGATTAACCCCTCAGTACCCAAAAAAACGGATATCAAATTAAGATTTAACGTTTTTATCACAGTCAAACACACTGTCACAGGTCTGCTGTGACTGATTACCTCCCTCAAAAACGAATTTTGAAGACCCCTGAGCTCTCGAGACGTCCTGGATCAAGGAGGAAGAAGCAGGAAGACTGTGCTAGAATTTTAACTGCGCAACAAGGCGCTAAAAAAAGGCCCCTCCCACTCATTTACAACAGTGGGAGACCTGATATAACGGTTTCTATGCAGAAATATACGTTAGCCATGTGGAAAAAAGAAAAAATTCATGCCCAAAAGGATTTATCACCAAAGTACCTCACAAAACGAATAACATGCCAGTAAACGTTTTAAAAACAAACTTCTTTTAATGTCATGCAAAGTTATCACTAAGCCTGCTACCAGTCGCTTCCACTGCAGATAAGGCTTAAGCATTATTTCAGTATTAACAGTATTTTCTCAGTCAAATTCTAGTCCCTAGAAAATAACTCTACTGTGCATACATTTATCAGCCTGATACCAGTCACTACTACTGTATTTAAGGCTGTACTTACATCATAAGGGTAACAGCAGTGTTTTCTTAGTCAATTCCATTCCCAGAAAATATTGTACTGCACATACCTCATTTGCGGGGGACCCCGCATGCTATTCCCATGTTCCGAAGTTACCCCACTCCTCAGAATGTCAAGAACAGCCAGTGGATCTTAGTTACGCCTGCTAAGATCATAGAAAATGCAGGCAGTTTCTTCTTCCAAATACTGCCTGAAATAGAAAAACAGCACACTCCGGTGCCATTTAAAATAAACTTTTGATTGAAGAATAATTAAGTAAAAACTCCAACTCCTCTCGCGACCTCCTTCTTTGTTGAGGGTTGCAAGAGAATGACTGGATATGACATGTGAGGGGAGGAGCTATATAGCAGCTCTGCTTGGGTGATCCTCTTGCAACTTCCTGTTGGGAAGGAGAATATATCCCATAAGTAATGGATGACCCGTGGACTGAACACACTTAACAAGAGAAATACTCATTTGCCTAATAATTCTGCACTCCCTGTATGTTCATATGCAGGAGGGGGAAGTGTCTGTACTTCTTGCTTTCTTAGCCTCTTTCAGTGGGTGTCCCTGCCTAACCTCATTAACAGTGCTAAACTGGGAGCTTCTAAGTTTTTAAAAGGTTTTATACTGGATTTTTAGATCAGTATCTGTGCATATTCTTCTTTAGAGTAGTGACATAAAACTCATATGCTAAATCACTTGAAAGTGATGCAGTATAACTGTAAAAATCTGAAAGGAAATATCACCTGATCAGCTCTATGTAAAAAAGGAAGATATTCTACATCACAATTTCCTCATCTCACCAAAGTAATTATTCTGTAAAAAGTTATCTTTCAGTTACTGCCCAGCTGCAGATTTAAGAAAAAAAGAAGGAAGAAATGAACAGCAGCATCAGGAGTGCTGAGGTCATGAACTCTTTTACTGTGATCTCATGAGATTTCACTTAAAGTGAATGTAAAGTTTCATGAAGTATTGCCCGTTTTTTAAAAATACTATTAAAAACAGGGGCACTTTCATTGATAAAACTTTACATTGCACCATATTTGTAGAAATACTTAACACTTCGTCTTTTAAGCCGGATCGCTGATGATGTCACTTCCCCCGCCCATCGCAAGCCTCTTCCTACATCAGAAATGACAATTCCGGCTTTCCTCCAATCACGGCGTTGCTTTAGGCAATGCTTCCCTGTTTTTTAAAAACCGGGCACTACTTGATGAAACTTTACATTCACTTTACCTCTCATGAGATTTCACAGTAAACTTCCTTAAACTGAATAGGGAAATAAGATGAGTGTGCACGAGACTTACTCCCTTGCCTGTCCCGGGACAGGCATATTGATTGGCTGCTTAAAGTCCTTTACAATGGGTTGTGAATACTTAGGACATTTTGAGGTAAAATATTGTTTTTTTTTTTACATAGAGATGTTTAGGTGATATTTTCTAGTCAGCTTTTTACAGCTATGTTGCATCACTTTCAAGTGTTTAAAGTGAATGTAAATTTTGATGCTAAAGTGCCCGGTTTTTAAAAGTTCTATTAAAAACAGTGGCATTTTAATTCATCAAAATTTACATTTCACTCGTGTTGTGAAAAAATACTTGACAGCTGCTCCAGCTTCCTCCGCCCGTCACAAAGCCTCTTCTTGGGTCTAAAATGAGGAACCCGGCTTCCTCCAATCACGGCGTTGAATCAGACACTGATTCCCCGGGGGGAGCCGTGATTAGAGGATGACAGATCCATCATTTCTGACGTCAAAAATGGCTTGTGACGACGGTGGGAAGCCGGAGCGGCTGTCAAGTTTAAAAGGTAAGTATTTTTTCACGAGTGAAATGTAAATTTTGATGAATTAAAGTGCCCCTGTTTTTAATCAAATTTTTAAAAACCGGGCACTTTTGCATCAAAACTTACATTCACTTTAAACATTTGGGTATCATGGCCCTTTAAATCTGCATCACAAGTTTGTTTACAAATCACAAGTCAATCATTAGTGAAGCTCAGTATTCACGAATTAATTCACTTAAGTCCTGCACTGGATAAACATTTATCTTAAAGGGACAGTCTATTTTAAAAATGTTATTGTTTAAAAAGATAAGAGAATTCCTTTATTACCCATACCCCAGTTTTTCATAACCAACACTGTTATATTAATACACTTTTTACCTCTGTGATTACCTTGTATCTAAGTCTCAGCAGACTGCCCCCTCATTTCAGTTGTTTTGACAGATTTGCATTGTAGCCAATTAGTGCTGACTCAAAGATTACTCCATGGAAGCACAATGTTATTGATATGGAACACACAAACTAGCTGTGAAAAACTGTCAAAATGCACTGAGATAAGAGGTGGCCTTCAAGGGCTTAGAAATTAGCATATAAGCCTACCTAGGTTTAGCTTTCAACAAAGAACACCAAGGTAACAAAGCAAATTTGATGATGAAAGTAAATTTGAATGTTGTTTAAAATTGAATACTCTATCTGAATTATGAAAGTTTAATTTTGACTTGACTGTCCCTTTAAAGTGAAATAAAACAAAAAAAAATTCATGATTCAGAAAGAGCATGTAATTTTAAACAACTTCCCAATCTACTTCAATTATCACATTTTCTTTGTTCTTTTGGTATTCCTTGTTGAAAAGCAGGAACATAAGCTCAGGTGTGTCTGCAGCACTTCAGAAAGAATGTTATACATTTGCAAGACCAGTAGATAGTAACACATTTTACTGCTATGTAGTGCTCCACACATGTGCAATCTAGCTACTTAGGTATCACTTCAACATGAGAACAAAGCAAATTTGATAACAGAAGTACATGGGAAACTTTTTTTTCAAAGTGGTATGCTCTGCCTGAATCACAAAAGATAAAATGTGGGTTTCATGTCACTTTAACATCCAAGTAAGTTTTAAAAATCCTGACATTCAGAAATTGGATATTTTTTTTTTTTAACAGTCATAACATTTCTGATTTTGTAATTTTAATGTTATATTCTGCCCACTCCCAATATAATTTAACAGTATACCTGTAGGACAGTTCTTCAAGATATTTACTAACAATAAGAAATTGTCTGTATATAAAGCAATTTGTATTTTTAATTTTTATTTATAGAAATATATGTTTAATTTTATAGCCAGAGGTACTAATGTCAGGTTAAAAAGTAAAGGAGATATAGGGCATTCTTGTCAGGTGCCTCTATTTATTTGACTACTGAGGAAAGTATGTTATTTACTAACATATATGCATTAAAGGTAGAATATTTTTTTAAATAAATTCAAGAGCCTAACTTGAAAAATGTTTTTTTTTCAAGGGTGTTAAGCCATTGGTTTTTACTATCAAGTGCCCTTTCTACAAGATATGAGAAAGGCCTTTAGATTTATTAAAGGGACAGTAAACCCCAAACATTTATTTCATGGTTTGGATAGAATATGCAGTTTTAAACACATTTTAAATTGACTTCTTTTGTCAAATTTGCATTGTCTTGTTATCCTTTGCTGAAATAACAGCATTACACTAATAGCAGCTAGCTGAACACATCTACGTGAACACATCTACGCCTAGATTTAGAGTTCTGTGTTAGCAGTCAAAACCAGCGTTAGGGGGTCCTAACGCTGGTTTTGGGCTACCGCTGGTATTTAGAGTCAATCAGGAAAGGGTCTAACGCTCACTTTGCAGCCGCAACTTTTCCATACCGCAGATCCCCTTACGCCAATTGCGTAGCCTATCTTTTCAGCCCCCGCTTGGATCAAGACTTCAGCCGGATGATGGACCTCTTCAGCCCGATGATGGACCTCTTCAGCCCCCGCTTGGGCTTGGATGAAGACTTCGGAGCCTCTTCTGGACGGATCGGTGATACCCGGCGTGGTGAAGATAAGGTAGGGAGATCTTCAAGGGCTTAGTGTTAGGTTTATTTAAGCGGGGTTTGGGTTAGATTAGGGGTATGTGGGTGGTGGGTTGTAATGTTGGGGGGGTATTGTATGTTTTTTTTTTACAGGCAAAAGAGCAGAATTCTTTGGGGCATGCCCCGCAAAAGGCCCTTTTAAGGGCTGGTAAGGTAAAAGAGCTTTTCAATTTTTATTTTAGAATAGGGTAGGGCATTTTTTTATTTTGGGGGGCTTTGTTATTTTATTTGGGGGCTTAGAGTGTAATTAGCTTAAAATTGTTGTAATATTTTTATAATGTTTGTAAATTATTTTTTTATTTTTGTAACAGTTCTTTTTTTATTTTTGTACTTTAGTTAGTTTATTTAATTGTATTTATTTGTAGGTATTTGTATGTAATTTATTGATAGTGTAGTGTTAGGTTTAATTGTAGATAATTGTAGGTATTTTATTTAATTAATTTATTGATAGTGTAGTGTTAGGTGTATTTGTAACTTAGGTTAGGATTTATTTTACAGGTAATTTTGTAATTATTTTAACTAGGTAGCTATTAAATCGTTCTTAACTATTTAATAGCTATTGTACCTAGTTAAAATAAATACAAAGTTGCCTGTAAAATAAATATTAATCCTAAAATAGCTACAATATAATTATAATTTATATTGTAGCTATATTAGGGTTTATTTTACAGGTAAGTATTTAGCTTTAAATAGGATTAATTTATTTAATAAGATTTATTTTATTTCGTTAGATTTAAATTATATTTAACTTAAGGGGGTGTTAGTGTTAGGGTTAGACTTAGCTTTAGGGGTTAATACATTTATTATAGTAGCAGTGAGGTCCGGTCGGCAGATTAGGGGTTAATAATTGTAGGTAGGTGGCGGCGACGTTGGGGGGGGGCAGATTAGGGGTTAATAAATATAATATAGGGGTCGGCGGTGTTAGGGGCAGCAGATTAGGGGTACATATGGATAACGTAGGTTGCGGCGGTGTATGGAGCGGCAGATAAGGGGTTAATAATAAAATGCAGGGGTCAGCGATAGCGGGGGCAGCAGATTAGGGGTTAATACGTGTAAGGTTAGGGGTGTTTAGACTCGGGGTACATGTTAGGGTGTTAGATGCAGACTTAGGAAGTGTTTCCCCATAGGAAACAATGGGGCTGCGTTAGGAGCTGAACGCTGCTTTTTTGCAGGTGTTAGGTTTTTTTCAGCTCAAATGGCCCCATTGTTTCCTATGGGGGAATAGTGCACGAGCACGTTTTTGAAGCTGGCCGTGTCCGTAAGCACCGCTGGTATTTAGAGTTGCAGTGGCGGTAAATTATGCTCTACGCTCCCTTTTTGGAGCCTAACACAGCCCTTCTGTGAACTCTAAATACCAGCGGTATTTAAAAGATGCGGGGGGAAAAAAAGCATGCGTAGCTAACGCACCCCTTTGGCCGCAGAACTCTAAATCTAGCGGCTAGTTTGCTAATCACAAGGGACAATTGTGTACAGGCACCAATCAGCAGCTAGCTCCTACTAGAGTAAGATACTGTATGTGCATATTCTTTTCCAACAAGGAATACAAAGAGAACGAAAAATATTTAAAAATAGAAGTTTATTTAAAAGTGTCTTAAAATTACATGCTCTATCAGAATCATGCAAGTTTAGTTTTGACTTTACTATTCCTTTAATATTTTTCTCTCTTTTTTTCTTGCTGTTTGAAATACTTTCTATAAATAAGATTGAGACCTACTGCTAAACTATTTGACAAGGGGAAATTAAAACCTAATTAAAAAAAAAGGAATAAACTGAAAACAATAGCTGGAGGTTTATTTATGAAATGATTATAAAATATGCTAAGCTTAAAGGGATACTAAACCCAATTTTTTTATTTCGTGATTCAGATAGAGAATGCAATTTTAAGCAACTTTCTAATTTACTCCTATTAATTTTTCTTCGTTCTCTTGCAATCTTTATTTAAAAAGCAAGAATGTAAAGCTTTGGTGCCGGACCTTTTTTTGGTTCAGAACCTGGGTTATGCTTGCTTATTGGTTTGCTAAATGTAGCTACCAATAAGCAAGTGCTATCCATTGTATTAAACTTAAAATGGGCTGGCTCCTAAGCTTTAAATTACTGCTTTTTAAATAAAGATAGCCAGAAACCGAAGAACATTTGATAATAGGAGTAAATTAGAAAGTTGCTTAAAATTGCATGATATATCTGAAACATGAAAGACAAAAATTTGGATTTAGTATCCCTTTAAGAATGCAATGCAATCCTCCCCACACAAACATGCTCTTCAAAGGAACATTATAGTCAAAAACACAGAATTATAATGTATCATTTCACAACTGGCACCAATTATGTATTTTATTGCATTTTGAAATTATTTTTATATTAAAATACAGTAGCTTTCCACTGCCTTCAGAATATAAACTTCATAAGTCTTATAACAGTGACAGCCGTACAAGTGCCAGGTGCCACTGCTAATGCACATATTTCCCTATCTGTCAGCAGCATTTTGCACAGCACATTGATATGCAGCATCTGCAGGGGAGCTTTCTTGTTGTCTAGCAGACAGCTGAGCCCTCTAGTTGTTTTTCAATGCAGCCCTTGGCAGTCTTAGGATGAGGAGACATAACAGAAAGCAGAGTTGCTTCTTCTGCTCATCTATAACTAGATCAGGGAACAAGTGTTGCTTTAAGACATGCACAGTGTACTGAAACTGTGTAAATAAAAACAGTGCTATTGTCTGCCAAGGGACTTCTCCTGGCAAGTTACTGTTATTTTAGAAGGGGGGTGTGGAAAGATGTGCTGAGGAATCCAGAGGGGTATAACACTATTAGTACTGTAATAACAAAAGAAGGCAGATATTCACACATTCTGTTCCATAGTATTTCCTGTGGATTGCTAAACTGAATTAGAAAAGCATTGCCTACAGTGCACTGTTTATATAAAAGAAAGAGCACATTGTAGAATATCTACTACCTGACAGCTGCAGAAGAGTTATGTCACGGACATGGTCCAACTAGGCAAATCAGTACAAAAGTTCCTGATTGGACAATAATTGCAGTCAGAAAGTAAATGCTGTGCATTTTGGAGTCACAACATTTCCAACATGTTTATTTAAAAAAAATATGTGTGACAACAATGTCCGCCAATAGCAAAATGAGTTGGGTTCGAGGCTAGAGCCCAGAAAATGGTATAAAATGTTCTGGAAAATACCCATAAATTCTCAGCTTCTCCTTAGATGCTTGGCATTAATTATAAAATGATACTTCACTGGTATCTCACACATATATATATCTGCTGACATCTTGTACCAGTTGGAGAGGTTGTAGCGAATTAAAGGGACATAAAACCCAAACATTTTCTTTCATGATTCATATAGAATATACAGTACTTCATTTTCTTGTTATCCTTTGTTTAAAGGAGGAAGGTAAGTTCACGAGCGTGCACGTGTCTGCAGCACTATATGGCAGTTTCTCAACAATATTATACATTAGCATGAGCACTAGATGACAGCACTATTTCCTGTCATGCAGTGCTCAAAACAGTGCCAACTACCTATCTAGATATCTCTTTAACCAAGAATAACATGAGAACAAAGCTAATTTTATAATATAAGTAAATTGGAAGCTTTTTTAAAATTGCATTCACAATCTGAATGATGAAAGAAAAATGTTTGGTTTCATGTCCCTTTAAACCATATGTTGCATATGAAATATGACTCACATCTGCGCGCAATGTAAACAAATCAATCTACTAAGGTCTCCTTAGAGGATATTTTACTCTAGGTCCTACAACAGTGCCTATTGAATAGTTGATTCTGCCAAAAAAAATTGATTATACCTGTTACAAAATACAGGTACAAATTTCCAAATCCAGAATTTATCTGAAATCCAGACTTTTTCATGAATATTAAAAAAAATCCTCACCAGTAAGTCACAATCTTCTCTGTCTGAATTTTTGGTTTGTTTTTTTTGTTTTCTAAAATACACATACTAGTCTATATATTTATATTCACAGAGGCTGGTGCACTCGCACAAACAGGTGTCCAGTTGCCAGGGTAATGAATGCAGGTAGAGATAAAGGTGATAGAAGACATTTGCTGGACTTAAAGGGACACTGTACCAAAAATTTTCTTTTGTGATTCAGATAGAGCATGCAATTTTAAGCAAATTTCTAATTTACTCCTAGTATCAATTTTTCTTCGTTCTCTTGCTATCTTTATATGAAAAAGAAGGCATCTAAGCTTTTTTTCTTGGTTCAGAACTCTGGACAGCAGTTTTTGATTGGTGGATGAATTTATCCACCAATCAGCAAGAACAACCTAGGTTGTTCACCAAAAATGGGCCGGCATCTAAACTTACATTCTTGCATTTCAAATAAAGATACCAAGAGAATAAAGAAGATTTGATAATAGGAATAAATTAGAAAGTTGCTTAAAATTGCATGCTCTATCTGAATCATGAAAGAACATTTTTGGGTACAGTGTCCCTTTAAGGATTAGCAATAAAAGCTTTTATTTACGTGACGTTTCGGGGACAGCTCCCCTTCATCAGACCAAGAATAAAATGTTACAAGCAAACATTTATACCCTCTAAGACCCTCCTCTAGTGAACAGAAATTGTGCCAAAAAACGGTTGTCAAGGCAACCATTCAATGTTTACATCAAAATGCATACACACACAGATACAAGTTAAATAGTATCAGATATCCTGTACCCACTCTAACCCAGAATATCCACATCAATCTAAGTGAACATATAACATTAAAAAGTACAAATTACAAGACAAAGTCAGGGACATAACTTGCTGCAAGCACAGAGAAAGAAAGAAAAAGGAAATTTATGCTTACCCGATAAATTGATTTCTTCTACAATACGACGAGTCCACGGATTCATCCATTACTTGTGTGATATTATGCTCCTGCTAACAGGAAGTGGCAAAGAGCACCACAGCAGAGATGTCTATATAGTTCCTCCCTTGACTCCACCCCCCAGTAATTCGACCGAAGGTATAGGAAGAAAAAGGAGAAACTAAAAGGTGCAGAGGTGACTGAAGTTTTAAAAAAAATAATATAATCTGTCTTAAATTGGCAGGGAGGGCCGTGGACTCGTCGTATCGTAGAAGAAATCAATTTATCAGGTAAGCATAAATTTCCTTTTCTTCTACAAGATACGACGAGTCCACGGATTCATCCTTTACTTGTGAGATGAAATACCAAAGCTACAGGACACGGATGAACGGGAAGGACAGGACAGATACCTAAACAGAAGGCACCACTGCTTGAAGAACTTTTCTCCCAAAAATAGCCTCAGAAGAAGCAAAAGTATAAAATTTGTAAAAGGTATGAAGGGAAGACCAAGTCGCAGCCTTACAAATCTGTTCAACAGAAGCATCGTTTTTAAAAGCCCATGTGGAAGCCACCGCTCTAGTAGAATGAGCTGTAATCTTTTCAGGAGGCTGCTCTCCAGCAGTCTCGTATGCCAAACGGATGATGCTTTTCAGCCAAAAAGAAAGAGGTAGCCGTAGATTTTTGACCTCTACGTTTTCCAGAAAAGACAACAAACAAAGAAGATGTTTGACTGAAATCCTTGGTCACTTGCAAGTAAAACTTCAAGGCACGAACCACGTCCAAGTTATGTAACGGATGCTCCTTCTTAGAACAAGGATAAGGACACAAAAAAGGAACAACAATTTCCTGATTAATATTCTTAGGAAGGAATCCAGGTTTAGTGCGCAAAACCACCTTATCTGAATGGAATATAAGATAAGGCGAGTCGCATTGTAACGCAGATAGCTCAGAAACTCTTCGAGCAGAAGAGATAGCAACTAAAAACAGAACTTTCCAAGATAGAAGTTTAATATCTATGGAATGCATGGGTTCAGACCATGGACATCTGCCAGACGCTTGTGTAGTAAGATTGACAAAGCAGAAATCTGTCCCTTTAAGGAACTAGCTGATAACCCCTTCTCCAATCCTTCTTGGAGAAAGGACAAAATCCTAGGAATCCTGATCTTACTCCATGAGTAGCCTTTGGATTCGCACCAATAAAGATATTTACGCCATATCTTATGGTAAATTTTCCTAGTGACAGGCTTTCAAGCCTGCATCAAGGTATCAATGACCGACTTAGAAAATCCCCGCTTAGATAAAATCAAGCGTTCAATCTCCAGGCAGTCAATTGCAGAGAAATTAGATTTGGATGTTGGAACAGACCCTGATTGAGAAGGTCCTGTCTCAGTGGCAGTTTCCACGGTGGCAGAGATGACATTTCCACCAGATCTGCATACCAAGTCCTGCGTGGCCACACAGGCGCTGTCAAGATTACCGAAGCCCTCTCCTGTTTGATTCTGGCAATCAGACGAGGTAGGAGAGGAAAAGGAGGACACACATAAGCCAGGTTGAACGACCATGGTACTGCTAGAGCATCTATCAGTACTGCTTGAGGATCCCTTGATCTGGACCCGTAAAAAAAAAAGTTTGGCATTCTGACGAGATGCCATCAGATCCAATTCCGGTGTGCCCCATTGATGAATCAATTTTGCTAACACCTCCAGATGGAGCTCCCACTCCCCCGGATGAAAAGTCTGACCACTTAGAAAATCCGCTTCCCAGTTCTCCACTCCTGGGATATATATTGCTGATAGATGGCAAGAGTGAGTCTCTGTCCATCAAATTATTTTTGGAAACCTCTATCATCACTAGAGAACTCTTTGTTCCCCTTGATGATTGATATATGCTACAGTCGTGATATTGTCCGACTGGAATCTTATGAATTTGGCCGAAGCCAGCTGAGGCCACGCTTGAAGCGCGTTGAATATCGCTCTCAGTTCCAGAATATTTATTGGTAGTAGGGCCTCCTCCTGAGTCCACACACCCTGCGGAAGCACATTCCCTGGGACAGATGATCCTGTGACAACCACCAATGAAGAGAGTCTCTGGTCTCTAGATCCAGATTTATCCGCAGAGATAAATCCGCATAATCCCCATTCCACTGTCTGAGCATGCACAGCTGCAGTGGTCTGAGATGTAAGCGAGCAAACGGAACCATGTCCATTGCAGCTACCATTAACCCAATGACCTCCATACACTGCGCCACTGATGGCCGAGGAATGGAATGAAGTGCTCGGCAAGTAGTTAAGATCTTTGATTTTCTGACCTCCGTCAGAAAAATTTTCATGTCTACCGAGTCTATCAGAGTTCCTAGGAATGGAACTCTTGTCAGAGGAACTAGTGAACTCTTTTTTATGTTCACCTTCCACCCTTGAGTTCTTAGAAAAGCCAACACGATGTCAGTGTGAGATTTGGCTAGATGGTAAGTTGACGCCTGAATCAAAATATCGTCCAGATAGGGCGCCATTGCTATGCGGCCTTAGAACCGCCAGAAGGGACCCTAGCACCTTTGTGAAAATTCTGGGAGCTGTGGCCAACCCGAAAGGAAGGGCCACAAACTGGTAATGTTTGTCCAGGAAGGCAAACCTGAGGAACTGGTGATGATCTTTGTGGATAGGAATGTGAAGATACGCATCCTTCAAATCCACGGTGGTCATATATTGACCCTCCTGGATCATTGGTAAAATTGTTCGTATGGTCTCCATCTTGAACGATGGGACTCTGAGAAATTTGTTTAGACTTTTGAGATCTAAAATCGGTCTGAAGGTTCCCTCTTTTTTGGGAACCCCGAACAGATTGGAGTAAAACCCCTGCCCTTGTTCTAATTTTGGAACTGGGAAGATTACACCCATGGTATATAGGTCTTCTACACAGCGTAAGAACGCCTCTCTTTTTGTCTGGTCTACAGACAAACGTGAAAGATGAAATCTCCCTCTTGGGAGAGAATCCTTGAATTCTAGACGATACCCCTGGGTCACAATTTCTAATGCCCAGGAATCCTGAACGTCTCTTGCCCAAGCCTGAGCGAAGAGAGAAAGTCTGCCCCCTACTAGATCCGGTCCCGGATCGGGAGCTGCCCCTTCATGCTGTCTTGGTAGCAGCAGCGGGCTTCTTGGCCAGTTTACCTTTATTCCATGTCTGGTTAGGTCTCCAGACTGACTTGGATTGAGCAAAGTTCCACTCCTGCTTGGAGGCGGATGAGGAAGTAGAGGGACCGCCTTTAAAGTTTCGAAAGGAACGAAAATGATTCTGTTTGGTCCTCATTTTAACCGTCTTGTCCTGAGGAAGGGCATGACCTTTACCTCCAGTAATGTCAGAAATTATCTCCTTCAGTTCAGGCCCGAATAGGGTCTTACCCTTAAAGGGAATAGCTAAAAGCTTGGATTTAGATGACACATCAGCAGACCAAGACTTAAGCCATAACGCTCTACGCGCTAAAATGGCAAAGCCTGCATTCTTTGCCGCTAATTTAGCCATTTGGAAAGCGGCATCTGTAATAAAATTAGCTAGCGGGGGGCGGAGCCGGCACTGACTGGAGATGGCCGCACACTAGGTGAGCTCCGGTGACTTAGCCCACAAAGATGCATATTAAGCCACCACTGGCCACATGAATAGTCACAAAAATGCAGCCTGAATAGGTAAAGCAGGAGCTGATCTAAGTAAGACTTGGGGCGAGCCTCTCTAGGCTGATTAATAACACATCGGAGCAGTCTGCCCAGCGCGCGCAACTGGGAGGTCAGACTCAGAAACGTACAGGCAAAAGTTCATTACAAGACATCGAGTGGAGCAACTCGCATTAAAGAGCTGTCATTTTCGCAACTGTGGGGTAAGACAAAGTGCTACATAAGGCTTACGGCCTCTTTCACTCACCGGAACACACACTGCCTAGTTGCGGTCGCCATTTTGAAAGGGCACACGCACCTCAAATAAATAGCCACACTGAATGTAAATCCCTGTAGCCATGCAACACATTAGAAATCAGAACCTGAAACTTGCAAGATGGGCTCCGCATAAGAGCATGAAAGGGCACTTCATGTGAGAGATCTATGGTTTTTGCGCTCCCACGCTTGATGTTGTGAAACAGCAGCCTGCACCCACATTTCTATCATTCTATCAGCACAAGCCAGTAGTCAAGCAGGAACTTTAGTTGATGATAAAGTTACCACAAATGAGGGCAATCACTTTCTCTTGCTATGAAATAGGCAATCATAAGCCCTGATTATTAATAACTCCTGCCTCACCTACATATGGAAGATCTCCCAAAGACCTCCCTGAGTAACAAGCGGAGGTGTTCAAGCTTAAACTTAAAGGCCGTCACATCTGAGTCTGTTTGAGGGAACATCTTTCCTGAATCAGAAAGCTCTCCCTCAGACAACAATTCCCCCACCCCCAAATCAGAACACTGTGAGGGCACATCGGAGATGGCCAATAACGCGTCAGAGGGCTCAGCATTTACTCTAATACCTGACCTGCTGCGCTTACCCTGTAAACCTCATCCTCATCCTGAGACATACTTTTATCAGCTAAAATATGTTCTTTGCAATGTAAGGCCCTTTCAGTACATGAGGGACACATTTGAAGTGGAGGTTCCACAATGGCTTCTAAACACATGGAACATTGGCTTTCCTCAATGTCAGACATGTTAACACAGGTTAGTAATGATCACAAACAGGCTTGAAAACACTTTATTTAGTTTAAAAAAAAAAAAAAACCAATCTGAAAAATGGTACTGCGCCTTTAAGAGGAAAAAAAAAGCGTACAAATTTTCCAAAACTGCCTTAAAATGATAAAATTATCCCAATTTTAGTATATATGTGTCTTATCTTGCCAGCTAAGATTGCACCACAAGGAAAGGAATACTTAACCCTTAATGACAAAAACGTTACTCAAAAAAACTTTATGATTAACCCAAAAAAAAAAAAAACCTGCACCTCGCCACAGTTCTGCTGTGGCGCCTACCTGCCCTCAGGGGTCTGTAAAACCAGTTAAACACTTTGATTAGGCCCAATCCTTCCTTTGAGGCCCACCGAAGCTGGAGCTTGCTGCGTGCATGGGGAATTCAACTGCGCAACTGAGGCGCAAAAATAGGCCCCGCCCATCTACATCGATGTCTCACAGCCTTGCAAAGAAACCGCTACAAAGCGGTCTAAAACCTAGCCATGTGGGTTTCAATATACCCAGTTGTAAAATAAGCCATGTGCACCCTCCATTGCCATAATAATAAAAATGTTTGCTCCACACAAAAGAAAAAATGTTAATTGTCCTCCAAAACATAAAATTGTTTGCTCAACAAACATTATGCCATCAGTGTCAACCATTTTTTCAGCCCAACATACAGGTCCCAGTAATACCCTTCCATACCTCCCAACATTTCAAAATTCAAAAGAGGGACACCCCCCCAAAAAAAATTGAAATGTGGTGGGCGGGGCTTAAAAATTCATAAGACCAAAGTAATGAAAATAAAATTCTAAATAAAGTCATATATTTTAATACACTTAGGCAGCAAATCAAACACAAGCTCAAACCACTGGTATGGCTATGCGAGCACTGTATTTAATTAGCCTTTGCAAAGACATTGCTAAATATTTTTATCTTAATTGCACATTTATTAATAAATTCTTTAAAACTACTGTCTGCATTCCCCATTAATATTCTAGATTCTGGCCTTTAAAGTCAGCAAAAATGCACAGTAGCACGCTACATAGCATACACTTACACATGCAGATACACACACACACACTACATAGCATACACTTATACATGCAGATACACACACACTACATAGCATACACTTATACATGCAGATACACACACACTTACACATGCAGATACACACACACTACATAGCATACACTTATACATGCAGATACACACACACTACATAGCATACACTTATAGATGCAGATACACACACACACACTACATAGCATACACTTATACATGCAGATACACACACACTACATAGCATACACTTACACATGCAGATACACACACACTACATAGCATACACTTATACATGCAGATACATACACACTACATAGCATACACTTACACATGCAGATACACACACACTACATAGAATACACACACACACTACATAGCATACACTTATACATACAGATACACACACACTACATAGCATACACTTATACATGCAGATACACACTTATACATACAGATACACACACTACATAGCATACACTTACACATGCAGATACACACACACTACATAGCATACACTTATACATGCAGATACACATACACACACTACATAGCTTACATTTATACATGCAGAAACACACACACTACAAAGAATAAACTTATACATACAGATACACACACACAGTTATGGATACAGATAGACACACACACTACATCATATATGGGTATCTGCAATTCATTGTATGGGGTCCTGGGGTTGGCAAGCACATTAGCTGGCAGTCTGCGGCTGCCACTGTTCGTTACACTATTCGTTACCCTGGTATTAGCACTGCTCATTGTATAAAACTGAAGGCATGCTAGTATTATCACCAGGGGTTAGATATCATCACTACCAGAGGTAGGTTAGAGAGGTCATCATTACCCGTGGTCAGAGTGTATACAGCCTTCTTACTCCTGCTTAACCCACACACCATTCCTTTTCCACAGGGAATATAACAGGTATCTAACCCTGTGAGAGCAAAGCCAGCTGCTTCTGAGTATGGGCCCAATAGAATTAAAAAAAAAAATAATAATAATATATATATATATATTTTTTTTTTAAATGCCTGGGGCAAATCGGGACAGATGGCTAGCAACTCGGGACAGAGGGACAGACCCCTAAAATCGGGACTGTCCTGCGAAAATCAGGACAGTTGGGGGGTATGCCCTTCTCTTTCACATTAGGATTACTGCTTACTCATTCCCTTATGGGAATACTGTCAGCCAATTCTGAAATAACACAGTCTCTCCAGAAAAAAATGACTGAACATACCTCAATGCTTGTAGCATGAAAAACGTTCCTCACGCTGAAGTTTCTTAAGTACTCCTCAGCCATTCTGTGGGAACTTCTCTGGATCTTAGTGACAACTGCTAAGAGCATCAGTCTACAGGCAGAAATCTTCATCCATCTGATGCCTGGGAAAAAATAGCACTCACCGTACCATTTAAAATAAAAAAGTCTTGCTTGAAGAAAATAAAAAACAGAATTTATGTTTACCTGATAAATTTCTTTCTCCAACGGTGTGTCCGGTCCACGGCGTCATCCTTACTTGTGGGATATTCTCTTCCCCAACAGGAAATGGCAAAGAGCCCAGCAAAGCTGGTCACATGATCCCTCCTAGGCTCCGCCTACCCCAGTCATTCGACCGACGTTAAGGAGGAATAATAGCATAGGAGAAACCATATGGTACCGTGGTGACTGTAGTTAAAGAAAATAAATTATCAGACCTGATTAAAAAACCAGGGCGGGCCGTGGACCGGACACACCGTTGGAGAAAGAAATTTATCAGGTAAACATAAATTCTGTTTTCTCCAACATAGGTGTGTCCGGTCCACGGCGTCATCCTTACTTGTGGGAACCAATACCAAAGCTTTAGGACACGGATGAAGGGAGGGAGCAAATCAGGTCACCTAAATGGAAGGCACCACGGCTTGCAAAACCTTTCTCCCAAAAATAGCCTCAGAAGAAGCAAAAGTATCAAACTTGTAAAATTTGGTAAAAGTGTGCAGTGAAGACCAAGTCGCTGCCCTACATATCTGATCAACAGAAGCCTCGTTCTTGAAGGCCCATGTGGAAGCCACAGCCCTAGTGGAATGAGCTGTGATTCTTTCGGGAGGCTGCCGTCCGGCAGTCTCGTAAGCCAATCTGATGATGCTTTTAATCCAAAAAGAGAGAGAGGTAGAAGTTGCTTTTTGACCTCTCCTTTTACCTGAATAAACAACAAACAAGGAAGATGTTTGTCTAAAATCCTTTGTAGCATCTAAATAGAATTTTAGAGCGCGAACAACATCCAAATTGTGCAACAAGCGTTCCTTCTTTGAAACTGGTTTCGGACACAGAGAAGGTACGATAATCTCCTGGTTAATGTTTTTGTTAGAAACAACTTTTGGAAGAAAACCAGGTTTAGTACGTAAAACCACCTTATCTGCATGGAACACCAGATAAGGAGGAGAACACTGCAGAGCAGATAATTCTGAAACTCTTCTAGCAGAAGAAATTGCAACTAAAAACAAAACTTTCCAAGATAATAACTTAATATCAACGGAATGTAAGGGTTCAAACGGAACCCCCTGAAGAACTGAAAGAACTAAATTGAGACTCCAAGGAGGAGTCAAAGGTTTGTAAACAGGCTTGATTCTAACCAGAGCCTGAACAAAGGCTTGAACATCTGGCACAGCTGCCAGTTTTTTGTGAAGTAACACCGACAAGGCAGAAATCTGTCCCTTCAGGGAACTTGCCGATAATCCTTTTTCCAATCCTTCTTGAAGGAAGGATAGAATCCTAGGAATCTTAACCTTGTCCCAAGGGAATCCTTTAGATTCACACCAACAGATATATTTTTTCCAAATTTTGTGGTAAATCTTTCTAGTTACAGGCTTTCTGGCCTGAACAAGAGTATCGATAACAGAATCTGAGAAACCTCGCTTCGATAAAATCAAGCGTTCAATCTCCAAGCAGTCAGCTGGAGTGAAACCAGATTCGGATGTTCGAACGGACCCTGAACAAGAAGGTCTCGTCTCAAAGGTAGCTTCCAAGGTGGAGCCGATGACATATTCACCAGATCTGCATACCAAGTCCTGCGTGGCCACGCAGGAGCTATCAAGATCACCGACGCCCTCTCCTGATTGATCCTGGCTACCAGCCTGGGGATGAGAGGAAACGGCGGGAACACATAAGCTAGTTTGAAGGTCCAAGGTGCTACTAGTGCATCCACTAGAGCCGCCTTGGGATCCCTGGATCTGGACCCGTAGCAAGGAACTTTGAAGTTCTGACGAGAGGCCATCAGATCCATGTCTGGAATGCCCCATAGTTGAGTGACTTGGGCAAAGATTTCCGGATGGAGTTCCCACTCCCCCGGATGCAATGTCTGACGACTCAGAAAATCCGCTTCCCAATTTTCCACTCCCGGGATGTGGATAGCAGACAGGTGGCAGGAGTGAGACTCCGCCCATAGAATAATCTTGGTCACTTCTTCCATCGCTAGGGAACTCCTTGTTCCCCCCTGATGGTTGATGTACGCAACAGTCGTCATGTTGTCTGATTGAAACCGTATGAACTTGGTCCTCGCTAGCTGAGGCCAAGCCTTGAGAGCATTGAATATCGCTCTCAGTTCCAGAATATTTATCGGTAGAAGAGATTCTTCCCGAGACCAAAGACCCTGAGCTTTCAGGGATCCCCAGACCGCGCCCCAGCCCATCAGACTGGCGTCGGTCGTGACAATGACCCACTCTGGTCTGCGGAATGTCATCCCTCGTGACAGGTTGTCCAGGGACAGCCACCAACGGAGTGAGTCTCTGGTCCTCTGGTTTACTTGTATCTTTGGAGACAAGTCTGTATAGTCCCCATTCCACTGACTGAGCATGCACAGTTGTAATGGTCTTAGATGAATGCGCGCAAAAGGAACTATGTCCATTGCCGCTACCATCAACCCGATCACTTCCATGCACTGAGCTACGGAAGGAAGAGGAACGGAATGAAGAATTCGACAAGAGTCCAGAAGTTTTGTCTTTCTGGCCTCTGTTAGAAAAATCCTCATTTCTGAGGAGTCTATAATTGTTCCCAAGAAGGGAACCCTTGTTGACGGGGATAGAGAACTCTTTTCCACGTTCACTTTCCAGCCGTGAGATCTGAGAAAGGCCAGGACGATGTCCGTGTGAGCCTTTGCTCGAGGGAGGGACGACGCTTGAATCAGAATGTCGTCCAGGTAAGGTACTACTGCAATGCCCCTTGGTCTTAGCACCGCTAGAAGGGACCCTAGTACCTTTGTGAAAATCCTTGGAGCAGTGGCTAATCCGAAAGGAAGCGCCACGAACTGGTAATGTTTGTCCAGGAATGCAAACCTTAGGAACCGATGATGTTCCTTGTGGATAGGAATATGTAGATACGCATCCTTTAAATCCACCGTGGTCATGAATTGACCTTCCTGGATGGAAGGAAGGATAGTTCGAATGGTTTCCATCTTGAACGATGGGACCTTGAGAAATTTGTTTAAGATCTTGAGATCTAGGATTGGTCTGAACGTTCCCTCTTTTTTGGGAACTATGAACAGATTGGAGTAGAACCCCATCCCTTGTTCTCTCAATGGAACAGGATGAATCACTCCCATTTTTAACAGGTCTTCTACACAATGTAAGAACGCCTGTCTTTTTATGTGGTCTGAAGACAACTGAGACCTGTGGAACCTCCCCCTTGGGGGAAGTCCCTTGAATTCCAGAAGATAACCCTGGGAGACTATTTCTAGCGCCCAAGGATCCAGAACATCTCTTGCCCAAGCCTGAGCGAAGAGAGAGAGTCTGCCCCCCACCAGATCCGGTCCCGGATCGGGGGCCAATATTTCATGCTGTCTTGGTAGCAGTGGCAGGTTTCTTGGCCTGCTTTCCCTTGTTCCAGCCTTGCATTGGTCTCCAAGCTGGCTTGGCCTGAGAAGTATTACCCTCTTGCTTAGAGGACGTAGCACCTTGGGCTGGTCCGTCTTTACGAAAGGGACGAAAATTAGGTCTATTTTTTGCCTTGAAAGGCCGATCCTGAGGAAGGGCATGGCCCTTACCCCCAGTGATATCAGAGATAATCTCTTTCAAGTCAGGACCAAACAGCGTTTTCCCCTTGAAAGGAATGTTTAGTAGCTTGTTCTTGGAAGACGCATCAGCCGACCAAGATTTCAACCAAAGCGCTCTGCGCGCCACAATAGCAAACCCAGAATTCTTAGCCGCTAACTTAGCCAATTGCAAAGAGGCGTCTAGAGTGAAAGAATTAGCCAATTTGAGAGCATTGACTCTGTCCATAATCTCCTCATAAGGAGGCGAGTCACTATCGAGCACCTTAATCAGTTCATCAAACCAGAAATATGCGGCTGTAGTGACAGGGACAATGCATGAAATGGGTTGTAGAAGGTAACCCTGCTGAACAAACATCTTTTTAAGCAAACCTTCTAATTTTTTATCCATAGGATCTTTGAAAGCACAACTATCCTCTATGGGAATAGTGGTGCGTTTGTTTAAAGTAGAAACCGCTCCCTCGACCTTGGGGACTGACTGCCATAAGTCCTTTCTGGGGTCGACCATAGGAAACAATTTATTAAATATGGGGGGAGGGACGAAAGGAATACCGGGCCTTTCCCATTCTTTATTAACAATGTCCGCCACCCGCTTGGGTATAGGAAAAGCTTCTGGGAGCCCCGGCACCTCTAGGAACTTGTCCATTTTACATAGTTTCTCTGGGATGACCAAATTTTCACAATCATCCAGAGTGGATAATACCTCCTTAAGCAAAATGCGGAGATGTTCCAATTTAAATTTAAAAGTAATCACATCAGATTCAGCCTGCTGAGAAATGTTCCCTAAATCAGTAATTTCTCCCTCAGACAAAACCTCCCTGGCCCCCTCAGATTGGGTTAGGGGCCCTTCAGAGATATTAATATCAGCGTCGTCATGCTCTTCAGTAACTAAAACAGAGCATCCACGCTTACGCTGACAAGGGTTCATTTTGGCTAAAATGTTTTTGACAGAATTATCCATTACAGCCGTTAATTGTTGCATAGTAAGGAGTATTGGCGCGCTAGATGTACTAGGGGCCTCCTGAGTGGGCAAGACTCGTGTAGACGAAGGAGGGAATGATGCAGTACCATGCTTACTCCCCTCACTTGAGGAATCATCTTGGGCATCATTGTCATTATCACATAAATCACATTTATTTAAATGAATAGGAATTCTGGCTTCCCCACATTCAGAACACAGTCTATCTGGTAGTTCAGACATGTTAAACAGGCATAAACTTGATAAGAAAGTACAAAAAACGTTTTGAAATAAAACCGTTACTGTCACTTTAAATTTTAAACTGAACACACTTTATTACTGCAATTGCGAAAAAACATGAAGGAATTGTTCAAAATTCACCAAACTTTCACCACAGTGTCTTAAAGCCTTGAAAATATTGCACACCAAATTTGGAAGCTTTAACCCTTAAAATAACGGAACCGGAGCCGTTTTCAGCTTTAACCCCTTTACAGTCCCTGGTATCTGCTTTGCTGAGACCCAACCAAACCCAAAGGGGAATACGATACCAAATGACGCCTTCAGAAGTCCTTTATAAGTATCAAAGCTCCTCTCACATGCGACTGCATGCCATGCCTCTCAAAAACAAGTGCGCAACACCGGCGCGAAAATGAGACTCTGCCTATGCTTTGGGAAAGCCCCTAAAGAATAAGGTGTCTAAAACAGTGCCTGCCGATATTATTATATCAAAATACCCAGAATAAATGATTCCTCAAGGCTAAATAAGTGTTAATATCAATCGATTTAGCCCAAAAAAGGTCTACAGTCTAAATAAGCCCTTGTGAAGCCCTTATTTACAATCGTAATAAACATGGCTTACCGGATCCCATAGGGAAAATGACAGCTTCCAGCATTACATCGTCTTGTTAGAATGTGTCATACCTCAAGCAGCAAAGGACTGCAAACTGTTCCCCCAACTGAAGTTAATTGCTCTCAACAGTCCTGTGTGGAACAGCCATGGATTTTAGTTACGGTTGCTAAAATCATTTTCCTCATACAAACAGAATTCTTCATCTCTTTTCTGTTTCTGAGTAAATAGTACGTACCAGCACTATTTGAAAATAACAAACTCTTGATTGAATAATGAAAAACTACAGTTAAACACTAAAAAACTCTAAGCCATCTCCGTGGAGATGTTGCCTGTACAACGGCAAAGAGAATGACTGGGGTAGGCGGAGCCTAGGAGGGATCATGTGACCAGCTTTGCTGGGCTCTTTGCCATTTCCTGTTGGGGAAGAGAATATCCCACAAGTAAGGATGACGCCGTGGACCGGACACACCTATGTTGGAGAAACTATAATTTTATCACCTCTTTCACTTTACCCTTCCTATTACTTAGTGTAGGCAAAGAGAATGACTAGGGGGTGGAGTCAAGGGAGGAGCTATATAGACAGCTCTGCTGTGGTGCTCTTTGCCACTTCCAGTTAGCAGGAGGATAATATCCCACAAGTAAAGGATGAATCCGTGGACTCGTCGTAACTTGGAGAAGAAAAAACAGAATTTATGTTTACCTGATAAATTTCTTTCTCCTACAGTGTATCCGGTCCATGGCTTCATCCTTACTTGTGGGATATTCTCAATCCCTACAGGAAGTGGCAAAGAGAGCACACAGCAGAGCTGTCCATATAGCTCCCCTCAGGCTCCGCCCCCCAGTCATTGGACCGATGGTTAGGAGAAAAAGGAGAACCATAGGGTGCAGTGGTGACTGTAGTTTACAAAAATAAATTTAAACCTGACTAAAATGCCAGGGTGGGCCGTGGACCGGATACACCGTAGGAGAAAGAAATTTATCAGGTAAACATAAATTCTGTTTTCTCCTACATTGGTGTATCCGGTCCACGGCTTCATCCTTACTTATGGGAACCAATACCAAAGCTTTAGGACACGGATGAAGGGAGGGAACAAGTCAGGTAACCTAAACGGAAGGCACCACTGCTTGTAAAACCTTTCTCCCAAAAATAGCCTCTGAAGAAGCAAAAGTATCGATTTTCTAAAATTTGGCAAATGTATGCAGTGAAGACCAAGTCGCTGCCTTACAGATCTGTTCAACAGAAGCCTCATTCTTGAAAGCCCATGTGGAAGCCACAGCTCTAGTAGAGTGAGCTGTAATTCGTTCAGGAGGCTGCCTTCCAGCAGTCTCATAAGCCAACTGGATGATGCTTTTCAGCCAGAAAGACAGAGAGGTCG
Organism: Bombina bombina; assembly: GCF_027579735.1. Taxonomy (NCBI): domain Eukaryota; kingdom Metazoa; phylum Chordata; class Amphibia; order Anura; family Bombinatoridae; genus Bombina; species Bombina bombina. Next base: position 829,137,958 of record NC_069503.1, on the reverse strand, counting down.
CAGTCGCCTTTTGACCTCTCCTCTTGCCAGAATAGACGACAAACAAGGACGATGTTTGTCTGAAGTCTTTAGTTGCTTTTAGATAAAACTTTAAAGCACGAACCACATCAAGATTGTGTAACATATGTTCCTTGTTAGAAACTGGATTAGGACACAGAGAAGGAACAACTATTTCCTGGTTAATATTCTTATTGGAAACCACTTTGGGAAGAAAACCAGGTTTGGTACGTAAAACGACCTTATCTGTATGAAACACCAGATAGGGTGAATTACACTGCAAAGCAGACAATTCAGAAACTCTTCTAGCATAAGAAATAGCTACTAAAAACAAAACTTTCAAACGGAACCCCTTGAAGAACTGAAAGAACTAAATATAGACTCCATGGAGGAGCCACAGGTCTGTAGACAGGCTTGATTCTGACTAAAGCCTGTACAAACACCTGAATATCTGGCATGGCTGCCAGACGCTTGTGTAACAAAACAGACCGAGCAGATATCTGTCCTTTTAAGGAACTAGCTGACAGACCTTTCTCCAATCCTTCTTGGAGAAAAGATAGTATCCTTGAAATCCTAATCTTACTCCTTGAGTAACCCTTGGATTTGCACCAGCAAAGATATTTCCGCCATATCTTATGGTAAATTTTCCTGGTGACAGGCTTTCTAGCCTGAATCAGAATATCTATAACTGATTCCGAAAACCCACGCTTAACTAGAATCAAGCGTTCAAACTCCAAGCAGTCAGTTGCAGAGAAACTAGGTTTGGATGTTCGAATGGACCTTGAATTAGAAAGTCCTGCCTCAAAGGTAGCTTCCATGGTGGAACCGATGACATATTCACCAGGTCTGCATACCAAGTCCTTCGTGGCCACGCAGGAGCTATCAGAATTATTGAAGCCTTCTCCTGTTTGATCCTGGCTACTAGCCGGGGGAGAAGGGGAAACAGTGGAAAGACATAAGCTAGATTGAACGACCAAGGCGCTACTAAGGCATCTACCAATGTCGCCTTGGGATCCCTGGACCTGGACCCGTAACATGGAACTTTGGAGTTCTGACATGACGCCATCAGATCCAGATCTGGAATGCCCCATAGTTGAGTTAACTGGGCAAAAACCTCTGGGTGAAGTTCCCACTCCCCCGGATGGAAAGTCTGACGACTCAGATAATCCGCCTCCCAGTTCACTCCTGGGATGTGAATTGCTGATAGATGGCAGGAGTGATCCTCTGCCCATTTGATGATCTTGGATACCTCCCTCATCGCCAGGGAACTCTTTGTTCCCCCCTGATGATTGATGTACGCTACAGTCGTAATGTTGTCCGACTGAAATCTGATGAATTTGGCCTCCGCTAGTTGAGGCCATGCCTGGAGCGCATTGAATATCGCTCTCAATTCCAAAATGTTTATCGGGAGAAGAGATTCTTCCCGAGACCATAGACCCTGAGCCTTCAGGGACTCCCAGACCACGCGCCCCAGCCTAGGAGGCTGGCGTCGGTCGTGACAATGACCCACTCCGGTCTGCGGAAACTCATTCCCTGAGACAGGTGATCCAGAGACAACCACCAGAGGAGTGAGTCTCTGGTTTTCTGGTCCATTTGAATCTGGGGAGACAAATCTGCATAATCCCCATTCCACTGTTTGAGCATGCACAGTTGCAATGGTCTTAAATGAATTCGAGCAAATGTAACCACGTCCATTGCCGCAACCATTAGTCCTATTACCTCCATGCACTGAGCTATGGAGGGTTGAGGAATGGATTGAAGAACTCGACAAGTGTTCAGAAGTTTTAACTTCCTGACCTCTGTCAGAAAGATCTTCATTTCTACCGAGTCTATTATTGTTCCCAGGAAGGGAACCCTTGTGAACGGGGACAGAGAACTTTTTTCTATGTTCACCTTCCACCCGTGAGACCTTAGAAAGGCTAGAACAATGTCTGTATGAGCCTTTGCTTTGTGAAAGGACGACGCTTGTATTAAAATGCCGTATAGGTAAGGTGCTACTGCAATGCCCCTTGGCCTTAGCACCGCTAGAAGGGACCCTAGCACCTTTGTGAAAATTCTGGGAGCAGTGGCCAATCCGAAGGGAAGAGCCACGAACTGGTAATGCTTGTCCAGAAAGGCGAACTTCAGGAACTGATGGTGATCTTTGTGGATAGGAATATGCAGGTATGCATCCTTTAAGTCCACTGTAGTCATATATTGACCCTCCTGGATCATTGGTAACATTTTCCGAATGGTTTCCATTTTGAATGATGGAACTCTGAGGAATTTGTTTAGCATTTTTAAATCCAGAATTGGCCTGAAAGTTCCTTCCTTCTTGGGAACTACAAACAGGTTTGAGTAAAAACCCAGTCCTCGTTCTGCTGTTGGAACTGGGTGTATCACTCCCATTTTTAAAAGGTCTTCTACGCAATGTAAGAATGCTTGTCTCTTTATCTTGTCTAAAGATAAGCGAGACATGTGGAACCTTCCCCTTGGAGGAAGGTCCTTGAACTCTATAAGATACCCCTGAGAGATAATTTCTAGTGCCCAGGGGTCCGGAACATCTCTTGCCCAAGCCTGAGAAAAGAGAGAAAGTCTGCCCCCTACTAGATCCAGTCCCGGATCGGGGGCTACCCCTTCATGCTGTCTTGGTAGCAGCAGCAGGCTTCTTGACCTGTTTACCCTTGCAATGGCTTCCATGCTGGTTTGGGCTGGGGTGCGTTACCCTCTTGCCTAGTGGCTGTAGAGGTAGAAGCCGGTCCGTTCCTGAAATTGCGAAAGGAACGAAAATTAGACTTATTTTTAGCTTTGAAAGGTCTATCCTGTGGAAGGGCATGGCCCTTTACCCCACTGATATCTGAAATAATTTCTTTCAACTCTGGCCCGAATAGGGTCTTACCCTTGAAAGGAATATTAAGCAATTTTGTTTTGGACGACACATCCGCCGACCAAGATTTTAACCAAAGCGCTCTGCGCGCCACGATTGCAAAACCAGAATTTTTCACAGCCAATTTAGCTAACTGGAAAGCGGCATCTGTAATGAAAGAATTAGCCAACTTCAGGGTGTGAATTCTGTCCATGACTTCATCATAAGAAGTCTCCTTCTGTAGCGAGTTTTCTAGTTCCTCAAACCAAAAAGCCGCTGCAGTGGTTACAGGAATAATGCAAGAAATTGGTTGAAGAAGAAAACCCTGTTGAACAAAAATTTTCTTAAGTAAACCTTCTAATTTTTTATCCATAGGGTCTTTGAAAGCGCAACTGTTTTCTATTGGTATAATCGTGCGCTTAGCTAGCGTTGAAACTGCCCCCTCTACCTTGGGGACCGTCTGCCACGTGTCCCTTCTGGGGTCAACAATTGGGAACATTTTCTTAAATATAGGAGGGGGAACAAAAGGTACTCCTGGCTTCTCCCACTCCTTAGTCACGATATCCGCCACCCTCTTAGGTATCGGAAACGCATCAGTGTGTACTGGGACCTCTAAAAATTTGTCCATTTTACACAATTTTTCTGGGATCACCAAAGGATCACAATCATCAAGTGTAGCTAGGACCTCCTTAAGTAGGGCGCGGAGGTGTTCCAGCTTAAATTTAAATGCTATGGTATCAGGCTCTGCCTGCTGAGAAACTTTTCCTGTGTCAGAGATTTCTCCCTCAGACAGGCCCTCCCTCACCACCAAGTCAGATTGATGTGAGGGCACTACAGATAAATTATCCTCTGCGTCTGCTTGCTCATTTTCTGTGTTTAAAAATGAGCAATCACGCTTCCTAGGAAAACCTGGCAGTTTGGATAAAAATGCTGAGAGAGAATTATCCATTACTGCCGCTAACTGTCGCATAGTAATCGCAACTGGTGCGCTAGATGTACTGGGCATCGCTTCCGCGGGCATAGCTGGTGTTGACACAGCAGGAGAGGATAGCGAGCTATCTTCACTACCTTCAGCTAAAGAATCATCTTGGGCTATATTTTTAAGTGTGATTGTACGGTCCTTAAGCTGTTTGGACGCTATGGCACACTTCACACATAAATTTAATGGGGGAACCACCTTGGCCTTTGAACATACAGAACATAGGCTATCTGAAGATTCAGACATGTTTGACAGACTTAAACAGAACTTCAATGCAATAAAAATTATTTTTGACAAAAACGTTACTGTCTCTTTAAATAATAAAAGTGCACACTTTATTACTGAAACATCAAAAAACCATCAAATAAACATCCAATTTTAATGAAATTTTCACCACAGTGTCTTAATGCTTTGAAAAGATTGCACACAAATTTTCAGACCAATTAACCCCTTAATGCCAAACCGGAGCTAATAACAGCAGTTAACCGGTTAACACACTACAGGACTATGCCACAGCTTCCACTGTGGCCTTTACCTTCCTTAGGGATTATTTAAGTAGGAAATAAGCCTCTCTGAAGTCCTTTCTGATGCCTCTGGACTCCCCACGTGAAGCTGCATGAACTGCCTAGTCAAAACAACTGCACAATTGAGGCGCGAAAATGAGGCCTCCTCCCTCTGCATTCCAGAGTGGAGGGGCCTTTCTGAATAGATTAGGTGTCCAAATAAGTGCCAGGTGCAAATTAAACCCCAAAAGTGTTTTAAAGTCTGAAAAAACACCTTATTTATAGTGAAAAACATGCTAAAAAGCAATCGATTAAGCCCACAATAGTGTCAACCAGCATAGAGCCCTTAATATAAGCCATCATTTTATACAGAGTCTAAGAAAAATGGCTTACCTATCCCAGAGGGAATTTCTGACAGTCTTCTAGCATTACATGGTCTTGTTAGAAAAATGACTGATCATACCTGAAGCAGTTAAGCCTGCAAACTGTTCCCCCCAACTGATGTTCTCTAGTTTCAACAGTCCTGCGTGGGAATAGCAATGGATTTTAGTTACTGGTGCTAAAATCATATTCCTCTTAGCAGAAATCTTCATCACTTTCTGCTGCAGAGTAAATAGTACAAGCCGGCACTATTTTAAAATAACAAACTCTTGATAGAAGAAATAAAAAACTACAACTAACACCACATACTCTTTACCACCCCCGTGGAGATGCTACTAGTTAGAGCGGCAAAGAGAATGACTGGAGGGGGGGCGGAGCCTGAGGGGAGCTATATGGACAGCTCTGCTGTGTGCTCTCTTTGCCACTTCCTGTAGGGATTGAGAATATCCCACAAGTAAGTATGAAGCCGTGGACCGGATACACCAATGTAGGAGAAAATAAAACTGACATAGCAATGAGATAGGCATAACAGTAATATAAGTAGTGATATAAGTATACATAATGATATAAATATACATATACAGAATGATATAAATATACATGTCAACTTGCAACGTGACCAGAGGAATAGCAGTGCAGTTCTCAACAAAGGACTGTCATTCGTCCCAACCACGGTGCATAATGACTTTATGACTTGTATAGATACCATGAAGTTCCAGAGACAGCTTAAACTGGGGGACTTCTTCCAGGGAAAAACAATGGAGGACAAGGGACATCGCTTCAAGAAGCCTAGTGCCTTTGAACCACCCACCACTAACCCCAGCATTCGCACCTTTACCAGGATTGTCCAGCAGAAAGCATCAGGTTATACCACACCTAAACACAGGAACAATATGACATCCGAAGACTAGGCAGCCACACGTACACTGATTAATGATGCTTCTATTGTAATTCGCCCGGCAGACAAGGGAGGTGCAATAGTGATACAGGACTATCTTGATTATAAGAAGGAATTTGTGTCACAGTTAACGGCGCCCTCACATACAAGTCTCTACATTGTGATCAGACTATCACCTACAAGACCCACATCGACATTGTCATTGAGCATGCCTATCAGAAGCAATGGATTGACAGGCACCTGAGGGATTGGTTTACTGTAAAATATCCGGTCAGACCTATTATCTACACCATGCCTAAAATCCACAAAAGACTGAATTCCCCACCGGGTCGTCCCATTGTCTCCGCCAGGGGATCTTTAATCCAACCTCTGGCCACGTACGTGGACTCTTTACTAAAGCCTTTTGTACTCAACATGCAATTATACCTACGGGATTCCCTGTCTCTTATTGACATACTCTCTCGGATGAGTGACATCGAGCCTGATGACGTTTTGGCCAGCATGGGCGTTACCAGCCTTTACACAATAATCCCACTACTTATATTACTGTTATGCCTATATCATTGCTGTGTCAGTTTTCTTTGTTTCTTTCTTTCTCTGTGCTTGCAGCAAGTTATGTCCCTGACTTTGTCTTGTAATTTGTACTTTTTAATGTTATATGTTCACTTAGATTGATGTGGATATTCTGGGTTAGACTGGGTACAGGATATCTGATACTAATTAACTTGTATCTGTGTGTGTATGCATTTTGGTGTAAACATTGAATGGCTGCCTTGACAACCGTTTTTGGCGCAATTTCTGTTCACTGGGGAAGGGTCTTAGAGGGTATAAATGTTTGCTTGTCACATTTTATTCTTGGTCTGATGAAGGGGAGCTGTCCCCGAAATGTCACATAAATAAAAGCTTCTATTGCTAATCCTTAAATCCAGCGAGTGCTGTCTTCTATTACCATATATATATATATATATATATATATATATATATATATATATATATATATATATATATATATATATATATATAAAACAAATATTACCTGTACTATCTTTCTGAGGGTGCAAAATATTAAAATTATATAAAACTACCTTTTGGTTGCATTGATAAATTGTATTGTGACATACAAATATTGCCTAAATGACGTAACATATTTTTGTTTTCACTTAGTTGCATTTTACAGGTGCAGATATGTTTTGTTCCTGTAGCTCTAAATAGTGCTAGATCTGTAACAGAGAGCGATACTGAAAAACTATGCAAATCCTCAAACTACATATGTTAATTAACAGAACACGCACACGTATTACTGGTGAGGATAGGCTCTCAGATCTTGTTCCAGTCCTCTGCTTTACTTTCTTCTTTCTCATTCTTTCTTCAAGAAAAATTAAGCTCTGTATTTCCAAAAGTTTATCCAATTTTTTTTACATTTCAGTCTATGAACTAGGACAAAGTCTGTTGACATAGCAGATTTCCTCCAAATTACATTTTCCACCGTTAAGCTGTTTACACTGTCCCTTTTGATAAACCTCAAGTTTAGAATTGCATTTATATTAAATAATTTATATTACTTGCTCAGTCGTTATTTATCACTTCTCTACAAAAATAAAACAACAAAAAACATTTATTGTTCTTACAGTCCAATAACACACACAGGGCACAATTACAAGTAGTGCGTTATTAGTTTTCCGCACACTATATTGTAATTTCGCAATACATTTCCATTGCACAGGTATTACAAGTCTTGAAAAATCGCAACTGCACATGTGCATTCGCATTTTACGCAACAATCCTTTCCGCGCTCAAAGAGCTGTAGTTAACAGTTTTGCGTAACATAAAACGTTTCACGAATTGCTTAAAAAATACATTACAAAGTACAGTTACACTCATATTAACACTGTCTAATAAAAATTATTTCAAAAATATTGCACACAAAAGTTATAAGGGCTCAAAGATACAAGGGTCATATGCAAATTTCTTAGCCCTTGCAGGCTGCCTCTTATCTGAATACATTTTTTCACAACTAGAAGGCGTTAGTTCATGTGTGCCATATAGATAACATTGTGCTCACGCCCGTAGAGTTACATAGGAGTCAGCACTGATTAGCTAAAATTCAAGTCTGTCAAAAGAAATAAAATAAGGGGGCAGTCTGCAGAGGCTTAGATACAAGGCAATCACAGAGGTAAAAAACATAATTCATGCTTACCTGATAAATTTATTTCTCTTGTAGTGTATCCAGTCCACGGATCATCCATTACTTGTGGGATATTCTCCTTCCCAACAGGAAGTTGCAAGAGGATCACCCACAGCAGAGCTGCTATATAGCTCCTCCCCTCACTGCCATATCCAGTCATTCGACCGAAACAAGACGAGAAAGGAGAAACCATAGGGTGCAGCGGTGACTGTAGTTTAATTAAAATTTAGACCTGCCTTAAAAGGACAGGGCGGGCCATGGACTGGATACACTACAAGAGAAATAAATTTATCAGGAAAGCATAAATTATGTTTTCTCTTGTTAAGTGTATCCAGTCCACGGATCATCCATTACTTGTGGGATACCAATACCAAAGCTAAAGTACACGGATGATGGGAGGGACAAGGCAGGAACTTAAACGGAAGGAACCACTGCCTGTAGAACCTTTCTCCCAAAAACAGCTTCCGAAGAAGCAAAAGTGTCAAATTTGTAAAATTTTGAAAAGGTGTGAAGCGAAGACCAAGTCGCAGCCTTGCAAATCTGTTCAACAGAGGCCTCATTTTTAAAGGCCCAGGTGGAAGCCACAGCTCTAGTAGAATGAGCTGTAATCCTTTCAGGGGGCTGCTGTCCAGCAGTCTCATAGGCTAAGCGTATTATGCTCCGAAGCCAAAAGGAGAGAGAGGTTGCCGAAGCTTTTTGACCTCTCCTCTGTCCAGAGTAAATGACAAACAGGGCAGATGTTTGACGAAAATCTTTAGTAGCCTGTAAGTAAAACTTCAAGGCACGGACTACGTCCAGATTATGCAAAAGACGTTCCTTCTTTGAAGAAGGATTAGGACACAATGATGGAACAACAATCTCTTGATTGATATTCCTGTTAGAAACCACCTTAGGTAAAAACCCAGGTTTGGTACGCAGAACTACCTTGTCTGAATGAAAAATCAGATAAGGAGAATCACAATGTAAGGCAGATAACTCAGAGACTCTTCGAGCCGAGGAAATAGCCATCAAAAACAGAACTTTCCAAGATAAAAGTTTAATATCAATGGAATGAAGGGGTTCAAACGGAACTCCCTGAAGAACTTTAAGAACCAAGTTTAAGCTCCACCGAGGAGCAACAGTTTTAAACACAGGCTTAATCCTAACCAAAGCCTGACAAAATGCCTGGACGTCTGGAACTTCTGCAAGACGCTTGTGCAAAAGAATAGACAGAGCAGAGATCTGTCCTTTTAAAGAACTAGCTGATAAGCCTTTGTCCAAACCCTCTTGGAGAAAGGACAATATCCTAGGAATCCTAACCTTACTCCATGAGTAACTCTTGGATTCACACCAATAAAGATATTTACGCCATATCTTATGGTAGATATTCCTGGTGACAGGCTTCCAAGCCTGTATTAAGGTATCAATGACTGACTCGGAGAAGCCACGCCTTGATAGAATCAAGCGTTCAATCTCCATGCAGTCAGTCTCAGAGAAAATAGATTTGGATGATTGAAAGGACCTTGTATTAGAAGGTCCTGCCTCAGAGGCAGAGTCCATGGTGGAAGAGATGACATGTCCACTAGGTCTGCATACCAGGTCCTGCGTGGCCACGCAGGCGCTATCAAAATCACTGATGCTCTCTCCTGTTTGATTTTGGCAATCAGTCGAGGGAGCAGAGGAAACGGTGGAAACACATAGGCCAGGTTGAAGAACCAAGGAGCTGCTAGAGCATCTATCAGCGTTGCTCCCGGGTCCCTGGACCAGGATTTGTAACAAGGAAGCTTGGCGTTCTGGCGAGACACCATGAGATCCAGTTCTGGTTTGCCCCAACGATGGACCAGTTGAGCAAACACCTCCGGATGGAGTTCCCACTCCCCCGGATGAAAAGTCTGACGACTTAGAAAATCCGCCTCCCAGTTCTCTACACCTGGGATGTGGATCGCTGACAGGTGGCAAGAGTGAGACTCTGCCCAGAGAATTATCTTTGAGACTTCTAACATCGCTAGGGAACTCCAGGTTCCCCCTTGATGGTTGATGTAAGCCACAGTCGTGATGTTGTCCGACTGAAATCTGATGAACCTCAGTGTTGCTAACTGAGGCCAAGCTAGAAGAGCATTGAATATTGCTCTTAACTCCAGAATATTTATTGGGAGGAGTTTCTCCTCCTGAGTCCACGATCCCTGAGCCTTCAGGGAGTTCCAGACTGCGCCCCAACCTAGAAGGCTGGCATCTGTTGTTACAATCGTCCAATCTGGCCTGCGAAAGGTCATACCCTTGGACAGATGGACCCGAGAAAGCCACCAGAGAAGAGAATCTCTGGTCTCTTGATCCAGATTTAGTAGAGGGGACAAATCTGAGTAATCCCCATTCCACTGACTTAGCATGCATAATTGCAGAGGTCTGAGATGCAGGCGCGCAAATGGCACTATGTCCATTGCCGCTATCATTAAGCCGATTACTTCCATGCACTGAGCCACTGACGGGCGTGGAATGGAATGAAGGACACGGCAAGCATTTAGAAGTTTTGATAACCTGGACTCCGTCAGGTAAATTTTCATCTCTACAGAATCTATAAGAGTCCCTAGGAAGGAGAATCTTGTGAGTGGTGATAGAGAACTCTTTTCCACGTTCACTTTCCACCCATGCGACCTCAGAAATGCCAGAACTATCTCTGTATGAGACTTGGCAATTTGAAAGCTTGACGCCTGTATCAGGATGTCGTCTAGATACGGAGCCACTGCTATGCCTCGCGGTCTTAGAACCGCCAGAAGTGAGCCCAGAACCTTTGTAAAAATTCTCGGGGCAGTGGCCAACCCGAAGGGAAGAGCTACAAATTGGTCATGCCTGTCTAGAAAGGCAAACCTTAGGAACCGATGATGATCTTTGTGAATCGGTATGTGAAGGTAGGCATCCTTTAAGTCCACTGTGGTCATGTACTGACCCTCATGGATCATGGGTAGGATGGTCCGAATAGTTTCCATTTTGAATGATGGAACTCTGAGGAATTTGTTTAAGATCTTTAGATCCAAGATTGGTCTGAAGGTTCCCTCTTTCTTGGGAACCACAAACAGATTTGAATAAAATCCCTGTCCTTGTTCCGTCCGCGGAACTGGATGGATCACTCCCATTACTAGGAGGTCTTGCACACAGCTTAGGAATGCCTCTTTCTTTATCTGGTTTGATGATAACCTTGAAAGATGAAATCTCCCTTGTGGAGGAGAAGCTTTGAAGTCCAGAAGATATCCCTGAGATATGATCTCCAACGCTCAGGGATCCTGAACATCTCTTGCCCACGCCTGGGCGAAGAGAAAAAGTCTGCCCCCCACTAGATCCATTTCCGGATAGGGGGCCGTTCCTTCATGCTGTCTTGGGGGCAAGCAGCAGGCTTCCTGGCCTGCTTGCCCTTGTCCCAGGACTGGTTAGGTTTCCAGGCCTGTCTGGAATGAGCAACAGTTCCCTCTTGTTTTGAAGCGGAGGAAGTTGATGCTGCTCCTGCCTTGAAATTTCGAAAGGCACGAAAATTAGACTGTTTGGCCTTTGATTTGGCCCTGTCCTGAGGAAGGGTATGACCCTTGCCTCCAGTAATGTCAGCAATAATTTCCTTCAAGCCAGGCCCGAATAAGGTCTGCCCCTTGAAAGGAATGTTGAGTAATTTAGACTTTGAAGTCACGTCAGCTGACCAGGATTCAAGCCATAGCGCCCTACGCGCCTGGATGGCGAATCCGGAATTCTTAGCCGTTAGTTTAGTCAAATGAACAATGGCATCAGAAACAAATGAGTTAGCTAGCTTAAGTGTTCTAAGCTTGTCAATAATTTCATTCAATGGAGCTGTCTGGATGGCCTCTTCCAGGGCCTCAAACCAGAATGCCGCCGCAGCAGTGACAGGCGCAATGCATGCAAGGGGCTGTAAAATAAAACCTTGTTGAATAAACATTTTCTTAAAGGTAACCCTCCAATTTTTTATCCATTGGATCTGAAAAAGCACAGCTGTCCTCAACCGGGATAGTGGTACGCTTTGCTAAAGTAAAAACTGCTCCCTCCACCTTAGGGACCGTCTGCCATAAGTCCCGTGTAGTGGCGTCTATTGGAAACATTTTTCTAAATATAGGAGGTGGGTTAAAGGGCACACCGGGTCTATCCCACTCCTTGCTAATAATTTCTGTAAGCCTTTTAGGTATAGGAAAAACGTCAGTACACACCGGCACCGCATAGTATCTATCCAGCCTACACAATTTCTCTGGAATTGCAACTGTGTTACAGTCATTCAGAGCAGCTAATACCTCCCCAAGCAATACACGGAAGTTCTCAAGCTTCAATTTAAATTTAGAAATCTCTGAATCAGGTTTCCCTGAGTCAGAGATGTCACCCACAGACTGAAGCTCTCCGTCCTCATGTTCTGCATACTGTGACGCAGTATCAGACATGGCTCTAACAGCATTTGTGCGCTCTGTATCTCTCCTAACCCCAGAGCTATCGCGCTTGCCTCTTAATTCAGGCAATCTAGATAATACCTCTGACAGGGTATTATTCATGATTGCAGCCATGTCCTGCAAGGTAATCGCTATGGGCGTCCCTGATGTAATTGGCGCCATATTAGCGTGCGTCCCCTGAGCAGGAGGCGAAGGGTCTGACACGTGGGGAGAGTTAGTCGGCATAACTTCCCCCTCGACAGAACCCTCTGGTGATAATTCTTTTATAGATAAAGACTGATCTTTACTGTTTACTGATCTTTACTAAGGTGAAATCAATACATTTAGTACACATTCTCCTATGGGGCTCCACCATGGCTTTCAAACATAATGAACAAGTAGGTTCCTCTGTGTCAGACATGTTTAAACAGACCAGCAATGAGACTAGCAAGCTTGGAAAACACTTTAAAACAAGTTTACAAGCAATATAAAAAACGTTACTGCGCCTTTAAGAAACACAAATTTTCCCAAATTGTGAAATAACAGTGAAAAAATGCAGTTACACTAACGAAATTTTTACAGTGTATGTAATAAGTTAGCAGAGCATTGCACCCACTTGCAAATGGATGATTAACCCCTTAATACCAAAAACGGAATAATAAATTACAAAAACGTTTTTTAAACAGTCACAACAACTGCCACAGCTCTACTGTGGCTTTTTACCTCCCTCAATACGACTTTTGAAGCCTTTTGAGCCCTTCAGAGATGTCCTGGAACATGCAGGAAGAAGTTGGATGTCTGTGTCTGTAATTTTTGCTGTGCAAAAAAACGCCAAAATAGGCCCCTCCCACTCATATTACAACAGTGGGAAGCCTGAGGGAACTGTTTCTAGGCAAAATTCAAGCCAGCCATGTGGAAAAAACTAGGCCCCAAAAAGTTTTATCACCAAACATATGTAAAAAACGATTAAACATGTGAGCAAACGTTTTAAAATACACTTTTATAAGAGTATGTATCTCTATTAATAAGCCTGATACCAGTCGCTATCACTGCATTTAAGGCTTTACTTACATTACTTCGGTATCAGCAGCATTTTCTAGCAAATTCCATCCCTAGAAAAATATTTTGACTGCACATACCTTATTACAGGAAAACCTGCACGCTATTCCCCCTCTGAAGTTACCTCACTCCTCAGAATATGTGAGAACAGCAAAGGATCTTAGTTACTTCTGCTAAGATCATAGAAAACGCAGGCAGATTCTTCTTCTAAATACTGCCTGAGATAAACAGTACACTCCGGTACCATTTAAAAATAACAAACTTTTGATTGAAGAAATAAACTAAGTATAAAAAACCACAGTCCTCTTACGACCTCCATCTTAGTTGAGAGTTGCAAGAGAATGACTGGATATGGCAGTGAGGGGAGGAGCTATATAGCAGCTCTGCTGTGGGTGATCCTCTTGCAACTTCCTGTTGGGAAGGAGAATATCCCACAAGTAATGGATGATCCGTGGACTGGATACACTTAACAAGAGAAAAAAAAATTTATGCTTACCTGATAAATTTCTTTCTCTTGTGTTGTATCAAGTCCACGGGTTCATCCATTACTTGTGGGATATTCTCCTTCCCAACAGGAAGCTGCAAGAGGACACCCACAGCAGAGCTGTCTATATAGCTCCTCCCCTAACACCCACCTCCAGTCATTCGACCGAAGACAAGTAAGAAAAAGGAGAAACTATAGGGTGCAGTGGTGACTGTAATTTTAAAAATAAAAACACCTGCCTTAAAGTGACAGGGCGGGCCGTGGACTGGATACACCACAAGAGAAAGAAATTTATCAGGTAAGCATAAATTTTGTTTTCTCTTGTAAGGTGTATCCAGTCCACGGGTTCATCCATTACTTGTGGGATACCAATACCAAAGCTTTAGGACACGGATGAAGGGAGGGACAAGGCAGGAACTTAAATGGAAGGCACCACTGCCTGTAAGAACTTTCTCCCAAAAATAGCCTCCGAGGAAGCAAAAGTATCAAATTTGTAGAATTTAGAAAAAGTATGAAGCGAAGACCAAGTCACCGCCTTTCAAATCTGTTCAACAGAGGCCTCACGTTTAAAAGCCCATGTGGAAGCCACCGCTCTAGTAGAATGAGCTGTAATTCTTTCAGGAGGCTGCTGGCCAGCAGTCTCATAAGATAAACGGATTATGCTTCTCAGCCAAAAAGAAAGAGAAGTTGCCGAAGCCTTTTGGCCTCTTCTCTTTCCAGAATATACAACAAACAATACAGATGTTTGACGAAAATCCTTAGTAGCTTGCAAATAAAACTTTAAAGCACGAACCACGTCAAGATTGTGTAACAGACGTTCATTTTGAAGAAGGATTAGGACACAGTGACGGAACAACAATCTCCTGATTGATATTCTTATTAGATACCAAAACTACCTTATCTGCATGGAAGATCAGATAAGGGGAATCACACAGATAACTCTGAAACTCTTCGAGCCGAAGAGATAGCTACTAGGAACAGAACATTCCAAGATAAAAGCTTGATATCTATGGAATGCAAAGTTTCAAACTGAACCCGTTTTAACCCTTGAATTCACACCAATGAAGATATTTACACCATATCTTATGATATATTTTCCTGATGACAGGCTTTCGAGCCTGAATCAAGGTATCAATGACCGACTCGGAGAAACCACGTTTTGATAAAATCAAGCGTTCAATCTCCAAGCAGTCAGACGCAGAGAAATTAGATTTGGATGTTTGAATGGACCTTGAAGTAGAAGGTCCTGCCTCAGCGGCAGAGTCCATGGTGGAAAGGATGACATGTCCACCAGATCTGCATACCAAGTCCTGCGTGGCCACGCAGGTGCTATCAAAATCACTGAAGCTCTCTCCGGCTTGATCTTGGCAATCAGATGAGGGAGGAGAGGAAATGGTGGAAACACATAAGCCAGGCTGAAGGACCAGGGCACTGCTAGAGCATCTATCAGCTTTGCCTGGGGATCCCTTGACCTGGACCCGTAACGAGGAAGCTGGGCGTTCTGACGAGATGCCATCAGATCCAGTTCTGGTTTGCCCCATAGTTGAATCAGCTGGGCAAATACCTCCGGATGGAGCTCCCACACCCACGGATGAAAAGTCTGCCGACTTAGAAAGTCCGCCTCCCAGTTCTCTACTCCTGGGATATGGATAGCTGAGAGATGGCAAGAGTGAACCTCTGCCCAAAGAATTATCTTGGAAACCTCCATCATTGCCAAGGGACTCCTTGTTCCCCCCTGATGGTTGATATAGGCTACAGTCGTGATTCATGATATTGTCCGACTGAAATCTGATGAATCTGACCGCAGCTAGTTGAGGCCAAGCCTGAAGAGCATTGAATATCGCTCTTAGCTCCAGAATGTTTATCGGAAGGAGGTCCTCCTCCTGAGTCCACGAACCCTGAGCCTTTAGGGAATTCAAGACTGGGCCCCTGCCCAGAAGGCTGGCATCTGTCGTCACTATAGTCCACTCTGGCCTGCGGAAACTCATTCCCCTGGACAGATGGACCCTAGATAACCACCAGAGAAGAGAATCCCTGGTCTCTTGATACAGATTTAACAGAGGAGACAAATCTGTGTAGTCCCCATCCCACTGATTGAGCATGCAAAGTTGCAGTGGTCTGAGATGTAGGCGGGCAAACGGAACTATGTCCATTGCCGCTACCATCAGGCCGATCATTTCCATACACTGAGCCACTGACGGCCGATAAGTGGAATGAAGAGCACGGCAAGAAGTTAGAAGCTTTGATATCCTGACCTCTGTCAGAAACTTTTTCATTTCTACTGAATCTATCAGAGTTCCTAGGAAGGAAACTCTTGTAAGAGGGGAGAGTGAACTCTTTTCTCTGTTCACCTTCCACCCGTGAGACCTAAGAAAGGCCAGAACAATGTCCGTATGGGACTTGGCGATTTGAAAAGTCGACGCCTGGATCAGGATGTCGTCTAGGTAAGGAGCCACCGCTATGCCCCGCGGCCTTAGAACCGCCAGCAGAGACCCTAGAACCTTTGTAAAGATTCTTGGCGCCGTGGCTAATCCGAAGGGAAGAGCCACAAACTGGTAATGCCTGTCTAGGAAGGCAAAACTGAGGAACTGATGATGATCTCTGTGAATCGGAATGTGGAGATAAGCATCCTTTAAGTCCACGGTAGTCATATATTGACCCTCCTGGATCATAGGGAGGATGGTTTGGATTGTCTCCATCTTGAAAGATGGGACCCTGAGAAATTTGTTTAGGATCTTGAGATCCAAGATTGGTCTGAACGTTTCCTCTTTTTTGGGAACTATAAACAGGTTTGAATAGAAACCCTGCCCCTGTTCCTCCCTTGGAACTGGGTGGATCACTCCCATAACCAGTAGGTCTTGAACGCAACGTAAGAATGCCTCTCTCTTTATCTGCTTTGCAGATAGTTGTGAGGTGAAATCTCCCCTTTGGAAATGAACCTTTGAATTCCAGAACGTATCCCTGGGAAACAATCTCTAATGCCCAGGCATCCTGGACGTCTCTTGCCGAAGCCTGAGCGAAGAGAGAAAGTCTGCCCCCTATTAGATCCGGTCCCGGATCGGGGGCTACTCCTTCATGCTGTCTTAGAGGCAGCAGCAGGTTTTTTGGCCTGCTTCCCTTTGTTCCAAGCCTGGTTAGGTCTCCAGATTGGTTTGGACTGGGCGGAATTTCCCTCTTGTTTTGCATTAGAGGAAGCTGAAGGTGCACCACTCTTGAAGTTACGAAAGGAATGAAAATAATTCTGTTTGGTCCTTAACTTATTGGACCAATCCTGAGGAAGGGCGTGACCTTTTCCTCCAGTAATATCAGAAATTATCTCCTTCAGACCAGGCCCGAATAGGGTCTGTCCCTTGAAGGGGATGTTAATAAGCTTAGACTTTGAAGTAACGTCTGCTGACCAGGACTTAAGCCATAGCGCCCTATGTGCCAGAATGGCAAAACCTGAATTCTTAGCAGTTAGTTTAGTTAAATGAAAAATGGCGTCAGAGATAAAGGAATTAGCTAATTTAAGAGCTTTAATCCTGTCTAAAATCTCATCTAACGGGGTCTCCACCTGTAGAGCCTCCTCAAGAGACTCGAACCAAAAAGCCGCTGCAGCAGTGACTGGGGCAATGCATGCAAGAGGCTGGAGAATAAAACCTTGATGAATAAAAATTTTCTTAAGGAGACCCTCCAATTTTTTATCCATAGGATCTAGGAAAGCACAACTGTCCTTGACGGGGAGAGTTGTACGCTTAGCTAGGGTAGAGACTGCTCCCTCCACCTTAGGGACCGTCTGCCACGAGTCCCGTGTGGCGGCATCTATGGGAAACATCTTTTTAAAAGCAGGAGGGGGAGAGAACAGCACACCTGGTCTATCCCATTCCTTAGTAATAATTTCCGAAAACCTCTTAGGGACTGGAAAAACATCAGTGTAAACAGGCACTGCAAAGTATTTGTCCATCTTACACAATTTCTCTGGAACTACAACAGGTTCACAGTCATCCAGAGTCGCTAAAACCTCCTTAAGCAATAAGCGGAGGTGTTCAAGCTTAAAGTGATTGTCAATTTTCGTTCTTTTGAACACATATTCCTGTAGGCAATCCTGATATTAACCTAACCGCCACTATACATTTATTAAAAAATTAGTAATATGTAGTTTATTTTTTAGTCGAAATATCGACTATTCACAGTACCTGCTCCTCCCATAGTTTACTTCCTTAGTTTTAGACATATCACGTATACAGCGGTCCCACCCGCTGTTTACGTCTCTTCAATGCGCGCTCCCGTTTTCACTTCCCATTGCGCATGCGTGAAATGCTGTTTCTGCTGTCAATCAACCATAGTATTCATTGAATCAATACATTCAATGAATACTATCGTGAAGAGAAGGAAACGATCTGCTAACCCAGCCCTGTTACTGATGTACTTACCGAAATGACAGGGCTCCGTAAAGTAAAACGACTGCGCATGCGCGAAATGTGCACGAGCGTTAAAGGAAATCGTCTGTGAACATGATAACGCAGGCGCAGAAAGGAGTAGTGACGTCAGCGTAAGCGGGTGGGTCCCCCTGTGGTTAGAGCCTTGATTGGTAATTAAGACGTCAATCAGACTGACACTAAGTAGGCGCGCGTGCCGGGTGGAGGATCAAAGTAACAGGAGCCAACGAACAAAATAAAAAAACAAGGTATATAACAAAAACATTGTAAATCGATGAATGAAACTGGTATTTATTTTTAATAGACGTTAAGGGTAACGTTAGTGAGGATGCGCACTTTACATTCACTTTAAATTTAAACGCTGTCATTTCAGAGCAACGCCTTCCCTGAATCTGAAATGTCACCCACAGATAGAAGCTCTCCTGCCTCGGCTTCTGAGTATTGTGAGGGTATTTCGGACACAGGTATTAAAGCGTCAGAAAGCTCTGTATTTGTTCTAGCCCCAGAGCTGTCTCGCTTACCTTGTAACCCTGGCAGTTTCGACAATATCTCTGAGAGGGTAGCATTCATAACTGCCGCCATGTCCAGTAAGGTAAAAGAATTAGACGCGCTAGATGTACTTGGCGTCACTTGAGCGGGAGTTATAGGTTCTGACACATGGGGAGAGCTAGATGGCATAATCTCCCTTCTTTCAGTCAGAGAATCCCCTGAAGATAAATCTTTAAGCGCCATAATATGGTCTTTATAGTTTATAGAAATTTCAGTACATTTGGTACACATTCTAAGAGGGGGTTCCACAATGGCTTCCAAACAAATTGAACAAGGAGTTTCCTCTATGTCAGACATGTTTAACAGACTAGTAATGAGACAAGCAAGCTTGGAAAACACTTAAATAAATGTGAAACAGCAATGAAATAAAAACGTTACTGTGCCTTTAAGAGAAAAAAACTAGCACTTAAACTGCAAAAAAGTGTAAAAATATAGTGAAGTCTTTGAAGTTTTTACATTGTGTGTAAGGGACTAAAGCAACATTGCACCCACTTGCAAATGGACGATTAACCCTTTAGGCCCCAAACCGGATTAACGTTAACCACCGTTAAAATACAGTTAAACACCTTGCCACAGCTCTGCTGAGGCTCCTACCTGCCCTCAATTACGATTTAGAGAAGAAATAAACCCTCTATAGTGGTCCTCAGATGCCAGAGAACTCCTCTAGGGAAGCTGGATGTCTCAGTCTGAAGGAAACTGCGCACCTAGAGCGCGAAAATAGGCCCCTCCCACCATGTACTGGATGCCAGAGGGGCCTTAAGAAAATACTCCTAGGACTAGCCATGTGGAAAACTAGGCCCCCAAAAAAGACTTATCTCCCTCAGAGAAAAAACGTTCTATCTATGAAACCTGTAATTGTTTTGTCACTAAGTAACATGAGTATTACCCTGTTTTGTAAGCATGATCCCAGTCGCTGTTAAATCACTGCATCAGGCTTACCTCAATTACACAAGGCTGTGTCAGCATTTTCTAGAATTGATCATCTCTCTAGAAATAAAAATACTGAACATACCTCAAAGCAGGTAATCTGCAGACCGTTGCCCAACTGAAGTTTTCCCATACTCTTCAGTTATGTGTGAGAACAGCAATGGACCTTAGTTACAAACCGCTAAGATCATCAACCTCCAGGCAGAATTCTTCTTCTAATTTCTGCCTGAGAGAAAAACAGTACAACGCCGGTACCGTATAAAAATAACAAACTTTTGATTGAAGGTAAAACTACACTAAGTCACCACATATCTCTTGATACTTCCTATCTTGTCGAGAGCTGCAAGAGAATGACTGGGGGTAGGGGTTAGGGGAAAAGCTATATAGACAGCTCTGCTGTGGGTGTCCTCTTGCAGCTTCCTGTTGTGAAGGAGAATATCCTACAAGTAATGGATGAACCCGTGGACTGGATACACCTTACAAGAGAAAGTATATTAATATAACCGTGTTGGCTATGCAAAACTGGGGAAGGATAATAAAGGGATTATCTATCTTTTTAAACAATAACAATTGTAGAGTAGACAGTTCTTTTAATTATGTACAGTACATGGTTTACAAATTCACATATCTTGCTAATGAAAGGGACATGAGGACATACCTTTGAAACTTTATCAATGTAATGCAAGTGACGCCTATGATAAGAGACACCAATGGAATGCCTATATTTTTGTATTGTGTTGAGATGAGCATTATGACTATGCCAAGTTTATAAATAACAATGATATGTGGTTTTGGTTGTTTGGCTATTGTTATTGTGATCAAAACAAACAATTAGAATGAAACTGACAAAGATAAATGCTATGTGGCGGCTTAGAAGGTTACATTATTGTTGCTCTGATTGATTTTCATGTACATTATGTAAGGTAAATAAATATTGATACACTTAAAATTAACCTATTGTGTTCTCATACCTTAATAATATATTTTAAGCAATAATGAAGCCATAAGTATTGGGATATAATGGGTATATTTGGCATATGTGATGGATTATATATGAATATTTATACTACTGTTAATGTGCTTAGTATACTTTATTTCATAGGCACTTTTGAATAGTAAAGCGGATAGCTTTACAACTTTATGATATTATGAGCATTTTTAGATTATAAGATCATGGTTGTATGATGCTTATTAACTTTAATGCAGTTATGATTATATCTAATAAAGCATGGGTTGTTCACTGCAAAACACAGAAGAGGACTTGAGTCACATTTCGTGGCTTCTGTGTTTATATGCACTACTCACTGTGTTTTGAACCAATCAGCCAATCGGATTGAACTTGAATCTGATTGGCTGATTCAATCAGCCAATCAGATTTTTCCTACCTTAATTCCGATTGGCTGATAGAATCCTATCAGCCAATCGGAATTTGACGGACGCCATCTTGGATGACGTCATTTAAAGGAACCTAATTCGTCGGGAAGTCGTCATGCCGGATGGCTGTTCCGCGTCTGAGGAGCGAAGAAAGAAGATTGAAGATGCCGCTTGATTGAAGACATAGCCCGGATGGAAGACTTCTCCCGGATGGAAGACTTCTTCTTTGCCGCTTGGATGAAGACATCGCCCGGATGGAAGACTTCTTCTCTGCCGCTTGATTGAAGACATCGCCCGGATCGGATGAAGAGTTATGCCCGGCTGGGTGAAGACAAGGTAGGGAGATCTTCAGGGGGGTAGTGTTAGGTTTATTTAAGGGGGGTTTGGGTTAGAGTAGGGGTATGCGGGTGGTGGGTTGTAATGTTGGGGGGCGGTATTGTGTTTTTTTTTTACAGGCAAAAGAGCTGATTTCTTTGGGGCATGCCCCGCAAAAAGCCCTTTTAAGGGCTGGTAAGGTAATAGAGTTGTTAACTTTTTTAATTTAGATTAGGGTAGGGACATTCTTTTTATTTTGGGGGGCTTTGTTATTTTATTAGGGGCTTAGAATAGGTGTAATTAGCTTAAAAATCTTGTAATCTTTTTTTATTTTTTGTAATTTAGTGGGGTTTTTTTAAATTTAGTTTAGTTTATTTAATTGTATTTTAGTTTAGATATTTGTAGTTTATTTAATTTATTGATAGTGTAGGTGTATTTGTAACTTAGGTTAATATAGTTAATATTAATATTTAATGCAAGTGATGGAAAAACTGTGGTCCCCCCCCCCCCCCGTAATTTAGTGTTTTTTATTTTTTGTAACTTAGCGTTTATATTTTTTGTAATTTAGTAATTTTTAATAGTAGATTTAAATAATTTGAGTAGGGTTAGTTTTTAATATGCAATATAGTTAATTTAATTTCTAGTTTAATGTAATTGTAGTATAATAGGGTAGGTTAATTAATAGTTTAAAAATAATAACTTTATTACAGTTGTGGCAGGTTCCGCAAGCGGCGGGATAGGGGTTAATAACTTTATTACAGTTGCGGGGGGTGGGGGGGGGGTCCGGGAGCAGTGGGATAGGGGTGAAACATTTTAGTATAGTGGCAACGTTTAGTAACAGGGTATAAATAAAGTTGGTAAAAAGCTGAATAGCAGCAAAATCGATGACTATTAGTTAACAACAGTCCGATGCTCATTGCCCCGTACTTGGTGCGCGGCTTTTTTAAAATAAATATGGAGAGCGTATTCAGGTTCGTGGCCACAATGTTAGGCGAGCGTATTGGTGCCGGCGAATGCAGCACAGTTGAGGCTTTGTAAAATATCCCCCACTATATATATATTTATGGAGGTGTGTGGGCTATGGAGAGGGAGGGCGGAGCTGGGCGGCAAGATGAATGCTGTGGCGGGAGGGTGAGCAGACCAGAGAGCAGTATAAGGGATATGTAGGAGGAGGGCAGAGCTAGGCGGCATCCATAATGTTGTAGAAGTATAATTGACCATACCTACTAATCAAAAGCACCAGTGAATTTGAATATAAATATTTGATGCTGCTAAGCAAATCATGCTAGAGTACTTAACTCCATTCTATTAATAAAGCCCATTCTATTCTCTGAGGGAGGGGGAGCGGAGCAGCGGGCAGGGCTTTGTAGGGGAGGGCGGCAACATGAGAATATAAGTTTTGTTATAAAATGAGTTTTATGCTAGTTGCCACCAGTGTTCCCATTAAGGCAAGTTTTGTGAGTGGTTCAGACATGAAACAGTTAATAACGGCACAACACCTTGCAGTCTGCATTGTGCAATGTTTGCTAATTGCTCTTATTAACTATTTCATTGTTGTGCCACTCACTAAACTGGCCTTAGAGTGAACACTGGTTGCCACCCAGTTTCACCTGTGAGCACAAAAAGATGAGTCGAGGAAGTGGACAGGGTGGCCATGCAGCAAGCAGGAGCTGCACTGCTCTGTAGACAGCACTGCTGAATCAGAAGCAGCATGTCAGGAGGGAGAGTCGGGTGGGTTCTAGCTTCTGGCTCTGGATGGCAGTAGTTGAACATGCAGGGGAGGTATGTTAAAGAATGTGTGTGCTATTCCCCACCCCTCTTCTGCTCTCTCTCTCCCCCCTACTCTCTCCTTCCCCCACTTGCACTCTCTCCCACCCTTTGCTCCCTCTCCCTCCACCCTCTTTGCTCTGTCTCCCCTTCCTCTGACCTCACTCTTCCATGTATGTGTGTGGTGTGTGTGTCTTCATTCCAGAATTAGAAACACGGACCCAGTGGGACTCAGGTAGTGGGTCACTTCAGGTAGTGTGAAGATTCTAGATCTCATCCTCAGCTCACTATACTGTTGCTTTATATAGAAAAGCATCACAATTATAGCTCTATACCATAGCTCTACACAAAAAAACTTTTTCAAAAGTTTTCAAAGTCATGGGGATGAGAAAAACAAATGACTTTAATTAATCTACAAGCATCCAGCACGGATCAATATCATTTTAAAGTATTCTTATGCAATTAAAGGACCACTAAACACAAATTGTAAACTACATCATTTTGAACCTTCATATCTGACTATAATTTTGCAATGAAAACTGCAGCTTTGTCAAATAAGTATATTGTTTTGGGTTTGTTCATTTCACTGATTTCACTGTCCCCCAGAACAAAAGAACCCCTGCTAACCAATCACAAACTAATATTCAGATATAGCACAAACTGTGTCTGCACATGTGCAGTTGAGAGAGACTGGGGAAGCCTGCCCTTATTTCTCTTGTTAAGTGTATCCAGTCCACGGATCATCCATTACTTATGGGATATTAACTCCTCCCCAACAGGAAGTGCAAGAGGATTCACCCAGCAGAGCTGCTATATAGCTCCTCCCCTAACTGCCATTACCAGTCATTCTCTTGCACCCAACGACTAGATAGGATGTGTGAGAGGACTATGGTGATTATATTTAGTTTTATACCTTCAATCAAAAGTTTGTTATTTTATAATAGCACCGGAGTGTGTTATTCCTTCTCTGGTAGAATTTGAAGAAGAATCTACCTGAGTTTTTACTATGATTTTAGCCGGCGTAGTTAAGATCATATTGCTGTTTCTCGGCCATCTGAGGAGAGGTAAACTTCAGATCAGGGGACAGCGGGCAGATTAATCTGCAAAGAGGTATGTAGCAGCTTATTATTTTCTGACAATGGAATTGATGAGAAAATTCTGCCATACCGATATAATGTAAACTCAGCCTTAAATGCAGTAGCAGCAACTGGTATCAGGCTGTCATGTATGTATATTTTACACTTCAGTATTCTGGGGAATGGCACTTCACTGGAATTATACTGTGTGCATAAGACTTTAGCCTAATTTGCAGGGACTGGCAACAGGCTCTTTAATAACACTTAATTTATGTTAAACGTTTTTTGCTGGCATGTAAAATCGTTTCATTTTCTGAGGTACTGGGTGAATAAAATGTTTTGGGCATTATTTTTTCCACTTGGCAGTTTTATTTAATTTATGACAGTTTACTGATCTCTCTCACTGTTGTGTGTGAGGGGGAGGTCAAAAAATTCAGTCAGAAGCTCATTGTATTTCCTGCATGATCCGGTTCATCTCTACAGAACTCAGGGGTCTTCAAAACTTGTTTTGAGGGAGGTAATCATTCACAGCAGAGCTGTGAGATTGTAGTTGACTGTGATAAAAAACGTTTATTTCTGTAACTTTTTTTTCTGCTATCAGGGTTAGTTATCCTTCGCTAATGGGAACAAGCCTTTGCTAAAATTGTGTTTTTTACAAAGATTTGATGCTATAACCTTTCAGTTTATTAACTTTCAACTGTCATAACTCTTTCTGTGCTTCTTATAGGCACAGTACGTTTTCATATTATAGTAAATTACTTGAAAAGTATTTCCAAGTTGCTAGTTTATTTGCTAGTGTGTTAAACATGTCTGATTCAGAGGAAGACATCTGTGCTATATGTGCTAATGCCAAAGTGGAGCCCAATAGAAATTTATGTACTAACTGTATTGATGCTACTTTAAATAAAAGTCAATCTGTACAAATTGAACACATTTCACCAAACAACGAGGGGAGAGTTATGCCGACTAACTCGCCTCACGTGTCAGTACCTGCATCTCCCGCTCGGGGGGTGCGTGATATTGTGGTGCCGAGTACATCTGGGCGGCCATTACAAATCACATTACAAGATATGGCTACTGTTATGACTGAAGTTTTGGCTAAATTACTAGAACTAAGAGGTAAGCGTGATCACTCTGGGGTGAGAACAGAGTGCGCTGATAATGTTAGGGCCATGTCAGATACTGCGTCACAACTTGCAGAACATGAGGACGGAGAGCTTCATTCTGCGGCTGACGGTTCTGATCCAAACAGATTGGATTCAGATATTTCAAATTTTAAATTTAAGCTGGAAAACCTCCGTGTATTACTAGGGGAGGTGTTAGCGGCTCTGAATGATTGTAACACAGTTGCAATACCAGAAAAAATGTGTAGGTTGGATAAATATTTTGCGGTACCGTCGAGTACTGACGTTTTTCCTATACCTAAGAGACTTACTGAAATTGTTACTAAGGAGTGGGATAGACCCGGTGTGCCGTTCTTACCCCCTCCGATATTTAGAAAGATGTTTCCAATAGACACCACCACACGGGACTTATGGCAAACGATCCCTAAGGTGGAGGGAGCAGTTTCTACTTTAGCTAAGCGTACCACTATCCCGGTGGAGGATAGCTGTGCCTTTTCAGATCCAATGGATAAAAAGTTAGAGGGTTACCTTAAGAAAATGTTTGTTCAACAAGGTTTTATATTGCAACCCCTTGCATGCATTGCGCCTGTCACGGCTGCAGCAGCATTTTGGTTTGAGTCTCTGGAAGGGACACTTGAATCAGCTCCATTAGATGAGATTACACACAGGCTTAAAGCTCTTAAGTTAGCTAACTCATTTATTTCAGATGCCGTAGTACATTTAACTAAGCTTACGGCTAAGAATTCCGGATTCGCCATTCAGGCACGCAGAGCACTGTGGCTAAAATCCTGGTCAGCTGACGTTACTTCTAAGTCTAAATTTCTTAATATACCTTTCAAAGGGCAGACCTTATTCGGGCCCGGATTGAAAGAAATTATCGCTGACATTACAGGAGGTAAAGGCCATGCCCTGCCTCAAGACAGAGCCAAACCTAAGGCTAGACAATCTAATTTTCGTTCCTTTCGGAATTTCAAAGCAGGAGCAGCATCAACTTCCTCTGCTCCAAAACAAGAAGGATCTGTTGCTCGCTACAGACAAGGCTGGAGACCTAACCAGTCCTGGAACAAGGGCAAGCAGGCCAGGAAACCTGCTGGTGCCCCTAAAACAGCATGAATTGAGGGCCCCCGATCCGGGAACGGATCTAGTGGGGGGCAGACTTTCTCTCTTCGCCCAGGCTTGGGCAAGAGATGTCCAGGATCCCTGGGCGCTAGAGATAATATCTCAGGGATACCTTCTGGACTTCAAATACTCTTCCCCCAAGAGAGAGATTTCATCTGTCAAGGTTGTCAACAAACCAAATAAAGAAAGAGGCGTTTCTACGCTGCGTACAAGAGCTTTTATTAATGGGAGTAATCCATCCAGTTCCACGGTCGGAACAGGGACAAGGGTTTTACTCAAATCTGTTTGTGGTTCCCAAAAAAGAGGGAACTTTCAGGCCAATCCTGGATTTAAAGATCCTAAACAAATTCCTAAGAGTTCAATCGTTCAAAATGGAGACTATTCGGACAATTTTACCCATGATCCAAAAGGGTCAGTACATGACCACAGTGGATTTAAAGGATGCTTACCTTCACATACCGATTCACAAAGATCATTACCGGTATCTAAGGTTTGCCTTTCTAGACAGGCATTACCAGTTTGTAGCTCTTCCATTCGGATTGGCTACGGCTCCGAGAATCTTCACAAAGGTTCTGGGTGCTCTTCTGGCGGTACTAAGACCGCGAGGAATTGCGGTAGCTCCGTACCTAGACGACATTCTGATACAAGCTTCAAGCTTTCAAACTGCCAAGTCTCATACAGAGTTAGTACTGGCATTTCTAAGGTCGCATGGATGGAAGGTGAACGAAAAGAAGAGTTCTCTCTTTCCACTCACAAGAGTTCCCTTCTTGGGGACTCTTATAGATTCTGTAGAAATAAAGATTTACCTGACAGAAGACAGGTTAACAAAGCTTCAAAATGCATGCCGTGTCCTTCATTCCATTCAACACCCGTCAGTAGCTCAATGCATGGAGGTGATCGGCTTAATGGTAGCAGCAATGGACATAGTACCCTTTGCACGCCTACATCTCAGACCGCTGCAATTGTGCATGCTAAGTCAGTGGAATGGGGATTACTCAGACTTGTCCCCTACTCTGAATCTGGATCAAGAGACCAGAAATTCTCTTCTATGGTGGCTTTCTCGGCCACATCTGTCCAGGGGGATGCCATTCAGCAGGCCGGACTGGACAATTGTAACAACAGACGCCAGCCTACTAGGTTGGGGCGCTGTCTGGAATTCTCTGAAGGCTCAGGGACAATGGAATCAGGAGGAGAGTCTCCTACCAATAAACATTCTGGAATTGAGAGCAGTTCTCAATGCCCTTCTGGCTTGGCCCCAGTTAACAACTCGGGGGTTCATCAGGTTTCAGTCGGACAACATCACGACTGTAGCTTACATCAACCATCAGGGAGGGACAAGAAGCTCCCTAGCAATGATGGAAGTATCAAAGATAATTCGCTGGGCAGAGTCTCACTCTTGCCACCTGTCAGCAATCCACATCCCGGGAGTGGAGAACTGGGAGGCGGATTTCTTAAGTCGTCAGACTTTTCATCCGGGGGAGTGGGAACTTCATCCGGAGGTCTTTGCCCAAATACTTCGACGTTGGGGCAAACCAGAGATAGATCTCATGGCGTCTCGACAGAACGCCAAGCTTCCTCGTTACGGGTCCAGATCCAGGGATCCGGGAGCGGTTCTGATAGATGCTTTGACAGCACCTTGGACCTTCGGGATGGCTTATGTGTTTCCACCCTTCCCGATGCTTCCTCGATTAATTGCCAGAATCAAACAGGAGAGAGCATCAGTGATTCTAATAGCGCCTGCATGGCCACGCAGGACTTGGTATGCAGATCTAGTGGACATGTCATCCTGTCCACCTTGGTCGCTACCTCTGAAACAGGACCTTCTGATCCAGGGTCCCTTCAAACATCAAAATCTAATTTCTCTGAAGCTGACTGCTTGGAAATTGAACGCTTGATTTTATCAAAACGTGGTTTTTCTGAGTCAGTTATTGATACCTTAATACAGGCTAGGAAGCCTGTTACCAGAAAGATTTACCATAAGATATGGCGCAAATACTTATATTGGTGCAAATCCAAGAGTTACTCATGGAGTAAGGTTAGGATTCCGAGGATATTGTCTTTTCTACAAGAAGGTTTAGAAAAGGGTTTATCCGCTAGTTCCTTAAAGGGACAGATTTCAGCTCTGTCCATTCTTTTACACAAACGTCTGTCAGAAGTTCCGGACGTTCAAGCTTTTTGTCAGGCTTTAGCTAGGATCAAGCCTGTGTTTAAAACTGTTGCTCCACCATGGAGTTTGAACTTAGTTCTTAATGTTTTACAGGGGGTTCCGTTTGAACCCCTTCATTCCATTGATATCAAGTTGTTATCTTGGAAAGTTCTGTTTTTAATGGCGATTTCCTTGGCTCGAAGAGTCTCTGAGTTATCTGCCTTACATTGTGATTCTCCTTATCTGATTTTTCATTCAGACAAGGTAGTTCTGCGTACTAAACCTGGGTTCCTACCTAAGGTGGTCACTAACAGGAATATCAATCAAGAGATTGTGGTTCCATCTTTGTGTCCTAATCCTTCTTCGAAAAAGGAACGTCTGCTACACAATCTAGATGTAGTCCGTGCCCTGAAATTTTATCTACAGGCAACTAAGGATTTTCGACAAACGTCTTCCCTGTTTGTCGTTTATTCTGGTCAGAGGAGAGGTCAAAAAGCTTCGGCTACCTCTCTCTCCTTTTGGCTTCGTAGCATAATACGGTTAGCCTATGAGACTGCTGGACAGCAGCCTCCTGAAAGAATTACAGCACATTCTACTAGAGCTGTGGCTTCCACTTGGGCCTTTAAGAATGAGGCTTCTGTTGAACAGATTTGCAAGGCTGCAACTTGGTCTTCTCTTCATACTTTTTCCAAATTTTACAAATTTGACACTTTTGCTTCTTCGGAGGCTGTTTTTGGGAGAAAGGTTCTTCAGGCAGTGGTTCCTTCCGTATAAAGAGCCTGCCTGTCCCTCCCGTCATCCGTGTACTTTAGCTTTGGTATTGGTATCCCATAAGTAATGGATGATCCGTGGACTGGATACACTTAACAAGAGAAAACATAATTTATGCTTACCTGATAAATTTATTTCTCTTGTAGTGTATCCAGTCCACGGCCCGCCCTGTCACTTTAAGGCAGGTAATTTTTCCATTAAACTACAGTCACCACTGCACCCTATGGTTTTCCTTTCTCTGCATGTTTTCGGTCGAATGACTGGTAATGGCAGTTAGGGGAGGAGCTATATAGCAGCTCTGCTGGGTGAATCCTCTTGCACTTCCTGTTGGGGAGGAGTTAATATCCCATAAGTAATGGATGATCCGTGGACTGGATACACTACAAGAGAAATAAATTTATCAGGTAAGCATAAATTATGTTTTTTTCACTTAAAGGGACACTCAAGTCAAAATTAAACTTTAATGATTGAGATAGAGCAGCAATTTAAAAAACAAAAAAAAAACAAAAAAAACTTACCAATGTACTTCCATTTACAAAATGTGCAGTCTTTTTATATTTACACTTTTTGAGTCACCAGCTCCTACTGAGCATGTACAAGAATTCACAGAATATACGTATATGCATTTGTGATTGGCTGATGGCTGTCACATAACACAGGGGGAGTGGAATAAAACATAACTTTGAAACATGTCAGGAAAAAAATCTACTCATTTGAAGTTCAGACTAAGTGCTATTGCATTTTCTTTTTATCATGTATTTGTTGTATATGCAAATCTACTGTATTTACTGGTCCTTTAAGGTGGTTTAGCACAGATTCAACTTAGTTGCTTTTGCAAAGAATGCTTCTATCTGCAAAACTGATAATCCACCTTTTACAAACGTGACTGCTGAGAATCTTAGGGGGAGGGTGAAGTAAACAAAAGCTTGCATAAATTCCCTAAAATTAACCCCAACCTCCCTGAGAAAAAGTGAAACAAGCACAATTTTTAGATATATTTCACAGCAAAATAAAGTATATTGCAATAATGTTTCACTTGCAATAATGAAACATTTTATATGTTGTTGAAATGTCAAGTTTTATGGTCCTTTAACCAATTTACACTCTGGTTGGTTGTGTGTGTGAGGTGTATGTCTATCTGTCCCTGACTATGCACCTGTCTATTCCTGCCTTAGCTTGATAGCATCTGAATAAGAAACGTCTCTTTTTAGGCAAGAGAATAGAACTTATATTGTTAATAGGTTTATGACTATATGCAGTGTTTATTCTTAATACAAATGTGTAATAAAAATGTATAACTGCATATTACAAGTTTATGTGTGACACTGAAAATTTGGAGTTAAAAAAACAAACAAATGACTAAGAAATTTCATGGGACCACTAGCTCTCGGGCAAATATATATATATATATATATATATATATATATATATATATATATATATATATATATATATATATATATATATATATATATATATATATATATATTTGCAATGTGCTTATTTATAAGGGTTTTTGTTTTGTGTAATAGCGCTATAAGCTTAACAGTGACTTTATCACTTTAATAATCAAGTACAAATTCCCCCCTATCCATATTGGATATGCTTTTTCTCTAATTAGCTTTGCGCATTAAGTGCTCATTACTGCTTCGTAAAATAACTACTTTACATTTTAACAAAGATTGATGTATCTAGTAATTATATTCTCACACTTTATCATTCATTAAGAACTTTGGTAAATATTTTTAGAACTGTACATAAATTTCAATTTTTTGCCTTTTAGCTAATCTCATAAAAAGTAACCTAGAGGATCATAAGAAATGTATAAATAAGACAGGCTACAACTTGATAAAGTCACAGTCATTTTTCAGTGCTTATACATACTTGTATTTGCCAATACAGGTAGAAAACCCTTTCTCCAAACTGATTGGGACCGGAAAAGGTTTGGATTTTGGAATAGTTTGGATTTTGGAATATTTGCATTTTTAAAATGGGACAGTTTGGAGAGGGGATTGAACCAAGTGTAAACAACATCTTATGGTATTTAGGTAATATTTACATATACGTGTAACCTAAAGGTAGTTTTATATAACTTGTAACACTTTTGTATATATAGTACCATCAGAAAGATAATACAAAACTGTACTTAGAAAGGTAATATATATATTTTTTTTAACCCCTTAATGACCGGACCATTTTTCAATTTTCTTACCCTTAATGACAATGGCTATTTTTACATTTCTGCAGTGTTTGTGTTTAGCTGTAATTTTCCTCTTACTCATTTACTTTACCCACACATATTATATACAGTTTTTCTCGCCATTAAATGGACTTTCTAAAGATACCATTATTTTCATCATATCTTATAATTTACTAGAAAAAAAATATAAAATATGAGGAAAAAATTGAAAAAAACACACTTTTACCCCCAAAAGCTGTTACACATCTACAACCACCAAAATACACCCATTCTAAATAGTTTCTAAATTTTGTCCCGAGTTTAGAAATACAGTACCCAATGTTTACATGTTCTTTTCTTTTTTTGCAAGTTATAGGGCCATAAATTTTCCAAACCACTTTTTTTCAAAATTAGCGCTAGTTACATTGGAACACTGATATCTTTCAGGAATCCCTGAATATCCCTTGACATGTGTATATTTATATTTAGAAGACATCCCAAAGCATTGATCTAGGCCCATTTTGGTATATTTCATGCCACCATTTCACCGCCAAATGCGATCAAATAAGAAAATTTGTTGACTTTTTCACAATTTTTTTCACAAACTTTAGGTTTCTCGCTGAATTTATTTACAAACAACTTGTGCAATTATGGCATAAATAGTTGTAAATATAATGTGGGGAGTGGTATACACAAATGCACAC
Organism: Bombina bombina; assembly: GCF_027579735.1. Classification (NCBI taxonomy): domain Eukaryota; kingdom Metazoa; phylum Chordata; class Amphibia; order Anura; family Bombinatoridae; genus Bombina; species Bombina bombina. The sequence continues at coordinate 829,105,767 of NC_069503.1, read as the reverse complement.
CACACCCTTTAGGGTGCGCCTCCCAATTGCCAAAAAATCATATAAGGTAAGTAATCTAGAACCTAGACATAAAACAATGCACACAGTGACAAGGATATAACACCAGATCAATGAACTATACAGTAGGTATAAGTATGTTAAAGTCCATTCATCAAACGAGTCCCACTATCCGGCGGCAGCACTCTGTCAAAGGATGGTCGTCCTGATGGTTAGAAACTGCAAATAGAAGAACACAGAGGCGCCACCATGGCCCAGTACCACCAAAACAGAGAGAAAAGTATATAGAAGGCACTATATATACTCACAAACATCAAGCACCCAGATGGTGCTAGTGGAGCAGGCTGAAACTTCGCAGTAGTCCAGCTCACTGATATGCCTCCAAACAGATCCAGTCGGTGTTCCTTGAGAGCCTAAGATCCTATGCCTAGAAAAGAGAAAGGCAAACCAACATGGCCTAGTATTGTTTGCGCCCAGGGAGAATATAGCCCTAATGGGTATACTCACAGGAAACAAAGCACCTCCAGGTGCAATATCAGCAAGCTGGAACCACAAGTCGCCCAGTAGACAAACCACAGCAAGTAATCCTCAACTTCCAGTAGTATAACGATTGATAGGGGAGGGGTATAAAAATCCCCACAACAGATTATTGGGTCAAAATACCACACAAGCAAGTGTATATAAAAGTAAAAATCTTTAATAACACAGCGACGCGTTTCTCAGCCGCCTATGGGCTGTTTCATCAGGCTATAATAAAACATTAAAAAATACACTTGCTATATACCAAATTAAAAAACCTAAAAATCATCTGATTGGACAATCAATTAAAAATCTAGCCAATGTGTGATCATTCTCAATCAATTGCTATGACAACGATTTAGTTAGTATTCGGGTGGATAGGTGTAGCCAGGTGTGCACCTAGTTAACAAACTGATACACCACCTAGCTTGCAGCCCCTGTTGCTAATTGTTGCCATAGTGACCACAATACAATACATACACAATATAGGTTTATCTAGTGACAGTACATACACATGAAAAGTTTATCTCATATACATAACACATTTACATTTGATTAGCACAAAGGAAATAATGACAAGTACCCAATAATTCATTTAGTACCCACCTCCAGAGTTATACTTATGAGAGGGCAATGCGCGACCATAAAAGATAGTCCGGAGCTCATATGTGATCTATAAGTGTTTACCAGCCTAATATTCGTAGTATCACCAGCCCCATATGAGAACCTTTGTTGGATTCGATATGTGAGAGCGTATTAAATCTATGTAAAGGAATGGTGATCATCGTATAGTGAGCCGTGTGCAAACCTAGAGCTATCATTATGACATTCTACGTGTCTTAACGTTAAAGCCTGCTTAACATGAGTACCTTCTTGTCAATGTAATTCTTTCCATAACGATCTTTTTTGCCACCAGGCATCTGTTTGCCCTATTGCCTGATCATACTCGATGTTTGTGGAAGACCCCAGACGCCTTCAAATGCGTCTCACTCTCTAACTATGTCATGTTCCAATGTTTAAAAATATCGGAGCTATTCTCCAATCGTGCTAGTGGCTCTAAGGGGAGTGTACACCCGCTCCAATGAGAATGCTTGTTGTGGGAGGGATAAGAACCTGATCAAATCCTATTCCTATTCAACTAACATGCGTGTTGGCCCCGGAGATGGGAGCGCGTATGAGAACACTCTTCATCACACTCTTACGGCACACCTCCCATTTACTCGGCTCCTATTGGTCCGAGGGCATGTGAGGCGTGCTTACCAACTCTACATAGCCTTTGCAGTAAGCCAGGACAATATTGGTCCTGACCTCGATAAAGTGCCCATATCATATTAAACACACAGGGATATGTGTCTTATAACTAAAATACAAAATATATATAGATAATGATAAGTAAAAAATAATACAATTTGGTGCTCATGAAATCCTAACATTTAGGATGATATGTCATTGTGTGTTGTATCGTGCACGCGATCGAAGGGGGGGGGGGTGGGATGGTGGGGGGAAGGGAAAAAGAACATGCAAGGGAACTACTTATTAATAGGCCCAGAGATGTGTGATACTATTGTATCTCGTTATAATGTACCATACTGGGCTAGCCCACTGTACTCATATAATAGGGATGGTGATAGTATAAAAGGAAGTGATAATAAGACTTATTGGTTATGAGTACTTCTAGGTGTGAAAAAGTGGTGTGTGGGATGCTAATGTGTCATTAGTGTGCTAGTGACCCAGTGGTTTTTAACTAGTGTAAACTATTATTTTTATCTGTATGATGTATATATATATACCTTAACCTAAATAAATTATAATTAGTAGACTGTGATAGTCTAATACTGTAGGTGGTGCAATGCCGGTAAGTCTAATATCATGCAGTGAGTGGTGCAGTGCCAGTAAGTGACTTATATGTTAATCTAGATTAGATGATGCCTCCCATGTATCCCATAGATAAATCACTAAACTGTTAATGGAAACATTATTATATAATACTTATCATACGTGAGTGTAAGTGGAGTGTCATTGTAACTAATAATGTGTCTAGAAAATACATGTTAATAATAGTAAATAATAATATTAAATAAAAAATGAAATAAATTAAATGACTGGTAATGAGAACTCATATGGTGCTCATGGTGATCTGACCATATAAATGAATGAAAGATAGAATATATTAATATATAATATAATAAAATATGTTAGGGGTGTGAGAATTAACTGACATCTATGTACAGGGAATTGACACTTTGTGAGTCAATATTTAACTAGCCTTGAGTGATGGCGGTTATTTATTACCGAGCATACAACCTACTGGTAACTAAAGGAACCAATCTCATAATCCATCATTAGGGGAGAACACTTGTGGACAAGAAAGAGGGGGAGAGGGAGAGTGGGGTATGATGTCCCCATCCCCTAGCACCCTAGATTGTTCTGTCATCAGAATGCCGCCATGTCAAGGTTCTCATTGAGACCATCTGGCTGTAGAGTTTGTAGTTTTTTGATCCAGAAGGTCTCTCTTTTTCTGAGAGTAAGGAAGGAGTTAGGGAATGATCTAGAAATCGACTCAATAGGTATGATACTCATAGGGTTCTTTTGTTTTTTTTCGTCATATACCTCCTGAATTGTAAATGTGGGGTCCAATATGTTGGACGTACCTGTCGGAAAATCAAAAAAAGATGGGGGGAACATGCCTATAACATCAAAAAGCATTCCAAGTCCCACAGTGTTTCTAGACACTGTTTAATTTACCATAAAAAACAAAAGAACCCTATGAGTATCATACCTATTGAGTCGATTTCTAGATCATTCCCTAACTCCTTCCTTACTCCTAATGATTACTCCCCTAATGATGGATTATGAGATTGGTTCCTTTAGTTACCAGTAGGTTGTATGCTCGGTAATAAATAACCGCCATCACTCAAGGCTAGTTAAATATTGACTCACAAAGTGTCAATTCCCTGTACATAGATGTCAGTTAATTCTCACACCCCTAACATATTTTATTATATTATATATTAATATATTCTATCTTTCATTCATTTATATGGTCAGATCACCATGAGCACCATATGAGTTCTCATTACCAGTCATTTAATTTATTTCATTTTTTATTTAATATTATTATTTACTATTATTAACATGTATTTTCTAGACACATTATTAGTTACAATGACACTCCACTTACACTCACGTATGATAAGTATTATATAATAATGTTTCCATTAACAGTTTAGTGATTTATCTATGGGATACATGGGAGGCATCATCTAATCTAGATTAACATATAAGTCACTTACTGGCACTGCACCACTCACTGCATGATATTAGACTTACCGGCATTGCACCACCTACAGTATTAGACTATCACAGTCTACTAATTATAATTTATTTAGGTTAAGGTATATATATATACATCATACAGATAAAAATAATAGTTTACACTAGTTAAAAACCACTGGGTCACTAGCACACTAATGACACATTAGCATCCCACACACCACTTTTTCACACCTAGAAGTACTCATAACCAATAAGTCTTATTATCACTTCCTTTTATACTATCACCATCCCTATTATATGAGTACAGTGGGCTAGCCCAGTATGGTACATTATAACGAGATACAATAGTATCACACATCTCTGGGCCTATTAATAAGTAGTTCCCTTGCATGTTCTTTTTCCCTTCCCCCCACCATCCCACCCCCCCCCTTCGATCGCGTGCACGATACAACACACAATGACATATCATCCTAAATGTTAGGATTTCATGAGCACCAAATTGTATTATTTTTTACTTATCATTATCTATATATATTTTGTATTTTAGTTATAAGACACATATCCCTGTGTGTTTAATATGATATGGGCACTTTATCGAGGTCAGGACCAATATTGTCCTGGCTTACTGCAAAGGCTATGTAGAGTTGGTAAGCACGCCTCACATGCCCTCGGACCAATAGGAGCCGAGTAAATGGGAGGTGTGCCGTAAGAGTGTGATGAAGAGTGTTCTCATACGCGCTCCCATCTCCGGGGCCAACACGCATGTTAGTTGAATAGGAATAGGATTTGATCAGGTTCTTATCCCTCCCACAACAAGCATTCTCATTGGAGCGGGTGTACACTCCCCTTAGAGCCACTAGCACGATTGGAGAATAGCTCCGATATTTTTAAACATTGGAACATGACATAGTTAGAGAGTGAGACGCATTTGAAGGCGTCTGGGGTCTTCCACAAACATCGAGTATGATCAGGCAATAGGGCAAACAGATGCCTGGTGGCAAAAAAGATCGTTATGGAAAGAATTACATTGACAAGAAGGTACTCATGTTAAGCAGGCTTTAACGTTAAGACACGTAGAATGTCATAATGATAGCTCTAGGTTTGCACACGGCTCACTATACGATGATCACCATTCCTTTACATAGATTTAATACGCTCTCACATATCGAATCCAACAAAGGTTCTCATATGGGGCTGGTGATACTACGAATATTAGGCTGGTAAACACTTATAGATCACATATGAGCTCCGGACTATCTTTTATGGTCGCGCATTGCCCTCTCATAAGTATAACTCTGGAGGTGGGTACTAAATGAATTATTGGGTACTTGTCATTATTTCCTTTGTGCTAATCAAATGTAAATGTGTTATGTATATGAGATAAACTTTTCATGTGTATGTACTGTCACTAGATAAACCTATATTGTGTATGTATTGTATTGTGGTCACTATGGCAACAATTAGCAACAGGGGCTGCAAGCTAGGTGGTGTATCAGTTTGTTAACTAGGTGCACACCTGGCTACACCTATCCACCCGAATACTAACTAAATCGTTGTCATAGCAATTGATTGAGAATGATCACACATTGGCTAGATTTTTAATTGATTGTCCAATCAGATGATTTTTAGGTTTTTTAATTTGGTATATAGCAAGTGTATTTTTTAATGTTTTATTATAGCCTGATGAAACAGCCCATAGGCGGCTGAGAAACGCGTCGCTGTGTTATTAAAGATTTTTACTTTTATATACACTTGCTTGTGTGGTATTTTGACCCAATAATCTGTTGTGGGGATTTTTATACCCCTCCCCTATCAATCGTTATACTACTGGAAGTTGAGGATTACTTGCTGTGGTTTGTCTACTGGGCGACTTGTGGTTCCAGCTTGCTGATATTGCACCTGGAGGTGCTTTGTTTCCTGTGAGTATACCCATTAGGGCTATATTCTCCCTGGGCGCAAACAATACTAGGCCATGTTGGTTTGCCTTTCTCTTTTCTAGGCATAGGATCTTAGGCTCTCAAGGAACACCGACTGGATCTGTTTGGAGGCATATCAGTGAGCTGGACTACTGCGAAGTTTCAGCCTGCTCCACTAGCACCATCTGGGTGCTTGATGTTTGTGAGTATATATAGTGCCTTCTATATACTTTTCTCTCTGTTTTGGTGGTACTGGGCCATGGTGGCGCCTCTGTGTTCTTCTATTTGCATAAATAGTTGTAAATACTTCTCTGGGATCCCCTTTGTTCAGAAATAGCAGACCTATATGGATTTGGCGTTGCTTTTTGGTAATTAGAAGGCCGCTAAATGCCGCTGCACACCACACGTGTATTATGCCCAGCAGTGAAGGGGTTAATTAGGGAGCTTGTAGGGAGCTTTTAGGTTTAATTTTAGCTTTAGTGTAGGGTAGTAGACAACCCAAATTATTGATCTAGGCCCATTTTGGTATATTTCATGCCACCATTTCACCGCCAAATACGATCAAATAAAAAAAAACCATAATTTATGCTTACCTAATAAATTTATTTCTCTTGTAGTGTATCCAGTCCACGGATCATCCATTACTTGTGGGATATTCTCCTTCCCAACAGGAAGTTGCAAGAGGATCACCCACAGCAGAGCTGCTATATAGCTCCTCCCCTCACTGCCATATCCAGTCATTCGACTGAAACAAGCCGAGAAAAGGAGAAACCATAGGGTGCAGTGGTGACTGTAGTTTAATTAAAATTTAGACCTGCCTGAAAAGGACAGGGCGGGCCGTGGACTGGATACACTACAAGAGAAATAAATTTATCAGGTAAGCATAAATTATGTTTTCTCTTGTTAAGTGTATCCAGTCCACGGATCATCCATTACTTGTGGGATACCAATACAAAAGCTAAAGTACACGGATGATGGGAGGGACAAGGCAGGAACTTAAACGGAAGGAACCACTGCCTGTAGAACCTTTCTCCCAAAAACAGAAGCAAAAGTATCAAATTTGTAAAATTTGGAAAAAGTATGAAGGGAAGACCAAGTTGCAGCCTTGCAAATCTGTTCAACAGAGGCCTCATTTTTAAAGGCCCAGGTGGAAGCCACAGCTCTAGTAGAATGAGCTGTAATCCTTTCAGGAGGCTGCTGTCCAGCAGTCTCATAGAGCAATACCAAAGCTAAAGTACACGGATGATGGGAGGGGCAAGGCAGGCACTGCCTGTAGAACCTTTCTCCCAAAAACAGCCTCTGAAGAAGCAAAAGTATCAAATTTGTAAAATTTGGAAAAAGTATGAAGCGAAGACCAAGTTGCAGCCTTGCAAATCTGTTCAACAGAGGCCTCATTTTTAAAGGCCCAGGTGGAAGCCACAGCTCTAGTAGAATGAGCTGTAATCCTTTCAGGAGGCTGCTGTCCAGCAGTCTCATAGGCTAAACGGATTATACTCCGAAGCCAAAAAGAAAGAGAGGTTGCCGAGGCCTTCTGACCTCTCCTCTGTCCAGAGTAAACAACAAACAGCTTAGATGTTTGGCGAAAATCTTTAGTAGCCTGTAAGTAAAACTTCAAGGCACGGACTACGTCTAGATTATGCAAAAGACGTTTCTTCTTTGAAGAAGGATTAGGACATAATGATGGAACAACAATCTCTTGATTGATATTCTTGTTAGAAACCACCTTAGGTAAAATCCCAGGTTTTGTACGCAGAACAACTTTATCTGAATGAAAGATCAGATAAGGAGAATCACAATGTAAGGCAGATAACTCCGAGACTCTTCGAGCCGAGGAAATAGCCATCAGAAAAAGAACTTTCCATGAAATAAGTTTGATATCAATAGAATGAAGGGGTTCAAACGGAACCCCTTGAAGAACTTTAAGAACCAAGTTTAAGCTCCATGGAGGAGCAAAAGGTTTAAACACAAGCTTAATTCTAACTAAAGCCTGACAAAATGCCTGAACGTCTGGAACTTCTGCCAGACGCTTGTGTAAAAGAATAGACAGAGCAGAAATCTGTCCCTTTAAAGAACTAGCTGATAATCCTTTGTCCAAACCCTCTTGGAGGAAGGACAATATCCTAGGAATCCTAACCCTACTCCATGAGTAATTCTTGGATTCACACCAATGAAGATATTTACGCCATATCTTGTGGTAAACTTTCCTGGTGACAGGCTTTCGTGCCTGTATTAAGGTATCAATTACTGACTCGGAGAAGCCACGCTTTGATAGGATCAAGCGTTCAATCTCCATGCAGTCAGTCTCAGAGAAAGTAGATTCGGATGATTGAAAGGACCTTGTATTAGAAGGTCTTGTCTCAGAGGCAGAGTCCATGGTGGAAAGGATGACATGTCCACTAGATCTGCATACCAGGTCCTGCGTGGCCACGCAGGCGCTATCAATATCACTGATGCTCTTTCCTGTTTGATTTTGGCAATCAGACGAGGGAGCAGAGGAAACGGTGGAAACACATAAGCCAGGTTGAAGAACCAAGGCGCTGCTAGAGCATCTATCAGTGCCGCTTCTGGGTCCCTGGACCTGTATCCGTAACAAGGAAGCTTTGCGTTCTGGCGAGACGCCATGAGATCCAATTCTTGTTTGCCCCAACAGAGAACCAATTGAGCAAACACCTCCGGATGGAGTTCCCATTCCCCCGGATGAAAAGTCTGACGACTTAGAAAATCCGCCTCCCAGTTCTCTACACCTGGGATATGGATCGCTGACAGGTGGCAAGAGTGAGTCTCTGCCCAGCGAATTATCTTGGAGACTTCTGACATCGCTAGGGAACTCCTGGTTCCCCCTTGATGGTTGATGTAAGCCACAGTCGGGATGTTGTCCGACTGAAATCTGATGAACCTCAGTGTTGCTAGCTGAGGCCAAGCTAGAAGAGCATTGAATATTGCTCTTAACTCCAGAATATTTATTGGGAGGAGTTTCTCCTCCTGAGTCCATGAACCCTGAGCCTTCAGGGAGTTCCAGACTGCACCCCAACCTAGAAGGCTGGCATCTTTTGTTACAATTGTCCAATCTGGTCTGCGAAAGGTCATACCCTTGGACAGATGGGCCCGAGATAACCACCAGAGAAGAAAATCTCAGGTTTCCTGATCCAGATTTAGTAGAGGGGACAAATCTGTGTAATCCCCATTCCACTGACTGAGCATGCATAATTGCAGCGGTCTGAGATGCAGGCGGGCGAATGGCACTATGTCCATCGCCGCTACCATTAAGCCAATTACTTCCATGCACTTAGCCACCGTGGGGCGCGGAATGGAGTGAAGAACACGGCAAGCATTTAGAAGTTTTGATAACCTGGACTCCGTCAGGTAAATTTTCATTTCTACAGAATCTATTAGAGTCCCTAGGAAGGAAACCCTCGTGAGAGGAGATAGAGAACTCTTTTCTTCGTTCACTTTCCACCCCTGCGACCTCAGGAATGCCAGAACTATCTCTGTATGAGATTTTGCAATTTGAAAGCTTGACGCCTGTATCAGGATATCGTCCAGGTAAGGAGCCACCGCTAAGCCTCGCGGTCTTAGGACCGCCAGAAGTGAGCCCAGAACCTTTGTAAAAATTCTTGGGGCTGTAGCCAACCCGAATGGAAGAGCTACAAATTGGTAATGCCTGTCTAGAAAGGCAAACCTCAGGAACTGATGATGATTCTTGTGAATCGGAATGTGAAGGTAGGCATCCTTTAAGTCCACTGTGGTCATGTACTGACCCTCTTGGATCATGGGTAAAATGGTTCGAATAGTTTCCATCTTGAATGACGGAACTCTGAGGAATTTGTTTAGGATCTTTAAATCCAAAATTGGTCTGAAGGTTCCCTCTTTTTTGGGAACCACAAACAGATTTGAATAAAACCCCTGTCCTTGTTCCGTCCGCGGAACTGGATGGATCACTCCCATTACAAGGAGATCTTGTACGCAGCTTAGGAATGCCTCTTTCTTTATCTGGTTTGCAGATAATCTTGAAAGGTGAAATCTCCCTTGTGGAGGAGAAGCTTTGAAGTCCAGAAGATATCCCTGAGATATGATCTCCAACGCCCAGGGATCCTGAACATCTCTTGCACACGCCTGGGCGAAGAGAGAGAGTCTGCCCCCTACTAGATCCGTTGTCGGATAGGGGGCCGCACCTTCATGCTGTCTTAGAGGCAGCAGCAGGCTTTCTGGCCTGCTTGCCCTTGTTCCAGGACTGGTTAGGTTTCCAGGCCTGCTTGGATTGAGCAAAAGTTCCCTCTTGTTTTGAAGCAGAGGAAGTTGATGCTGCACCTGCCTTGAAATTTCGAAAGGCACGAAAATTAGACTGTTTGGCCTTTGATTTGGCCCTGTCCTGAGGAAGGGTATGACCCTTACCTCCAGTAATGTCAGCAATAATTTCTTTCAAACAGGCCAGAATAAGGTCTGCCCCTTGAAAGGAATGTTGAGTAATTTAGACTTTGAATTCACATCAGCCAGCCATGTGAAAAAAAACTAGGCCCCAATACATTTTGTCACCAAACATATATAAAAACGATTAACATGCCAGCAAACGTTTTATATTACACTTTTATAAGAGTATGTATCTCTGTTAATAAGCCTGATACCAGTCGCTATCACTGCATTTAAGGCTTAACTTACATTAGTCCGGTATCAGCAGCATTTTTCTAGCAAATTCCATCCCTAGAAATATATTAACTGCACATACCTTATTGCAGGAAAACCTGCACGCCATTCCCCCTCTGAAGTTACCTCACTCCTCAGAATATGTGAGAACGGCAGTGGATCTTAGTTACTTCTGCTAAGATCATAGAAATCACAGGCAGATTCTTCTTCTAATGCTGCCTGAGATGAAACAGTACACTCCGGTACCATTTAAAAATAACAAACTTTTGATTGAAGTTAAAAAACTAACTATAATACACCACTCTCCTCTTACTACGTCCATCTTTGTTGAGAGTTGCAAGAGAATGACTGGATATGGCAGTGAGGGGAGGAGCTATATAGCAGCTCTGCTGTGGGTGATCCTCTTGCAACTTCCTGTTGGGAAGGAGAATATCCCACAAGTAATGGATGATCCGTGGACTGGATACACTTAACAAGAGAAACAAATTTTTCACAATTTTAGGTTTCTCACTGAAATTATTTACAAACAGCTTGTGCAATTATGGCACAAATGGTTGTAAATGCTTCTCTGGGATCGCCTTTGTTCAGAAATAGCAGACATATATGGCTTTGGTGTTACTTTTTGGTAATAATAAGGCCGTTAAATACTGCTGCACACAACACTTGTAATATGCCCAGCAGTTAAGGGATTAATTAGGTAACTTGTGGGGTTAATTTTTAGCTTTAGTGTAGAGATCAGCCTCCCACCTGACACATCCCAACCCCTGATCCCCCTCAAACAGCTCTCTTCCCTCCCCACCTCACAATTGTCACCGCCATCTTAAGTACTGGCAGAAAGTCTGCCAGTACTGAAATAATTTTTTTTATTTTTTTGTCATACAGTCTGCAGTGATGGATCCCCCCTTACCCCACAACCTCCCTGATCCCCCCCCATACATCTTTCTAACCCTCCCCCTCTATTTGCCGCCATCTTGGGTACTGGCAGCTGTCTGCCAGTACCCAAATTGCCCCCCAAAAAAGTTTTTTTTAACTTTTTTAATATAAAATATTTGTTTTCTGTAGTGTAGCTGCCCCCCCTAAATAATCTACATCCCTCCCCCTCCCAGATCCCTTACTAAAGAACAGAGATGCCCCTGCATCTACATTGATCTTTTTTTTTTTCAAGTGGGCTGCATATTTTGCGTGTGGCCCTTTCTGCATCGGTATGTATAATGTGGGATTGTAGTGATGCCTCAATATTGAGGCATCACTACAATCCCTTGTAAGCAGCTGGAAGCGATCATTAAGGGAAGTTTTTTCTATGACGTACCTGGTACGTCCTCTGTCATTAAGGGGTTAAATATAGACTATAACTTGCATTTTAGAAAAAAGAAAACAGACATAGGTAGAGAAGATTGTGACTTACAGGTGGGGAAAAATAATTTTTTTGATAATTTTATAAAAAAAAAAAAAAAATATGAATTAAAGTTTGGATTTCAGAAGTTTTGATTTGGGACTTTGTACCTGCAACTCATTACAGATTACATAATTGTTAATGATGGTATTCAGGTTAAAGGGACATTAAACCCCCCAAAAATTATTTCATGATTCAGATAGAGAATACAATTTGAAACAACTTTCTAGTTTACTTCTATTATCTAATTTGCTTAATTCTCTTGATATTCTTTCCTGAAAAGCATATCTAGATAGGCTCAGTAGCTGCTGATTGGTAGCTGCATATAGATGCCTCGTGTGATTGGCTGACCCATGTGCATTGCTATTTCTTCAACAACGGATATCTAAAGAAAGAAGCAAATTAGATAATAGAAGTAAATTGGAATGTTGTTTAGAGTTGTATTCTCTGTCTGAATCATGAAAGAAAAATATGGGGCTTAATGTTCCTTTAAGCTTGAGTCTTCCACCCTTTATTATGTGAAGCTTGACACAGTGCCATCCTCTGCTTTCTCTGTTGTATATATGGATGCTATTGTGCTGTCCTCTGTTGCACAGTATTATTCCTTATTCTCTATTGGCAGAACAAGAAGGGATGCCTTGTCACTACTGGTATCCCTGCAGTGGTTCTGATATAGTGAAATAATCACACAATAACATCTTCCATCTGATTTGAAAAATTATATTCTGCCCTTTGTGATGAGAAGTTGCATGTCCCTTTAAAAAGCAGGTGGGTCCAATAAAAAAATGATAAACCTAAAAAACAGCCACAAGGATATTTTAACTGAGACGAGGGCTAACAAGAAGAGGTCAATAATCTTAAAAAGATATCCCACTTTTAATTGAACTATTGCTTGTCCCCTAGGGTTCATGTAATAACCTTAACAAAGACCACCTACCTCACTGGACAACAGGGAGATTTTATATGGCGAGGCAGGGTGCATCCCAACAAATTAGAGGAAAAATAGGACCACTCATTTAAAAGGACACATTTCCCTTCTGAATGAGTGGTTACATATCCAATATATATATGTGATCATACTGTTAATGTTGATCACTCAATCAAACTAGAAACCATGAAGATTTTTTTATAAAAGGGAGCACCCTCTTTCCAACGACTGGTCTCATGCACCTGAAAATGTGTAGATAAAGAACTTGGTGAGTGTAAAAGTAGATGGCATTTTGGGAAAACTGTACACTTTGTTTGGACACAATTAGGAGCATGATATTTTGCCAAAAAGAGTGGAGTACCACGGTGCAATCAAATTTATAGTAATTTTAGTTTGTTTTAAAATGTAAGTTATATTTTCATAGTTATATGTTTAATTAAGGTTTTCACTGGTAAAACACAAACAAGCATTCATCCTTTAATTAATCAAGGGTTTTATTATGGTCCCTTTAAAATAAATATATACATGAATACTTCCACACTTCAATTTAATACACATAAAACATATTTGTTAATGGTCCCCAGAGGATAAAAAAGTGGTACATGTTATTTAACAGAAAAACCTTAATATTTTCCATTTCTATAATATCAGAAAATGAACCCATAATACGAGGGCACAGCTTATAACTTGCACTCTTATCAGTTATTTGTAAAGCGCCAACATATTCCGCAGCGCTAATGCCTTTAAGTTTAAATGATTTTATTAACATTTTCTGATTCACATACATTACAAAATGAACTTCAACTTACTCAAAGTACAAACATTAGTATGGTGAAAGACAACACAGCACACACACTTAGGTATTAATCTGCAAACCCTCACATTGACCTCTTCTCTCTCCATGTCCTCATGGGACTCATCCTTGTATATGGTGGGTCTGGTGTAGTGGATTAAAATCCATGTTCTGTGTGTCTCCCAAAATCCTTTGTTGTTTTAAAAAGGTGTTACAAAACCGTTAATTCGTGAACATGTGAAAAAACTAATAAATTCCTAAACATAGGAAAATACACATAAACAATTAAACTTCCTTTAAGCACATGGCATCTGTACGAATTTTGGGAAGAATGGGGGGAGAAAGTAATGTCCCTATACTCAGCGACTCCCTGTGACGCAAGAGTATCTCATGGTCTCCTTACTAGGGACCACAGTGTATCATCAATTGCGGTGTATATTGTGTACTCCTCTGAGAGGTGTTGATTTGCTGATCCAGTAGTACCAAATCTTGTAAAATAAGGCCCTGTTGTTTAGGATGTCGGCTGCGGATTCATACATACTATAGGTGTAGTGTATTTTGTTATATCTCTCTGACCATGGGGGGGAATCCCACCTTCCAGTATTTTGCAATGCAAATCCTCATTACTGTGCATAGGATTTTAATAAAGGTGTTGAGGTATCTGTGGAATTTGTCTATGTTTTCATGTAGCAGCGCCTGCTGTATAGTGAGAGTAACCTCTTCATCTAGCAACTGACTAATGTAGAGAGCATCTTCCATATCCCCTGTATCATCCTGCAGTCCCACTACATATGTTTATAGGACCCTAGTTCTCCACAGCCTCTGTAGCATAAGTTACTGCCATTTGGGTGCATGTGAGAAGTTCTCATTGGGGTTAGATACCATTTGAATATGGTCTTCATAGTGTTTTCTTTCAGATCCATACTAACTAGCCCACTACCAGCTCCCTGGAACAACTGCTCCCATTCTTGTACCCCTTTAAGCATATTCAGCTCTTTTTCCCATGCTATCATTACTATGGACTTGGTTCTATTCGGGGGGGGGGGGGGATATGTATATCCTAGATATAGAGTGTTTGGCCCTAGTGGGACTGTTCCCGCAATCCTCCAAAACCGTTGATCCCCCACCCAGGGACTTTTTCAGGAAAGAATGTAAGGAGGAACTTAACTGAAGGTAGAAATACCAGTGAAGTTTGATAGGCGTGAATTTTTGTCTGCAACTGGGTGAAGGTGAGCAATTGTCTCCCATTTACTATGTCTGCCACCCTGTATAGCCCTTTGTTTTCCCATTTTTTAACCATTATGCAGGAGTTGCCTGAAAGGAGGCATCTATTTGGAGTCAGTAAGGAGTATTTATGAATCAGGTCTCCCCTCTTCAGTGCCTTCGTCCAAGTCTTTATGGTCAGATCTGATGTGTGAGTCTTAGTATGCATTTTGCCTGAGTGTGGAGAGTGTACATCCCATAGAATTGTGTCTCTCTCTTCCCATCCCCCTAATTCCGTCTCCAGGAGCACCCAGGTGGCTTCCTCTGATCTCCTCAGGAGAATGGAATCCTGGTAGAGTCTAGCGGCTCTGTAATATTCCAACAGATCTGGGACTCCTACTCCCTCCCAGAACCCTACTCCTGAAAACTTTCGCAATTCTCGCAGATTTCGGTCCTCTAACAAACGCTAATATTTCAGCTTGTACTCTTTCGAGATCTGGCTTGACAATCTTAATGGGAAGGGCCCTAAAAAGGTATAGAATGCGTGGGAGAATGTTAATTTTCCCTATAGCCAACCTCCCCATCCAGGAAAAGGTATATTGGGAAAAATACTAGATTTATAACCTCCCAATGTCACCTGAGTGTGGGGCTTCGAGTAGATTTCTTGTAAAGCTGTTATAAAGATCCGTGAAAGTCCATCTCCTCTAGGGCTGTCAGCATGTACCTCCAGTCTATTCTATCAGACGCCTTCTCAGCATCCAATGAGAGGAGCAGAGAAGGCGTTTGCGAGCCCTCCAGGTAGTGGACCAGATTAATCACTCTCCTTATGTTATCCGGGGCTTCCCTATTCTGTATGAAACCCACCTGGTCAGGGTGGATTAAATTTGGCATAATTTGCTTAAGGCAATTAGCTAGGATTTTGGTAAAGATCTTAAGGTCTTGATTTATTAATGAAATTGGGCGGTAATTTCGACAATTCCTATGGTCTTTATCAGGTTTGGGGATTACCACTATCTTTGTATATAATAGCTCTGGGGGGATAGGGTTGCCATCTAGAATAAAAATACAAAACTTGGTCAAATGGGGGACTAGTGTGTTTTTGAAGAGTTTATAATATTCCCCTGGGAAGCCATCAGGGCCCGCCACTTTACCATATTTCAAATCTTTAATAGCCCCCAGGATCTCCACAGGGGATATCGGGCATTAAGGGCATTTCTTTGTTCCTCTGTCAGCAAAGCCAACGAGCAGTCTCCAAAGAAGTTTGCAGTCTGGTTCACGGTCCTTGCATTGAGTCACTTTTTTCCCATTGTATAGTTTACCATAAAAGTTTGCAAAGGTGTCAACTACTTCCTGTGGATGGTAAGTCAAGTTTCCCAGTTCTGTTTCTATAAGGGGTATTGCTGACGCCCTGCATCTTTCCCTGATCTTATGTGCCATAAATTTGTCTGGCTTATTCGCATAGACAAAATATTGCGATTTGAGCCTATGTGCCGCTCTCGCCGCTTGTGAGTTAAGTATCGTTGTTAGTGTATGTTTTTTGTCTTGTAGGGTGCGTAATGTCGCCATTTTTTTGGTCAGTCTGTCACTGCAATGTTTCAATTTCTTTGTGGAGTTGGTCAATGTGTGCTCTGTTTCTCCTGCTAATTTTGGCTTTTACTTGGATCAAC
Source organism: Bombina bombina (assembly GCF_027579735.1). Lineage (NCBI taxonomy): Eukaryota > Metazoa > Chordata > Amphibia > Anura > Bombinatoridae > Bombina > Bombina bombina. The sequence goes on along the minus strand of NC_069503.1, from coordinate 829,089,434 downwards.
AGTCCTCTAAGTACTGCTTTATGAGCAGCCCATAAGAATATTGGATTTGTTGTTGAGTCAGTGTTAATAGTCCAATATTCTGTCATGGAGCGGAGTATATCGTTGTGAGCCTGTTTTATAAGAGTGTATTGTCATACGTCCAGGTCCTGCTTCTATTTGTATCTCTTAATCCCTCTAAATCGACTGAGATTACCGAATGGTCTGACCACACGCATGCGTGTATGCTCGAACTGTGCAGCATAGGTTGAAGTATCTGGCTAATATATATGTAGTCTAACCTGACGTAGGTGTTATGTGCAGCGGAATAGAATGTAGTATCTGTGGTCGTACCATATAGTGTGTTCCATGTGTCTATCAGGGAATGTGGTACAAGAGAGTCCTGTATTGATTTGACTATACGGTTGTGACAGTGGTTTTTGTGAGTCAGTGGTTTGTCAATTGATAATACTACACTGAAGCAATGGCACTACTCGGGCTTTCCCCTCAAAATAATATGTAAGGACAATTTTTTTTAATAATTAATCCCAAATTATACAGAGGGAATGGTGCTGGTGCATAAATAAATATTCAGAACACAGTAGGGGATGGTACACTGAAGAAGTGCACCAAAACCTAGAAAAGTATCCACAAATAGCAATCTATGCTCTGACAGATGGGCAGTGAAATTCCATACTGGTAAAATATAACTTTTATTAATCTAAACTAAAAATTGAGTAACATACAAAAATCATTAAAAGCGACACTGGCCACTAGTACAGTGAGATAATAAATAAGCAATAGGGGTTTTATGAATACAAGTATAAAAGAGAGCCACTAAAATGTATGAGATATAAATCACCGTATACTGTTGGTGTTTATTTTTGAGTTTTATAATAACTCACTGTATTACGATATCCAAAGAGGTTGGTTTCCCAGCTATGAAGCTTATAATAACTCCACTTCATAGCATATAGGTATATTAATAGGTTAGCTTGGGAACCAATAGCACAGCATATCACTACAGGCATGACCCTCTCATTGTGGGACCAAAAATATTTAGTAGGTCAGAGTATAAGTAAAGCTAACTTATGACTTCTAACAGGTACTGATATTGTACTTAAGAGTAATAGTTATTTCAATACTTATAGATATATTATTATCCTCTCTTATATATGCGATTTTACTAATGGGTCGTCTAAATATATATTCATTTATTGACTCTAATTCACTCTACAGTTGCAAAGTTAATAAGCAGATTACTGCTTGCTCTCATAGCTCCTCAGTAATATCGTTAATAAGATATCCGTAGGGAAGTAACTATCCCTTTAAATATTTACCATGGAGCTGCAATCACCTTGGCTCTACTAGATTACTGGGGGAGGAAATCCAGACATCAAATGTTTATGACTGTAGGTTAAAGTGAAGGTAAACTTTTTTTATTCACAAATCGTTTTTCTATTGCTTTTACTAACACAAATGTAGTCGCTAGGTTTTTTATTACTAAAAACTAATCTATTTTGTTAAATGTCTAACTTTATTTCTCCTACCGTTCCTTCTAAATTCTCCTCCCACGCTCCATTTCCTGCTTTAGGACACTCTGACGTATAGAGCGGTCCCACCCGCTCTATACGTGTTTAGCATACTCGTGCACATCGTGGAAAGATCAACAGCGCATGCGCATAATTTCTGCACCTCGATCTTTGCGCAGGCGTTAATCGTCGTTAATGTTGCCGATTTGTTGCCGTCTGAGTTCCTCGGCAGCTCCTTCAATCACTAAAGCCAAAATATTAATATGCGCATGCGCGAAACGAGGACGCGCGCGCTTGCAAATAGGGGAGGTTAAATAGTCACGCATGCGCAGGTAAACCCGGATATTTATGACGCAATTTGACGGCCGCCTAACGGCCAGAAAATCAATTGGATCTAAGAGGCACGTGATATTAACTTAGAAAAAAAAAATAATGTACGGGTTGTTTATAGGAAAGCAGATTCCATTCGAAAAACAAAATATATCACAGGTATTTGATAGTTTATAAAAAATTGATAAATTAAACATATTTATTTGGCATGATCTCTCCAATTATTTAAAATTAGGCATTTGACTTTACTTTCACTTTAAGCAACAGTTCATTCCAATTTTCTTTCTTATTATTAATGTTGCAACATAGTAGCAGTCAGATATTCAGTGTGTGTTAGACCCCAGGTGACAGCAATGAATTACTCAAGTATATGACGCTAGTATGTGTTCTCTGCTCCCCTAGATCGTTCATTATATACAAAAAAAATTATCATAGGAACAACTCGATTCAAGTGCAATAAAAAGCTGGTGTATTTTTGGTAAATAAATTCACTTAGACGGCAAGCAGAGTAAACTCCATAGTATAGCCCTGTGCTGCTAAAGTCTTGGCACAACCCAGACTGTATAGCTTAAGAAGCTAGAATTATAAGCAATAAACAGTGTACTAGTGTCAGGCAATTAAAATAGTATCATGAGCGTCTCCACGCTCACAGCTCTCCCCTGACACGTTTCGCCCCTCCGGGCTTTATCAAAGTCATTTCATGGTTGGAGTGGAGTCATAGTTATATTAAAGTCCCCCGCTAAGATCATTTTGGTTTGTGACCACTGCGTCAGGAGATGGGCAATGTATGCAAAAATGTATGTTGGTTGACATTGGGGGCATAAATGTTACCTAGGGTTACTTCAGTTTCTAGGATGCGCCCTCTCACTATCAGGTGTCTGCCGTTGTGCTGTCATGAAAGAAACTCACAGAAGAATGGATTAGGATAGAGACCCCACAGGTCTTAGTGGGTGCCGTCGAATGAAAGTGTGTAGTGAAATGTTTAGCCCAGTACTTTGGTATATTTTCCCAGAGAAAGGTAAGTTTCCTGTAGAAACACCAGATTGGCATTCAGTGCCCTATACTGATTCATCGCCATCCTGCTTTTAATATCAGTATTTAGACCCCTTACATTATGGGATATCAATATAATCTTAGTATTCATAAGTAGTTGCACTATTTTGTTCTATTGTGTACAGTGAATCGAGTGTGTGTGTGTGTGTGGAGGTCAGTAGGTAGACTATCTTACCCCAGGTCCATGGCCTAATGGGTTGCTTTTCACAGTGTGGCTTTGCATCCCGGAGGAGTCACTGAGAGGGAGAAAGAAGAATAGGGATACATAACAAATTATAAAAAAAAATCAACATTAAACTGGTCCCCAACAATGGGACAACTAGTTTGTAATATAAAGTAATTCAGAGGACGAAAGTTTGCCATTCGACTCCATGCAGTGGGGGACAAATATCTGCCCCATTTCAGTGTCTTTGTTGCGGCAGAGACTGCGGAGCAGACCCAACCAAATAATGTCTAAGACAGTCAGTGGTAGTGAGGAAGCCTGTCTGACCCATGCCTCTGAATATATTTAAATAAAAAGTTTAAGGAGGGGGGACTTCCGGGCGGCGGCCATTTTACTGGTCGCACTGAGCTTCAGCTCCTTAAGCTCTCTCCAAAATCCATACTTTTAGTACAGCTGAACTGGATATATCCTATTTAAAATAGTGGAGGGGCTGAGCTGATGGTGGCCTGATCTGAGAAATAGGGGTTTTTGATCGAGACATGGCTTAATAGCCCTCAGCACCGGACTTTTTCATTTGAGGCCTCCCCCTACACTAGAAGCCTCAGCACCATCCCTCACAACTTGCTGTGCCCCGAGTGAGCAGTTTTTTCTATTGCACAACAGTCACTTATTAAGGACCCAGTATGGCAATTAACTTCCAAAAGTTTGAAGAATCTATACGTTCCATACTAGAAGACCACTATGCAGACCTTCTACGGCTTTTTGAAAACTGTTTTAACCCCGACCCAGACCATGTGACAGGAGTGAACCCTGGCACTGTCCCTATCCCACAGCTATGCACAGAGGAAACAGCAAACACTCCCGGTACCTCCATGGAATAAGAAGAGCAAGACGACTACAAACCTACTCCTAAAGCTAAGATGCAACAGCCTGGCATTCGAGTCACAGCAGACGGTCCTACAATGCACAAAATTGAAGAGGCGGATCTGCCGTTACGATCCCCACAGAAGCAGGCCCCTGATGCTAATAGCCCTATAATCCGCCGGAGAGCAACAGTCGGCTGGTCCCTCTCAATTGAGCAGAGAAGCAATAATGAAGAGGGTATGCGGAGCATGCTTACGGGAAGCCACTGTAGAGATATACTGAGCCCGGAATCCATTGGAGCGCACACACTACTGGAGGACTACCTGACAGTACAAGCACTAAGGTACAGCACAATCACAAACACTCGCAGTATATTGCTAGGCTGGACAAACATGAAGATGACCCCAGCAGGGAATGGGGAGTCCATGGAGATGAGAGTGCCGCTTTGAGCTATTGATCCCCTACACTCTGCCCCCAGTGATCTCAGATCTGGTGTCGGATAGTAAGGTCCTTTTCCATTGGCAAGTTTTGTATTGCGGTCTCTACCCTCGGGGAACTCTATCAGATGCTTCACCCTGGCTGCTTACCTCACTAATATGTTGTAATATGCTACTTGCTAAGATGGACGATGCCGGGGCGCAGTATAAGAATAAGCTTACCTCCTGCAAGCCTGTTATTTACCTTAGCTCCCACTGGCGCCTCGGAAACTTTCTGAATGGAAACCTGAGCGACCGGACACTCTGGAAATGCAAACCCTTGCCTATAACACGCATTTTAAAACGTCCTTATATTGTAGAGATGGTGTAGGTTAGGGATATACTTTCACTGGGGGACTTAAACCTTATAACCAATTAATGGATTCTCTGTACAACCACCCTACAAATAGCTCTTAGTTTTGAAATAAGTTAATGTCGCTTTATGAGGTGAATACGGCTTACCCTGCTTAGATGCATGTCACAGTATAGTATGAGTGTTATGTAATATTATTATGCTGTTCCTATATAACCTCTCCTACTTTTCCTAAAACTGTATTTTATAATGTGCCTAGTGTGGGATATATTTTTAATGATAGCTCATGAGCCTGATGCATTAATATGTTTGGAATAGGTAATAGCCTAATGTCGACATTATTAGCTTAATATACAGCAAATATAATCTTGTTACCCTATTTATTTGTCACATATATGTTTGTTAGCACTAGGGTTTGAAGCCAACAATCTATCCTTCTCTTTCTTTCACATAAATATTTTTTCTCCCCCATATAACCATTTTTTGGCCCTATTCTTCTTCTGAATCATATTTATATTAGCTGGCTCCTCACGCCCTTTAACTGCTGATCGCTTACTTTACTTATAATATGCCTAACAGCTCTGATCCTCAGAGTTTCTGATATGTTTAACAGATTGTAAATGTCACATAGGCTGATGCCCAGCTATCTGAAAAACCTTATAGAATGCTTACCGTTAGTCCCTCCCACTATCATATATTGTATTGCTCCATTTTACTGAGTGACAAACGTTTGTTAACACACTATGTTTTACTGATCTCATTGCTATAATTGTATATATGCTGAGTTGCATGCTTAATTTGTTAATGTATAGGAAACTGGGGGTTATTATGTGAGCCCCATAAGTGGTCTCCTTTCTTTCAGGATACATTCTGGTGTGATCTATATTCTCTATAGGTATGAGGTCCACATGCGGCCTCCTGGACATTTTTGAAGGTGTATAGTTTGGCATACTGTTCAATTGTTGATTGCTGGACTTATCTCTTACTGCAACCTTTTGTATTTTTGTATAGACAACTGTGTCCTAGGTATTTGACACTACCATGTAATCATACTTAATGGAAATGTATCATTTGTATGCCTTTATATTAACCTTAATAAAAAAAAAAGTTTAAGAGGGGTCAATTTCTCAGCCTCTTTTTTTTCCCCAAAAACACCTGTGTCTCATATCTATAGGACCCAGTGTTGCATCCTACAGCACCTGAAGCTGTGTCTCAGTGAAGAAATTAAAGAGAGTGACGATACCTTTTCTCTGGTCTCCTTCGTTTTCTGCCTCTTATGGTTGACCTTCTGCCAGGACATTTGGGCGGTAGGGGTTGTGGTGGTACTTCTATGTAGCAATGGAGCATTCTGCTCCGGAAGGACCAGGATCTCCAAGCCCAAAACCCTGCACACCTCCGGTATATCCACCTGTTCCTTGATGTTGATTGTTTTAGAGTCTTTTATGATGGTTAGAGCAAAGGGGAAGCCCCATCTATATGGGATCTGCTGTTTTCGCAAAATGTTGGTCAGTGGTCTCAGCGTGCCTCTCTGCTGCAGGCTGCGTAAACTCAGGTCTTGGTAGAATTGAATCACGTTCCCCTGGAATTTGAATGTTGGATTCTTCCTTGAAGCTTGAAGTATTTTTTCTTTGTCTGGAAAAAAAGGTCAATTTGACAATCACATCTCGTGGGGGTATGCCATTTTTCGTTTTAACGTTGAGGGCTCTGTGTGCTCTTTCAACATGGAATGTGTACTCAGGAGGTGACCCCGTTATTTGTCTGAAAAGTTGTGCGATGTATGCTGGGATTTCTTTGCTAGCTACGTCCTCCGGAACCCCTTTTAACCTGATGTTGTTCTGCCTGCTCCTGTTCTCCAGGTCTTCTAATTTGTCTTGAAATTCCTGTAGAAATTGTTGTTGGGTAGAAACTGTTTGTGATATTTCATCTACGTTTTCCACCACTGCAGCTTTTTGGTCCTCCAATATATCAATTCTGTTCCCCATATCTGTGTGGTCGGATTTAATTTCAACAAGGCTAGATGTCACGGAGGTATGTATTGAATCTATCCTCTCCCATAGCTTTTCAAAATTATCCGCAATATCTTTCTTGGAGACCAGAGTTTGCAAGTCTGCTCTGGTGATAGGGGAATTATCTTCAATTTTAAATCTTGATCCAATTCTTCTTCTGCGTCCACATCTTTATTGGTTTTAGATGGATGAGAAGACTTTAAAAAAAGAAGACATTGTAGAAGATGTGCTGGAGTTTGCCGTTTTATCTCCTTTCACCCCTCTCCTAGTGGCCATTTCTCTAATGGGTTTAACACCTCAGCCTCTGGTTGCAGCGTGTATCAGATATTCAGAAAAGACATATGTTTGTATTGAAAAGATAAAGAACCTCACCCCCTCTCCAAGACATGCCGGTGTGGTTGGTGGATAAGGGAGCCAGCGGCCTCTGTAACCAGGGTCAGGGATTTGACAGAATTGGAGCGATTATGGTAGTTGCATGAGTATCTTTCAGTAAGCTCTATTCATGTGACAGACAGGTGAGATCTGCCGCAGCCCCCGCTTTTTCCATGTGTTGAGGCAGGTGTCCCCCAATACTTTTCCTAGGGTCTACATGTTAATTGCGTTAGGCCCAGAAAGTGACTCAGCCGACCCAATCAGTGAACAGTCTGAAGGGAACCCCAGTGGACTGATGGGTGAACCACTAATTGTCCCAAAGTGTCCCTGCAGACCAGGGAGCTTTTGAAATGTAGCAGGGTTGGCCTTAATTAAGTAGGGTGTAAGTTTGTGACGTTGCAATGTTGATTGCCTATTAAGCCGACTTTTATAAGGCTTCTCTCAGAGTCTGAAGTCCTGTGTATGAGGGGTTAAATATAAGGCTCGTGTCCCTGAGTATAACTGACAGCCACCCCCAACGGACAGTTCAACAGCCTGTTATAGTAGTCCCACAGGCCACAAATCAAGGCCCCTAAACAAGGTGCTTTGGGCGGATTGTGTGGCGATTTTAATACAGTGGTGTCCCCCTCCGTGTGCTATCACTTCTTGGTGAGGCGTTCTATGCTTGTGGAGCAAAGTGTTGCGCACTTACTTATCTCCCAAGATGGCGGCGTTCCGTGTCCGTTTACTCCGCTGCAAACTGTGGAAGAGAGCATGGTCTCCCGACCCAAGGCTGCCACCCACTGCGGTATACTCACCGCTCCAAGTGAAGCTGGATGCGGCCACCAGGATTATCTGCAGCCCTCCGGTAAACGCTGTGCAGACTTTGGAGGTGGATTACAGCAGATGGCTGTGTGACTCCGCCTGGTAAGGTTACCCGGCAGGCCCGGGCGGTGGGTAGATGCGGCTGCTCCGGGATGGTGTCTCCTCACGTCCGATTTGGGCAGAACTGTTGAGCCATGTGGCTTTGCTGCTTGGTTAGGCCCAGTATAGGCCGCAAGGCTGATTGCGCCACAGGCGCTTCTTTCCGTCTCACCTCCTCAATTTTAGCCAAAAAGTCTCTGTTGGACCCCAGATGTTATGGGGTCCCTTCAGCTAGGTAATCGTTAGGTATTTCGGGTGGTAGATACCCTTTTTTAAATATATATATTTAATATTGTGTATACAGCAGGTGCTCAGCTCAGGCACGTCTATCCTCTCTGCTCAGCGCTAATGCCTTTAAAGGAACAGTCAACACCAGAATTTTGTGTGATGTCCATGCGTAGTGTGTGTGGTGTTAGTGCAATGTGCATGTATGTAATATTTTTGTGTAGCGTTTGTTTGTACAGCATGTGTGTGGGGAGTGTAGGGTGTGTAGTGTGATTAGTGTGTTTGTAAATTTTGACACACAAACTGCTAAACTATTTTTAATCAATATCTGGTTTGCGTTTCATTACCTTTACTATTTATCATGTTTTTTTTAAATTGTTAAAGGGACATTAAACTCATAGCATATATTAGCACTTGAGTACTGCAATGCAAAATATTTTAATGTAATTTTAACTATATTTTTTTGTTAACACAAGTTACAAGGTATTCCAAAATCAAGAGCAGTTCAGGGATACACCATTTGAGAAACCTGGTGGTCATCTTTATGTCACTAGTCTCATTTTCTGTGACGAATAAAGTGCAGATGTAAATGAGCTGGTGATCTGAGCTAACCAATCACTCAGTAGAAGGGTGCAAGCTCATGTAAAATCTACCATACTTAAAGAGACATGATACCCAATGTTAAGCAATTTAAAAGTGATGCAGCATAGCTGTAAAAAGCTAACAAGAAAATATCACATGAACATCTGTATGTAAGAAGATATTTTACTTCAAAATTTCCTCAGTAGCCAAATTTCATTTCATTTCAAGGAGATAGAAGTATTTATGTGTAGTTGGGTGAAAGATAGAAATTGTATAGAGTATCTTTAAAGATAAATATAGCCTAAACAGCCAATGTTTAGATGGGTTAATGTATATATAATTGTTTATGTTGAGAATACTTTGGATAGTATAAAACCTGTGGAAAGGTAGAGATTAGTGTATAACCTATGAAATGTTAATAGTATGACTTGGAGGTTATCTATTACATATAAATAGTGTAAGATACAGTTAAAGGACTGTGTATAAAATATTATATTAAATAGCAAAAGGATATAATAAGGTGTGTGGGTAAAAACAACAATTAGTGAAAAAAGGGGTTTTATATTCAAATGTGAAAAAAATATTAGTGTACTGATAAGGAGGATCTATAGGGAAAAAGTATCTCTCATAGAATACTAATACCGTGTAGTGATAAAGTTATTGGGTAAAACATATATTGTACTTATAGAGATATAAAATGGTAGAAATGAATAAACATAGATAAATAATTTGATTCTTACAATTTAAAATATACATTTATTATATAGCATTAAGAAGTAGTAAAGTGCAACAAATAAGAACAGATTAGCAACCAACAGCCAGCTGAGGACCAGATAACAATAATCAGAATAATAATCAGAAGAATGACTAAGTGCAGATAACAGAATTGGCCAATCTGAAAAAGATTCCAGTATGAAAAAAAAGAAAAATTATATAAAGAAAAAATATATGTAAAAATAGTCACAGTTATCACTTGTAAATCAGGATGCTAGTACCAGGACTTACAAGGAAGTGTGCATCTGGCACGCCTATGTTATTTCCCTACTCTGTTTAGCAAAGTTTACCATGAAATATCATGAAATTTCAGTGAAATCTCATGAGATCACTGAAAAGCAAGGCATAACATTAGCACTGCTGATGGGCTATTTTATTTTCAACCTGCAGCTGGTCAGTAGCAGAAAATATCTATTCACAGAGCAATTACTATTGTTTAATACATTTTGAGGTAAAATATCTTCCTTTTTTACATAGAAATGTTCATGTAATATTTTATTTTTACAGTTATGCTGCGTCACTTTCAAGTGATTTAGCATATAAGTATTTTGTCCCTTTAAGGGGATAGTTAAAGGGACACTGAACCCAAATGTTTTTCTTTTGTGATTCAGATAGAGCATGAAATTTTAAGCAACTTTCTAATTTACTCCTATTACCAAATTTTCTTCATTCTCTTTGTATCTTTATTTGAAATGCAAGAATGTAAGTTTAGATGCCGGCCCATTTTTGGTGAACAACCTGGGTTGTTCTTGCTAATTGGTGGATAAATTAATCCACCAATAAAAAAGTGCTGTCCACAGTTCTGAACCTAAAAAAAAGATAGCAAGAGAATGAAGAAAAATTTGTAACCTTGAGATTGTCCATGCTTTTCCACAATTTTTGTTCTCAAATCCTCAGACAAGTATTTTGTGTAGCACACAGACACACAACAGAAAGGTTGGGTTAATTTTTCAACATTTTAACTGGTTGCCGGTGTGATTTCTATATTGTAAGCACCTGTTATAATTGATACAGGTGAGTTTATTTACAAATTACAGGAGCATCACAAACTTTGAATGCAATTATTTCTTACAATTTTGATACGGTCCCAATAATGTTGTCCAGTCCATTTTTAAAGTTTTGCGTAGAAAGTGTCAGATTTGGCTTTCTTTTCTCCACTTCTTTGTGTCATACCAATGCAAACAAAAGAAATAAACATGAAAATGCCTAAACATTTATAATTTCAACAATTTTCTGGGCTAAGTCGTGCATTATCTGACAGAAATGCAGGGGTGTCAATATTTTTGGCCATGACTGTATATACAACTTCTTCCCTCTCTCTGCTTCACTAACCCCTACCTTATCTCATCTCTTTAAATAATCTCTCACCGCTGGCACATTTCCGGATACATTCAAGGATGCGTCAATCATACCAATCCTAAAAAAGCCCTTGCTTGACCTCACCACGCCTTCTAACTATCGACCGGTCTCCTTACTTCCCTTTGCTTCAAAATTATTGGAACAACTGGTCTATAATCGGCTAACACAATTTCTCACAACTAACTCCTTTCTTGATCCATTATAATCTGGTTTCCGCCCTAAACACTCAACAGAAACTGCTCTTGCTAAAGTAACAAATGACCGGTTATCAGCTAAAGCAAAAGGCCACTACTCCTTACTAATTTTTCTTGACCTATCCGCTGCTTTTGACACAGTACACCATCCTCTCCTCCTAAAATTACTACATTCATTTGGCATCCGAGACACAGCCCACTCCTGGTTTGCCTCATATCTCTCAAACCACTCTTTTTCAGTTTCTTTTAACAACATATCTTGCGATCCTATGCCTCTCTCAGTCGGAGAACTGCAAGGCTCTGTCTTGGGTCCCTTGCTTTTCTCTCTATATACATCCTACCGTGGAAAACTTATAGCCTCCTTTGGATTCCAGTACCGCTTATATGCTGACGATACCCAAATCTATCTTTCCTCTCCTGATATCTCTCCCCCTTTACTCAACCAGATTTCCAACTGCCTCTCAGCAATTTACTCTTGGATGTCTTCACAGTACCTCCAACTCAATCTGTCCAAAACTGAGCTGCTTCTTATTCCCCCCTCTTCGAGGCATCCAACACCTGACATTTATCTGACGGTTGGAGACTACAAAAATACTTATTAATTCCCTCATTTTGTCACGCATTGATTATTGCAACCTACTCCTAAATGGCCTTCCAAAATACTGCCTCTCCTCCCTCAAATTTATTATGAATGCTTCTGCTAGACTCATCCACCTAAGTCGCCGATCTACATCAGCTGCTCCGCTCTGCCAGTCTCTACACAGGCTCCCCATACACTCCAGAATACAATTAAAAGTATTAATCCTAACTTACAAAGCACTAAACAGTCTAGCTCCCAACTATATTTCCTCTCTCATTGTGAAATATTCCCCATCCCGTCCTCTTCGATCAACCTCTGTCCTACGTCCCACTCCCGCCTCCAAGACTTTGCACGTGCTGCTCCTGCCCTCTGGAACTCTCTACCCCTCTCCATAAGACTGTGTCCAACCTTGTATAGCTTCAGACGCTCCTTGAAAACCCACCTATTCAGAGATGCGTACCATATATCCTCCTCCTGACTCACTGCTGCAACTACAACCGATGTAACACGCTACCTCAACCTTATGTCTCTGCACCCTAAACCTGTAGACTGCGAGCTCTCCGGAGCAGAGCTCTCTTCCTTCTGTACTAGATTTGTTTAGTTTTGTAACGTTTTGAATTTTATCAAAAATCTTTGTCATTGTATACCCCTATCATTGTACCCAGCGCTACGGAATTTGGGTATACATACACACATATATATATATATATATATATATATATATACACACACACACACACATATACAGTAAATATATATATATATATATATATATATATATATATATATATATATATATATATATATATACATACACACACACACACACACACAGTACCTGTGCAAAAGTATTAGGCCACCCTTTAAAAACAGAAATTACAGGAAATATGTACACAAAACATAGAGAAAAATAAAATTCAGAACAAAATGGCTTCTTCAGGCAAAAGTCAGTATTTAGTGTGACCTCCCTTGGCACGAAGAACATCTTGAACTCTTTTGGGGAGACTGTCCTGAAGTAATCTTCTGGTATATTATACCAGGCTTCTTTCAGCACATCTCAGAGTTCTTCTTTAAATTTAGGTTGTCTTTTATTTCTCTCTCTATCCAGGTGATCCCATACTGACTCTATAATATTCAGGTCTGGACTCTGTGGACGTCAACAGAATATGATTTCACTGCATTAGCAGTGTGCTTGGGATTATCATGCTAAAAAAATAAAAACCTTCCCAATCAGGGATTGGCATGATGAATTAAAGCCTGTCTATACTTTTCAGCATTTATGATCCCATAAATTTGACAATATTGCCAACACCACTGGCAGAAATGCAGCACAAACTAAGACAGAACCTGCATCATGTTTCAAGCACTCATTCTTCCATCTCTCTCCAACTCTTCTTCCCACATATTGTCGATGATTGGACCCAGAAATTTCAAACTTGAATTTGTCACTCCATAATACTCTTTTCCACTGATCTTCATTCCAATCTTTGTGAGCTTTAGCATATCTTAGCCTTTTCACCCTGTTCCCCTTCCACAAAGACCATTCCTGATCAAGCTTCTTTGGACTGTATAAGGGTCAACTTGGCATCCAGATGAAGCTGCCAGACGCTGAGCCAGGTCCTTGCTGGACTTCTTCCAGTCTCTCAAAGAAGAAACTTCTCATCAGATTTTGAAGTTTTCTTCCAGTTCTTTTTTTGTCCTGGATCTCTCTCCTGATTCTTCAAATTTCTTTATAACAGCTTGAATACCACATGTTGAGTATCCAGTTTGTTTACCGATTTCCCTTTGAGAGTGGCCTTGCTGATGCAAAAGTATGATTTTATGTCTGTTAAATTCTGTGATCTTTGGCATTTTTAATGGACTGATGTGATTGAAAGTTGGTCTTATTAGCAGGATTCCAATGAATTAAACTCACACCATATGAGTATGTAATGCTTAAGCATGTCTTGCGCAAACCTAGAGTAATAGACCTTTTTCACAGCAGTTATTTTGACATGAAATAGTAGGCCAAATACAGGTGTTAGCAATGACATTGATTAGGACTCCATTGCATTTAGGTTTACGAGAGCCAGGTTCCTGCAATTGTTCAAGTGTGAGGGGAGGTCACAGTAAATACTTGCCACTTTAGCCTATAGAAGCATTTTTGCTAAAATAACATAAATAAAGGTGGCATAAGATGTTTGTATTTTTATATATATATATATATATATATATATATATATATATATATATATATATATATATATATATATATATATATATATATACATATACACACACATATAAAAATGTGTGTGTGTCCCTAATTGGCCAGAGCAAAGAGAGTAAGATGAAAAAAAAAAAAAACATTTAAGACAATTACAGCTTTAAACGTGTTTTTTAAACATTTAATTTTGCAAGTAGATCCTTTGTAAGCAAAAATGTGTGCGTTAAAAGTAAAATTCTCTTAAAGGGACAGTAAACCTTAAAAAAATTCAAGCTTTCAAAACAACAATACTCATAATATATTGTCTTAATTTATTTTGTTTTAATAAAAAAAAAATGTTATATGTTTTCTATCATTCATGGATGGCTCTACATATAGCCCTCAGGAGCACGCGTCGCCATGTTCTATCCCATGGTTCCTTTCGTTGTAGCTGATTTTGGTAGGAGGAGTACATTTTTCACTGGCTCTACAGCACTCACGTGATCTTTACTCTTGGCGAGCCAGTAAGTCATTAGTCCTACAGCATTAAGAATTTTGTGTGTTAGTGTGGAGACGCTTCTGTGCATGCGAACGGGATTGCGCTTTGCCATCATGACTTGCACACATTACAGGAAATACGACAATTGATCGATAGCTTACACCCATTTTACTAGCTTGCTCACGGGGCTGTCAGCTATTCACATACCGAAGTGTGAAGCAGCTTCTTTAAAATTAAAATAAGAAGGTAAGGATTGAAATAATAGATGCATTTACACTCTGACAATATTTATAATGTAGTTGTATGACGATATCAAGGATTTCATTACAAGGACAGAGACTCCTATTTTGCAAAACATTTTCCTTTACTGCTGAACAGCCATTTAAAGTAACAAAAAACACATTAAAAGTTTAACATAGAAATAAAAGAAGTGAATATGGTAACCATTGAGAAACAAGCATGAATGGTATGATCAAAGGCAGACCAATCAGAGAAGTTCATCCTGCTATAAACAGTCCCAATTACATTCCAACTTCCTCTTTTCACTTTGCTGCTCTCAAAGAGATAAGTATTATATTTGCTTTAAACTATCTTTTGATTAGCTTTATAGTTATTGGAATAAAGATGTTTTTCTATTGCAGTTTCTATTTATTCTTTATTATTATTCTTTTTTATTCATATATTTCCTCTCTCATTATATATTTTTTTACTAATTTCTGCCATTTCTCTATTGTCTATTTTTTCCAGTCAGTCATTTCTTATACTTGTTTATCCTTGAGAAAGCCCTGTAGAGGGAGAAACGCGTTGATGTTTGTTGCCATAATTTTAAGTGTATTTTACAGCTACTAATTGCTGTCACAGATTGATGCCTGTCTGCCATCTGTGAAACTCTGAAAACCTTGAACTCTGTACTATTCTAGTGCTTATTGATGCACTGAAACTACAAGCTGTACGAAAGGTACAAAAGCGGAACTTTATATCTACTTGAACAGCTGCACTTTACATACAGCACCTTTTACCAGTATCCTGCGTGCTTTGGCACATAAAGAGCGGATATTCTGTGGTTGTGGAACCCAACAGCTGAAACCGGAGAAGCGATCGCATAAGGACCAATCGGAGGGCTCAGTCTGGCCAGCGCCCATAAAGGTGATGTCACTTCCGCTACGGCGGTAATTTTCTTCTTTCCTTTCATCAAGAGACAAATTGTTTGGGGGTAAGCCTGTCTCATTTATTGACAACACATTATATACCTGGACTGCTCATATCCAATTGGCCATAAGGATAAACATTTTATACTTTTGGTGGACTGGCAAAATCCCTTTTCTATATACGGAGACGTCCGTTTTTATTACAAATATATTTTTTATTTTGTTTGTGTTTGTTATTGTTATTCATTTTATGCTATATTAAATTTTAGGCAGAGCCTGCTAAATAGCACAACTTGTCACTGTTTATTTTATTTGATTATATATATATATATTTTCTAAACACTTTTGTTGACTTATCATAAATATGCACTAATCACTTTATCACTAAGTACATCACCCCTTGATATATTCTAGCACTTATATTTGACACATATTGATGTGTCCCACACCACTGTTTAATAATTTGCTACACCGGCTTTACTTCAGTCTGACACCTTTAGCTACAGCGCTCCTGTTTTAATTTGATTTTTTGTCCATTTTTTTTACCTACATTAGGGACTTTTTAGGTAAACCAGGAGTTTGGTGTTTTTACCCTGCGCTTTTTATACCATCCCTCAGATTTCAAGAATATCTAGACCTTGAGGATTTATTACACCCTCGCTCCTCTAACTGGAGACCCTGTAAACGAGTGGCTAGATTTCTAGACCATTACTTAAGAAAGCCTTTATCAGCTAAAGCCAAATCCACTCTTAGGGCCGAATGCCCCAGACCTGATTTATCACACAAATCCTACGCTACACCTGAAGTAGATGCTAATATTATTAAATTTGTTAGCACTAAGAACTTTAACATTAAGAGAGGTCCTGATAAATTTCTTTAGGCATGTCAGGATAGGTTTTTAGACACTCTAGGCCCTATTACCAAGATGTTTGAGCTTACTGAGGAAGTCATAGTTAATAAAGTTTTGCTTGATCCATATATAATTAGACAATGGATTCAGAGGTCCATTTATTTGATGCTAATACAGAGTTGTCTACCCAGCGTAGAAGGACTATTTTACGCAGAATCGATCCGAAAATTTCGGATTTTGCGTCTACCAAAATGGGTCATCAGACTGAGGGCTTATTATTTGGAGACTTAGGTTTAAAGGAGTTAAGTACTTATGTTAATACCTTTAACTCATTAAATAAGGCTAAAATTACTTCCAAGAATTTTTTTTACCTCTCTAATAACCGTGTTTTTGAATGGGCTGGGAAAGGAAGAGGTTGTTTTCCCGGCCGTCCTTACTCATCAAACAGACCTCAATTCCAAGCCTTCCCACCTTCAAACCCCTCCCTTACTAACTTCTTCCCATCAAGAAGTCGGCCATGGAACCCAAGACTCTCTAGGGCTAGATCACGTTCAAGACCGTTCTCAGGTAAGCTCCCTATTTTTACTCAACACAAATTTTTTCCCACACATAGTTGGGGGACGATTATCCCTTTTCATAAAAAATTGGTAATCCATAACTTCAGACGTTTGGGTCGTTGAGATGGTCTCCGGTCTCCTTCTAGACTTTGTCTCTCCTCCATTTCAGACTCATTTCCCAAATCCGATAGTTTTTTCAAAAACAGATTCAAATCTCTTAGACACAGAGATAAATCTCCTTCTCTCCAAACAGGCTATAGAACTTGCCCCAAACAACGAAAATTCTTTTTTCAGCAACATGTTTTTTATGAGAAAGAAAGAGGGTTCTCTTCGACCTGTTATAAATCTAAGGAATTTGAATGCCTTCCTGTCTTACAACCATTTCAAGATGGAGGGGATTCATCTTCTAAGAGATTGCCTTATGGACAAAGACTGGTAAGTAAGACTAGACCTTACAGACGCTTACCTGACACAGTTCCCATCCATCAGTCTCATCGCAATTTTCTCAGGTTTACCTGAGTTTACCTGTCTCCCTTTTGGACTCTCTTCAGCCCCTTGGGTATTCACAAAAATTTTAAAACCAGCAGTAGCCTGGTTGAGATTGAGGGGTGTCTAATTATTTATCTGGACGACATTCTTATAATGAATCAAGACCAATCTCTTCTTCTCTCTCATCTGAATCTAACTATAGATATATAGATATATTAAAAAAACATAATTTATGCTTACCTGATAAATTTATTTCTCTTGTAGTGTATCCAGTCCACGGATCATCCATTACTTGTGGGATATATTCCCTTCCCAACAGGAAGTTGCAAGAGGATCACCCACAGCAGAGCTGCTACATAGCTCCTCCCCTCACATGTCATATCCAGTCATTCGACCGAAACCAAACAAGAAAGGAGAAACCATAGGGTGCAGTGGTGACTGGAGTTTTAATTAAAATTTAGATCTGCCTTAAAAAGACAGGGCGGGCCGTGGACTGGATACACTACAAGAGAAATAAATTTATCAGGTAAGCATAAATTATGTTTTCTCTTGTTAAGTGTATCCAGTCCACGGATCATCCATTACCTGTGGGATACCAATACCAAAGCTAAAGTACACGGATGATGGGAGGGACAAGGCAGGAACTTAAACGGAAGGAACCACTGCCTGTAGAACCTCTCCCCCAAAAACAGCCTCCGAAGAAGCAAAAGTGTCAAATTTGTAAAATTTTGAAAAGGTGTGAAGCGAAGACCAAGTCGCAGCCTTGCAAATCTGTTCAACAGAGGCCTCATTCTTAAAGGCCCAGGTGGAAGCCACAGCTCTAGTAGAATGAGCTGTAATTCTTTCAGGGGGCTGCTGTCCAGCAGTCTCATAGGCTACGCGTATTATGCTACGAAGCCAAAAGGAGAGAGAGGTTGCCGAAGCTTTTTGACCTCTCCTCTGTCCAGAGTAAACGACAAACAGGGAAGAAGTTTGACAAAAATCTTTAGTTGCCTGTAAATAGAACTTCAGGGCACGGACTACGTCCAGATTATGCAAAAGACGTCTGCCAGACGCTTGTGCAAAAGAATAGACAGAGCAGAAATCTGTCCCTTTAACGAACTAGCAGATAAGCCCTTTTCCAAACCCTCTTGTAGAAAGGACAATATCCTAGGAATCCTAACTTTACTCCATGAGTAACTCTTGGATTCGCACCAATGCAAGTATTTACGCCATATCTTATGGTAGATTTTTCTGGTAACAGGCTTCCGTGCCTGTATTAAGGTATCAATAACTGACTCTGAGAAGCCACACTTTGATAGGATCTAGCGTTCAATCTCCATGCAGTCAGCCTCAGAGAAAATAAATTTGGATGGTTGAAAGGACCTTGTATTAGAAGGTCCTGCCTCAGAGGCAGAGACCATGGTGGACAGGACGACATGTCCACTAGGTCTGCATACCAGGTCCTGCGTGGCCACGCAGGCGCTATCAGAATCACTGATGCTCTCTCCTGTTTGATCTTGGCAATCAGTCGAGGCAGCAGCGGAAACGGTGGAAACACATAAGCCATGTTGAATAACCAAGGGGCTGCTAGAGCATCTATCAGCGCCGCTCCCGAGTCCCTGGACCTGGATCCGTAACGAGGAAGCTTGGCGTTCTGGCGAGACGCCATGAGATCCAGTTCTGGTTTGCCCCAACGATGAATCAGTTGAGCGAACACCTCCGGATGAAGTTCCCACTCCCCCGGATGAAAAGTCTGGCGACTTAGAAAGTCCGCCTCCCAGTTCTCCACGCCTGGGATGTGGATCGCTGACAGGTGGCAAGAGTGAGACTCTGCCCAACGAATTATCTTTGAGACTTCTAACATCGCTAGGGAAGTCCTGGTTCCCCCTTGATGGTTGATGTAAGCCACAGTCGTGATGTTGTCCGACTGAAATCTGATGAACCTCAGTGTTGCTAACTGAGGCCAAGCTAGAAGAGCATTGAATATTGCTCTTAACTCCAGAATATTTATTGGGAGGAGTTTCTCCTCCTGAGTCCACGATCCCTGAGCCTTCAGGGAGTTCCAGACTGCGCCCCAACCTAGAAGGCTGGCATCTGTTGTTACAATCGTCCAATCTGGCCTGCGAAAGGTCATGCCCTTGGACAGATGGACCCGAGAAAGCCACCAGAGAAGAGAATCTCTGGTCTCTCGATCCAGATTTAGTAGAGGGGACAAATCTGAGTAATCCCCATTCCACTGACTTAGCATGCATAATTGCAGTGGTCTGAGATGCAGGCGCGCAAATGGCACTATGTCCATTGCCGCTACCATTAAGCCGATTACTTCCATGCACTGAGCCACTGACGGGCATTTAGAAGTTTTGATAACCTGGACTCAGTCAGGTAAATTTTCATCTCTACAGAATCTATAAGAGTCCCTAGGAAGGAGACTTTTGTGAGTGGTGATAGAGAACTCTTTTCCACGTTCACTTTCCACCCATGCGACCTCAGAAATGCCAGAACTATCTCTGTATGAGACTTGGCAATTTGAAAGCTTGACGCCTGTATCAGGATGTCGTCTAGATACGGAGCCACCGCTATGCCTCGCGGTCTTAGAACCGCCAGAAGTGAGCCCAGAACGTTTGTAAAGATTCTCGGGGCCGTAGCTAACCCGAAGGGAAGAGCTACAAACTGGTAATGCCTGTCTAGAAAGGCAAATCTTAGGTACCGATAATGATTTTTGTGAATCGGTATGTGAAGGTAGGCATCCTTTAAGTCCACTGTGGTCATGTACTGACCCTCTTGGATCATGGGTAGGATGGTTCGAATAGTTTCCATTTTGAATGATGGAACTCTTAGGAATTTGTTTAAGATCTTTAGGTCCAAGATTGGTCTGAAGGTTCCCTCTTTCTGGGGAACCACAAACAGATTTGAGTAAAATCCCTGCCCTTGTTCCGTCCGCGGAACAGGGTGGATCACCCCCATTACTAGGAGGTCTTGTACACAGCGTAGGAATGCCTCTTTCTTTATCTGGTTTTCTGATAACCTTGATAGATGGAATCTCCCTCGAGGAGGAGAAGCTTTGAAGTCCAGAAGATATCCCTGAGATATGATCTCCAACGCCCAGGGATCCTGGACATCTCTTGCCCACGCCTGGGCGAAGAGAGAAAGTCTGCCTCCCACTAGATCCGTTTCCGGATAGGGGGCCGTTCCTTCATGCTGTCTTAGGGGCAGTAGTAGGTTTTCTGGCCTGCTTGCCCTTGTTCCAGGACTGGTTAGTTTTCCAGGCCTGTCTGTAACGAGCAACAGTTCCTTCCTGTTTTGGAGCGGAGGAAGTTGATGCTGCTCCTGCCTTGAAATTTCGAAAGGCACGAAAATTAGACTGTTTGGCCTTTGATTTGGCCCTGTCCTGAGGAAGGGTATGACCCTTACCTCCAGTAATGTCAGCAATAATTTCTTTCAAGCCGGGCCCGAATAAGGTCTGCCCCTTGAAAGGAATATTAAGTAATTTAGATTTAGAAGTCACGTCAGCTGACCAGGATTTAAGCCATAGCGCTCTCCGTGCCTGGTTGGCGAATCCGGAGTTCTTAGCCGTTAGTTTAGTTAAATGTACAATGGCATCAGAAACAAATGCATTAGCTAGCTTAAGTGCTTTAAGCTTGTCCATAATTTCATCCAATGGAGCTGTGTGAATGGCCTCTTCCAGAGACTCAAACCAGAATGCCGCAGCAGCAGTGACAGGCGCAATGCATGCAAGGGGCTGCAAGATAAAACCTTGTTGAACAAACATTTTCTTAAGGTAACCTAATTTTTTATCCATTGGATCAGAAAAAGCACAACTATCCTCCACCGGGGGATAAAGTAGAAACTGCTCCCTCCACCTTAGGGACCGTCTGCCATAAGTCCCGTGTAGTGGCGTCTATTGGAAACATTTTCCTAAATATAGGAGGTGGGGAAAAGGGCACACCGGGTCTATCCCACTCCTTGCTAATAATTTCTGTAAGCCTTTTAGGTATAGTAAAAACGTCAGTACACACCGGCACCGCATAGTATCTATCCAGCCTACACAATTTCTCTGGAATTGCAACTGTGTTACAGTCATTCAGAGCAGCTAAAACCTCTCCTAGCAATACACGGAGGTTCTCAAGCTTAAATTTAAAATTAGAGATCTCTGAATCCGGTTTCCCTGGATCAGATCTGTCACCCACAGAATGAAGCTCTCCGTCCTCATGTTCTGCAAACTGTGACGCAGTATCGGACATGACTCTCACAGCACCAGCGCGCTCTGTCCTAATCCCAGAGCTATCGCGCTTGCCTCTTAATTCTGGCAATCTAGATAATACTTCTGTCAGGGTATTATTCATGATTGTAGCCATGTCCTGTAAAGTGATTGCTATGGGCGTCTCTGATGTACTTGGCGCCATATTAGCACGCGCCTCCTGAGCGGGAGGCGAAGGTACTGACACGTGAGGAGAGTTAGTCGGCATAACTTCCCCCTCGTTGTCTGGTGATAATTCTTTTACAGATAAAGACTGACCTTTATTATTTAAAGTGAAATCAATACATTTAGTACACATATTTCTATGGGGCTCCACACTGGCCTTCAAACATAATGAACAAACAAATTCATCTGTGTCAGACATGTTTGTACAGACTAGCAAGCTTGGAAAACACTTTAAAATAAGTTTACAAGCAATATAAAAAGCGCTACTGCGCCTTTAAGAAGCACAAAACCTGTCTCAAGTTGAAATAACAATGAACCAAATCAGTTATAGCAACCAAATTTTCACAGTAAATGTATTAACCCCTTAACGACCGAGGACGTGCAGGGTACGTCCTCAGAAAAAAGGCAGTTAATGCCTGAGAACGTACCCTGCACGTCCTCGGTGTGGAAAGCAGCTGGAAGCGATCCTGCTCGCTTCCAGCTGCTTTCCGGTTATTGCAGTGATGCCTCGATATGGAGGCATCCTGCAATAACCTTAAATGGCCATCCGGTGCAGAGAGAGCCACTCTGTGGCCCTCTCTGCACCGGACATCGGTGGCCGGTAACGTTGGTGGGTGGGAGCTGACTTGGGAGGCGGGTGGGCGGCCATCGATGGGCCGGGTAATGTAGAGGGGGGCGGGATCGGGGGCGATGGGGGCGCGCACAGGCGCGCGCGCACGCCGGGTGGCGGGCGGGCGCGTGCACGGGGCGGGAGCGGGTGGGAACCGCTACACTACAGAAAAGTTTCAGGTACAGCTTTTTATTAAAAAAAAAACCATAACAACAGTAAAGGTATCTAGGAGGGGGTGGGGGTTTGTTCTTTGGTGGGTAGGGGAGCTACACTACAGAAAATGGGGAAAAAATGAAAAAGCAACTGTTTTTTTTAATAAACTGGGTACTGGCAGACAGCTGCCAGTACCCAAGATGGCGGCCATTAAGGCAGAGGGGGAGGGTTAGACAGCTGTTTGGTGGGGGATCAGCCAGGTTGGGGGCTAAGGGGGGCTCCTACACAGCAGCATATGTAAATATGCTTTAAAAAAAAAAAAAGCCTAAATATATATTTTATTTTAGTACTGGCAGAGTTGCTGCCAGTACTTAAGATGGCGGGGACAATTGTGGGGTGGGGGAGGGAAGGGAGCTGTTTGGGAGGGATCAGGGGGTCTGATGTGTCAGGTGGGAGGCTGATCTCTACACTAAAGCTAAAATTAACCCTGCAAGCTCCCTACAAACTTCCTAATTAACCCCTTCACTGCTAGCTATAATACACGTGTGATGCGCAGCGGCATTTAGCGGCCTTCTAAGTACCAAAAAGCAACGCCAAAGCCATATATGTCTGCTATTTCTGAACAAAGGGGATCCCAGAGAAGCATTTAGAACAATTTGTGCCATAATTGCACAAGCTGTTTGTAAATGATTTCAGTGAGAAACCTAAAATTGTGAAAAATTTAACTTTTTTTTTTAATTTGATCGCAATTGGCGGTGAAATGGTGGCATGAAATATACCAAAATGGGCCTAGATCATTACTTGGGGTTGTCTACTACACTACACTAAAGCTAAAATTACCCCAAAAAGCTCCCTACATGCTCCCTAATTAACCCCTTTACTGCTGGGCATAATACACGTGTGGTGCACAGTGGCATTTAGCATCCTTCTAATTACCAAAAAGCAACACCAAAGCCATATATGTCTGCTATTTCTGAACAAAGGGGATCCCAAAGAAAAATTTACAATCATTTATGCCATAATTGCACAAGCTGTTTGTAAATAATTTCAGTGAGAAACCAAAAGTTTGTGAAAAAATTTGTGAAAAAGTGAACGATTTTTTGTATTTGATCGCATTTGGCGGTGAAATGGTGGCATGAAATATACCAAAATTGGCCTAGATCAATACTTTGGTATGTTTACTAAAAAAAAATATATACATGTCAATAGATATTCAGGGATTCCTGAAAGATATTAGTGTTCTAATGTAACTAGCGCTAATCTTGAAAAAAAAATGGTTTGGAAATAGCAAAGTGCTACTTGTATTTATGGCCCTATAACTTACAAAAAAAGCAAAGAACATGTAAACATTGGGTATTTCTAAACTCAGGACAAAATTTAGAAACTATTTAGCATGGGTGTTTTTTGGTGGTTGCAGATGTATAACAGATTTTGGGGGTCAAAGTTAGAAAAAGTGTGTTTTTTTCCATTTTTTTCTCATATTTTATAATTTTTTTTAAAGTAAATTATAAGATATGATGAAAATAATGGTATCTTTGGAAAGTCCATTTAATGGCGAGAAAAACGGTATATAATATATGTGGGTACAGTAAATGAGTAAGAGGAAAATTACAGCTAAACACAAACACCGCAAAAATGTAAAAATAGCCTTGGTCCCAAATGGACAGAAAATGGAAAAGTGCTGTGGTCATTAAGGGGTTAAGCTAGCAGAGCATTGCACCCACTTGCAAATGGATGATTAACCCCTTAATACCCAAAACGGATAATCAATAGAGAAAAAAACGTTTTTAACAGTCAAACACACTGTCACAGGTCTGCTGTGACTGATTACCTCCCTCAAAATGACTTTTGAAGTCCCTTGAGCTCTCTAGAGACGACCTGGATCATGCAGGAAGAATCAGGAAGACTGAGTCTGAATTTTTGCTGCGCAAAAAAGCGCTAAAATAGGCCCCTCCCACTCATTATTACAACAGTGGGAAGCCTCAGTTAACTGTTTCTATGTAGAAAATAAGTCAGCCATGTGGAAAAAATTATGCCCCAACAAGTTTTATCACCAATGTACCTCAAAAAACGATTAAACATGCCAGCAAACGTTTTAAACATTCTTTTTTAACCCCTTAATGACCACAATGTACCCTGTATGTCACCGGTCGTTAAGGGCTTTTTCAGGACATAATAGCACAAGTCTAGCAAGAACACACTATTAATGCACTCCCTCCAGCAGGCTTTGTGGAATAGAGCAGTCTCAACGCAGGTGGCAAGACCGTGCTATAAAACAATCAAGTCCCAAAAAAAGGCCAGCGACATACAGGGTACGTCGCTGGTCCTTAAGGGGTTAAAGAGTATGTATCTCTATTGATAAGCCTGATACCAGTCGCTTCCACTGCATTTAAGGCTTTACTACATTACTTCAGAACTAGCAGCATTTTCTTAGTCAAATTCCATTCCTTAGAAAATTATTTTACTGCACATACATTAATAAGCCTGATACCAGTCGCTTTCACTGCATTTAAGGCTTTACTTACATTACTTCGGTATCAGCAGTATTTTCTTAGTCAATTCCATTCCTTAGAAAAATATTTTACTGCACATACCTTAGTTGCAGGAGACCCCGCACGCCATTCCCTTTCTGAAGTTACCCCACTCCTCAGAATGTGTGAGAACAGCCAGTGGATCTTAGTTACTTCTGCTAAGATCATAGAAAACGCAGGCAGATTCTTCTTCCAAATACTGCCTGAGAAAAAACAGCACACTCCGGTGCCATTTAAAAATAACAAACTTTTGATTGAAGCATTAATTAAGTATAAAACACCACACTCCTCTCACGACCTCCATCTATGTTGAGGGTTGCAAGAGAATGACTGGGTATGACACGTGAGGGGAGGAGCTATGTAGCAGCTCTGCTGTGGGTGATCCTCTTGCAACTTCCTGTTGGGAAGGGAATATATCCCACAAGTAATGGATGATCCGTGGACTGGATACACTTAACAAGAGAAATCCTGGGTTTTCTTTTCTCACTCCTTCACAAAAAATAATATTTTTGTGTTTTCAAATAGACTTCTCTCTTTCTACTTTGAGTCTTCCCTTGGAGAAGGTGAACAAAATCAAATTAGAAATTTCTCAATTGTTAAAGAAAAAGTTCTTTCCTATCAAAACTCTCGCTCGAATTGTGGGTCTTCTTTTGGCCTCAATACAGGCAATTTTCACAGCTCCCCTTCATTACAGGGCTTTACATAGATTAAACATTTCTTATTTGAGGAAGGGTTTTTCCTATTCTCACAAAATCTTTGTCAGAAGATGCTCGGACAGAATTGACTTGGTGTCTTTCCAATATAGAAGCTTGGAATGGCAAAGCTATATTCGGAAAAGCTCCAGATATTATTATCGAATCTGATGCAAGCAATTCGGGCTGGAGTGCAAGATGTGGTTCCCAGCAAACGGAAGGCAAATGGTCTCCTTGGGAACGCAAACTGCATATAAAATTGTCTAGAACTGATGGCAGGTTCCTTTGCGACAAAGAGCTTTATAAAGCAGAAATCTCCAATTTTGATACTTTTACGCATGGACAATATTTCTGCAGTCCGATATCTGAATCGTTTGGGTGGCACTCAGTCCAAACAATTATCAGATATAACAAAATTTTTTGCTCATCAATGTCTCCACAACAATATCTCTGTTTGAGCAGAGTATATATCCCAGGTCTCTCCAACATTGCAGCAGACTGGAGTTCTCGATATATTTCGGACTCAAGCGATTGGAGACTACACCCAGATATCTTTCACAAATTACAATCTATCTGAGGTCCCATCTCGATAGATATATTTGCTTCACGCCTGAATTGCCACATTCTCCCTTTTTTCAGTTGGTGTCCGGATCCAGAGACATTAGCAGTGGATGCCTTCCTTCAACCTTGGCCTACTCAGGGAGCCTACACTTTTCCTCCTTTTTCAATGATCCTTCGCATACTGAATGTGATCAGGAGGAACAAGATCTCTCTGGTTTGGATATCCCCTTTTTGACCGACTCAATCGTGGTACCCATCTCTTCTGGAGATGTCTATTCTCTTCCCGGTCCTTCTTCCACTTGTTCCCCATCTCCTATTAGATCCCTTAGGAGGTTTTCACGACCTTGTTCTTCAAGGATCGCTCCAGCTTATTGCTTGGGCAATTTCCGGGGATCCTGGACTATAGATCTATCAATGTTTATAGATCTGCTATTTCTGCCGGTCATGAATTAATCAACAATTTACCAATCGGCCAACATATTTCTATTTCCAGACTTATGAAATCTATCAAAATTAAAAGACCGCCTTCTTCTAAATATTCTTCTTTTTGGGATGTTAACCTAATTTTTTCTCTTTTCCAATCTTGGCCGATTAACCAGTCTCTTTCTTTAAAACAGCTTTCTTGCAAATTAGCTACTCTTCTTTGCCTTTTATCTTGTAGAAGAGTATCAGATGTGAAAGCTATCGTCCACTTCTATTGGGTCATGGACGAAGCAGGTATAGATAAATCTTTTTCTTCTCATTCAGTAAGGGGAGCTGCTGCTTCTAAAGCTTTCTGTAAATCAGCCTCCCTTTAAGAAATTCTAAATGCAGCAGACTGGTCATTCGATTCAGTCTTTAGACAGTTTTATTTCAAACCTATCAATTCTTTGCCTCAACGCCTTCTGGATTAAATTTATATATAGCTTTAAACTTGCAAAATAGGAGTCTATGTCCTTGCAATAAAATTCCGATTATCCTAGCCTTGGTGAAGGAATAATCTAGATTTTATTAAAGAGATAGAGACAAGTATTTTCCCTCCCTTCCCATACCCTTGGGCAATTTTATTTAGTTATATAATTATAACTTATTTCCTGTTAGGTAATTTATTTGTATCTTTTCAGCTCCTGGTCCCTCTCATACAGGATTTCAACCTTCTATATGAATATGAGGATAATCTTCGTGATCAAGATTCTCTCAGTCAAGCCTCTTCATTTTCTGCAGGACTTCAACCTCAGACTTTGTTTCTCCCAGATGATCTACACGGAAAATGTTTTCTTTAATTCCTATGGTTCCTGTTCATGTTTTTTTCAGTTAACTTTTGTTCTTATTTCTGAAGATCCTTACAATATTTTTTCCAGCACCAAAGTTCAAAGAGGAAGTTGGAATGTAATTGGGACTGTTTATAGCAGGATGAACTTCTCTGATAGGTCTGGCTTTGATCATACCATTCAAGCTTGTTTCTCATTGGCTACCATATTCATTTCTTTTATTTCTATGTTAAACTTTTAATGTGTTTTTTTTTGTTACTTTAAATAGCTGTTGAGCAGTAAAGGAAAAGGTTTTGCAAAATACTCGTCTCTGTCTCTTTAATAAAATCTATATTATTCCTTCACCAAGGCTAGGATAATCGGAATTTAAAAACACTGACTTTTCCAACCCTTTAAATACAGTCTATCAGTTTGTAAATGTATTTCCAATAATTACAGTATTTGTGCAATCTCTATTAAATAAGTAGAACAAATCCTAAAAGTTACTCTCACTGTCATCTGGGTCTTGGCATAAACAAAAAAATGACAACACCTGACCTACACTTTAACACAAAGCTTATTAAATGCACAATCCTTTTTCTGTCCAATTTTATTTTCCCTAATTAACTTTTGCATGCATTGCTAATTAAAGCTTGTTAAATGAATCACTGTATATCAGCCTATGCTAAAAATGTAACTATTAATTACATGTTCACACTATGATTTTAAGCCGTTGGTAAATAAATGTAGAATACTTATATAACTTTAAACCCTTTGGCTGCCAGATAGGGTTGTAATGGATTGCATACATACAGTTCAATAATGATGAAACTAGGGCTGCAACTAACAATTATTTTCATAATCGATTAATCGGCCGATTATTTTTTCGATTAATCAACTAATTGGATGAAAAATAAATAATTTTTTACCTATATTTAAAATAAAATCCACATACCGAGTGTTATAAATATAAACTTCCGACTAAAACTAAAAAATTAAGCAAAACAAAACCACAAACTGTTTGTAAAGAGGTAGAACTAGAAGGAGATAGACTATCACTGTTTATAAAATTCTGTTATTCACTCTTTCAAAAACTTTGCATTGAAATGCAAAAACGTCAACATGACCACATGCTCCTGGCTGAGGCTGGCTCTCTTTTTGCAGCTATTTGCCTGCAGCAGAGAAGAGGCACTCAGATGGTGTTGAGGTGCCTGAGATGCATAAATAGGGTTTTGACAATTTCACCAAAGGTGTGCTATTTATCTTTGTTAGCTCTCCACCAATGCAAGGGGCCTCTTAAAGTGAGTGTGGGCTTCATTTTAACATAAAAATATCTTATATCTGTATGCAGTAGTAAATAACCATCTATAAGGTTAGGGGGAAAAAAATCTAGTCCACTCTTAAAATAACAGATATATACTTACAGAGGTTGAATTTGGTACATATTCCAATTAATTAAAAATAGAAAGAAAAAAAAAGGCAAAAGGGCTAAAGACTATATATCTGTAAAAGGACACAGCTTTACACATTTATCTATAGAGTACATATATCAGCAGTAGCAAGCAATCCACTAAAAATTGTGCAAACAGGTAATAGTGACATCAATTCATATAACAAATGCCATCAATCTAGAGCTAGGTATAAATAACAAGCTCAGCACTATATCATGCAAAGCATAGTCCCAAATCACCTGATTTTATATAAACAATCCAAATTATGACTCCTATTTTATTTATGGGTTGCAAATAAGACACGAGTAGTAAAATTAAAAAGAAACTTATACTGTCCTAAAAAAGTGAAAAGTAAACGTCTGTAGACATCGGTTAGGCTAAGGGCATAACCATAAAACATAATACCATGTGCAGGAGCTCATCGGAGTGAAGCAGCTGGTGCTGTGCACAGACCAACTAATTGCAAACCAACTAATCGATTATGAGATTCGTTGACAACTATTTTCATAATCTATTATTGATTAGTTGTTGCAGCTCTGGATCAAACTATCCCTTTAATCTATAATTGCCTATTAAAAGAGATGTCTGCAAATAAATTAACAAAGCTGGATCAAGTAGCAGTATTTACTTGTACTAGGTACCATAAAGAAAAGATTCCCTGCAAAATCAAATGCAACTGTTATCTCAGGATCATCAGCTAATTATTTTTCTCCTTCATACTTGAAGGATATAGCTCCCTCTCTTAAAATATTTCTAGCCCTATTTATTTGAATTGACATTTGCAGTGAATTCTAAAAGCCCAAGGGAAAATCACCTTGAAAAAAATATATTTAGTATGGTTTTCTTGTGCCCTCTGCTACCTAGGGCCAGCAGGTGGCAATGCCACGGGTCTAGAGATGCAAAGGCCTGGAACAAAAAAATTGAAAATTAGGGGGGAAAAAATATTTTTACACTTTTTTTTCCCTGGAAAAACTGATGGAAAACAAAACAAAACATGGGAGTGTGGAATATGTTCTTTTACAATGATAAATAATATGTCTACGACATGGTATTTTAACTATATAATACAAAGACCCTAATGAAAGACTTCTGAGAATTTATGTAAAGTCTCAAATCATTGCAAGTTCTCTCAGCTGAGGCAGAACTTTTTTTTCACTTTCTGCAATGAGATTATTTAAAAAAAAAAAAATTTCTGCAGGTGATTTTGAAATTTAATTATTTTTTTTAACTAACCACTAACAAATATGCCTTTAATTACTGCACAAAAAGAAAGGGAAGGAAATGACACATGGTCAAACAATGTGATCAATGAATACAAAAGTAATAGCAATGCCTCTAGGCAGGTCACATTACAATCCACTATGAAGTCCACAAATCATCAGGTTAGCAGAGGAAGACTTGGGAACCCTAATGTTCAGTTATATATATATATATATATATATATATATATATATATATATATATATATATATATATATATATATATATATATATATATATATATATATATATATATATATATATATATATATATATATATATATATATATATATATATATATATATATATATATATATATATATATATATATATATTTTTTATTAAGGTTCCAAAACGTACACAGCAAAGAAAATGGACAATGATAAACATGTTGTATGAAAATTGTCAAGTATACATGAGAACTTGTTTTAGGACAGTCAAAAATATTACATAGTGTATTGTGTAAAACCTCCAGATTTTTCTTTAATAGTTACTTTCTCTTTGTATTCTATTGCGCCAGTTTTGGACCCTTAACCATTTATGGAAAATTTACAGAAGGTAGAATAATAGAAATAATAAAGGATTGACCACCTTAGGGTCATTTTGCAACCCAATATGTATATATTAATATTAAATAATTCCGTGGTGCAATTAGTGAGAATAATAATAGCCTATTAAAAATCAATAAAATTACATTACATTGGATGACAGACTTATATTAAACATGTCAAATAATACCAGTTAACATTTGTGGAATAATCAATAAAAAAGAGCAAACAAAGTCATATGCTAACAAACAAAAGCGTACTAACTGGTTCGTTTTCACAGTTTAATCTATACCTTCCATATATATATATATTCATGAATCTTTGCTGCCCCTTAATGTATCTTTGACAAATATATCCTTTAGGATCTTGGAGTTAGGCAAAAACAAAGATAAGAATCTAGGTTACATGCTTCTAGAAAATGCTACATTTTGTGTGTCTAGCCACATTACCTGGCTGTTCGAGATTATGGAAGTATAAGTAAAGGAGGGGACCAGGTGGATTATTTTCATGTCAAAAACCACTATATAAGCCTAAAGTTCCAACGGGTATATACAAAAACAATTTTACGGACAATAAGAACAAGGGGGTTAGCTGAACATATTTATACACCCTAGGAAGATTAACAGTTAGAGCAGTATTACATTACCGTGGAGCTAAGGCTTCAGACCCTAGGATCGTCATTAAAAGTCCTGATCATTAATTTGTGGACACAAATTGTCTCAGTGCCCTTCTTTGGGAAAATTTAAAAGTTAGAGACAAGTCCAAAGTTGTCATACAATTACTTAGTCAGGAAGACTTTGATGCAAGATGTATTGAGAACTTATTGCTTGGGATTTAAAGGCAGCAGCAAACTAGTTCTGGTGTTGAAGACAGTTCATAATCCCGTAAGGAAAGATTATCACCCTATGCCTTGTTAACATAGGGCTGGGTGAAGTCTATTTACGAGTGTATGACTTATAGGTGTCCCAGGGCTCAAAAGGCTAGAAATCTCAGAGTGATTGAGAGGATCTCCTGCAGACTCTTCTAGTTGAGCTGCCTTTACCAACTGCATATCGTCAGGTCTAATCTTGTCTACAGGGCTCCGGTCCAGGTTCAGCAGGTACATAAATTGAGAGGATCCAGAGTGTATATCTTTGTCACCCAAACCTATATAGACTATGCGGTCTGAGTAATCGCACTGCTTCATGGCTGTTATTGATCCGCTTGTAGGGGGGGGGGTAGATGAGGGACGAGGCTGCTTGGTAGGCCTCCGCTGCAAACCTTATCTAATCCGGTCTGTTTGGCTGAGGTTTTTAGTAGAAACTGTAAAATCCTGTTCCTTAGGTGTTAAACAACTGAATAGCTGACGAGTAGGGCATGAATTGCTATTCAAAGGAGCGATGCACAGCGGATTTATCAGCTACAGGGCTCAGCCAGAATTAAAGAGCAGCCATCTTGGTCGGTGTACGGACCCGCCCCCCTGTTTTTTGTTTTTTTTATATATTTATTTATAACCAGAAGTGTACACAAATACAAAAAGAAAAAGACAACACTTTCTTTGTCTCTTAAGCCACGCAGGGCCAAGGGATCATAAAAATACACAAACAAGAAAAAAAACAAAAAAAAGAGAGAAAGAAAATAGTCAGGCAGATTACCTAAAGACTTACATACGTCTTGACATTTTAGCCTAGCTTCGCTTATGGGCACACTCCTGGGATTTATATTTTTAATAAGAAAAACAAACAAAAACAAAACAAACAAAAAAAATAAATAAAAAATTTTTTAAAAAAAGAGAAAAAAAATAATTCTCACCCTCCCTCCTACTACCCCAGCTTCTCACTCCTCTACCTCAGGAGAGGAGAAATTCTCTCCAAAATTCGGGGTACCTGTCTGATAATACTAATAATAGGAAGTCCGCTGAATTGCGAAAATATTTCAATATTTGAAGCTGAATCTCTCGAGGCTGTGCTAAAATTACTTTATCCCATTTTTCGAGGAATCTCTTTACATTTTTCCCCTCAGATAGTCCTGGATCATATTGTTCTACCAGGATTTGAAACTGGATGGTGCATATAACGGAGGCTATAGTAGGAGCTCTTCTATCCTTCCACTTTCTGAGGATCATTTGTCTAACCAGTAAAATTACTGTATTAATCAAAGTTCTGTTTTTGATCTGTTCATGGACCAAGAGGAAGATATACGATGGATTAAGTACTATTTTCACAGGCAAATGCCTGTTTAACCAATATTCTAATTGTTTCCATAGTTTAATCATCTTTGGACAAGCATAGAAAAGATGAAATATGTCAGCAGCAGGGAAACTGCATCTATAGCAGACACTATCCCCTTTCCACTTAGCAAGTCTATTTGGGGTCAGATAGGCTCTATTCAGCAGCTTCAGGTGGGATTCTCTCATTGCCATGTTGTTTGTATAATAACTTATCCTGGAGAGGCTATTTTGAAAGTATTCTAAATCAATCTCAGGCAGATCTAATTTCCATATATACGTAGAAGACTGTTAACCCTGGCCTCTGAATCCTTAACTGAGAGTAATTTGTACATAGAAGAGATAAAATAATCCCCCCTATGAAATCTACTGATAATAATATCTAATGGTCCCAGAGACCAGGCATCTCCTTCTAAAACTTTCTGATTATAATAAAAATGTCTGATCTGTAGATAGGCAAAGAAAGATCTCCTGTCTAAATTGAATTCTCTACTTAAAGGGAAAGTAAACACCAGAATTTTTGTTGTTTAAAAAGGTAGATAATCCCTTTATTACCCATTCCCCAATTTTGCATAACCAACACAGTTATAATAATATACTCTTTACCTCTGTGATTACCTTGTATCTATACCTCTGCAAACTGCCCCTTATTTCAGTTCTTTTGACAGACATGCATTTTTAGCCAATCAATGCTTGCTCTTAGGAGCTTCACGTGCCGGAGCTCAATGTTATCTATATGAAACACATGAACTAACGCCCTCTAATGGCGAAAAACTGTCAAAATGCTTTCCGATTAGAGGCAGTCTTCAAGGTCTAAAAAATTAGCACATGAACCTCTAGGATTTAGCTTTCAACTAAGAATACCAAGAGAACAAAGCAAAATTTGTAATAAAAGTAAATTGGAAAGTTGTTTAAAATTACATGCCCTATTTAAATCATGAAATATTTTTTTTTACTTTACTGTCCCTTTAAAGATTCAAAAGTTTTCATGTGGTTAGAAAGTGGATCCACCATCTGTATCACAAAATTCAGATTATTTACTGACAATTTTCTTAAAGCAGAGGATGTAAGACCACTTACAAAATCTGGATTTCCTCTAATAGGTAAAAATTTTGAGAGAGTATGCTTGATGTTTAATTGTTTACAGATCTTATGCCATGCTATGATTACATTATGAACAGTACATTTTAATGCAAAGTCTTTAATCTTTGAGTGCTTAGCTGCCTACATGTAATACCTCTTTAAGCGAATAAGGGAACATTATATTGTCTTCTATCTCATGCTAGTGACATAAACAGAAGTTAGCCAGTCTAGGGCAATTTTGGCAAGACATACCAGATTATAGTTTACTAAATTTGGAAAAGCAAAACCACCCATTTCTTTCGGGTGCATTAATCTTGATAGTGCAATACGAGGTTTTTTAGGTGCCCACAGAAAACGGGAACAGCCTGAAGTAAATTTATGCACATCTGCTTTACGTAGAAAGCAGGGAACATTCTGTATAACGTATAATATTTTTGGAAATATTCGCATTTTGATTAAAGCTATCCTAGCTGAAAGTGAGAGGGGCAATCTACTCCATCTTTGAATCTCAACAAGACATTTACTCCATATATGAGAGAAATTTAGATCATACCATTCTTCTGGATAGATTTATTCCTAAATATTTAATATATTTATCTGAAGGCCCCCTTGTTAAGTTATATTTTATTAGCAAAACCAAGTAAAATTCAACTCCAGATCCAAGGACAAACATAGGTCAGTGATACTTCAAATTCTGTTTATGTAGTGGAGACTGAAAGAGGGGTAATGAACAGGAGGGACAAAGAGAAATGATAATGAGGAATGGATGAGTAAAATGAATAAGGCAAACAGGTCACCCCAATGTAATTAGAAAATTTTATAGAGCATTAAGTGTTAAATAACTTTCCAATTTACTTATATTATTAAGTGGGATGTAATGTAAGCACCATACAAATACATACAGTCTCTCTATATTATCAAACAGAAGAAAAATTATCCCAGCATTTTACTGCATTGAAATCTGTATCATTCCTAAACCAGTGAATGAGAGGGGGCAAGGGATAAAACTAAAGTTTACCAGCTGTATCAAAATGCTGAACCATACAATGTACTTTGTTCTGCACCGGAGTTCAGGAAGGGGGAGGATAGTGAAGAGAGAGGAGCCGCAGTAAATATTTACATTGAGCTATAATGGAACACTGACACCTACAGGTAGAAATATGAAGTTCAGGAACAAATGTATTTCTGCAGACAAGCTGCATTCTCTGTGATGATTTTGTAGATTGCAGCATGTTCTGCCGGGGGGCGGGGGGGGGTCGGGCACTGCAGGGGAAATAATTCAGTTTAGCTTGCTTGTGGGCTCCATTTTGTACCTCCTACAGTGGGTAATTGTTGGAGTACAGTAGATGATAGTTTCTGTCCTCTCTGGCCTTAATTTACAGGAAAGAGGTTAAATTTGTCTGACAAATTAGCTTATCTTTATAAACTTTATCTAAATGTTTTCTATTAAATGTTCTCATCACAGCATAATGGTTACCTATAGTCTTGCCAGTAAATTGTTTTTTTCCCCCTGCTCTCAGTAAAATGGTGAGAACAACATCTGAAGCTTGGAAACCTTTCCACAGTGCAATTGCTGCTAAGAGCAAATCTGCCATTTGCATATACTGTGAGAAGAAATATGGTTTTCCAAATTCTACAAGGATGACAAAACACATCCTTGTATGCCACAGGTGCCCTAAAGACATTAAAATATATTTATGGAATTAAATGAGGGCGGTAATGAAAGTGCAAGTAGCTTTCCCCTCCAAAATTCGCATTCCAGAAACACTCTTTCTGCTGCTTCTGTATCATCACAAAGTGTTTCTTCATCAGCAGCATCTTTAAAGGGATAGTAAACACTAAACATTTAATTTGTAAACAGATAGATAATCCCTTTATTTATCATTCACCAGTTTTGCATAACCAACAGTTATTGAAATACAATTTTTACCTCTGTGATTACTCTGTATCTAAGTCTCTGCAGACTGCCCCCTTATTTCAGTTCTTTTGACAGTCTTGCATTATAGCCAATCAGTGCTGACTCCTAGGTAACTCCACTGGCGTGATCACAATGTTATCTATATGGCACACGTGAACTAACACCCTCTAGCTGTGAAAACTGTCAAATGCATTCATATAAAAGGCGGCCTTCAAGTGTTTAGAAATTAGCATATGAGCCTACCTGGTTTTACTTTCAACTTAGAATACCAAGAGAACAAAGCCAATTTAATAAAAGTAAATTAGAATGTTGTTTAAACTTACATGCCCTATTTGAATCATGAAAGTTTAATTTGGACTTTACTATCCCTTTAAGTAAGGAAGAGTTGCAAAACACTGCCTCAAAAAAATACACAATACCTTCATTTATAGATAAAATGACACTTGAAAAATAGGAGAAAATTGATCACGCGCAAGAGCAATATATGCTTCTGGATCAGCATTCCCAATAACTGAAAATACATATTGGCAAAAGGCTTTTAAATTATTTTGACGATCATACTGTTTGCTAAGCAGACATTCCTTGAGCAAGCCTCTTATAGAGTCAGAATTGAGCATGTGATGGAATCTGTACAAGGAAAAGCACTATGTCTTGCAGTACTTACAGACGGATGGATATGTACGGGGGGAAGAACCCATCAACTTTGTGATAACATCTCAACCAGTCTTTTACAGAAACATTGAAACTGGAGAGAACAGACATACTGCAGAGTATAATACAATAGAAGATTGAAGGATATTTAAAGTGAGTACCCAAAATGTTATTCAAACAGCTATATCAAATAGCATTAATTAGCCAGCTTCTGAACACAAGCGTATCAGGCTAATAACATAATTTATGTAAGAACTTACCTGATAAATTCATTTCTTTCATATTAGCAAGAGTCCATGAGCTAGTGACATATGGGATATACATTCCTACCAGGAGGGGCAAAGTTTCCCAAACCTCAAAATGCCTATAAATACACCCCTCACCACACCCACAAATCAGTTTAACGCATAGCCAAGAAGTGGGGTGATAAGACAAAAGTGCAAAAGCATAAAAAAATAAGGAATTGGAAAAATTGTGCTTTATACAAAAAAATCATAACCACCACAAAAAGGGTGGGCCTCATGGACTCTTGCTAATATGAAAGAAATGAATTTATCAGGTAAGTTCTTACATAAATTATGTTTTCTTTCATGTAATTAGCAAGAGTCCATGAGCTAGTGACGTATGGGATAATGAATACCCAAGATGTGGATCTTCCACGCAAGAGTCACTAGAGAGGGAGGGATAAAATAAAGACAGCCAATTCTGCTGAAAATAATCCACACCCAAAATAAAGTTTAAATCTTATAATGAAAAAAACTGAAATTATAAGCAGAAGAATCAAACTGAAACAGCTGCCTGAAGAACTTTTCTACCAAAAACTGCTTCAGAAGAAGAAAACACATCAAAATGGTAGAATTTAGTAAAAGTATGCAAAGAAGACCAAGTTACTGCTTTGCAAATCTGATCAACCGAAGCTTCATTCCTAAACGCCCAGGAAGTAGAAACTGACCTAGTAGAATGAGCTGTAATCCTTTGAGGCGGAGTTTTACCCGACTCGACATAAGCATGATGAATTAAAGATTTCAACCAAGACGCCAAAGAAATGGCAGAGGCCTTCTGACCTTTCCTAGAACCGGAAAAGATAACAAATAGACTAGAAGTCTTTCGGAAATTCTTAGTAGCTTCAACATAATATTTCAAAGCTCTAACTACATCCAAAGAATGCAATGATCTCTCCTTAGAATTCTTAGGATTAGGACACAATGAAGGAACCACAATTTCTCTACTAATGTTGTTAGAATTCACAACCTTAGGTAAAAATTTAAAAGACGTTCGCAACACCGCCTTATCCTGATGAAAAATCAGAAAAGGAGACTCACAAGAAAGAGCAGATAATTTAGAAACTCTTCTAGCCGAAGAGATGGCCAAAAGAAACAAAACTTTCCAAGAAAGTAATTTAATGTCCAATGAATGCATAGGTTCAAACGGAGGAGCTTGAAGAGCCCCCAGAACCAAATTCAAACTCCAAGGAGGAGAAATTGACTTAATGACAGGTTTTATACGAACCAAAGCTTGTACAAAACAATGAATATCAGGAAGATTAGCAATCTTTCTGTGAAAAAGAACAGAAAGAGCAGAGATTTGTCCTTTCAAGGAACTTGCAGACAAACCTTTATCCAAACCATCCTGAAGAAACTGTAAAATTCTCTGAATTCTAAAAGAATGCCAGGAAAAATGATGAGAAAGACACAAAGAAATTTAAATCTTCCAGATAATATATCTTCCTAGATACAGATTTACGAGCCTGTAACATAGTATTAATCACAGAGTCAGAGAAACCTCTTTGACTGAGAATCAAGCGTTCAATCTCCATACCTTCAAATTTAAGGATTTGAGATCCTGATGGAAAAAAGGACCTTGCGACAGAAGGTCTGGTCTTAACGGAAGAGTCCACGGTTGGCAAGTGGCCATCCGGACAAGATCCGCATACCAAAACCTGTGAGGCCATGCTGGAGCCACCAGCAGAACAAACGAGCATTCCTTCAGAATCTTGGAAATTACTCTTGGAAGAAGAACTAGAGGCGGAAAGATATAGGCAGGATGATATTTCCAAGGAAGTAACAATGCATCCACTGCTTCCGTCTGAGGATCCCTGGATCTGGACAGATACCTGGGAAGCTTCTTGTTTAGATGAGATGCCATCAGATCTATTTCTGGAAGTCCCCACATTTGAACAATCTGAAGAAATACCTCTGGGTGAAGAGACCATTCTCCCGGATGTAACGTTTGGCGACTGAGATAATCCGCTTCCCAATTGTCTATACCTGGGATATGAACCGCAGAAATTAGACAGGAGCTGGATTCCACCCATACCAGTATTCGAGATACTTCTTTCATAGCCAGAGGACTGTGAGTCCCTCCTTGATGATTGATATATGCCACAGTTGTGACATTGTCCGTCTGAAAACAAATGAACGACTATCTTTAGAAGAGGCCACGACTGAAGAGCTCTGAAAATTGCACGGAGTTCCAAAATATTGATTGGTAATCTCACCTCCTGAGATTCCCAAACCCCTTGTGCTGTCAGAGACCCCAAACAGCTCCCCAACCTGTCAGACTTGCATCTGTTGAAATCACAGTCCAGGTTGGAAGAACAAAAGAAGCCCCCTGAACTAAACGATGGTGATCTGTCCACCACGTCAGAGAGTGTCGTACAATCGGTTTTAAAGATATCAATTGCGATATCTTTGTATAATCCCTGCACCACTGGTTCAGCATACAAAGCTGAAGAGGTCGCATGTGAAAACGAGCAAAGGGGATCGCGTCCGATGCAGCAGTCATAAGACCTAGAATTTCCATGCATAAGGCTACCGAAGGGAATGATTGAGACTGAAGGTTTCGACAAGCTGAAACCAATTTTAGACGTCTCTTGTCTGTCAAAGACAGAGTCATGGACACTGAATCTATCTGGAAAACTAAAAAGGTTACCCTTGTCTGAGGAATCAATGAACTTTTCGGTAAATTGATCCTCCAACCATGATCTCGAAGAAACAATACAAGTCGATTCGTATGAGATTCTGCTAAATGTGAAGACTGAGCAAGTACCAAGATATCGTCCAAATAAGGAAATACCACAATACCCTGTTCTCTGATTACTGACAGAAGGGCACCGAGAACCTTTGTAAAAATTCTTGGAGCTGTTGCTAGGCCAAACGGCAGAGCCACAAACTGGTAATGCTTGTCTAGGAAAGAGAATCTCAGAAACTGATAGTGATCTGGATGAATCGGAATATGCAGATATGCATCCTGTAAATCTATTGTGGACATATAATGCCCTTGCTGAACAAAAGGCAGAATAGTCCTTATAGTTACCATTTTGAATGTTGGTATCCTTACATAACGATTCAATATTTTTAAATCCAGAACTGGTCTGAAGGAATTCTCCTTCTTTGGTACAATGAAGAGATTTGAGTAAAACCCCAGCCCTGTTCCAAAACTGGAACTGGCACAATTACTCCAGCCAACTCTAGATCTGAAACACATTTCAGAAATGCTTGAGCCTTCACTGGATTTACTGGGACACGGGAAAGAAAAAATCTTCTTGTAGGAGGCCTTATCTTGAAGCCTATTCTGTACCCTTCTGAAACAATGTTCTGAATTCAAAGATTGTGAATTGAATTGATCCAAATTTCTTTGAAAAATCGTAATCTGCCCCCTACCAGCTGGGCTGGAATGAGGGCCGCACCTTCATGTGGACTTGGGAGCTGGCTTTGATTTTCTGAAAGCCTTGGATTTATTCCAGACTGGAGATGGTTTCCAAACTGATATCGCTCCTGTAGGGGAAGAATCAGGTTTTTGTTCCTTATTGTGACAAAAGGAACGAAAACGATTATTAGACCTAAATTTACCTTTAGATTTTTTATCCTGCGGTAAAAAAAGTACCTTTCCCTCCAGTAACAGTTGAAATAATAGAATCCAACTGTGAACCAAATAATTTATTACCCTGGAAAGAAAGGGAAAGCAAAGTTGACTTAGAAGACATATCAGCATTCCAAGTTTTAAGCCATAAAGCTCTTCTAGCTAAAATAGCTAGAGACATATACCTGACATCAACCCTAATGATATCAAAGATGGCATCACAAATAAAATTATTAGCATGTTGAAGAAGATTAACAATGCTATGAGAATTATGATCTGTTACTTGTTGCGCTAAAGCTTCCAACCAAAAAGTTGAAGCTGCAGCAACATCCGCTAAAGATATAGCAGGTCTAAGAAGATTACCTGAACATAAGTAAGCTTTTCTTAGAAAGGATTAAATTTTCCTATCTAAAGGATCCTTAAAGGAAGTACTATCTGCCGTAGGAATAGTAGTACGCTTAGCAAGAGTAGAAATAGCCCCACCAGCCTTAGGGATTTTGTCCCAAAACTCTAATCTGTCAGATGGCACAGTATATAATTGCTTAAAACGTTTAGAAGGAGTAAATGAATTACCCAAATTATTCCATTCCCTGGAGATTACTTCAGAAATAGCATCAGGGACAGGAAAAACTTCTGGAATAACTACAGGAGATTTAAAAACCTTATTTAAACGTTTTGATTTAGTATCAAGAGGACCAGAATCCTCTATTTCTAATGCAATTAAAACTTCTTTAAGTAAAGAACGAATAAATTCCATTTTAAACAAATATGAAGATTTATCAGTATCAACCTCTGAAATAGAATCCTCTGAACCAGAGGAATCATTATCAGAATGATGATGTCCATTTAAAAATTCATCTGAAAAATGAGAAGTTTTAAAAGACCTTTTACGTTTACTAGAAGGAGGAATAACAGACAAAGCCTTCTTAATGGATTTAGAAACAAAATCTCTTATGTTAACAGGAACACTCTGAGTATTAGATGTTGATGGAATAACAACAGGTAATGTAACATTACTAAAGGAAATATTATCTGCATTAACAAGTTTGTAATGACATTCATTACAAACAACAGCTGGAGGAACAGATACCATAAGTTTACAGCAGATACACTTAACTTTGGTAGATCCAGCATCAGGCAGCGACTTTCCAGAAGTATCTTCTGACTCAGGGTCAATCTGGGACATCTTGCGATATGTAATAGAAAAAACAACATATAAAGCAAAATTGATCAAATTCCTTAAATGACAGTTTCAGGAATGGGAAAAAATGCCAGTGAACAAGCTTCTAGCAACCAGAAGCAATAAAGAATGAGACTTAAATAATGTGGAGACAATAATGACGCCCATATTTTTTAGCGCCAAAAAAAAGACGCCCACTTTATTTGGCGCCTAAGTGCTTTTGGCGCCAAAAATGACGCCACATCCGGTAACACCGACACTTTTGGCGCAAAAAAAGTAAAAAATGACGCAACTTCCGGTGACAAGTATGACGCCGGAAATAAAGAAATTTTTTGCGCCAAAAAAGTCCGCGCCAAGAATGACGCAATAAAATGAAGCATTTTCAGCCCCCGCGAGCCTAACAGCCCACAAGGAAAAAAGTCAAATTTTAAGGTAAGAAAAAAATTGATTATTCAAATGCATTATCCCAAATAATGAAACTGACTGTCTGAAATAAGGAATATTGAACATCCTGAGTCAAGGCAAATAAATGTTTAAACACAAATATTTAGAACTTTATATAAAAGTGCCCAACCATAGCTTAGAGTGTCACAAAAATAAGACTTACTTACCCCAGGACACTCATCTACATGTAGTAGAAAGCCAAACCAGTACTGAAACGAGAATCAGTAGAGGTAATGGTATATATAAGAGTATATCGTCGATCTGAAAAGGGAGGTAAGAGATGAATCTCTACGACCGATAACAGAGAACCTATGAAATAGACCCCGTAGAAGGAGATCATTGAATTCAAATAGTCAATACTCTCTTCACATCCCTCTGACATTCACTGCACGCTGAGAGGAAAACCGGGCTCCAACCTGCTGCGGAGCGCATATCAACGTAGAATCTAGCACAAACTTACTTCACCACCTCCACGGGAGGCAAAGTTTGTAAAACTGATTTGTGGGTGTGGCGAGGGGTGTATTTATAGGCATTTTGAGGTTTGGGAAACTTTGCCCCTCCTGGTAGGAATGTATATCCCATACGTCACTAGCTCATGGACTCTTGCTAATTACATGAAAGAAATGTAACAATTATTAAAAAAATGCAACAGTGCCATAGAAAGCAAACGCAAACGCTATCTTAAACAACAATAACTCAAAACTATATGAACACACTGCCTCCAACACAGTCAGCAAAAGCGACAAATGCTGCATAATAATGGGCATCTGCACCAACCAATCCAGCAGTACCTGACCACTTACTCTTGTTTAAAATTTAAAAAACACGTAATCTAAAAGATCAGCTAGTGTCAAGTCACTACATACACATCCCTAGAAAAATAGACAGAGATCTGGAAATGTATCCATGTGGTACATGTTAAATCTGTTCTCAAGTACGAAAAATTAAAGAAATTGTGGATAAAAATTGAAGCAAACATAAACTACATCACTTCACTTGCAAATCAACTGGAGTAATCTACACCTTACACTGTCCGTGTAATAAAATCTATGTAGGCATGACGACCAGAGAAGTATGTGTCAGTCTTAGAGCACATGAACAACATTAAAAACGCAGACAAAGATATCAAGGGATAAAAAGATAACCAGCGAGGCATAACATTTTCTTTTGACTACTACACTTTATGGCTGTACAGAAAGTCTCCCGAGGAATAAGAGGTGGAGACCTGGAAAAAGCCTTACTAAAAGCTGAATGTAGATGGGTGTATTTACTTGATAGCTTACAACCTAAAGGCCAAAATGAATACAATAACTATTATGCATTTTTATAATATCAGATTCTCTAATAATATTGATATAAGGAATGCTTTTTTTGTCTTACAGTACATTCATTATTTTTTCTTAATTCACTTTTTTTTCTTCACAACAATCGTATTTACCCTCATATTACCCACTTAATCTTAAGTCTTTCATTTCAGTTTCTTACTTTTTATTTATTAAAAGAATTTAGCACCCTTTCACCTCTCACATTTATATTAAATTATTATTACAATAGTAATTTAACTTCCCCAACTCAATCACACACTTTCCATTAACTATCACATTATTGAAGATTTGTTGTGATGGCACAAAATCATTAGAATATTACCAGCAATATATTGGTTCAATTTGTTTTTTTTAATGAGCACAGAATTACTTCTTACATAATAATTTATTATAATACACGTAACACTCTATACGTATGAATTCCACTATGAATATAAGAAAAATCCTCAATTTATACACAAATTATCAATATAATGAATGTAGCCTTTTGACAATTAGAG
The DNA here is from genome assembly GCF_027579735.1 of Bombina bombina. NCBI lineage: Eukaryota > Metazoa > Chordata > Amphibia > Anura > Bombinatoridae > Bombina > Bombina bombina. Next base: position 829,045,395 of record NC_069503.1, on the reverse strand, counting down.
TCTACTCCTTCAGAAGATCTATATAACGGTGAACAACGAATTATGAGGATGTAGTGCTATAGGTTCTTTGTCCCGTCATTTAATAATTGGCAAGACAAAGTACATACTGATATGAAATATACTTTCTGATCTATATTACTAATCCGATGTTCGATTCGGTTTTGTTAACACTATAATCTACACTGTCCGACTGTCAAGTAAACATTCACAATAATGTTAACCAATATGATCAATTTACTACAAACTAATAAACTGTATATGGAATATTGATTTATGAGGTATAGTTAAGATACTCGATATGTAATCATCAAGGATAATCACTTTAATAAATAAACATTACCTTACTTCAATAACGTTACTTATAAAAAACTATCAATTGTACAAATATGACTCATTACTGCCAACACTCAACCCTTAGACTGCACTGATTGGATGAACTTTATACAATATAAACATTCATTAACAGCTGTTTATATGATCGTCCGAATATATGCCGCATTGCATGACACCGAATTTTTGATTGAACGCTACCTTGTGTTTAGATTGGATATCATTTTGGATTGACAAGCATCTCAGCCTATGGACGTCACAATAAAGTTCACACAGGATCCAATAATGGTAAGGAGGCGGGGTGAATTTGGTTATCAATCCCCGAAACCGGCTGGCGTGTACCCCTCTGAGGAAGTGTTTGTGAAACGTGTGTTATGGGCACTTTCACTGAGGGTTCAGTACCTCTTTATGTCACTTACCTATAAGGTATAATTTATATTACAGGTCTCCCTTTGGAATTTTTCTAAACCGTTAAGCAGATTAAATGTAAATCAGCTCCTGCTATAGAAGGAGCTTTTTTAGATCCAGCTGAGCTTTAACTAATGGGTACGCTACAAACTATATTAACCTGTTATTTTGGGTATTAGTCGGTACTTCGCATTTCTCCCATAAAGCCATATTTATTTCAGTAATCTGACCTTTAATTCGGTTTCATTTTGTAAACCCTTTCATCTGACACCTTAGATTCAAGCAATTTTTAAATAGTGTGTGCGCAAATATGTGCATTGTTTCACTGGTTTCTAATATTTTGTAATAAGGTTATTTGGAATGTGTGGTATGCCTCCACTTTGATTTTCTTTAAATTGTAAACAAGAGTAAGGCTTTTTCTCTGTTGTGCAACACTGTTGCATTTTTGTAAACACTGCAGAGTATATCAGCAGTAAAATATGTGCAGTTTTAGAGAAAATTGAGAGAGGTAAAGTATTTGCTTTGCTGACTGACAATGAAAGTAACATGAAAGTTGCATGGGAAATCATAATGGACAAGTATACACATATTACTGCAATATGATGTGCATCTCATGGACTAAACTTACTTTTTAGTGACTTCATGAAACTGGACACCCTTCAAATGATTTATAGAAGAGCTTAAGAAGTTTTCAAATATTTAAAACCTACTCATATTGCCGCAGTCTTTAAAGGGTTAGAAATTGATTCCCATTTCCACCTAATTAAAATATATTATTATAATGACTATTATAAATACAGTCAAATAAAACAGTATTTTTTTTTAAAGGAAGCTTTTACATACCTTACTTTAAAAGATAAGATTATCATGAAATAAGCAGTAATGAACGCCCATAAAATGAGGCATGGCTCATGTTAATCCAGCATCCGCCCCCATCCAATGGGGAAGCGGCTGGGTCTCTTAATTTTAATATTAAATTCAGTGAACATCTCATGCGCAGTACTGATGTTCATAAACAGCTGTTCATGTTCACAGCTTATTCATCACTAGCAGAGTTATAAGGATCTCTTAGAGGGGCAGCTTCTCACAGACAAATGAGAGGAGGAGACAGGGAATATAGACAAGTGCTTCAGGTTGCAAGTTTAACAAACGAAAAGTGCTCTGGACTAAGGGCTAGAGTTATTAAAGCCGAGGAGTACAGCGGCGCATATACGCGCCCCTGTACGGCTCAGCTCGCCTGTGGCGGGGCAAAATTACCTGCAGGTATTCGGCATTGCACACGAGCACAATTTTGCGCTTAAGTGCAATCCCGCCCCCTGCCCGCGCATAGCCAATCACGCGCGTGCCGGAGCTGCTTCAGACGTTGAATACAGCACGGGTGAGTATGAACGCTCTGTTTATCTAAGCTGTTGGGCTCATCCTCCCCTTCTCTTGCTGTGTTTGATTGATTAGTGAGGGCTCCGAATCCACATGAAAGCAAACAAAGCAAGAGGGAGGGGGAGATGAGCCCGACAGCTTAGATAACCAGAGCGTTCATACTCACCACTGTAGTCAACTTCTGAAGCACAAATTGCACTAAATCACAGGCAGGGAAGAACTGTAACATACACGTTCCTATCCTAAACGTCTCCTCTCAATTGTTTCTGTGAAGCTGCCCCTCCAAGTGAAGATCCTCATCCTGCAATGATTGTGAGTCTCTTGATGCCGGTGCCTGCTTGCGAGAACGTGTGCTCCCTGTCAGTAGGAGGGGACCAAGTCTGTGCATGTGTTTGCAATAAAATACTTTTTTTTTTATAATCAATATTTTTTTTTTATTGAGGTTGTAGAGAATACTGTAAATCTTCGTGGGCATCTATCATAAACCTCCATTTTATGCTTTTTTCTGTAGTGTGTTCCTCTATGAAAAGGGGGAGTTACTTTTGAACCCCAAAAAGCTTATGGTCAGTGGTAGAGGAAATTGGCTTTTGAAGAGGCCACTTTTGGGCCAAGTATTTAGGACAGTAAGATGGGGATGGACAGCTGAGTAAGCTGCTTGAAAGAGATGAGAGGAGGGGCGGGGGGAAGGTGAGAAAAAGGGGAAAAAGAAGAAAAGGTATTGGAGGGGGGAGATGGGCTCTTGTTGGAGGCGTGCATTATCTGGAACTAAGGGGGTGTCAGGGGGGCAGTGATTTAGGGAGATATAATTTAGTAGAAGAGCTTTGTGGGTTTGTCTCGTGAGGTGGGCAAATAGAAAAGTGTTGGTGTACTTAGTTGTCATGTCATCCCTTTTAATTATGGCTAGGGGTTGAGGCTAAAGTAGTCGAGAAGAGGAAAAAGGTGCTTCTTATATGTATATGTGAGAATCATGGCTGAAAAGCATATATCCTTTATCTCCAGGACAACATGAGCAGCAATAATTGATGGCTATAATGTGTAATAGGAATGTAAATATACTATTTATGATAGGAAGAAAATCCTTTGTGGTATGATCTTCGATTGGGGAGCATATGAAGTAATGGATATAAGTGTGATAACCAACATAGGAATATGATAATACTGTGTGAAGATAAAGCTATGAGTATGCCTAGGTCTCACCATGCAACTCTCTTAAAAAAAAAAACATTGAAATGTATTTAACCCTGTATATCACAATATTTCAATAATCCAAATTGGTGGAAAATATATTAGATAGAACATCATCATAGAGAACTCTAAGGAGTAGCTGTACAAGATATCTAACGTTTTCATATACATAGCTCTGTAACACTACAAGGTCTTGTGACAGAAAGATTATGTATTTATGTTCACTAACACAAGCACATGTCTGTGGATCGCATACAAAAATAGCAAAGAAACCTGGTGTTGCATATCACACCAAACTAATCAAAACTGTGCTAGTGGAGCTGTGTAAACTTAAACTGTATATTGGGCACATTAAAGATCGATCCATTGTAGATACAGTAAAGTCATACTGGCCCTGTGGAGTTATGTAACAGATGAGAGCCAGGGAAGGAGTTCTGCTTAGCCCACACCTGTAACATCAAACCGGGACGTATCTTGAAGATAATACAACAGGTGTTGACTAGGGATTTCAAAACAGATAAGTCCATAAAGTAACTTATGATTACAGTTCTCGCTGCCTTTAACAAAGTAGTTGCCTGTTCCATTTCTAGGAGGAAGCGCTAATAAGTGTAAATAACTGTTCTGGGACGAAGGTATCCTCATATCAAGCCCTGAGTATTTGTGAGTCACATTGCGCTGCATTTAGTCTCCGGTGCTGCTAAGTAGTAAACTAGGGCCCTCAACCCCACCAGGGAGGCCGGCCGCATTCTCAACCGGAGCCGCCGAGGGCGGTGTCATTCTAATCACAGTCGGGAAGACTGATGCAGGCTTCGGTGGTAGATCCAGTACTGTTAATGCAGATTGGCTCCCTAGCCCATCAGGACACATCGTGGGTGCTTGTATGGGAGGCAGTAGGGATGTGAGATGGGTCGTGGATGCCTTAGCACTTTCCTTCTGGTCCGTTGTGGAGGTTAATGGCGTAGCAGTTTCCTTGAGGACACTCCTCAGGTCATCGAATCTGCGACTCATCAAGTTGCCAAATGCGATCAGTTGAGCTAGGATCTCTGTCTGGGAATCTTCCATGGCTCCAAATGAGTCTGGGCTGATATCTAGTGAACTGCAAAGTCAGTTAGAGCGCCACGTGGGTGGAAAGATGGTTGCTCCCTGATGAACGCTGCTAGTACCTTCGTGACTATAACACAGGTCTGGCTCTTAAGGTCGGGTTGTTAAGGGTTTGCGGTGTCCCCCTGAGGCATAAATATCAATGTAGTAGTGGATATAACTGCACTGAGCGGTCAGAAATAAGTAAATTATCGGAACTAGTCCGGAGCTGCTGTAATATGCGACCGCTCAGATGCAGAGCTTGCTCCGCCCCCCGCAATAAAATACTTTTAATGCGCATGCGGGCCTCCATGATGTTTTTACCTAGGTAGATCATAATAGGCCCCATAATAAGTTAAAAATGGGTTTGGCACAGTTTTAATTTTACAATTGAAATTACAAGAAATGTAAAGAAAAATTGCACAAAGGTATCAATTGCAAATTACTTTATTAAATTAAGAAGTTTTGAATGAGTTCAAAATATTTTTTAGGTTTACTATCCATTTAAGAAGAAAAAAAATGCACAGAATAAAAAAGTGACACTGAAGCTCTGTAGTAAAACACGTTGGGGTGGAGTGGTGATCTCCTTTGAACGTTTACTAAAAAACAAAGAAGCTTTTCAAGTAACAGTAATAATTGAGGATCTTAACATTCCCAGAAATATAAGGAACTCTGTGCTTGATGAGGATGTCTTTTGGGTTCAGCTGCAGAACTCCCTACAGATTTTAACAACAATTTTTTTCAGCAATCCGTGCATCATAAGAAAAAATACGCACTTTTGTAAGAAATTCCTAACCACATGGCTATGATAAAAACATTTGTTTTTGAAAACCTAAATGCATCTCCGCTTACAACTGCTGAATGAAGGAAAAGTTAAAGATGTTAAGAAATGGGAAGAATTGTGTTGCCATCCAATACATGCTGCTGCAAATCGACTGGATCCAAGATGCAAAGGTAGTGATGTGAGTGATGTGAATACAGCTGCTGCATTTGACTGGATTACAAAACAAGCTGCACACTTAGGACTTGATGTTGGAAAAGTACTTTCAAATGTTGCAGAATATAGAAAGAACATCTTCACGGATCTGGTTCAGGAACGCAGTCTGGGATTTAGCAAAACATATCCCTCCTGCAACATGGTGGCAAGGTCTCTGCACAACACAACCTCTGACACCTCTTGCATCTTCTGCTGCATGTGAAAGAATCTGGGCTATGTTTGGTAACAATTATACCAAATCAAGAAACAAACTAACCTGTGAAAGGGTAGAAATATATGAAGAGGAAGAAGAAACAGAAAATGATAGCAGTAGTTCAAAAAAGGAGATAGATTAAATTGCATGTATATGTTGTGTCTTTGTTTCCTTTTCTCAATTTATTTTTAAAGCGCCTCTCCATAGTTAAACCACCCTATGGAGCTTAAATATTGAGGTGGTTCTTATACCCCCCAATGTCCATATCCTACTGGTACAAATAATGCTAGTTACTTACCTTTTTATTTGCAATTGGTGCAAAGGGGCAATGTATAGCTGAAATGTTCTTAAAGGGATGGTAAACTATGTTACTCATTTATATGACTATTCTTGTTCTATCACAATAATTATGGACACCTAATTTTGTCTAATACAATATATTAGATATTACTCACAAATCGATGTATTGTAAGTCATTCATCTCCGTTTCAATTCCAGCCCCCTGTGATGCCATATTGGTTGTTTAAATATTTAAACCAGACAGGCTTACTTCAATGCAATCCGATTTACGCATGCACAATATTTATTTAGCATTGCAATTTGGCCATCCAATCAGGATTGTTTAAATCTGATGACTAATTTGCGCATTCATGTGTTGGGAACGCATGCGCTTATTCTAATTTTCAACATGGCACGCAGAAGTAAACAGTGAATCGTGAAGTATTGTCAAACGATTCATTATTTACTTGAAAGAGTGCCAGTAAGTACGCTGCTGAACTTGTTGTTTTGATGAAATAAAAATTGTATATGTTTTTAAAACTAAATAAAATAATTTTTTACTTACTTACATTTTGTTATAAACGTTGGCTTGTTTTATAGGGGAGAGATGTCTTGCACACTCAAACACGTCAATTTTTTTATTCACACTGAACCAAGTAAACTTTTGACTCAATGTTTACTTGGTATACGTCACTATCAAATATGTGCATGCGTTAAAAATAACACTGTTGGGAGCACGCAAATTGTATTTTGCGCAGAGAGGGTGTAGGCAAGAGAAGCGTCCAGTTTAGAGATGCAAGCAAATAAGAGGGGCGGAGCGATGCGGTGATAAAAGGATCAGTAAATATGTATAATTTGTTGTAAAAGTACATATAAAAAGTTAAAATGAGTATGCGGTTTAATAAATATAGTATTGAATATTTAAAATATGTCAATTACCAATAACTGAGTTTACCATCACTTTAACATATACAGACCTTGTTATTCCATTTGTAACAGAAAATAAAAGTTTTAAAAAGCAAGTTTAGTTTTTTTACTGAATAAGCTATACTTGCAACTGTTAGTACTGCACTATAACATTTCACTGGCCGGTGAGCAGAGACAAGGACAATGTGGGGAGACCAATATTTACCTACCACCTGCCCATTCAGCAGAGAGCACAATGCTGACAGTTGCGCTAGAGGTTGAAGGGTGGGCACGAAGTAGGCATTTAATAGGCAGTGAGGGAAGAAACACAGATGCCACAAGGATTCCCTATCTTCCGACTGCCCTTTACCTCTTTGTAAGTGTAAGCCAATACGATTAGGTGACGTAGGTCACATAGCAACCTCTATAAACCAACCCTGCAGAGTAGCACACAGCAAAGAAAAATAAAAGGTTGTGACACACTGCAAGCAATGTTTTTTTCTTTGATCAGCTGCTCTCACACCTAAAATATTGTCCACCTTCAGAGAGTGCTGATGCATTACCTTTTATTTTTTGACTGCTGTATATATAAATAATATTATAGAAGGAACATGTACAGGATTTCCTTTTAAGAGATCTGTTACCTGAAATATAGATAGCAACATATTAAAGAGTAAAGAAAGTCAAAATTAAACTTGCATGATTTATATAAAGCATGTAATTTTAGGACACTTTTAAATTCGCTTTTAGTTTCAAATGTGCTTTGTTCTCTTGGTATCCCTTGTTGAAAATGAATACGCACATATCCTACACTAGTGGGAGCTAGCTGCTGATTGGTGCCTGCACACAATTGTCTCTTGTGATTGGCTAACTATGTGTGTTCAGCTAGCTGCCAATAGTGCAATGCTGTTCTTTCAGCAATAGAGAACAAGAGAAAAAAGTAAATAGGAAAATTGAATGATCTATCCAAATCATGAAAGAAAATGTAGGGGTTTCTTGTCAATTAAATCAACCAATAAAGAAGCACTTTTCAACCTCACATTCTTTGATTTTTTTAAATTTGACATACTGAAAGGGCCGCCCAATGTAGAAGCCTATGCAAAATTGCAGGTCCATATCTTCTGTAGTTACAAAGTTATAATGGGACTTCCTGTTAACAAAGTTAAAGGGACATTAAACACTAAATACATGCTAGATAGAATGATACATTCAAAGAAAAGATTAGTCCATGAGTAACATGTAGATGTATTTTTTAAAGTTTCATTAGTTGTTTAAAAAGTGACAAAATAAGTGTAGAGTTATAGTGTCTATAAAACACTGGGAGCTGCCATGTTGTAACTTGTGTTACCTTCTCTGCTGTGGCCAATTAGAGACAGTTATAAATAGGTCACTAGAGTGTGCAGCCAATGGTTTGGCTGGATTTAACAGTGTTCTGCACTTCCATTTCTAACAGGAACTGAAAAGCTCCCAATTTCAGAATGGAATTACAGGCAAAGAGGACAAAATAAATAATGAAAGTATATTGCAGAGCTGTTTTATATATACAATTTATCATTTTATATTACCATCTCAAAGTGTTTAATGTCCCTTTAACAAGGTTGAGGGAAAAAAAATGGTCAAAAAATCGCACATTTTGCACCCCTGTAACTTTGTAAATACAGAAGATATGGACCTTCAAATTTGCATAGGCTCAAACATATCAAAGAATGTAAGGATAAGAACCTTGTTGATTCGACCTGGAATTACCCAAGGTCAATAAAATTAGTTTCATGCAAAACACAAGCTATTTTGAATTATAAAATAAACTCACACATGAACACTTAAACAGCCCTCAGAATAATTTCACGTAATAAAAAATATAGATTAAAGGAATAGTAAACACCAAAAAAGTATTGTTTAAAAAGATAGATAATCCTTTTATTTACTATTCCCGTTTTGCATAAAACAACACTGTTATAGAAATATACTTTTCTCTTGTTAAGTGTGTTCAGTCCACTGGTCATCCATTACTTATGGGATATATTCTCCTTCCCAACAGGAAGTTGCAAGAGGATCACCCAAGCAGAGCTGCTATATAGCTCCTCCCCTCACATGTCATATCCAGTCATTCTCTTGCAACCCTCAACAAAGAAGGAGGTCGCGAGAGGAGCTGGAGTTTTTACTTAATTATTCTTCAATCAAAAGTTTGTTATTTTAAATGGCACCGGAGTGTGCTGTTTTTTCTATCTCAGGCAGTATTTGGAAGAAGAAACTGCCTGCGTTTTCTATGATCTTAGCAGGCGTAACTAAGATCCACTGGCTGTTCTCGACATTCTGAGGAGTGGGGTAACTTCAGAAAATGGGAATAGCATGCGGGGTCTCCCGCAAATGAGGTATGTGCAGTACAATATTTTCTGGGAATGGAATTGACTAAGAAAACACTGCTGTTACCCATATGATGTAAGTACAGCCTTAAATGCAGTAGTAGTGACTGGTATCAGGCTGATAAATGTATGCACAGTAGAGTTATTTTCTAGGGACTAGAATTTGACTGAAAAAATACTGTTAATACTGATATAATGTGTGAGCCTTAACTGCAGTAGAAGTGACTGGTAGCAGGGTTAGTAATAACTTTACACAGCATCTGAAATGTTGTTTTTTTCAAACGTTTACTGGCATGTTAATCGTTTTGTGAGGTACTTTGGTGATAAATCTTTTTGGGCATGATTTTTTTTTTTTCCACATGGCTAACGTATATTTCTGCATAGAAACCGTTATATCAGGTCTCCCACTGTTGTAATAGGAGTGGGAGGGACCTTTTTTTTAGCGCCTTGTTGCGCAGTTAGAATTCTAGCACAGTCTTCCTGCTTCTTCCTCTTTGATCCAGGACGTCTCCAGAGAGCTCAGGGATCTTCAAAAGTCGTTTTTGAGGGAGGTAATCAGTCACAGCAGACCTGTGACAGTGTGTTTGACGGTGATAAAAGCGTTAAATCTTAATTTGATATCCGTTTTTGGGTACTGAGGGGTTAATCATCCTTTTGCTAATGGGTGCAATCCCCTGCTAATACATTTAAAGAATTGTTGACTATAACTGAATTAGTTCTTTGTTATTCAACTGTGTTTAAAAAAAAAAAAAAAAAAAAAAAAAAAGCGCTGCTGCGTTTTTTATATTGCTTGTAAACTTATTGAAAGTAATTTCCAAGCTTGCTAGCTTCATTGCTAGTCTGTTTAAACATGTCTGATACAGAGGAATCTGCTTGTTCATTATGTTTAAAAGCCGATGTGGAGCCCAATAGAAATATGTGTACCAATTGTATTGATATTACTTTGAATAAAAGTCAATCTGTACCGATAAAGAAATTATCACCAGACAACGAGGGGGAAGTTATGCCGTCTAACTCTCCTCACGTGTCAGTACCTTCGTCTCCCGCTCGGGAGGTGCGTAAGATTGAGGCGCCAAGTACATCAAGGCCCTTACAAATCACTTTACATGATATGGCTAATGTTATGAAAGAAGTATTATACAATATGCCCGAGTTAAGAGGCAAGCGCGACAGCTCTGGGTTAAGGACAGAGCGCGCTGATGACACGAGAGCCATGTCTGATACTGCGTCACAATTTGCAGAACATGAGGACGGTTCTGATTCGGGGAGACCGGATTCAGAAATTTCAAATTTTAAATTTAAGCTTGAGAACCTCCGCGTGTTGCTAGGGGAGGTGTTAGCGGCTCTGAATGATTGTGACACGGTGGCAATCCCAGAGAAATTATGTAGGCTGGATAAATACTATGCGGTACCGGTGTGTACTGACGTTTTTCCTATACCAAAGAGGCTTACAGAGATTATTAGCAAGGAGTGGGATAGACCCGGTGTGCCTTTTTCCCCTCCTCCGATATTTAGAAAAATGTTCCCTATAGACGCCACCACACGAGACTTATG